>NC_091684.1:14956250-15587500 GCF_041296265.1 Equus caballus
AAGAGAAATACACAAGTAGAGATAATGTAATAACAACATAATCATCGTTGTCCATAATTTTAAGCAGGTTTTTTTAAGAGACATTTTATTGAACGTCATCAATTAACTAAACATACAAATATGTAAGCTTTCAAAATCTATCTTATTAAGTCTTGAGTGATAGATTTTCATCACAAAGATATATGAAATTTTTAAGCTCAAATAATTTATGTGTTTTAATTTAAGACATCTGCTTTTCATTTGACTAGTTAAAATACCTTCTGTACAATGTTTGGACGTTTTTTACTCAGCATCACTTTTGTTTGACCATCCTTTGAGTTTGAGAAGTTTTAAAAGTCCCAATACGTTCAATGTACAAATCGTTAAAAAAAAAAATGCCAATTGCCAACTCTGTCCCGTCACACTACATCACTCCCTGAGCTGCAGGGCCAAGTTCTCAGAAGAGACCATTCCTCATGTCATAAAACTGTCCTCTTCCTCGACAGCAGAAGCAGAAAAGGAGAGCAACTCAGATTTCCATGAAGTTTGCTTTTCTTCCTTTATGCCTCTTGGAGCATTTGCTTTATCCTTCTGGATACAAGCCCTTCTATCGAAGGCAATAACGTGTATCAACCTGCACTAGAACCCACTGGGTACCAGGCCCTCTCTAAGCACCACAGTGGAATGTGAATAAGACGCAGTTAAATCATCAAGGAGCTTGTAATTTACTAGGGGAGACAGAGATGTAGATAACTCATCTAGTAATGGCAATATGTAGTAAGTGCCTTGATAAGGCCACAAAGAAAAATGGGAGTGCCACTCCAGAAGACATTAATTCTAAGTGTGGAAGGGGAAGTTAAGGAGCAGAAGTTTTCCGAGCCAGTGTTTGAAGGGCGGTTAGTAGGGGATGCACATTCCAAAATGAAAGACTATAATGAGCACAAAGGACTGAACCAAGTGGGACGGGAAAACTTACGGCGTGTACAAAGAATCGCAAGAAGGCTGTTGTAGTTGGTTCTTGGAAGTAGATTTGGGAGAGTTGTAGTGAAAGATAAAGTTTGATAGAAACTTTGGGGTCTACTGTGAAAAGACGTGAACAGTGTATTAAGAAGTTTGAAGTTCGTTTTAAAGTATGCCTTTTTTTGGTGAGCAGTGTTGGCCCTGAGCTAACATCTATCGCCAATCTTCCTCTTTTTATTTTTCTGCCCAAAGCCCCAGTACATAGTTGTAAGTTATTCTAGTTCTTCTATATGGGATGCCAACACAACATGGCTTGACAAGCAGTGTGTAGATCTGTGCCCAAGATCCAAACCAGCAAACCCCAGGCCACTGAAGTGGAGCGTGTGAACTCAACCACTCAGCCACTGGGCTGGCCCCTGAAATTCATTTTAAATAATGGGGGAGGAAGGGCATTGAAGGAGGTTAGGCATAAAAAGTACGTGATCAGATCTGTACTTTAGGATAACTGGCCAATAGCATGGTTAGATGGATTGGGGAGGAATACATTGAAGACTTGGACCAGTTAAGAGGATGCTGCAGTGGTCCAAGTAGAATTTTTAAAAATGGCCTGAATTAAGATAGCAGCAGAAGACATGGAAGGAAAGGTATAAATAGTTCAGATCTTGCAGAAGATGGATGGATAACTTAGAGATCTTAAAGATGCCGGAGAGCTAGAGACCAAAGATGATCCCCAGCTTTCATACTTGAGGAGCCAGAAGGGTGGTTTTACCATCAACTGAAATAATTGAGGCTGCCAAAAGAATCTTCTAAAACTTGGAAATAAGCCTTAAAAATTACAGCATGACTTTCAATGTCCTCTTGGAGCATTGTCTAAAAATATCTGACTCTCTAGGGAAATGTAACTTTGACTTACTCTTTGTTATTGATTAGGGCCCAGAGTCAGTAAAGTTATGTTAACTTGTAGACTTTTATAAGTTGCAAATGATTTCTGTGTGGTAGAGATACATATGATTTTTGCGCAATGGAAAAGAGAAATCTAAAGGTAGTGATTGTATTGACCTGTAGGACATTAAACTGTTTTGCATTCTATTTAGAAATCTTATTTCAGCATTCGTTTATTCATATCCTCGTTGAACCAGCTTTGTCACCCTGGTTCCCTCATTAATGATTTAAATAAATATTTGAACATGCTCACCATATATCTTTATGAGAAATATGATTTTAACTTCTTGATAATTACACGTTAATGGACGTAAAACCTGTAATATGGAAATACCAAGGCTCTCTTTGCATTACTAACAAAACGATATATTAAAAATTATCCTGTGGCCGGCCCCATGGCCTAGTGGTTGTGTTCGTGTGCTCCACTTCATTGGCCCAGGGTTTCACCACTTTGGATCCTGGGCACAGACCTAGCGCCGCTCACAAGCCATGTTGAGATGGTGTCCCACATATCACAACCAGAAGGACCTACCACTGGAATATACAACTATGTACTGGGGGGCTTTGGGGAGAGGAAGAGGAAGAAAAAAGAAAAAAAAAGAAAATTGGCAATAGATGTTAGCTTAGGTGCCAATCTTAAAAAAACAATAAAATTATCCCAAATGAGGATTTTAACAACCAGGAGAGAGAAAAGTATGTTTGGTTGGGAAGACGGCATATCCTAAATATTTCAGTTGTCCAAAACCCTACACACGGCTCACTTAAAAACATTTCCCATTAGTGCAATTCACCACCCTCCAATAATATTGCAATGAAGGCGGCCACATCTTTGCCCACACCCTTAATGATTTATTTAGGAAAAATTACCAGGATAGAATTGCCTGTTTGAAGGGTATGCATATTTTTCTGAGGCTTTCGATATGAATTTTCAAATTATACTGCCATTTATATTCCTACCAAATGGTACATGTGAATAGTCATATCCCCTAACAATTGGCAACAATGGGAATTTTTTCTTTCTTTAATCGATACCAATTGAATAACAGAAAAATGGTTTTAAGCTGTCTCAGCTGACAGAGAGAAAAACCTCACCTACTCCAAACACATTGTTTAAAAGCTGATAAAATATAACAAAACAAAACTAATAAATGCATAACTGAGCCAGAAACTAATAAAAGAAAACCCCAGATGCCAAGTTCTCCAAATCACAGCAGTGAGTGGAAGCAGAAGCGGATATCATTTCAGACGGACAGAAACTTAAAGACTGACAAAACCAAGTACTGGTGAGGACTTGGAGACATGCGGCTGACGGGAAGGTAAACTGATAGCGACTGCCCTAGAGAGCAGTTTGTCAGTAGCAGGTGAAACTGAAAGAGGTCAACTCTAAGACCTGGCAACCCAATTTCTAGAGAAACTCTTGCACGTGTGTACGAAGAATGTTCATTGTACATGTTTATCAGTAAAAACCCTAAAATCATCTAAATATCCACAAGTAGAGAAATGGATAAATATATTGTGGTATATCCATACACTGAAATAAAACTCTAACTAAAATAAACGAACTCCATCTAGATATTCCATCATGAATTCTTAGACACGAAATGGTGTGTAAAAAAAGGCAAGCTTGTATAATGCCAGGTATAGGATGACAGCATTTATTCAAATTTTTGAAAAACATAAAGTTGCTATTCTATATATCATTTATAGTAGCTATATAGAGAAAGTATTAAAACTTGGAATCAGAGAAAACACACCAAGTTCTTTTTAATGGCTGTGTCTGAGAAGCAAGACACAAGGAGGACAGAACTGGGAGGTTTTCTGTTTTTTCTGTAATGCTGTTTCATACCCACACCCCATACACTCACAAGAACCAAAAATGACTAGATGTCAATCCTGGGTGATGAGCACACAAGCATTTTTACATTATGCTCCTTACATTTCTATTTTCTTAACTTTACAATTAAAGTAAGAAAGTGGAATGTATCGTTTTGACTACACTCTGATTATTAGTGAAGTTAAGAAGTTTTAAAATATGCTACCAGCCATTTCTGCTTCTAATAGAGTTGCTTCTTAATATCCTTAGTCTCTTTTCTACTGTAGTTTTTTTAACTCGTTGATTTTAAACGTGTTTTTCCACTTTAGATATGGCAACCCTTTGGCTGTCATAGAGATTGAAAATGTCTATCTTTTCAGTTTATGGCTTGCCCTTAATTTTATTTATGCTCATTATTGACTTCTGGAAATTTTAAATTCTGATGTAGTCAAATCTACCAAACTTCTGTTTTCAGAAAGTCCTTCTAAACAGTCGCCTAAATTCTCATCAAATGCTCTTATGCCTTTATTTTCAAACGTAAATGTCTGGGACGTGTAGGCACTCAATAAATATTCGTTATTGAATGGAAATTTTTAATCTGGATAGAATTTAGTTTAATACATGTTATAAGGTAAGGCTCTAACTTTGTTCTTTCCTAAACAACCAGTTACTTCAGTGCTATTTATTTTAAATACCAACTTCTAAAATTACTAGTTTTTCATATACACTCTTTCATATACAATCTGTTTCTGAGTTAGCTATTCTGTTTTATTATTTGTCTTGGCTTTTTGGAACCACGCTTTTAATTATTGTACCTTCATGGTATATTTTAACAGCTGACAGATCAATTTCTCCCTCTTTTTCTTCCAATAGTTTTTGTTTATTCTTATGCCTTTATGCTTCTAATGAATTTTAAATTATATGTTAAGCCCCAGAAAACATCCTGTTGGGGTTTAAATGGAACTGCATTTCATTCATTGATAACTTTGGGAAGTGCCCTTGTCTGTACAGTATTGTGCCATCTCATCTGGGAATGTGGCATTGCTCCTCATCACTCAGATCTGCCCTAGGCCTCCACTCAGGTTTGGTCACTTTTCACCAAATAGGTCCTGGACAAGGAAATATTTATTCATATATAAATGTAGACTATGAACTGTTTTTCATTATCCTTTCTAAACAAATATTGCTGAATAAAGGAAGGCTATATTTCGTATTTGTTTTGCAACCAGATCCCTTATTGAACTTTCCATTAATTGTAGTAGATAATTCAGACTGTTTTCTTGGGATTTTCAGATTTATAATCGTATCATTTAAATAATTAAAACTGTGTCACCTACTTTCTCTCTATCTGTCTGTCCACGTCTATCTATCCATCTCACCTACATCTACCTATCCTCATTTCTTTATTTCATTTTGTTGCATTAGCTAAAACATCCAGGGGCTATGTTTATTTTCTGCCCTATTTCAGTGGAAATGTCTCTACTCTAGCACCATTAAGTATGATGCTGGCTATTTGGGAAATAATTATTCAGTATAACTCAAATTTTACAAAATGCCTTTTTTTTTTTTGCATCTATTGAGATGGCCAAATGCTTTTAATCCTTTGTTCAGTTGATATGTTGCATTATATGAATATATTTCCCAATATTAAATTTATTTTGCATTCCTGGGATAAATTGCCCTTGATCACTTTTAATATGCTGCTGAAATTTAAAGTTTTGATTTCCTATATACCTCATGAGTTATTTATTTTTATTATTACTTTTTAATTCCAAGATTTTATAAGGGTTTTAATTTATACACTTGTTATTAACTTTTTTATTGTGGTAAAACGCACATAACATAAAATTTACCATCTTAACCGTTGATAAGTGTACAGTTCAGTGGTGTTAAATACATTCATAAATTTGCACAACCATCACCACTATCCATCTCCAACCTTTTTTTGTTTTGTAAAACTGAACCTGCATACCCATCAGACAGTAACTCTCCATTCTCTCCCTCCAGCCCATGGCAACCACCTTCCTACTTTTGGTCTCTGTAATTTTGACTACTCTTCTCATATAAGTGGAATCTTACAGTATTTGACTTTTTGTAACTGGCTTGTTTCACTCAGTGTAATGTCCTCAAGCTTCATTCATGTTGAAGCACGTGTTAGAATTTCCTTCCTTTTTAAGGCTGAATAATATTCCATTGTATGTATAGACCACATTTTGCTTATCCATTTGTCTATCAATGGACGCTTGGGTTGCTTTTCGATTTTAGTTATTGTCTCATTTACAAATTTTAGATCTACTCAGCATCCCTGAGAAAGAGACTGGGTTTTCTTTATATGCAAAACGTTGAAATATCTAAAAAAATAAAACCACGGCTAAGTTAGAAGACTGAATCCCAAATCTTCCCATTCAGAAGTCCCTAAGGACACCCTGTGTCTCATCCCCAGATATTCCAGGAATTGGTGGCCTGAGTGACGAATGTTCATAGTCAGAATCCTGAGGTAGACACAGCCTTTTTTTCCTGAATGAACTTGAAATTAATTTTTATAAAAAGATTAGCAACTCAAATTTAATTAAATTCTATATTTTAAGTCTGTGAATAATATTGTTTAAGAAATACTTAATCATTTTATTTTGTTGTTTTGGATTAGCTGTTTAAAGACAAATGAATTGAGGCTCCAATTAGCTGCTGCCAAAAATTAATTTAAGTAAGCTAATCGACTACTTGCTGTTAAGCTACATACAATCTTGGTGCTTAAATAATTCAATTCCTTGCAAAAGTGGGTGTGAGCTTTATACCCTCTTATAAAACAATGCTAGATTAATCTATTACCAAATCCTATCCAGTTAAGCTCTGCCCTGGCACTTGGTGTGCCCACAGCACATACTATTATCTCTCATGCATAGTAAGTGCTCAAGAAATATTTGCTTTTGGCCTGTGGAGGACACAGACAACCATGACTCAGCCTTGCTTTCAAGGAGTTAATATTGGGAAGACAAAGCATATGAGAGATCTTAAAGGCAATATATGATTAATAACCAAATGAATGACTCAGGCCATGAGTCCAGAGGCGGGAGAGGAAGACCACTACGGAGGCAAAGGCCTGGGAAAGCTTCGTGGAAAAGGAGCAAATTGATGAAGCTGAGTGTTCCTTGGCTTTGAAGGAAGAGGAGGGGAGAAAGGACTGGGAGGAGAGAAAAGTGAAAGGGCAGCAAGAGGAAATGAGACATTTGATGCTTATCAGAGACTCCCTTACGTCGTTAGCTATTTTTTATGTGCCTATGACTCGAATATCCCACTGAGGGGAGGAATTGTACATAATGATGCAATGAAGACCATGGCAGTGACACCTACTGAGCTCTAACTAAGACCCGGGTACCCAGCCCGTCACTTTCATGTATTATCTCATCGAATAGTCACAACAGTTCTATGAGGAAACACACAAGAGATAGGCTCAAAGAGGTTAAGTGACCTGCTCTCATCATATAACTGAAAAACACAGGGAGCTGAATCCAAACCTTCAGACTCCAGGCCCAACGGCTTCACTTGTTGAGTGGCTCTTCTGCGCATTTCCTAAAGCTGTGAACACAGGGTCTTATACAAAAGGGGAGCCTGGTACATTTTCGTCAGTTGATTTCTGAGCCACTGAAGTGAAGGGTCTTCAATGGAAAGCAACAAAAGGAAAGAAAAGACCAGATAAGAAGAGGGGTCCCAGAGGCTGGAGGGCCCTGAAGGCAAAGTTGAGGGATTTAGGAAACAAGGAGCCTTTAGAGATTCCAGGGCCGAGTTTGGAGGAAGGGCTCTCTTTCAGGCCCCAGCTTGGCCATTCAGTTGTTCGCCCCAGAGACCACTCTGCCTTCATGTAAGGGAGGAGACACCACTCTGCACAAATAATTGTAAGAATAACACCTCCTGTCACTGGGGGCCCTCTCCTGGTTTCCGAAGCGTTTCACTGCAGTGCCCTGAGCAGGCTCCATCTCCAACTTCTAACAGTCTGGTTGTTTTCCCAGAGCCAATTTCTTGAAAGAGAAAGAAACTGTCCTACTTTTCTATTTCTTATGGCATAATATAATCACCCTCTGAGTTTACTTAAGGTGTTTTTTACCCCAAATAATTCAAAAGTTCATGTCAGTCACTGGAGTAATTTATTTATTTATTCAACAAATATTTACCGAGGGCCTACTATGTGTTGGATACTGTCCTCAATACTAGAGACACAAAACTAAACAAGAGGGATGTAGTCTTTGCTCTTGTAGAGTTCCGAGTCTAGCTGGGAATACAAGCATTAACTAAGGAATTAAAGAGTGAAGAGTGTTTGGAAGGGGAGATGCAGGGGCACTGGGGAAGCTTATGGTGGGCTGGGGCCAAGGGAGTTGGGGGAACTGGCTTCCTGTGGGACACACCATTTAAACAAAACTTGGAGGGGAAGCAAGAGTTAGGCAGGCTAAAGAGGCTAGTAAGTGTGTGTGTATAGGTCTGTGTGTGTGAGAAAAAGAGAGTGTGTGAGAGAGAGACAGACAGAGAGCTGCTGGGGAGCGAGGCACCGGTGGATGTAGGGAGGGAAAAGGATGAGGGTGTTTTGAGCTAGAGGAAAAGTCTGTGCAAAGGCCTGGGCATGAGGTAGAGCCTAATGTCTTCAAGGAACTAAGGAAAGTTGAGTGTCATCGCCGTGAGAGAGTGAAGATGAGCACGGTTTGAAAGCGACTAACGGGTCAGTCCATCTGGCACCTACAGGCCTTATAACCCACATGACAGGGTGTGGACTTGATTCCCAGGGAACGAGAAGACGGTGAAGGGCTTTAGGCTGGGATGGCGTGATCAAATTTGCATTTTTGAGCATCACTAGCTATTAAATGGAGAATGGGCTGGAGAAAGGTGTGAATGGAGGTGTGGACACCAGGCAGGAGGCTGCTGTAGTCACTTAGGGAAGAGATGTGGACAGGGAGGAGTGGATGGAGCCCGAGCAAGGCTAGAACCAACAGGAAGTGAGGAGGGATTCTGCAGGGAGGGTCCCTGCTGTCTCCCAGGCTTCAGGCTCAAGCAGTTGAATTTTTACACACAGCTCATCTCATTGCTTGTGTTGTCTCCCCATCTTCCTACTGCATGTGGGAGAGATCTACTCGGAAGTGTGGAGCAGGAAGATGGGCCATTTGCCTAATAATTCATACTTTCTGTAATATTAACTACCTAAATAGTTTCTCTGGCCATGCCTAAAAATTCTTATTCAAGAATTTATTGTCCAAGAAATGAGAATATTCTGTACTTTCCTTTCAAAGGCAGGGACTTACTGAAAGCGCTCTTCTTACATTCCTGGTGTCTTTCCATCCATTGAGATCAAAGTCCTCAAGAGTCATTGGCTTGGGTTATAATGACCATTCAGAGTTTGGGTAAAAATTAATGAAGCACATATTTTGGTTCAACGTAAGGAAGGACTTTTCAAAGAGGAAATGAGCTGCCTCAGGGGGCAAACACTATTTACTTCTAAGACTCAGCTCAAAGATCACCTCTTAAGATGCCAGCCCTGAGTCCTCCAGGCAGAAGTCCTCATTCCAGCCTCACTACCCCAGCGCATTGTGTCCTTCTCCACTATGACATTCACCTCCTCTTGTTAAATCTTATTACAAAAGACTGTCAACTCCTAGTCTTATCCAGCGTTGTGGCCTGGTGTATAGAAAGCACTCAAATATTGAATGGGTGAGTGAGTGAATGAATGATGTTAGAGATTTTTAGAGGTTGGGTGATGACATGGCTGTGAGGTGAGAAACTCAATTAATAGCTAAGATGTTGGATTATAAGACTTTTAAGATTCCTTCCACAAAAGTTGGTGCTCTTCTTAGCCATGAGCAGCCTCCACTCTTCACCCGAATCTCTCAATCCTCCTGACCGGGGACCAAGGCCTTGGGAATCTCTCCTCACACTGCAGAGCCTGAGTCTCAATCTACCCACCTTGCTGGTCCACTTGTACAGCTTTCACTTTGTAATTGGTTTTCACTTCCAATTTGGATTTCGCAGTCAGGACACACCTTTTCAGTTCTTCCAAGGGGTGCCAGGGACGTGGCTTTCATCCTCTTTGCTCCACACTCTCCAGCCAAGGACTAGTTTCCCACAACACATAAGCCTAGTCTCAGCTCACCAAGCCCAGTGAGAGCCCCGGACGTCTTCTAAGAGAAGGGTTTAAATACATTTCACGTGACAGTCTCTGAGTGCTACATCAGGAGGGATGTTAAGGTGAGAAAGCTTAATTAATATTCAAGTCTTGTGCTTATTCCTCTATAATTGTTCCCCTACAAGTATCATATGAAAACCCAGTTGAAGAAGCATTTTGTGGCACTGACCAGGTGTATTAGTTTCCACTGGCTGCTGTAACAAATTATCACAAACTGGGTGTCTTAAAACAAGAGAAATGGATTCTCTTACAGCACTCTGGGCCAGACGTCTGAAATCAAGGTGTTGGCTGGGACACACTGCCTCTGAGGGCTCTAGGGGACAGTCTGTTCCTTGCCTCTATGTGTTCCTCAGCTTGTGGCCACATCACTCCAATCTCTGCCTCCTTGACCACGTTGCCTTCTACTCTTCCGTCTCAGAACTCTACCTCTTTCTCATAAGGATACATCTGATTGTATTTAAGCCTAACCCAGATGACCCAGGATAACTTCCTCCTCACAAGATCCTTAACTTCATCACCGTTTTTTTGCCATACAAGGTAATAGTCAGTCTTTTGCCATATTAGGTAACATTTACAGGTTCCAGGGGTGAGGACATGGATGTATCTTTTGGGAGCCACCAGCTTGCCCACACCATTAGGTGTAAGTTACTTTGTCCTATCACTTTTTGAAGATGTTAATATTATTGAAAAGGCCATTGTATGCTAGAGCTGGGAAGCCACTGAGAAAGCAGCTGAAGAAGCCTGAGCTCAGAGAGGTTGTCACTTGCCAAAGTTTACCTGGTAGTAGAACCGGAACCAGAGGGAGGACTCCAGCCTTCTGGTCCTGGGAGCTTCAGTTTCATATCATGCAATAATTCCAGGAGAAATATTACATATGTATGCATTTAGTTAAAAAAATGAATCCCTGTATTGAGTTTGTGTGGGTGACAAGATGACAAAGCAAGGCTGAAGCCATTTCATTTATTATCATCCCTTTGTTATCAATGAGGATAAAATGAAAATGGCTAAATATCTCACTCTGTGGTACTTAAGAGTGATGTGAGCAAATTTCACAGCATAAATTTGCACGAAGAGCAGAGCCTATTGTTTTCATTGCAGAGAGCATGGAGGGGCTCAGAAATGGACCAAGAAAGGCTTGGATCACAGTTCTTCCACTTCAATGGTGGATCGCCAGTAAGACGATTGACATCATCTGCAAATGGAGAAAATACCCACCCCGGTGGATTGCAATGAGACTTAAACATAAAAAAGCACCAAGCGCAGAGACTGACACGTGGCCGACTCTTGATCAGCAATGGCACTATTATTAGCATCCCTATATTGATACATGGGGGGAAGCTAAGGGCCCTCTAAACAAATTGTGTATGTCTATCTGAAAATGACAAGAAAAACATAAGGCCAGATCTGAAAAAGACAAGAAAAACATGAGAAAATACTTGGAGACTCATTTTAACAAAGGTTTTTTTTTTTTTTTTTTTTTTTTTTTTACCAAATCATAAAATTTGGCTGGCTATTTCTGGGACTAAAGTTATTTTCAAACTTCATAGGTCTTAAGTACTCTTGGGTCGTATTTCAGTCTACAAAAAAATGCAATATACTTATTTATGTCAACAAAATTTCATTAAACACTTAGCATGTGCAAAGAATTATGCTGGAATTTACAAGTGCCAGTTTTAAAATTATATTGAAGGCAAAGAGCCATTTGGCCAAATAAGTAAGGGTTCTAAATGTACCCAGACATTTAAGGATAGAACAACTTTAAAAAAATTGTGGAGCCCATGACGTCCATGGAAGTTTCTCTTTCTGCTTTTGCCTGCAATGGGATAAGGCAAGAATCATTATATTAAATAAAATAGTCACAGGATCAGATGAGAAGCGTAGCCTAATGACCACTGTATAACTTAACATAGTAAAAAAATAAATATAGTTTGATATTCAAAATACGGTATGAAAATCAAAACAGAACAAAACTGGAAATAATTGAATTCATTTCAAAAGAAGCCATATGAGGTAACAGAGAGCACAGCTTTGAAGTCAGACATAGCTGGGCTGGAATTCCGGTTCTGTTCCTCACTGATAAGACTGAGGACAAGTGACTTCTCTTTCCTGAGCCTCAATTTCCTCATGAGTAAAATGGGGATGAGAATGACTGCTTCACAGGATTGCTGTGAAGATAAAGCAGTGCTGAGGATTAGGTTTAGTGAGTATCTGGTACACGGTCGGTGCTCTGTGGATGCTGAAAAGAGTCATTAGCAGAGTTGACGTCATTGAGAGAAGCATCGGTCAATATTTGCATCTGAATAAAAAGAAGCATCCATCCTTATCCTTTGAGGTCCTATTTTGTTTGTGTTAGTCAAGATATATTGTTACCAACTAGCAGGGTGTGTTTCACTGTTCATTTATTTCCTTCACATATTCATTTCATACATCCACAGAAGGGCATATAGACTCAGACTCTTAGCTTCCCATGTACCACAACTCTGCACTGAAAAGCATACTCATCTAAATGTTAGGTCAAAGTACCCAGATATAGCTCTCCTCCTCCGACATCCTTCCATTTTATGCCCAAAAAAGACTCAGCCTGCCTTATTGTTCACTGTAAACCCTGGCAAGAAGTTCAGCATTTTCTTGGAGGAAACATCTTCTTTCCTTTTCAGAGTTTGAATTTTATAGAGGACAGCCCAAATGTTCAATACAATAGTGTTAGGTATTTTTTCTGATAGGACCTACATTCCCAAGTGTGAGCTAAGCCATATTTCCCCATGGTCCTTGGACTGGAACAGAATCAATAAATCAATAAATCTCACTTTGACCTATTCACTATAATTACTCCTTTCATGAAAACTTACGCTAAAGTTATTAAAAAGGAAAAAGCTGGTGGACCTGAAGTAGAGTTTCATCCATTCAGTTTTCATAATTGATACTAATAAGAATTAGTAGCTTGTTTGTTTTTGTGGGCAAAGTTCAAGGGAGAAATGAGTGCACTCAGGTCATAATGAAATGGGATTTTTTTTTTTATTTACCCCTGGCCCTTTGCTCTGGATAAAGGAAAAACAAATTGCCACTGCCTTCATTCTATCTCAAAGGTTGATGTACTGGCCAAGAACTCTGCCTAAGAATATGAACTGGAGCAAATTAAAGAGGAAAGCAAAATTGCAAAGCTTCTGTTAATGTTCTGTCTTGCTAAGGGTGTAGAATCTTTGGCCCAGGAGAGCACTTCCATAGGTTTTGTTTGATGCTTGAAAGTTTGGAAGGAGATGGTTGATACAAAGGCCCAAATTTCATTAGATAATAAGATGAAAAACAACAACCACCACAACTAAGAGATGTTCCTCAGCAGTAGATAGGAAGGAAGCTTTGAAGAGGTGGTTTCTCTGATCTGGAAAGAGAGGGAGCAGGCTCTGGCAACATGGCAGCCTGTTAAGCAGATCCTGAGGAGGGAGATGGTCAATGAGACATCCCTAGTGACAGGGATGACAAAGGGTCTTTCAAGAAAAAGCGATGACTACTATTTAATTTTCAGTGATATCTTGTCGTGCATGAGATTGTCATCTTCTCTAATGTTATCAACCTTCTGTGAACGTCTACATTATGCAGCAGCCTGGAGTTTGTGGTGCTCTGGAGAATAAAGAAAGGATAGCGACCGTAGAGGAGGTGAAGTAGAGGGAGAGAGGACGGCACCAGGATGCAGGATGAGAATTCAATGGGAAGAAGAATCAGGAGTGGAAATCTAGTACATTTCAGTTACACAGCATTCCCGATAAATATTCGTTGCATGAATGAATCGACCTCTGGAAATATTGGGATAGAAATGCTTGACTTCCAAGAGCCTGCAGTATTAGAGGTGTGTCAAGTCATTTTATTTAGACATTAATAAAAAGAATGCTCTCAGAAGCTTGTAGGAGTTGGGGACATCCAGGCTCAAATTGTTGAGACCTAGATATTGGAAAATGATCCATTTGAAGAGGATGCTTTAAGGTTGAGGATGAGAAGTTGAGGCTGCTGATTCTAGAGAACTGTGTTTTGTATTTCTGCATCTTGCTTGTGTTTCTGGGAGGGAGATATGGGAAAATGTTCTTAGATGTTTCTTTAAACTCTGGATTACATTGGAAGTAGAGAAGCCCAGTTCCATTAGTGAGAAAAAATATTCAATGACATTTCATTTCTCTCACAGAATATAAAATGTTATGACAAAAAAAGTTATCTTGTGAGCCCTAGGATAGGGTAGACAAGAGTCATAAAATCTCCTAGCCTTGGAGTCTCGGACTTTGGGCAGGGCATCTGTTTAAAATCATAGGGGCATTCTACTAAACCATCCAAGGGAGGCGAACAAGGGAAAAACAACTGGTTTGCCAGTCCAACTTCTTGATGTTGAAAGCATATACGAAGCTGCCATTTTTGCTCTCTATCCTGGAACTCTGGCATTTAGCCAACCTCAAACCAAAGTCACAAGAGAATAATGGCATTATGTTCTTTGATGAAATGAACATGGTCTTCCAAAATTAGCAAACATAGTATTCTCCACTAAAATTCCCTCAAAATAAAATATATGGTGGGTGAAATGAATTAATAGCTGATAGTACTTATTCTTAAACTCCTAGATTTGAGGAATATAACTGCCTATTTTTACTTCTCAAAACATTTTGCATTTTAGAATAACCCCATTTCGGACTACGCTCATCTGAAACCCAGAAGCCCAGAGGAAAGAAAACAAGAACGTCCCTTAGCTCTTGGGTTCTCAATGAGGGGCACTTTTGTCCACCAGGGAACACTTGGCAACGTCTGGAGATTTTTTTGGTTGTCACAACTTGGAGGGGTGGTGCTAGTGGCATTTAATGGGTAGAAGCTAGGGATGCTGCTAAATATCCCTCAAGGCACAGGACATCCCCCGACAACAGAGAATTGTCCAGCCCCAAATGTGAATAATGCCAAGGTTGAGAAATCCTGCCTTAGTACTCAAGGCTTGAGGTGCTTCCAATCACCCTTCTTTTAACAGCAAGCACTTACTGAAGCTTACTGTGTATCCAGTGTATCCTGGGGACTGTGAGTTCAGAAGTCTGCTCTGGAGGACTTGCCAGTCCATTCAAGGTCAAAACTGAGCCAAGTACAACAAGGAAAACGTGTTAGCAAAGGCATATATGATGCCTTTCGGCAACACAGGAGAGGGAAAGAGTAATCGACAATGAGAAGTGGTTAAGCGTTTCCAAGGATTGAATTGTCATCCTTTGTTAATTTATTCACTTAACAAAATTTATTAAACAACCAAGATGTGCCAAGCTTTGTGCTGTCTGGAGATAACGATGTTCTGTGACTCCTTGATTGGTGGTTTTGGATGAAGCCAATCCTTTGAAAACTCATTTGATTGAAAACCCTTCCTCTATCCAGATAGATTTGAGGTGTTTTTCCTTGTGCACAAGTAGTAATATTTCAAACTGATTTCCTCGTCTCCTGGGTTCCTTGGATTTGCCTGAGAGACTGCCCAGGGTGGGAGGCCATAAAGGGGGGGGCATGTTAATATGACGGACTTCAGCTTCTCCCATCCCTACCTCTGCCCCTCTTCAACAAAGCAGTTCCGTTTCTTACCTGTGTACATATAATGAAGTACTTTAAAGGATCCTTTTTTTAAAAGTTTAAAAATCATTGGCTTAAGGAATTCACATTGCCATGGTAGAAACGAAGATAACACTGACATGAGGTTTTAAGGACAACATGGTATAACAGGAGGAATATTACACAGGCAATAAGAAGCCCAGGTTCTAGTCCAACTCTGCTCTTTATAAGTTGACTGACCTTGGGCAAGGAGCTTCATCTTGCCAGGCCTCAGATTCTTCATCTGCAAAAGGCAATGATTATTTTAAATTATCTCTGAGGCAGCTTTCAGTTATAAGATGCTATTGTGTAATTATATGATAATTCTGATAAAATAAACAGGAAGAGAAAGCATTTGCATATGACAAGGCAAATAAAATCCTTAACCTAAAGGTTAGTTGGCATTGTCATTTAGTCCTATTCTATGAAAATGGAAACTTCAAATTTGAATCCAAGTAGTAAGCTGGTATACAGAAAGTGAAACTTCCTAGTGTTCCATTCAAGGTCTGAGAAACATCCTTAGATCTTTCGTTGGTCTCACTTAACACACAAAGCAGAAAAAAAATCACTGCTCTCAAGATGACATGTAAATATTGAAGAGCAATGGAAGATATTTATAAGAGAACTCTGCATTTAACGTACAGAGTATACGGTTCAGTGGTTTCATCCAGGCATCTGGCAAAACACCAGATGCACAACACAGTCGGCCCTCTTTTGCTGGTGATCTGGCCTACCCAGGAGAAGCTACTGAAGGGCAACAATCAAGCAGGAGAGAAGGAGAGCCTTATTTCCCTTTTCCTTTACCTTAACAGGCTGCACGACCTCCTTAAGTCACACAACTCTGCTTGCAACTGTGCTGGCTTTAACTCATCAGATGAGCGTGTTTCTGATAACAAGAACTATCACTCCTTTCATTCATCCACTCGTTCAACAGAGATTTATTGAACTGCTATGTGCCCCAGAGGTTAGGTGCCCTCTTGTTCTTACTACCAACCCCTCAAGATGAAGATGGTTCCAAAATGATGACCAGTGACCCTTCCTGCGATCTGCATTGTCCAGAAGCATTCTATTTTCTGAAACCACAAATCACCGAACCATAGCATTGCAATTTTCCCTTTTTATGTTTTATAACTCCATGAAGTCACGTCTCCCCTGGGCTATCGGAACAGTTCAGCTGAGCCTGAAACCTACCAAGAGAGAAGAAATTAGAAAAAGAGGGGAGAGTTAATGGCAAAACCTATTAGCATGGCGCCACCCCTACAGGACCAACAGGTTCTGTGATATCCTTACAGGCTTGGTTAGTGAGGCATGCTTCCCTGGGGAGGTGCTGGGACGGCCAGTCTCTCTAAAGGACCCGCCAGGCCAAACTTCCTGGAGAAAAACCCACTATCCATAAAACACATTTTGAGTAACACCAAAGTGCACAGTGACCCTTAGCTTTCTTCTTCTGAACAAATTGTTTAAAGACCAAGATGTGTTGGGGAGATACCGGGCACTGGAGAATTAGCAGCAGGTGCTATTTATAGAGCCACTGGGCTCTGCAGAGTTCCCTCTGCCCAGGGAAAGCCATTAATCTTCTCCAGCAAAAGAAAAAAGAAGTAATAAACTTAATAATGATTTAGAGTAAAGGAGGGAGGAACGCACTGAGGCTAATACTAAGGTGGATCTAAGCCAAGAGATTAGTTTCTCCCTGTGGAAAACAGCACGCGCACATGCACACACATGCACACACGCACATGCATGCACACACACACACTCAAACATGCAGGCAAGCCCGTTCCCTCCCATCTCCCTAAACCCACTGCTCCTATTCAGCCTCTCAAAAGAAGCAGTTAAATGGCTTTTCTTTTTCTGAGGCTGACAGACATATGTCTCCAAATTACACACTGCTATAAAGAATACTGTCTAGATATGCTGCACTTAAAACAGGAAAGCCAAGGCATCCAGGGCTTATTAAATCCCACAGTCTTGTTGCTTACTGTGCCCAATAAACAAAATGGAATGAATTAATTCCTAGTCGATTACCAAGAAAATGCCAAGATGTATTTAAAAACATTTATATTTCAGCACAGTTTAACTCACGTTCCAGTGTGAAGACCTCGTATGTCACAAGAAGCTTGAGAAAAAGGTTTCTGTTTTCATACACAAGAGATTTGGCCAGGTATATGAGCATTAAAGCTTCTATCCAATAAAGGGTCTTTTGCATTAAGAAATTCCCTTTTTTTGTAAAGTTCTCGTGAACTGCAAACATAAATTAAGATGAGCAAGATACACAAAGAGAGAACTTTTTTTTCCAAAAAGATGCTTAAAAATAAACACACTTCCAAAGGAAGTGACTGTCCTCATTTAAGTCTTTAATGTTCTCAGAGTGCCAGTTAGTGGGAAGTATTTTCATTGCAAACAATTCTGCCTTTTTAAATGTTAAGTATCCTTTATTCCTGGACACCAACCAGAGACAATAGAAAGAAAGAGAGACCTGGGCATCCAGGCAGAAAACAGGCCTTGTAACGCAGCCAAAATGAATTTAGAATTCTTGAGCAATACAATGTTAAGGCAGGAGTGTTGAGCAGAACTGTGTAATGAACTCCAAGTGGCTGCCTTTCAGATCTCAAGAGCTGAAACTGACTTGACGCCGGGGACCGTTGCTTCCCCCGCTCAAGTATTCAAGTGACTATGGCACCCGAGAATAACAATGAGAAAGGCACAAAGACCACCACTTCAGCGCGGTGTTCACGGATGGAGACGGGCCAAATGGGCAGAGGCAACAGACCCCAAAAGCACTTTGTGTGTAACAGTTGTTAAAATTTGACATAGCCTAAATGTCACAAAAAAAAAATCAGGGATGGATGGCCATCGAGTAAGTTCGTGTCACTTTGGGGAAGCTCTTTGATGCAAGAATGCTAGATACTTCACATTAATATCACATAAGAAGGAGAAGAGTATATCACAGGACTTTAAGTAAAACTTCTCTTATTAGACATGAAATTGTCATGTTGACTAAATCGTTAGTTATATGAAAAACATGTCATGATTTATTTATGTTAATAATGCCTATTCTCTCAGTTATTGTTCGTCATGACAAAGCTGTAAAGTACACATGGCAGGCATTGTTATCTTTACTCTGCAAAAAGGAAGCTGTAGTGTAGAGAACTGATTGTTCCGTGTGAATAGGATGCTAATAGCCCCCATGCTGGAACCTGGGTGTCCTGCTCTCTATTTTACTGATCATTATGCCATAGCAAATTTCACATAGAGCACAAAGTCTCCAAATGAGTCTAAATGTCTCTAAATGCAGTTATGGTGTCATTGGGTCAACTGGTTGGAACACGGTGCTGATAAGTCAAAGACAATACCAACTGTAGGCCATACTGTAAAAAGGAGCAACTCGTCTTGCTCAGTTTCATGGCCACAAACCACATCCCTAACTCTATTCAGCTACTTCACAAATATATACTTGGGATCAAAAGTATTTGAAATAAAGCAAGAGGATGGATAGAGAGATCAGCAGAGATTTCTTATCATAAATGGGGGAAGAAAAAAAAAATCAAGATAATTTTGAATTACTTGTAAGTCAATGACGAGTTTTCATAATAAAAGACATTACATCACCATAAGGTCACAAAAATAAAATTAATTTAGTTTTCTACCCGTATGGGAGAACAGAATACCACACCAATAGCATAGTCCTCGCCTCCTGTTACCGCCAAGACTTTCATACTTAACTCATTCTCCAAACACAATTACCCTGATACTTTGTACAATCATAACCCAAAGGATAGAACTCAGATAAGGCAGAATTGCCTTTGTTCCCATTGAAGGCAGTTTAGAACTTTCTCCTTATAAGAGTTTCAACAATTATAAGGACCCGTGGCTCAATTTCACAGATGACATTATGGTGAGACTCCATCAATGGCTAGTCCACAGTGCCATCGGCATCACATTACGGTTTTTTTTTCTGACAATTTCTTTATTTTCTGTGTAATGGCCAATGCCTCTAATTTACATTTCCCACTTTTGGCAAATGCCCTTTAAAAAACTTGCTGACTAAATAGAAATGTTCCAGAAACTAGTTAATAAAGGTAAGAAGCATTCCCATTTTTACTTCCTCTCATACAGGATGATGTTTCTGAACACGCTTTTTCAAGGCTATGAACAGACCATACCCAACTTCCATCATGTGAGTTTCATCCTGTGGAAGTTTGTTTTGATGGCTCCTCCATCGTGAACGTAATTCAGAGCAACATGCATTTTTTACCTACTCAGGTTTGTACGATGCAGGATTTTATCAGAGGGAGAGAGGAAGAGGGGAGAGGGCCGAAACAGTGCCATACTCTGGATATGAGAATAATATGGAATTTCAGAATATCTGTATTCTAGAAGAAAACTCCGGTGATGGCTCAAAATAGCAACATGAAGTATGGAACCCTGAGAGCCCACTTTTATTTTTTTTTTAAAGATTTTATTTTTTCCTTTTTCTCCCCAAAGCCCCCCAGTACATAGTTGTATATTCTTCGTTGTGGGTCCTTCTAGTTGCGGCATGTGGGACGCTGCCTCAGCGTGGTTTGATGAGCAGTGCCATGTCCGTGCCCAGGATTCGAACCAACGAAACACTGGGCCACCTGCAGCGGAGCGCGTGAACTTAACCACTCGGCCACGGGGCCAGCCCCCTGAGAGCCCGCTTTTTAAATGTCTTCTCTCTTCCTGGATTACAGACCTAGTTAGAGACAGTGAGCAGATTAACCTCTATAGTCTGCTCTAAATTAGGTCCTTGGCTACTACTCAATATTACATCAATAAGGTTTTATGATAGTATCAAATGAATAATGCTTTGTGTCAAAGTTTTCCCATTTATTTTTCAGAGATTCCCTGCCATTGATTACAGGGAAAAAAACTAGCCCTGCTGATTTGTGTTTCTGGTAGTCATTTCTGTAGATACTGTAGGGTCCCTAGGCAGTGCATGAACATGTTACTACTAAAAACAGGCAGTAGGGACCCTACTAAGAGGATTCAACCTGAAGGGAAGAAGACAAGCTAAGAATCTGAGTTTCGTGTCAAAAGAATGGGTGAAATCAAACACATTTAATTCTCTCTTTGTTTAATCTCACAGATTGTGCCATTTCCACATATACATATCAACATTTGTTTTAGGTGAAAATAAGCAAAAACAGCAAATTTACATATGGCTATCCAACATTGTAGTTAAGATATGCCCCATGGAAAGGTGTTTTTTTCATAAGATCTGTGAATAATACTATAAAATAAATCCTTACACTGAAAATAGCCTGTTTTTCTTAAAATACAGGAAAGTTCATGGTCTAGATGGCTTTTAAAACTCATCTCTGGGTTGTCATTGAGAGTTTGACAGGAGGAAGATGCGCACCCCTCACAGAGAGTGTAGCCAACTTCAACACCCCTTAGGAAGCTGTCGGTCCACCCACAGCACCCATGAAGGTGGAGATGGCGTCCGGGAGGCGAAGTCCTCCATGTAACACGGCTACTGAGAAGGTAAGAAATAATCCATGTGGCAAGGAGGTGACCCACGTTGTTCCACTTCGCTTTCCCAGCCTGCAGTACCAACCAGAAGAACAGGAATGGTGGCACCAGCCTGACAACACCAGCATACTTTACCATGCGCCCCCAAGCAGGTGGATGAGTGCCTCCTTGACAGGTTGATTAATCAGTAATTCAGGGAGATCAAAATCACAAAATTAAAAGACAAAGTTCAATTAGATCCTTTAACAGAAGGAATGTCCTAATTGCCACCGTGCCCAGGACAGGATATGAAGGCAGTGTGAAAGGCAGGCAGGCCACTCCTTCCCTCACCTGGCGGAAGCGATTTAGCAAGTCGCTTTCCAGCGAAGCCCGAAAGGTTCCCCACCCCAAACCCCCAAAAGATGCAGTCCACCAGACTCTTCCTCTTGCTGCCAAGTAAGGCTGCCGTGCCGGCAAACTGCTAGGATTTACTTCCCTAAGAATTGTCAGACAGACATATCAAAATTCTCACACTGCATCCTAATGGACACACGAAGATTCATAATTTGGCAACAGTCTCGGGTCCTGCTTGACACTCATCAATGGCCGATTCGTGAAAGCAGGACTGCTCCCGCAAATGGTATCCAGTTCCGTGCGAAGAGTGACAACATTCACACAGTACCCCATCCGGCTGTCCTGAATTTCATGACAGCCTCACACCAAGACGGCTCCGATGCCTGATCCTGGAGCTAAGGACACGCTGTATCCAGTCCGAGGCCCTGAGCTGCAGTGTCTTGTTGGCACCCACACGGTGGCCACTGCTCTGGCACAGGTCTCTGCCTCACGCTCTGGAACTGCATCCTCAGACCAGAACACAGTGAAGCCATTTAGGCAACTGCTCCGCTCTCAGGCAGCGTTCAAAAGATGGGAGCTGGATTCTGAACCTTCCTCAGCATGTATTTACCTCTGGCTAATGACGACGCTTTTGTGACTATTAGTAGAGACGTTATCTCAACAGCTTTCAACTTGGCTTGATGAATCATGTAGAATGTTTACTTGGGCTTTTTACATTCTACTCTGAATAATATTGAGTCTCTCGTATGTGTTGCTTAAATATGCTTAGCTTTCTCAGTGATGTCACATGAAGCATGTTTTAAAAAAATGTTTTCATCTCACAACTACATTCTGCTGGGACAAGCCAGATGCTTATTTGCTTCTGTCCCCTTGCAGGTGTTTTGAACGAGAAACCAGAGTTGATGCTACAACTTAACTAAGTAAAGCCGGTGAGGTATTACTGGATTACCTTACACCCAGTAAACAGCATCATATTTGTTTTCCCTACCTTTAAGAGGACATTTACTCCAATTTTTTTCTTAGGCAAGATTATCTCATCATTTTATAATTTCTGGGGAATGTAGAAAACTCCAAGGCCATTCTGTTAAATGCTATATTACCGCTTCCAGATGAGGAAACTGAGGACCTATTTGTTAAAGGATCACAGTGGCAGAGCCAGGTAGGGTCGTATGGAAATTCATTGTCCATGTATTAAAACCCAGTTGAATGTGAGTCCCTCCTCACTGAGATGAGACCAGAGCCTAGCACCCCATCAGCCTGACCCAAAAGAGAGAGTTGGATTGGCTGATAAGAATTTCAGTGCAGTCATCATACGAAAACCACAGTCGTACAAGGCAAACTCTTCATGGGCACATTTCCCTATGCTGGATATTATTTTTATCTCCTGTTTTTCATCTTCATCACTTCCCTAACTCAGTTGCTTTCAGTGTCTTTTGGAATTAAGCGACTTTTGTAATTAGACAATGAGAGATGATAAAAAAAGAATCAGAAGGAGTAGATCTTAAAAATTCTCATCATAAGAAAAAAATATGTAACTATGGGCGATGATGGATGTTAACTAGACTTATTGTGGTGATCATTTTGCAGTGTATACATATATCAAATCATTAGATTGTACACCTAAAACTAAGACAATGTTATATGTCAATTATACCTCAATAAAAAAATCAGGAATGAACTAAGGAAGTCCAAAAATTGCAGTCCTCTAAATTAAAAAATACATATATGTGTGTGTGTGTGTGTGTGTGTATGTATGGATGTATATGTGTATATATGTATATGAATTAACAAGTCAATAATGGGAGTGTCACATTTGTCTTTTTAAATAATTTTCATGGCTTATTAGCAATTGAAACATTAGCACAAATGAATACACTTAGCACAGTCTGCCAAATTTAGGTGCATTTGGGGTGTGGGATCTCTGTAAGTCTATATGGTGAATGTACTTGGGATATTTCACAGCAATGTAAAGAGCACAGCTCTAGTTCTCTGCATAGAACTGTAGCTGCTTGAGCTGACGCGCCCTCACACCCAATTTCGTGCCACGTCCTGCTCTCCACCCTACCCAACAACGTCTGCGAGATGCTGTTTGTAAATTTGCATAAAACAAACATAATACTTAAGAAAACTGAGCAATAACGTATATGATATTAATATACAATATTATACAAAACATACAATAATAATGTCAAACGGAAAGCCTGGTTGCAAAAGAGAAAAGTAACAGAACTTATGTGGCCTTCATAGCGGGATTATAAGCTGCCCTTAAGCGACACCTGGTGATCCTACACCCCCAAATCTCTTTGCATTTCACAGATGTTTCATGATCGTTGGCCTTTAAGGGCGCTTAGTCTTTCGGCAGTGGGAGCCCTGCAGACCCAACACAATGATTTGCCAGAAAGGAGGGGTGAGGTTTTTCTGGTGAGAGGAGTTTTGTTCCAAAGGGAAAAATCCCTGCAGATACATTGATTGGATATTTGAAAACTATTCAACGATTAGCTTATACTGTGCTTAAAGTGGAATCGGGAAGGTCCTCCCTGCCTAAATGTGTTAAGACTGAGTGTCTCTGGGGGAAAAAAAGGAAGAAAAAGAAATTCTCATTTTTATTTGTCTCGTCAATCGACAAATCAGTAGCAGGTGCTGGATGATGGATTTCTCTTTGCAGTATTGTTGCTCAGGTATAATTGCTGACGTCTTTCAAACAGAATACATGTCAGTGAAAACATAAATAGGTAACCATCATAGCTAGTCAAGGAGGATTCTAGGGGAGTCTTTTCAAATGACCTTACCTCAAATATCATCTTTTACTGACATCTGAGCGCTCTCTCAGCACAGAGAGCAGCTCCCTGTATTGAAAGGCTATAACTGTTCTGTGACAGAACAATCGATCTTCCTTTCTGATATGACTTCACATAACACACCGAGATTCACAACCCACATCCGTCAATACAAAGTGATTTTTAAAGAGCTCAGATTGGAGTCATTTGTGGGCCACATACGTGCATAAATATCCGTCATTGATTTTTTTATTCCTAAGACTAAAAAATAATAAGCACATCGTAATAAGATTAACTTCTTTGTTTGATGAAAAGTTTTCCTACTTTATACCGTGTCATGTTCTTTTCAAGCTGAAAATACTGGTAACTACCAACCCCCTGGGAAGAGTGGACACAGGGATGTGGATTTCCCGCTTGGATTTTAATAATTGCGTATTCATGGAAATTACTATTCTATTTTTTTAATTAAAGAACCTTGCCGTCAAAATGCTCTCCTGCGCGTCGTTTTGAGATAGGTAGCACGAACCCAGTTCGAGATGGAAAGAGGCCGCACAATGCGCTTATTAAGGTACTTCCCTGGCGGACCACTGCGGAATATCATAAAGGGTGACTCGTCACATCTGCATCAAGTTATGAAAAAAGTACGGCTTGTTAACCTGCTGTTTGGAAACCAGAACACTTTTATCAGTTCATATAATTGCTAACCCCTTATTCACTGCTCAACACTGCAGAGTTCTTTGCCTCCTAAGATCCCACTAATTGCTGACAGATTTGATTTCTCCCTGACAGCAGGAGTCCTGTTTCTGGCCTTTACATCAAGTAATTGCTTTATTTTTCTCCCTCTGCTCTAAAAAACGGAATTCCCTTCTCCCCTGCTTGAACTCCTTTAATGGCTTCTTTCTCTGTTATTAAATCCTTGCCATTTAAATCACATTTAGCGATGTTTTGAATAACTGATTCCAATTACTAAAGCTCTTACCAAGAAGCAGCTGAAAACGCAAGTCATTACTTGCCCACAGACAAGCGGCTCTACCTTGCAGCCAAGTCTCGGGTGAACTGTATTGTGTTTCTCCTCAGTATGGGGCAATTTATACGCACAGGAGGCTGATGTTCAGCAAATAGACAGCCGCCGGAGCTCTCCTGCACTATCATTTGGGCATAATAGATATTAGACTTTATATTTATTTTATAAATAGCCCAATTCCTGAAAGAAATCATTCCCTTCTTCCCATAGTGGCCGGGGTAGGTCACTTGGAACAACAGTAGAGATGAGCAGCTGACCGCTCCATGACCCACCGTGAGGCTGGTTGCTCTTCAAAGGTCTAGCCCAACCCACGGCTGCGGGCCCCAACAAAACAGCGGACCCGAGCGCCAGGCCTGCCAAGCACAGCACTCAGCTGCGTCAGATTTTGCTTTGACAGTCCACAGTTTGTTTTCCCTTGACATTGTGGAGTTAAAAAAAATCTCTGCCATCTTGTCTTCTCCTTCTTCCCACGCTGTTGGGTGTTGCTGTCCTTTTTTGTGTTTTGATTTCCTTGGCAAAGGGACGCATCTGATAAATTTCATGACAGGACCATATTTCTGTTATCAACTCATCATTTCAGGCTTTGGGTAGATCCTGTTTCTCAATCACATGGGATGTAAGATGACCAGAAATTCTACTCTGCTCATTTTGGTAAATCTAATCTGACATACTATTTTGGTCTCACTAATATTGTATATTTTCTTGCTACATTTGTAGTGATGAAACATGATTTTGTTGGGAATGACATTTCACGCAGGAAAGCCTCTGTTACACAAGGTAATTTAGCAGGCGTGGCAGAATTTATACCTTTTCGGCCTTCTTACTTTAAACAATGAGTAACCAATTAATTGTATAAACACATGTATAACGTGTTGAGTTTAAACTGTTCACCATGTAATCTTGACACAGTCTGGCCATCACAGCTACCAGGCATATTTGACTTAACGAACTGACAAATGTGAAGGCGGGCTCATACTTCTCATTTTACTCACTAACTGGATGTCTCAGCTGTGACTGGGGCTAAGGAAGGTTATTACTAATTTCAAACTTGAGATTGTTAGAGAAATGGAAAGGTCTCTCAATTTTATATAGTACGTCTAAATGTGAAAAGAGTTTTGTGTGTGAGGCTGTATTCAAGAGGTTTAATAAATATCGTCACTATTAAAATAAATGATTCATGTGACAGTTAATTCTGCTCTATATTGTACTTGATTTTTCCCTACTTCAGGGGTCCTCCAACAGAGCTATAAGTAAATTCTATACAAAATAGAGTGGTAACTTTTCTTCCTAAAATCATGGACATTTGGTTTCCATCCTTGTGTTGAAGTAGGTAATTTAAGTAGGTAATGTCACTTGAAATCCATTCTTCTATTATTTGACCCTCTTCAAAACGATGACAAAAGCACAAGTTGCTAGAAGAATTTAAGTGAGGTGTCAGAGTGACAGTGTTTCCGAGGCCTCACCCTGCCTGACGTCCCCGTGGCGATGCGGGTGGGGCAGAGGCACACAGAGAGCCGAGCAGCAAATGCACCTGGGATTTTGTCTTTCACAATTTTAAACATTGCCTCTTAAATTATTTATGTTTGATATTTGTGAAAAGTGCTACCTTGGATGGCCCAGAAACACTAGTCTTCTATTTGTATGTGGACAAGGATGCCAGGGGGCCGGCACTGCCCATCCTGGAGACTGTATTATTAACGTGCTTCGAACTTCAACTCCATTATCTCATTCCCCTCATCCAGCCTCAGAACCAGGGTGGTGCTGATTCACCCATAGGGACAAAAACCTTGTTATGATTCTGGGACTATCAGCAGAAATAGTCTAACCTCCCCAGCAACTGTTATAAATTGGTAGCCCTCCATTTCTGCCCAGCACCCTGCCTACCTCTTACCTCCTTATCTGCTCTTTATTGAGAAATTCATTTGCAAAGGAGCTGCCAAAACCTCAGTGCTTCTCTTATGAAGGTTCCCCAAGGAGCTCTGTGGGGCAAACGGTGTACTGCAGGGCTCATCAAGACAGTGCAACTTTTGGGCTCTAAGTATCAACCTCATCAGGTCAGCCTGATGGGGGACAAGGAGAGTCTTATTAGAGCCATTTCAGTGGTGATAAAACAGGATGAATCGTCACTACAATGACAAAGTTGTAATGTACATGAATGGTCCCTATAGTGGTTCAGGGCTCAGACTCAGGAGCCAGACTGCCTGGATTGGAAATCTGCTATTTGTAAGCTGTGTAAGCTTGAGCAAGTCTTTTCAGGTGCCTAGTCTTTCACTCTCTATGTCCTCATCTCCGGTGGGGAGGATTATAATAGCTCTGCCTCATAAGATGGAGGACTGTGTGAATTAAGCCTGGAGAACACTGAGAGCGGTCATGGCATGGTATAGACTTCAAAGTTACAGCTTTCATTAGTCAACCTTAGCACTGCATCTCCCTGATCATCTCTTCTCCCTAAATGGTACTCCCTTCCCCTTTCCTGCTGGAAGCACCCAGTGTCCTCTGCGATATGCTTTTTCCTTCCCTATCAAAACTCATGCTCTAAGACTTTATTTAGCTTAAGGAAGAAAATGACTGATAGGTTATTCTTACCAGGGGTACCTGTGCATTAACAGGGATCTAAAACTAGCATAAAAGAGATAGAAATAGTGTTCTCTCAGATGCCAGCTAAGAGGTTTGTACGTATAGGGGTATAGGAGGGGTCTTTCTAGGGTCCTGAAATCATGCTGTTCTGGGAGGCTGCCTCCTTTGTCTATGTGTTGAAGGTTACCCTGACTGTTGGACACTCCCTGCGGAAAGAGAAAGATGTTCATCCACCACATTATTTTGCTGAACAGCCCTGCCTAGCCCACAGTGCTTTTTGATCTGCCTGTCTGCACCTAGAAAATCCTCTGATGAGAAGGAGATGAAATTGGTGAACTGCTTCCTGGGCATGGAGTCAGCACCATCCTTCCCTTGGTTGAAAAGATGCAACTTGACAGTCAGATCCTACTCATTGGAGTTCATGACAAGGGTAAAGGACAGTTTGCAAAATGCTTTCATTTGCATTTCATCACAACATTTTACAGAGGTTTCATCATTCCATATGGCAAAGTTGCTTTTTGATCCGGCATATCTCCATGGAGTAGTATCAACAAGGATGGAGGAACTTGCATCTTTCTTCAAAACTCAGGCTTCTTTTGAAGACAAGTTTCATGTAAATGTCATTTTGTTTTGTTTAGTCTAGGAGAGGTGCTACGGATCGAGGAAGAGCGGCCATGAAGGAGCCAGTGCATGCTGCCTTTCCTCAGGACAAGGGAGCTGTCCTGCTGGTCTGGGGGAATAGGCCCTGGACTAGGATTCAGAAGACCTGGCTTCCCGCTGGGTGGCCTTGGGCAAGTCCTTTCCTTCTGGCCTGAGTCTCTTTAGTCACAGAGCATTGAACTAAATGATTCCCACAGTCCTTTCCATCTTCAACATTTAATGTTTTGAAATAAATCAGTCTTCTGTTTCTAGGAATCCAGATTTCGCTTGCTTATCCTTTATCACTAGGTAGTCTCCTAGAGAGAGAAGCACACATACTATTATTAAAGAGTAATAAAATATTCTAAAGAATTGTATCAGACTCTGTGTGTGTGTATGTGTGTGTGTGTGTGCGTGTGCACATATGTGTATGGACGTATTCATCCCTAGTTATTCACTCTAAGCTGGCTCCACAAAGACCATCATTGCTTCTCTAGAGCTAACCTTCATAAGATATTTTATTTTATTATTTTATTTTTATTTTTTCAGATTGGCACCTGAGCTAACAACTGTTGCCAATCTTTTTTTTTTTTCTGCTTTATCTCCCCAAATCCCCCCGGTACACAGTTGTATATCCTAGTTGCAGGTCCTTCTAGTTGTGGCACGTGGGACGCCACCTCAAGGTGGCCTGATGACCAATGCCATGTCCGCGCCCAGGATCTAAACCGGGGAAACCCTGGGCCGCCGAAGCGGAGCATGCGAACGTAACCACTCGGCCACGGGGCCGGCCCCGAGATATTTTGAAAGAGCATCCAAGAGGCACTCTGGGCTTATCAGAGTACAGTGCCTCAGAGGTACAGTGTTTCCCTAAATATTTCATGCCATTTATGAGAAGGAAGGAAACTGATAAGGCTATTGCATCCTTACCTCTGCAGTTCTCCAAGGAGATAATTCTGCACAGCTTTCGCATTTGAAATCAGCCTTGGAACTCATCAGGAAGGTACCATTATTTTCTTCCACAGTAAATATTTTTGGCTTGAATTTAAAGAGAGGCCAGACAATAAAATACATTTATTATTTATTAATAATTTATTAATACCATATATTATTATATAATAGCATATGTTATATATAATATATTATGTTATACTTTATTGTATATTATATGTTATATATAACCCATCATAATATATGTAATATAATGTTATTAATAATAATAGTTATAGAGCATCAACATTGACTAGAATAGTTGGGTTCTTGAGAGTTTGTCAGTTCTTTATAACCCGGTAAAACCATCATGAAATTCATTTGGAGCATTTCATCTAACAGATCACATCTGTGCCCTTAATGAATAGTAATTAAAACTCACAGCAGCATTCCCATTAGGTGACAGAGGGTTATTATACACACTTTCTGAAATAGATAGACTTTGGACCATGTCGCCTGCCCTTCTATGTGGGTGTCAGCACTCAGGAAGAAACTGAGACTTAATTCTAATTTTTCCATTTCTGGAGGACTAGGTACTCTTTTCAAAATAACTGGTAAGTCTGAGAATCAAAATTCTGACCTGGTTATTTGCCGCTGTCGCATGGAGTGGTGGAAAAGTACCTGTGGCAGATTCTAGCCCTGGTTCTTTAAGTGTGGTATATTGACCTAGAGTAAGACATTCATCCTCTCTGATCCTCAGTTCCTCATTTGCAGAACGAGAAGTTGGATTAAATCCTGCCCAAGATCACATTTAGCTCTAATAAGCACTGAATTTCTCTCTGCCCCAATACTCCTGGCATCAGTCACTGAGGCCAGCAACATTTTCCTGTAGCCCCTGAGCCACCTGTCCTTGGGAATAGACTCTTTCCATTAAGAAAAACACAAACAGTTGCTGAGGACCTACCCCTTCGCCTCTGAGCTTCAGTTCCTTCTTGTTCGAGGGCTGATGCCTCTTCTCCCACCTTATCTTGCCTGACTCTGCCTGCGTGGATGATGGATCCTCAACTGCCTTCTGTTATTGGCCTCTTCTGGGCAGGCCCCATCTGCTGTCAATTAGCAGGCTCTGACCTACTGTTTCCAGTGAACTTCTTAGCTATGGTGAGACTTCATGGGTCTAAACTCTTTTTGCCTTCCTCATCCTTTCCTTGACTTCCTTGGGCCCTGGTCCAGCTCTTACAGGCTGTTGCTAGTCCCCAAGGTGGCAATGATTTCTCTTAGCAAGATCTGTTTTATTTGGGTTCCTCCAGAATCTGACTCTGAAACAAGGATTCAAATGTGTAGGGAAGTGGGGAAAAGAGATAGGGAGGCAATTCAACCAAAAGCGGAACATTATCAAGCAAGTAAATAACTAGCCCTTAATCCCTACAGGGGACTCTGGAAAACAGAGTTATACTCCTGAAGGGGAAGAGAGCTGGGGTATTTACCAATTACTATCATCATTCAGCTGAAAGGAGAGACTTTTTTTTTTTTCCATTTCTTTTTTTTTTAATTGAGTTAATGATAGGTTACAATCTTGCGAAATTTCAGTTGTACATTAATGTTTGTCATTCGTGTTGTAGCTGCACCACTTCACCCTTTGTGCCCGCCCCCCACCCCACCTTTCCCCTGGTATCCACTAAAGTGTTCTTAGTCCACATTTTTAAATTGCTCATATGAGTGGAGTCATACACAGATTGTTCTTCTATATCTGGCTTCTTTCACTTAACATAATTCCCTCAAGGTCCATCCAAGTTATTGCAAATGGAATGATTTTGTTCTGTTTTGCAGCTGAGTAGTATTCCATTGTATATATGTACCACATCTTCTTTATCCATTCGTCTGTTGATGGGCATTTAGGTTGCTTCCATGTCTTGGCTATTGTAAATAATGCTGCAATGAACATTGGGGTACATAGGACTTTTGGGATTGCTGACTTCAAGCTCTTTGGATATATACCCAGTAGTGGGATGGCTGGATTGTATGGTAGTTCTATTTTTAATTTTTTGAGGAATCTCCATACTGTTTTCCATAGTAGCTGAACCAGTTTGCATTCCCACCAGCAGTGTATGAGGGTTCCTTTTTCTCCACAACCTCTCCAACATTTGTTACTATTAGTTTTAGATATTTTTGTCATTCTAATGGGTGTAAGGTGATATCTTAGTGTAGTTTTGATTTGCATTTCCCTGATGATGAACATCTTTTCATGTGCCTATTGGCCATCCGTATATCTTCTTTGGAGAAATGTCTGTTCATGTCTCCAGCCCATTTTTTGATTGGGTTGTTTGATTTTTTGTTGTTGAGTTGTGAGAGTTCTTTATATATTATGGATATTAAGCCTTTGTCAGATATATGACTTGCAAATATTTTTTTCCCAGTTAGTGGGTTGTTTTTTTGTTTCAATCCTGTTTTCATTTGCCTTGAAGAAGCTCTTTAGTCTGAGGAAGTCCCATTTGTTTATTCTTTCTATTGTTTCCCTTCTCTGAGAAGGCATGGTCTCCGAAAAGATCCTTTTAATACTGATGTCAAAGAGTGTACTGCCTACGTTTTCTTCCAGAAGCCTTATGGTTTCAGGTCTCACCTTAGGTCTTTGATCCATTTTGAGTTTATTTTGGTGAATGGTGAAAAAGAATGGTCAATTTTCATTCTTTTACATGTGGCTTTCCAGTTTTCCCAGCACCATTTGTTGAAAAGACTTTCTTTTCTCCATTGTATGCCCTCAGCTCCTTTGTCGAAGATAAGCTGTCCGTAGATGTGTGGTTTTACTTCTGGGCTTTCAATTCTGTTCCATTGATCTGTGCACCTGTTTTTGTACCAGTAACATGCTGTTTTGATTACTGTAGCTTTGTAGTATGTTTTGAAGTCAGGGGTTGTGATGCCTCCCGTTTTGTTCTTTTTTCTCAGGATTGCTTTAGAAATTCGGGGTCTTTTGTTGCCCCGTATAAATTTTAGGATTCTTTGTTCTAATTCTGTAAAGAATGTCATTGGGATTCTGATTGGGATGGTGTTGAATCTGTAGATTGCTTTAGGTAGAACGGACATTTTAACTATGTTTATTCTTCCAATCCATGTATACGGAATGTCTTTCCATCTCCTTATGTCATCATCCAATTCTCTCAGAAAGGTCTTGTAATTTTCATTATATAGGTCCTTCACTTCCTTAATTAAATTTACCCCAAGGTATTTTATTCTTTTTGTTTCGATTGTGAATGGTATTGTGTTCTTGAGTTCTTTTTCTGTTACTTCGTTATTAGAGTATAAAAATGCTACTGATTTATGCAAATTGATTTTGTACCCTGCAACTTTGCAGTAGTTGTTGATTACTTCTAAGAGTTTTCCAATGGATTCTTTGGGGTTTTCTATATATAAGATCATGTCGTCTGCAAACAGTGAGAGTTTCACTTCTTCCCTCCCTATTTGGATTCCTTTTATTCCTTTTTCTTGCCTGATTGCTCTGGCCAGGACCTCCAGTACTATGTTAAATAAGAGTGGTGATAGAGGGCATCCTTGTCTCATTCCTGTTTTCAGGGGGATGGCATTCAGTTTTTGCCCATTGAGTATAATGTTGGCTATGGGTTTGTCATATATGGCCTTTATTATGTTGAGGTAGTTTCCTTCTATGCCCATTTTGTTCAGAGTTTTTATCATAAATGGCTGTTGGATCTTGTCAAATGCCTTCTCTGCATCTATTGAGATGATCATGTGGTTTTTATTCCTCAGTTTGTTGATGTGGTGTATCACGTTGATTGATCTGCGGATGTTGAACCATCCCTGTGTCCCTGGTATGAATCCCACCTGATCATGATATATGATCCTTTTGATGAATTGCTGAATTCTGGTTGCCAAAATTTTGTTTAGAATTTTTGCATCTATGTTCATCAGTGATATTGGCCTGTAGTTCTCTTTTTCGTGCTGTCCTTGTCAGGTTTTGGTATCAGCGTGATGTTGGCCTCATAGAATGTGTTAGGAAGTGTTCCATCTTCCCTAATTTTTTGGAATAGCTTGAAAAGGATAGGTATTAAATCCTCTCTAAAAGTTTAGTAGAATTCCCCAGGAAAGCCATCTGGTCCTGGGGTTTTATTCTTTGGGATGTTTTTGATTGCTGTTTCAATCTCTTTCCTTGTGATTGGTCTGTTCAAATTGTCTGCTTCTTCTTGAACGAGCTTTGGGAAATTGTAGGAGTCCAAGAATTTATCCATTTCCTCTAGGTTATCCATTCTGTTGGCATATAGTTTTTTGTAGTATTCTCTTATAATCCATTGTATTTCTGCGGAGTCTGTTGTTATTTCTCCTCTTTCATTTCTGATTTTGTTTATTTGAGCTTTCTCCCTTTTTGTCTTTGTAAGCCTGGCTAGGGGTTTGTCAATTTTATTTATCTTCTCAAAAAACCAGCTCTTTGTTTCATTGATCCTTTCTACTGCCTTTTTTGTTTCAATAGCATTTATTTCTGCTCTGATTTTTATTATTTCTCTCCTGCTGACTTTGGGCTTTATTTGTTCTTTTTTCTCTAGTTCACTTAGGTGTAGTTTAAGATTGCTTATTTGGGATTTTTCTTGTTTGTTAAGATGTGCCTGTATTGCGATGAGTTTTCCTCGTAATACAGCTTTTGCTCTATCCCATATGAGTTGGTATGGCATGCTATCATTTTCATTTGTTTTCAGGTATTTTTTTTATTTCTTCTTTAATTTCTTCAATGATCCATTGCTTGTTCAGTAGTGTGTTGTTTAGTCTTGAAGGAGAGTCTTAGTTCTCAGGCACTTTCTGCCCACCCATGCTTAGCAGAGTGGGTTCTGCTCACGAGAGAAGGCCATTGGGTCAAGAGGTACTGGAGTTTGCAGTTGGGAGACAAGGAGCATGCGGGCCAATGGTAAGACTGGAAGGGATATGTGCAGGCTCCCACAGCACACCTGGGTTCAAACCAAGCCACTGGGATTCCATCACTTTGAAGATTCTAACCATCATATAAAAGGAACTCAGTGATGAAACCCTGTCTGTCACTCTTCAGCACCAGCCTGTATCCAGCTTGGCCTCTTCTGTGCCCCCCTTTTCCTTCTTCCAAGCCCCTCACTTCTTCATCCACCTTTCCTTCTTGCAACCTTGTTCCTCTGATTGCCAGTTCATCACTTTTTTTGCCAACTAATAATCAATCTTGGTCCAACGGCTGAGTTTTCTGCTCCAAATATCTGGTATATTGCTACAGTTTCTGCTTGGCCTTTCTCCTGAACTGTTCTGAGAAAAGCCCAGTGGTTTAGCTTTCCAACATTTCCCCTGCTTTTCGTGGCTTTGGCCTCAGAAGGTAGGAGTAAGTTTTAAGGGGTCTGATAATGTAACACCTCATATGTGTAAGGCACTTTATAGTTTATAAAGGAATTTCATAGCACCTTATTGGAGGAGGATGGGGGTTAGAGTCAAAAGCATTGAGCCTGCATATCGGTTCTTATACTTACTCTGTGATGCTGGACAAGTCATTCTCCTGGCTAAGTGTTGGTTTCCTTCTCTGTAAAATGGGAATAACAATGGTGATACCTACCCTCCCAACATCACAAAGGTTGTTGCAAGGTTGAGCAGGGCAATGTGCCCCAGACAACCATCAAGGATTTGATTGACATCTTGGTTCTCTGATTTTTCACAATTTTAGTGTTCACAGCAGCCTTGTGAGAAGGTTGATAAGATGATGTTTTCCTTGTTGTAAGGATAAGGGAAGAGAGAATCTCTTTTGCCTCTAATGCCAGAATCTGCAGTTCTCAAATGCATGCAAAGAATTAGTGTAGCTTCAAATACATTTGTAATGTTACATTCTTGAAGAGAAAAGCGAATACATGACATTCTTTGAATAAGTACAGTCACAAATCGAGATCTTGGAACAATGGAAAGAGTACGGTATTTGGATCCTTTAGAGAAAATTTTATTCTCCCTCTTAAAATTAGCCACATAGTTAACGAGATCAGTCACTTGAGAGTCTAAAATGTACTAATAGGGTGAGGCTGAGAGACCAAAAACTGTGTACTTATCTGCTATTGCTTTTTTTAAAAAGAGAGTTCTCCCCAATGACTTTTAATTTCCTAGATAGGAGGCAGCCAGCCTTTTGAAGAAACTCATTTATTTCAGCATCACTCTGAGTTTCTAATGTCGACATCTTTAGGGGCTGATTCGGAGGAACTGGGACAAGACATTTCCACTACTGCCTGAAGACAACCTGCATCCCTTGCAGATGAAGAGGTTAAACACAAGCTGAAACTCATCGTGACTTCTATACCACGGGATTTTTTTATATATCATTTCACACGAATCCATTTTTTAAAGTTGAATATGTGATTTTTTTAAAGTCAAATATCTGCAAAGAAAATTGGACTGACCCGAATCTGCCTTCAATGGGTAACGGTAAGGAGGTTGTGAAATCTGAAGCAATTTTGTTTTCCATACACATATTCTTTTCCAGGAAGAACATCTTTCTTTGCTCCACATTCCTCTTTGTGCCCACAGAAATGCTTGATTTGGTTTGGTATGAGTCAAACAAACTGTTCTCATCACAGAGGAGCAAAGAAAAAAGAGAGCTTTCATTCAAGTTATGGGTTCTGGAAAAATCTGTGTAAAAGCATTCTGTGTAACTGTGGTTGTTGGCCACTCTTTTGTGAGCTATCTGCAGAATAACTATTTTTTCCTGCACCCAACAAGAAAATAACGGGGCGTGAGCAAATCCAGCCTATTAAAGGTTAGGGCATATAGGAAAGTGCTTATAGAACACCTTTTTTTCCCTCATGTGAATGTTCATGCACATCTATGGAGAATTCTTTCTCTCCTCTCTTTCCCCCCCAAATTGTGCCCTGTCAGCCTAGCAGGTTTAGGATCACCCTAAATTACCCCTTACAAGATGGGAACCACATCTAATGCTAAATTTCACGTGATGATGTGCAACACACATGAAATCTCCTCCACCACTCATGCTATGATTTGGTTAACACATTTTCTATAAATAATTACAATTCTTAACTCATAATATTTAAAGGTGAGCATTTGATAGAAGAAAGTTAAAATGAGCCAAAGATAGAAATGACATGGTTGCCATTTCCTCTAATGCAGAAAGCTTCTTAACAAATGAAAAAAGTAGCATCAATGGTCACAAGGGAAGGAAACTAAAACTTCAACAAACCCTCTTAGAGGTCGTTAAACCCAACCATCCAGTATAATAATTGGGAGATAACAGAATAAGACACAACTGATGTCAACACTGAAGCTCTTTAAAATACCTAGTGTATCAGGCAAAGCTGGGATATTAAAACTAGAGCTTGAATGGGCCTGATAAATCAAAGCAGGTTGGAACGCTCGTGAGGAGCCCTTGTGGTTTCAGTGGCAGTGGTATTGGCAGGTCAATGGAGCTTCATGAGTTCCAGGAAATGACCCAGGAAAAAACTCTTAGGATCCTAGGTCCAGGAGGAAACTAGAAATGCCATCCAGTCTGCCTACCCGCCTCCCAGCCAGACCACATCAAAACTTTGAAAAATCCCATAGAGCTTACATGTTGCAATTAAGAAGTATTGTTGGATAAGAAACATTGAAAAAAAAGGTAATCCATTTGTTTTCACTTCTGAAAAACCTACATCAACCTAAAGGAGAGAGTTAACAGCTCTAAAAGAGTCGTTCATTCTCAGATAAAGCATTGCACAGAAGAGCTGGGCATCATCATTCCTTTTCAAATAAGCTTTGGAAACACTTAAGTCTTGAATGTTTTGTCATTCTGGTCTGAGATCTAGCATGACTTAAAAACACCGACCAACAAGGAAATGGCAAAAGATGAAAAAATCTACCACATTCTGTTTTTCATAAAAAATATAGATTTAATAAGTTTCTAAAGGAGAACAGAATGGCCACATTAGAACACTGCCAAACTTATAAACTTTGACAGTCCCACATACTGAGATGAACAGGAAAATGCGTTTCACAAGAAATAAAATACATTTTTTGTCTTCTGGATTCGTTGAAGAAGAAGAAAAAACACATCTGTCCCAAATTTCTTTGAAGGAACTGAAGGGCATTCAGTTTTTCTGAGCAAATAGGTTTACTCTTTCTACTGGGTTACCTTAAAGGCCTTTTAAAAAATAATTTTAAAGCTATAATCAAACAAATCAAGGAGACAAATGGAAAAATCTCTGTCTCTATTAACATCTCAGGGCTGGAAATAAAAATTTCCTCAGATGTAGAAAGAATATCATCACAAGTGATTAAATATTTATAGGGTTGCTCACCACAGAACTGCATAAAATAAATAATTACAGCATTTTGTGGCATTATAGTATCATTTGAAAAATGAGAATAATCATAGCCATTTCACAGCTCTTGTGAAGATCATATAAATTAATGTTTATAGCTACACAAATATAAGGTCTATTTATTATTCCTCAGGTTACTATTAGATTACCGCAGCAAGGAGAACTGTAACAGCATGGACTCCACAGCCGTACGCTCTGGGTTCAAGCCCCAGCTCTATTTCTCACTACTTATTTAACCTTAGGCAGGTTGCTTAATCTGCCTCTGCTTCATTTTCGTCGTCTCTAAAATGGGAATAATGAGAGGATCTGCCTCGTCTGATTGTTGTAAGAATTAAACGAGTTAGTATATGTAAGCGCTTAGTGTCTGACACGTAGTAAATGTGCTGTGGGTTATTCCTACCTCTACTGTTGTTGCCGCTGCTGCTGTCATTATCATCATCGGTGTTGTCACTGGTGTTATTATTCCATTCTGTCTAGCTGGCCTGTCTGGGGCCAGGCTGCAGTAACTTAAGGGGTCAAGGTTACAGACAAGGATGTCTGAAAGCAAATCCCAGAGCTCACATTCTGTGCATTTCAAAGTTGGAGGTGAAATGAATGAGACTAGGTTACCAAGTTCCTAAGGGACAGGGCAAGAAGAGCTATGATCTGAGTCCAAGAAGTGTGGGGAAGTGTATGGGAAGCCCAGGATGAAGACGCTTCCTCTCCCGCTACTGGGGACCAGCACTGCTTTCTGTCTGGGTCCTGAGGCTGCAGTCGGGGGCGTGCCCTGGGAACCTGAGGTCAAGGTACTGGGAACAGACACATCCCATCACTTTACCTCCTTCTGAAGGACTTTGAAGCATGCTCTGGAAAAGCATTACAAAATAGCAAATATGGAAAATGTTTTAAAGCAATTCTCTAACATGGCAAGGAAGTCTGAATTTGGTGTTCAGGTAATTAATGCTCTTTGTAGTTGTAAATCACATACCAGGATCTGGAAGGACCCATTCAAGCACCCTCTCCAGACAAGGTTCACCTTCTGGTCCACGAGTGGGGGGGTGGGCACCACATTGTCTAATCCAACAGTACTCAACCCAGTAGAGGGCTTCACACCATACTCTAAAGAATATGTGTCTACTTTGTTAATTCAGTAAACGTTGTAGTAAAAAGTCAGATCATTGAAGACATCAGTAAAACAAGTGAGCATTTTGGCTCTTTGTAGACAAAAGGTCTCAAGTGTTGATTTTCAACTAGTTGTTTTGTCCCAGAATAAACAGAATTCCTTACTATTTAGATACTATGCTTGTGCTTAAATATAGACCTTTTCTTCTTTTAGGAGAAAAATAATTTAAAACTCAGTGGCATTGCAAATTTTTGCTTTTTCTTTTGAGAACAAGAGCTAGAGGAATATTTCCCTGGGATAGTGCCTCTCTAACTGCAGCCTGCATCAGAAATGTCCCGGATTCTCATTTGAAAATGCAGATTTCTGGGCCTCACACGATGAAAGTCAGCACTCTGACCTGTGGGAGAAAGTGGAAAGGTAGATAAAGACAGATTAGGGTAAGGAATGTCTTTCAGAGCAAGTAAAGATAGCTGGAGCGCCCCTTCGTCCACGAGATTAGAAAAGAAGTCTTGTGCCGAAATATGTTGTAGATTTTCTGATAGAACTATCTCCAAGACTAGTTCCAAAACCTAACTCCATACCAGTCTTTTTTGTTTGTAATATATTTTTATTTGATTATACACGTTCTGTTTTTCGTAACATATAGATTTAATTTCTTTCTAAAGAAAAGCATAGTACTGCTTTTTAAAAAATTAATTAGTCCATAAGTAAAGGAACAAATGACTAGAAAAAATACAAGAAGTATGAGCGGAAAAACGTTAGCTGGAGACAGGATTTTCGTCCCTTTTTAATATATATGTTTTACATAACAGGAAATCCTCTAGTTTATTTTTAGAAGGATGTGACATACATGCCTAAAGAAATAACCATAATCTGCTCTTTCATGAGAATACAGATAAGACCTGCTAAAATTCCTAAATACTCCATTTTCTGGAGAGTTCCCAGCAATCACAAAGAGAGCCTAATATGAACAAAACTAACACCATCAGATCACAGCTAACAGGATCTTCAAATTCGTAATCACCATATATTCTGTTACTCGAAGTGAAGTTTCTGAAGAGCAGAGTGTTCATTGAATTAAAATGGCCCTTCTCTTCTACTTTTGATAAGTAAATCCAGCCTGACGATTCCCCGCAGACAATGCTATCTGTGCTCCCGGGCGCTCCCACTGGCTTGTTGACACCAATGCTGATCTTCCTTCTGTCTCTCCATCTAGTTTACGTCTGAGCTTTTCCTCGTTTTCCTCCCTCTGTTATTCCCCAGCCTTTACACACTTGTCAACTCTCTGTGTGACTGAGGGTGATAGGGCATGGTTACATTCAGAATTACTGATGTGTTTTTGATGCGGCCCAAATTGATGTAAATGTGCCTTATTTCTGCAAAGAAAATTGAATACTTGGATGATATGGCCAAGTAGAAATTATACTACTTTGCCATCATGTTTGATAACTAGCCATGTTAACTGTTATTTTAGCTATCAAAAATCATTATTCTTTTATTATAAACGGCTCTTATAAGAGAAGTCTTTCTTGATCTCAAGTATCCTAAATTCTAAACCCTGCACATTATTATCACTGTTACTTAAGAAATGAGACCCACAATCTGATAGATGTAGGGGACATTTACTTAGATATATCTGAAAGCAAAGATGAGTAGAGAGGGGAAATTATGGGAACCAATGTCTGTATCTGTATTGATCTGATAACTTCGTGATATAAGAAAGCTAATCAAACAATTAAGCCATCTGATATCATGATTTTCATTTCCATTTCCCATAGACTGCATAGCAAGGAGAAAAACATTACTGGGACAGAGTCAGGAGCCTGGGTCCTAATTCTGACTTTATGACCAATTAGTTCTATAGCATTGGGCAAATAATTTAAATTCTGTTGGGTTCAGTCCTTTGATTTGCAAAATAAATGGATCAGACTAAATAATCCCCAAATTCACTTCTAGTGTTAAAGCTTTAAAATGGACATGAGAGGGGGCTGGCCCCGTGGCCGAGTGGTTAAGTTCGCGCACTCCACTGCGGGCGGCCCAATGTTTCATTGGTTCGAATCCTGGGTGCAGACATGGCACTGCTCATTAAACCACGCTGAGGCAGCGTCCCACATGCCACAACTAGAAGGACCCACAATGAAGAATATACAACTATGTACTGGGGGACTTTGGGGAGAAAAAGGAAAAAAATAAAAAAATCTTTAAAAAAAATGGACATGAGAGTTTCTGTTATATATATATGTGTGTGTGTGTGTGTGTGTGTGATTAAGACTCTTCCTTATTTCCTTCTTTACAAAAATTCCAGATAAAGACCTTTTCTCCACAACTAACAACAAAGCCAACTAACAACAAGGAGACGAGTAACCAATAACATTTTTCAATTTGTCCAATTGAATGATAAAACCCTATGCAGATATTTATTATTTTAGAGAAATGCCCTGAATCTGTGAGGTATAGGAGTGGAACAGCAGACATAGTTAGATATCATCTCTCAGTCATACCAAACCAAGAAAAAAAATTAGTTTGACGTGAGTGATAGAGATCTTCTTGGAGCTGTCCGTTCAGAAAGCTCTGGCAGGAAGAAGCAGGAGCTTGCGTGCTTTGCCCAGAGGGTCCTTTGCAACAACAGTGGACAGTTTGTTTTGAAAAATTACTTTTATTCCTCCAAAGTAGTTTATATAACCAAGTGAAAATATACAGAAGTTCTCTAGCTACATAAAGAAATTACATGGGTAATGGAGATACTTTCCCAGATACAGGGTCAGGAGGAACAGAAATGTTGGATGCTTGAGTTCCTCAGATTGGCATTCCATCCCAAATGACCCACTGACTCAACTCCTCACGGCAAAAGGGAGACTCTTTGTTCTTCAAGGCCTTAGAGAAAGTAAAGAGAACCATACCAGCCAACAAGCACATTAAAATGCAATGAATTCTCCTTTTGAAGTAAGTGGACATAAGAACTTGTGTGGTATAGCCAAGACTTGGAAGTAGCCTAAGTGCCCATCAACAGATGAGTGGATAAAGAAGATATGGTATACACACACGTGCACGTGCACACACACACACACAATGGAGTACTAGTCAGCCATAAAAAAAGACAAAATCTTGCCATTTGTGACAACATGGATAGACCTTGAGGGTATTATGCTAAGTGAAATAATTCAGACAGAGAATGACAGTTGTCATATGATTTAACTCATATATGGAAGACAAACAAACACATAGATACAGAGAACAGATTGGTGGTTACCAGAGGAGAAGGGGGTAGGAGGAAGGTGAAAGGGGTAAAGGGACGCATATGTATGGTGAGGGATGGCAACTAGACTTTTGGTGGTGGACATGATGCAGTCTATACAGAAATCTAAATATAATGATTTACACCTGAAATTTATACAATGTTATAAACCAATGTGACCTCAATAAAAAGAAAATTTGTGTAGTGTACACAGATATGCTACTGCTGCATGAATTTCTATTCAATGCCCTAAAAAACGATGAGATGTGCTTCTTACTATTGGAGAAATGTTAAAAGTTTACCCATCATTCTTGATCTTTCCTATTTTTCCATAACTTCTGACTCAACTACGCTGCTAAAGCCTCAGAAACTTCCACTTGGATTTTTCTATTGAAAAGTGCAGAGCAACATCAAGAACTAACCCTGTGATAAATAAGGGGCCAGAGATGAAGGAGGGCAGTTTGGAAGCACAGCCTCCATCAGAGGCATCACCATGGTAGGCCAGTGATTACATCCCCATCCAAGATGACCAATAAGCTCTCAAACTCAAGGAACTCCATCCAACCTAGCAGTGCACAGAGTTTGCCTCTTACCAGATAATGGAGCTTTCATCATCTGCAGACAAAGCCGTCTTCTGTAGCCCAAGGACCACCCTCCGAAGAAGAGCTTCAGACTCTGGGTATCTGAAAAAGCACACAAAAATGCAAGAGGGAGTGTACAAAAGAGGGAGAAAGAGAACTGATGGGAGCTGAGTGGAACACCAACGTTATCTACCATATCTGCTGTATCCACCATGATCCATCCTATTTTGCCAGACAGGTGAAATGCACGGGGATATAACAGAGATCATGTCCTCTGCAACCTTAAGTCTTTGAGGCTGATGCTAGTAATTCCCCCTTGGATGTAGTATTGCTTCTGATTTACTGCCTTGGCCCAGGAAAGCAATCCTTCCTACCATATAGGTCAGCCCTTCCTACTACAGGTCAGGGAACCCAGGTGAGGCTTGTGCCACCTACTAGTGTACTCATTCTAATTACATACTGGGGAACTGGAGAAATGACTAGAGCCATTGGACCAAGAATGGAACTTAAGCCTAAACTCTATTTATCACAAGACCTGCATTAGCTCCTACTCTAAGTGGCAGATCATGATGGCATTTCTGGTTCCAAAATATTAGTCTCAGATCAGACCTTCTATCCAATAGTCTCTGAAAAGTCTGGGTATTCCCCTTTCCACTGGTTCCCTGGCTGCATGTCCCTCTGGAAAGATTTGGGGAATATTTATCATTTATCATGTATATTGTAATGACATTGCAGGGACCCTCCTCTAGAACAGAGTTTCTAAACTGTAGCACTATTAACGTTTGGGGTTGGTAATTCTTTGTTGTGAGAAGCTATCCTGTGCATTGTAGGATGTTGAGCAGTTTCCCTGGCCTCTACCCACTAGATGCCAGCGGCCTCCTACTCCCCTCCCCACCCTCAAGTTGTGACAACCAAAAATGTCTTCAGACATTGCAAAATATCCCTTGGGGTCAAAAAATGTCCCCAGTTGAGAACCACTGCTCTAGAGGACTCAGCCTCTTTTCAATCAATGGGCTCTGGATCTATGAACTGACTTTAGATCTGGAAATTGGGTGAGGGAACATGATTTTCTAATGCAGTGGCTGATAGCTTTCTGCTTACCAGCTCATATTTTTGAATTATTATTGTTACATCAGCCAGGTAACTGGTGAGTGGGCTGTCCAAGTATCTCATGCTCTGTTAATCATCACCACAATTCTTGTAAAGTCAAAGCATGCTGATTACTATGCTTGCCATGTAGCCCATGTTAGTAATCACATCTGCCTGGCCTCTGATGACCAAGTGATGTCACCGGTCCTCTGCCAGTCCAAATTCCCATGATTCCCAGGAAGCCCAGTTCCACACAGTACCTCCCATCATTCCTCCCAGCCTGTAGTGGTTAAACATTTTCTATTCTTCCCTGAGTGAACAGTTTGGAGACACATTTCACACGGCTTTTATGATGGTCCTAGAGGATTGAGTCATTCATAGTGGCTTTTCCCTGCTCCTCTGTTTTACCATCCTTGTCCTTTACTCTTGATTTCTGGGGATCACATTTCAAACCACCTACATACAGCCTTTGTTGTAAGCTCTTCTTTCAAGGAGCCCAGGGTGAGACTCTTAGTATCAAGAGTGACTCTAAGAAGCCAGCCCTAAGCGTAGGACTTTGAAGCTGGATCACTCACCAACCATATGACAATAAGCATCCCATTGCTAGTGGTAAGTGGGTGGTGATAACTCCTGGCATGTAGACACAGATGAAAGGTGTCAGTGGCACTTGAACGTTATGGGGACAATAATAACTATATGAATTGTGGAGCATCCTGGCCTTTGTTAAGTGCTTGTAGAAATCTAGGGGAGGAGGAGAAACAATAAGCTCAGGTCACTATCAACTTAAGACATGCAGTGAAATCCTGAAGGACTCTAGGCATGTTAAGAAAGCCCCACATCTACAGCCACAGAAGAGATGGCTGAAAATTAGACCCAGGATCTATTTGTGAAGGGACAGAGCTATAAAAGAATCTGTTGAGGCTGTGCATTTAAGTTCATTTATAACTCTGCCCCATACCAAGAATCTTAGTCTGGGCTTCCTTAAAGAAGAGACTCAAACAAAGTCTACTGTGAGTGGTTTATTTTGGAATGTGAATCCCCTGAAGCAGGAGTAAGGGGCAAGGACGGTGAAACAGAGGAGTAGGGAAAAATCACTTTGGATGACTCAATCTGATAGGACCTTCATAAAAGGCTTATGGAATGTGTCTCCAAACTGTCCATTCAGGGAAGAATGGAAAAACCATTTAACCATTGGCTCCTATTCCTGGTTGGTAAAGGATTGCTCCAAGGAATGTTAATTGCCCTGCACTTCTGGATCATGCATGAGTTGGTTCCAACCGGTTTCTGTAGGATGTGCCACTCCATGGTGTCAGAGAAGGTCGAGGGCAGGAAGCAAGAGAGGCAAGCTTGCACTTGCACAAAGCTGGTTGAAGCCTTCACGTAACTGCTCCCCAGAGCAATGGCTAGAGTAAGAAGAGGGGCCCAGATAATTTTAAGTAATACACAAAATATATCTGATACAGCTAAAAGAAGACAGCATTTTCAGGATAACAGGAAACATTCAATTGTGTCAAATGCCACTAATAAGTAAGATGAGGGCTGACAAATGACCTTCAGCAATATTGAGGTCATGGTGACCTTGAAAAGAGCAGTTCTAATGGAATGATGGGGACCAAAGGCTGATTTGTCCACCTAGACCCAACTTCTCTTTGATTTGGCTGTGAAAATATGAGCCACAAGACAGTAATCCCCTCAACTTCTACCATGTAACCTTCAGATTGACCTTGGCAATCATCCTTGGCTTCTTCCGTTTAGACGCAGAGGAGGAGGCAGTCCTCTTCCTGTCTAAGGATTATCCTGTCCTCTCCCAGCTTCTTAGGGTCTTCAGCCTCTTCAATATTCACTTTTCCTTCTAGATATTCACCATCTCCTTCTCTGTTCAGTTTTTCCCATCCTGAAGCCACCATAGAACATGGTACAGAGTGCTTCCCAATTTATGAATAAAAAGTGTGAAATGTACAAGTGCAAGTGCATTTAAACATGCTCAGGTCTTCCCCAGCTCATACTCCCTTCTAGATACAACTTTCTTTTCCTTGCCCGTCTTACCTTGAAAGAGCTTCTACCTTCACTGTCTCTGTGTTCTCACCTCCCACTTGTCAACTCCTTGCAATCTGGTTTCTATTCCAACCACTACACTGACACTGCTCTTGGCAAGCTTGTCAGTGACCTCATTGTTGCTCAACCCAAAGAATGTTTCACTCCTCTTTCTGAACCTCTTTGCAGCACATGATTCCTTTGACCATTTCCTCCTTCCTGACATGTTTTCTTCCATTTGCTTCTTTGACACGGCATTCTCCTGGTGTTTGTCCTACCTGTCACCACCCCCCAGCCCCAGCCCAAGCCCTGCCAACTTCTTTGAAGTCTGTTCTTTCTCTGCCTAAACTACAAGGTATTTCTATCCCTGGTCTTCACTCCTGATTCGTTGGTTTCCCTCTGGTGCTGTTATTCAATTTCCTGGCTTCCATTGTCATTTCTGTTTGCTAATAAGTCCCAAATCCGTATCACCAGCTCAGTCCTCTCCAAGACCTAGATGACGCCTGCCCTTGTATGTCTTAAATGCACCTTGAATTCAGCTTGACCCAACTGAACTCAAGACTGCCTACTCCCACTCACCAAGCCTACTCCTCTTGCTGAGGTCCTTACCTCGTTAAATAGTGTCACCATCCATCCACTAGTATCATCTATGGCCCTTTTCTCTCTCTTTTATTTCTTTCATCCAATCAATAAACAACTCTAAACTCTAAACTCTAGATTTCTCTAGGATCTATCCAGTCTCTGCCATGTACACAGATAACATTCAGCTGGTATGTGCCAGTACAGCCACAGCAGTTGGTACAGCCAATGTCCACTTGGATTGTCCCGTGGCCCTACAGTACCAACTGTTAAGTATTATTAATATCCTCCCTATCTTCCACCTCTTTGCCAGTACAGGCTGCCACTAGATATTGCCTGGAATAGAGCAACACTCCCTGCTCCTCCTGCCTTCAGTCTCTGATTCATTCACTATTCATTGGTCAGAGTGATGTTTCTAAAATGCAAATTTGTTTATATCACTGCCCTGCTTAAAACCCTTTGGTGGTTTCTTATGATCTTTATGCCTAGAAAACTCTCTTCCCCTTTTCCCAACTGTTTAACTGATACTCAGCCTTCAGGTCTCAGCTTAGATGTCAGTTCCCCTGAAATCTTTCCTTGACCCCCTACTCAAGTCCTGGTTTCCCCTCCATCTTCTCTCATAATGTACTATACTTCCTTGATTGAGACTGTGTTGGCCAACACTCTCCCCTTCTTCATCTCACATTCTTTCCGTAACCCATGCTGCTAAGCCTTTCATCCTCACTACTCCACTGAAACCGCACATGTCAAAGTCACCATCTTGCCAAACTCAGTGATGAAGCTGCTGTCCTCATATTCCTGGACTTCTCAGCAACATCTCACACTGCTGGCAACAATTTCTACCTTGAAGCACTTTGCTCTCTTGACTTCCAGGATACTACACTGCCTTGATTTTCTTCCTACCTCATTGTCAGCTCCTTCTCAACCTCCTTAGCTCCTCTACCAGACCTCTAAATGTTGGAGTCCTCAGCTTTCTTCTCTTTTCTATGTTCACCTTCCCTTAGGCAATGTCATCTAGCCCCATGGTTAGTAAATACATTTATATGCTGATGAATCCCAAAAGTATATCTCTAGACCTGACCTCTACCCTGAGCTCTAAACATTCTATCCAACTGCTATCTGACATTTCCATTTAGATGTCTAATAGGCATCTTTGACTTAACATATCTGTAGCGGTTTGAATGGTGGTCCACAAAAAGATATGGCCACATTTCAACCCTCAGAAGCTGTAAACATGAATTTATTTGGAAAAAAAAGGATCTTTACAGATGTAATTAAGCTAAGGATCTCTAGATGTGATCGTCCTGGATTATCCAAGTTGGCCCTAAATCTAATGACAAATGTCCTTAGAAGAGAGAGAAGAAGATAAGACACTAGGAAGCCAGATGAGGCAAGGAATGGATTCCTGGAGGCTCCAGAGGGAGCACCGGCCTGCTGACTTCTTTATTTTTGACTTCTGGCCTCCAGACTGTCATTTTAAGCTACCAAGTTTATGGTAATTAGTTACGGCAGCCCTGGGAAACTAATAAAATGCCCAAACAGAATTCTTGATTTTCTCTCCCAAACCTCTTTCTCCCCAGTCTTCCTCATATCACTCAAGTGTGCCAGTTTCTCAGGTCTAAAATCCTAGGAGTTATCCTTGGTTCCTCTCTTTCTCTCCCACCTCATGTTCATAAGCTTTATCCTCTGTATTTTAAAAAATGATTCTAACCCTAATCCTTCTCATCAAATTAACCGTTACTACATGAGTTCCAGCTGTTGTCATCTTTCCTTAATCTCCTAGTTTCCCTATTCTGGAACCACCACAGGGCACTCAAACTCAGATCTCATTTCATCCTTGATTAAAAACTTCCAATGAGGGCCAGCCTTCTAGCCTAGTGGTTAAGTTCAGTGCACTCTGCTTCAGTGGCCAAGGTCTGGCTCCTGGGCACAGACCTAAACCATTCACCAATGGCCTTGCTGTGGCGGCGACCCACATACAAAATAGAGGAACATTGGCACAGATGTTAGCTCAGGGAGAATCTTCTTCAGCAAAAACAAAACAAAACAAAAGAAAACAAAAAAACTTCCAGCAGCTTCTCAAGTCCTTAGACTAACCATTGTATCAAAACAGACTCACAGGCCCCAAAAGATTTGCCCCTTGCCCATGCCTGACTTCATCCTCCACTACTATCCCTCTTGGTCACTCTACTACAGCCACTCTGGCCACCTGTCTGTTTCTTAAAATCACCAAGCTCTTCCCTGTTATAGAGGCTTGCACTTCCCACTTCCTCTGCTTGGAATGCTATTCTCCTCATGGAAGATTCTTCCATGGCCTGCTTCTCTCATCATTTAGACTTCTCTCCTCCAGAGCCTTCCTGGGACATCCTGTCTAAAATGACCATCCATGTCTTTTTCACATCTACTCTGCTGAACTGATTTACTTTCTCCACAATACTAATTATCTGAAATTTCATTATTATATACTTACTCGTTTATCGAGTAATCCCCTATATAATGTAAACTCTGTGAGGGAAGGGGCTTTGCTTGTTCATCAAACAACCCCCAGAGTCGAGAACAATGCTTAGCATACACTAGACCCTCAATATATATTTGTTGAATGATCAAATAAATGAATTTTAACTGCTTCTTTACCTATATCTTGCTCGCAATAGTCCCTGGCTAGGTATACTTGTTAAATCAATGGATGTATGAATGAATGAGTATTTTCTTGATTACCCCAGATGGAAGAAATGTCTCCCTCCTCCGAACTCAGACTTTACAAATGTTGACATTACTTATATGTCAACACATTACTCATCTTTGAGTCAATGCATTTATACATGCCGTCTCTCTTACTGACTATAAATTCCTCAAGCTCAAGATCAGGATCTCACTCATCTTCACTTCCTACACAACATATTTTGTCACACGTTACAGAGAGTGGGGTTTCAATAGATACTTGGTGACTGAACGAATGAGTGAAGAAATGAATAACCAAAAAGGACATAATCTGGCAACTTGTAAACTTCCACACGCTTAAGACTGTTGAATCGCTTCCTGCTTGTCCCAGATCTGCTGTAGCTCTCCACCAAATCTGCACCTGAGGTACTAGGGAGTCAAAAAACTTCATTTCTTGGGGCCGGCTCAGTGGCGCAGCAGTTAAATGCACACATTCTGCTTCTCGGCAGCCCGGGTTTCGCTGGTTCGGATCCCAGGTACGTACATGGCACCGCTTGTCAAGCCATGCTGTGGTAGGTGTCCCAGGTATGAAGTAGAGAAAGATGAGCACAGACGTTAGCTCAGGGCCAGGTTTCCTCAGCAAAAAAAAGAGGAGGACTGGCAGTAGTTAGCTCAGGGCTAATCTTCCTCAAAAAAAAAAAAACACCAAACTTCATTTCTTCCTTCTGAGCTGTGGATACAAGAGGTAGCAAGTAGCAAAACACTTACGATACCCATGGGCCTATTGGATTCTTTTTGGGCCACTAACTCACTTAATTTGGTGTAGTTTAGCACATTACAAGATTGTTCGAGAGTACTATAAATGATGTCAGACACCATCAGAAACCACTTCAGAAAATCATTGCCTGTAGCCGGATCAAAAGGTGAACACCTGGAAACTGGCAATGCTAGAAAAAGAGAATAAATCATTTTTTCTTCTCTACCTCTTAGAGATTTGCACCTTTTTGCCCTGAAGAATGTCCATATTTTCTTCAATTTTAAGCTTCTGTCATATATTTATAAAGCATTTGTACAATAATAAAACATTTTGGTACCTGATTGAAGTGGAATTATCCTAGTTTCCCTCACTCCTCTTTGCAATTATTCTGGGCTGTTTTCAGGTCATTTTATTTATTCAGGTCATTTATTCAGGTTATTTTATTCTGAGGCTATCTTAAATAAGCAAATTACACAACACAAAGACAGTCATATTTATGCAAATCATCATCATCTTCATCTTGAATTTTCAATAGATAAACTTTACTGAACTTAAGTGTTTTAAGTTGACTTTAAAAAGCAATGCGGTGATGTCGAAGTGTTTTAAGCATACCAGTTTAGGCAAAATTCAAGGCTCAGAACAATGATACTTTTACATCTTCATTTTTTTCTTTCTATCTCACAAGAGAGTTGCCAAAACAAGTTGGTCACAGGGAGTTCTTATATAGCCAATAATTAATGCACCCCAATTTTAATCCAATCATTTATTTCTTAGAGTGTTCAGTTACTCTCTACTGCCTGCTCTATGCCTCATGAAATGGTAAACGTGTCAAGATGACCTCACCTCAGTCTGTCAGGGTGCCTGGGAAAACTAATTCACAGTAAATTGTGACTAGATTAAGCCAGCACACAACAGTGTATGTATCTGTAGCAATCCCCTTACCAAGAGATCCCAAAGCTGGGCTTTCTTAAAGTAGTGTGGGAAAAGGAAATGAGATGTGGGAAAAATTAAGACTTTTTTTTTCGGTCGTTTTTTATAGCTTGAACGTGGTTTATCTGAAATTTTGTGAACTTGATATGCTATTGTGTTAATGCATCAAGGCTGTAGAGTTCAAAAAGAGATGGTTTGTTTGAAAGTATGGCACCGAAATGTGTTTCCACTTAGGATTTTACAAAACAAATGCTGTGGAGATTTGGAGAAGGGTACAGTGCAGAAAAAAAGAACTTTCCAATTTTGTTTTAACATTCAGTTCTCGGTCCTCAGAGGAATTTGGTCCCAGCAGACTATGACAATCACATGCGTCAAGCTCCTTTTGGATTCATCTCAGTCTAGAATGGAACATTCATATACCCAAGAGGCTTTTGTTCCTCTGAAAAATGAACCTGCTTCACTCTGAAGACATTTCCTAAAAGATTGTTACTTTCTTGAAATGTTACTTGACTGAAATATATTATGAACTATATCTTGGACTCCCTTGTTCAAAAAATGTAACACTACGGAATTAATGAAATGATCAAAAATGTGTTTCCAAGTGGACAATTTTGTTTCAAGATATTTTTTCCTGCTTTAGCTTGAAGGATCTGCAATACAATAGAAAAGGAAAATTTGTGCGTGTGTGTATGTGTGTGTATTGGGGGGTGCTCTGTTGTGGCTGGTAGTTTTCCCCCTTCCCTGGACCTGGATGAAATATGATTCATTTATTCATTCCTCTGCCTCCACACCATTCACAGAGAGGATAGGGGAGGGAAGAGAGACCTGTGAGAGTGTTAGAGAGGGAGAGATGTCGAAGGAGCACATGCACTTTGAAAAAGTCTCTTCTGCTAAGAATACACCCCCATTCTCTTCAAATCGTGCCCCTCCACCATTTAGCTTTAAAAGGCTGAAAGATAAACATATAAACAGAAGCTTTTGGTAGAGATGTATTTCCTAAACTTGTCATTCACATACTACCTTCAGAATTTTTGACACCTTCAAGTATCACTATCCTGTTAGTCACTTAATCCTTATTAGCAAATTTGACTCTTTTTTTTAAGAAAAAAATAGCTAAATAAATTTATTTTGTTAAGGCAAAATTTCTTCCACTACCCAGCATAGATGTGCTGCTTACATATATATTTTTACATTTACATACTTTATACATTTAATTTATAATATATTATATATTATAAATTATAAATGTATAATGTATTGTATACAATACAAGGTATTATATATTTATATATTATATTTACATGTCATATATATTTTTCTGAAATATTGCACACTAAGTATATAAATATTCAGAAAAAAATTTGCCGCCTGAAAACACCTCTCTTTGGGAAACATTGTTTTGAAGTATTCAAAAGTAGGAAGATTTCAAAAGAAAAGCAAGAGGCTTAGGTGTGGAAGCCCCCACAGTCCCGTGCGGGAGGCACCTCTAGTCGATGCTGCCCTTTCTGTGCTTAATGACTCCCTTCTCTTTTTCTGTTCCCTCTGCCGTGACTTTTTCCAGCATCCCTCTCAACAATCATGTTTTCCCCTCCTTCCATCCCTTACCTTACATACCTCACAGAGATTTCACATAACCTTCGTTTTCTCAAAAAACAGGCATGACGTGTTCACATACCCAAAGGAGAGGAAGCTGTCGGTTGTACAGTAGACGCCCCCTTATCCACGGGGGGATACGTTCCAAGACCCACAAATGGATGTCTGAAACCGTGGGTATACTATGCTGTTTCGTGTACATACATAACCATGATAAAGTTAATTTCTCAATTAGGCACAGTAAGAGATTACAGTAATAATTAAAAAGAACAGTTATAACAATATACTGTAATAACAGTTACTCATAGATGTTAGCAACCTCGGCATATGATTTTTTTTTTTTTTCCTCATTAAGTTGAGAACTTTCACCTTTTCACTTAAAGGAAGCACTTTACTTTGCTTTACTGTAGCTTCTCTTTGGCATATTGGAATTGCCAGCATCACTACTCTTGCACCTTGGGGCCATTATTAAGTAAAATAAGGGTGACTTGGACACAAGCGCTGTAGTCACTCAGACAGTCAATCTGATACCGGAAACAGCTACTGAGTGACTAGTAGGCGGGTAGCACATACAGGGTGGATACACTGGACCACTGGACGAAGGGCTGAATCAAGTGCCCTGCGGGATGGAGGAGATTGGGGTGAGATTTCATCACCCTACTCAAAATGACGTGCAACTTACCACTTACCAATTGTTTATTTCTGAAATTTCCCATTTAATATTTTTGGACCGCAGTCGACTGCAGGTAACTGAAACCGTGGAATGGGAAACCGCAGATGAGGGGGAATTAGGGTACAAAAACCTTGTTTCACTCTTGGAAATGGATCCCCAAATCTGACTCAACTTCCTAGTGCTCCATGATATTGTATATTAATTATACGTGGTCATCAAAATATTGGAGACACGAAATCAAATTTTTAAGTTATAGTTAAGACTTTTTAATACCTTAACTAAAATCTTAAATTAAGGTAAACTTTTTATTAGACAGTGATAGGAAATACACCTTGTTAACAGAAACATTTAAGGCTATACGTTATCAACCCTCCACTTCACTTCATTTGAGTACATAGAAAGTTATGGTTGGATTTAGAAACATGGCACTTACATACTAATAGAGAGAAATAAAAAAATGACTATAATTTATTCCCTTTAGTTTTCTTAATTCATTTAGAAAATGGTGACACAATGAAAACTAGGAATTTTTTGTTTTGATTTGTTTTTGAGATGAAAATTAGATATAAAAGATTGCCAAAAATAAGCAGTTTTAAAGTGTTTTAAGCCTAATACTTTTAAAGTTAACTTTATTTTTCTGTTTACCAGCCTGACACTGATGGTTTGGTTCATAATACAGGATGCTTCAGTAGGACACAAGGATCTTGTTTTAAATAATCCATAAATACAGTATTCTGTTCATTAAAAAAGAAAAACTTCAATTCAGTCAAATGACAATTGACTCCACCCACTCTGGTCCTCAGTTTCCCCATTTGTAGAAGGAGTGGATCTAATGAGGGCGTCTCCAAGCCCCTTCCAACTTTAAAAGTTTATAATTTTGAGATCCCCTATTTTTCAAAGATATCAAATATTGTATTTTAATATTGATCAGATAACTAAAGAAGCAAACACAAGTTAAAATATTAGAAAAATTATGTACTTCTTAGTTTATTAATAAATTACAAACCCTAAGGTAAATATTTGTATATTCACAATTTCCTGCCTTGAAGTGATCTCAAAGTCCAGTGACCAGCCCAGCTAAGTGTCATTTTTAAAATTGTAATTAAAAATAAAACAACTGTTCAATGTTGTCATGTACCAAAATTGCATTCTCTGAACAAAAAGTTAGTGAGTCAAATTGTAGCCATTTCCTATGTCTCGCTTCGGGGCTCCATTCCAGTCTGAGACAGAGATACAAACGGCCGCATATGTTTAAACTAAAAAACAAAATTGGGAGTGTCTCTTTCGGATTTGATTTAAGGCTTTAATGTTACTACACTATTTTATAGACTCCTTAAGCTAAAAAAATTAGCCAAGATATTATACAAACTATAAGTCTAAGCAGTTTACCCTCAACAAAGGCTGAGAGGGAAAGGAGAAATGCTATTACTTCATCTGAAAAAGTGCAGATGAGTGGATTGACTTCTACGTAAGACCGAGACCCAGCACGAGTTCGGGGTGGGAGGCCATGGGCAGGGGGCGAGATTTGTAGGAGCCTCTTAAGGCCCAGCCTGGGGCCTTGAAATTTCACTTTGGAGGTTATTTCTAAAAGAGATTAAACGTAATGTTATTCTATTTACTTTGTGTTATCAGTATTAAGTTGTTAAATATAATCATTTAAAATTCTCTAAAATTTAGGGGAACTGATTTTGCCATTTCTTCATTTTTTGTGTGTCTTCAGAAGCCTGGAGGAATACAAGTGGCTTGATTGTGGCTTTCTTATTGGTTTCTGGATGTTTGTATGTCGGTGACCACCAGAATCCAAGCTCCACGAGAGCTGGGAGGTGTCTCTATCTTACTTACAGGTCTATTCCAAGCGTCTAGAACAGTCCCTGGCACACAGTAGACACTCAATCAAAATTTGGTGAATAAATCCATGAATAAAAGGAATGAGTATATTTGTGAACCCCTGTTCTCAAAATGTCCATATTGTCTCTTTCTCTCTCATCCTTGGACTCAGAAAAAGCTTCAGGAATTAACTGATAAACAATGTAGCCTTTTTCAGTCTTTCTATGGGATAGCCTTCAAATTGTGTTTTGCTCTTATCTTTAAAACCAGCGAAAAGTGAATTAGCAAATACCCAGGAAAGTTAGGCAGCAGCAATCAATAGCCCAAATAAATGAGGAAGCAATTTTTTTTTTTCTCAACTTGACCAGTAACTCTCAAATTCTCTCTCACTCAAGGTTGTTTATACTGGGCAGAAGAAAATGAAGGAATGAATGTATGAGGTTGGAGAAGGTTGACTATTTTATCTCCCCTTTGGAAACTTAATCATAGCTATCATGTAAAAGGAGCTTAATTTACGTCAGGCTCTATTCTAAGGGCTTCGTATTTACCCACTCATGTAGTTCTCACAGCCACTCTGAGAGATATGCCCTACTTCCAGCTCTATTGTGCAGACGAGGAAACTGAGGTACAGAGATGTTGGGTGAGTTGACACTTAGTCAGTGGTGGAGTCAGGAATCAAATGAAAAAGGAGCTCCAGAGTCCACACTCCTAATCACTCTGGTCCACTGCCTCTGAGACTCAGCAAAGCAACATCTTCAGCTCTCTTTAAACCAGTGTTCCTAACTTTTTTGACCACAATGGACCAAACAATATGGCTAGAACATAATTTGGCAAGCATTGAAGCAGAATATTTCTTTGGTTATTTACAAATCAAAATATCATAACAGGAAAATGAGTTATAATCAGAAATGTTCTCCTAATTTCAGGAGAAAGTTAACATGGATTGAGTTTGAGTTTTTATCCTCCCTATGCTCTATAACTCACCCATCAAACAAGGGAAGGAGCCAAGATACTCTTTGCCGTTTCTCAAAAATGAAACTTAACTTCTTTGATTGATATCTGTGAGATATAAACCAAACAGAACTATCCAGAATGTGCATTGCTGGCAAAACAACTTGACAAATGATACCGTGAAGTTCATGAGCAAAGAATGCTAAGAAATGTTCAATTCTCCAAAGTAATTGAAACCTGGGCTTTTCTATCACCCATGAGCCATTCCAGCTGCCAGAGTCCTTCTCGCAGCGCCAGAAGGACCTGGATGGACCCCAGAACCAGATCTAATATAGAGCCCTGCTTGTTTGCACACACCAGCACATACCCTTTAGAAGGGGAAGTAGGTTTGGCTAGGTAAGGGTGTATTTCTCGGGAAGGTAAGGAAGATGAGCTTGCTCCTGTGAGGGGCACACAGTCCAGGTCTACCACATGGAACAGGGAGCTTTGAGCATCTTTAGCTGTATTTTGAATTCCTACTCCCACGCACCAGGATCAAGTCTAAGGTGGGGAAGGGTGGCAGGTGGGAATGATTGAAAGAGCAAGCCCACATATAGGAAAAATAGCTTCCAAGTCACTCCATCTTCACTCCCAGTCACCCAAGATGGACATCAATGCCAGCTTTGTCCTAAAGGAAAGCTTTGGTCAAGCAGCGCCTCTTGCAACACACACCAACAGCTTTGGTTTAGTTTCACCACTGCTGACTCCCCGATGGGACATGAATTCAATATGTGCTCAAACGGAAAGGGCTTGGTGAGATGAGGCTGTCTGAGTTTTTCTTGGAGCTTTTTAATTAAAATTCTGATTATTGCTGGTCTGCAAATAAGATAGTATCAGAATCTAGAATATATGGCCACGCTTCGTAATGCACGGCATGCGAACTATACTGCAAACCATGCAATTTTAAATAATGAATAGAAGAAAACTGGTTTTTAGCTATCTCACTAATAAGCTCTAAAGTTTATTTCATATATATCACTTTTAAGATTATAAGCTGACATGGCTTTTGAACAAAGAAAACATCTAATGTTGCCGACTGTAAAGAATCACACGCATATCCACTCTCATAGTCTTCCAAAGTGAAAGGTACAAGAGGAGATATATCATTGGAATATACAAAGGAATCCTTGAGTGGTTCAATGGATGGCTTGAATTAATAAAAACATAGGGAAATTATTCTTTAAAACCATGAATTCACAACTACAAAGCCTATTTTTGCTTTGCTATTATTAATACAATAAGAGGTTTGACTTTGACCCCAGAATCATAAACGTGGAAAACATTAACAGTATTATATTGACATGTTCTGAACCTCTCTTTTTCTGTGTTAAACTGAGGCTTCTGATAAGTTTAGAGAAGTCCCCGTGGCACCGAATAAACCTAAACAATTCGTACAGACTAAGATCAAGGAGGTTTAGCGAAGAAGAGATTCCAGCTCCTCGAGAAAAGAGAGTCTGTTTGAAACCACTGGCAATTATTAATGTTTTAAAACTATAATTTAAGAAACCATTCTTTCTAAAAATAAATATTAAGCTTTCGGAAAATTTATCCTTTATAATAAGCTCTATAGCAGGGTTTTCAAAGACATTTCAGACTTATGTTGAAAAAAATGTCTTTGTATTATTACCTAGCCTTTTTCCTTTAGCCGTGACACGTTTAAACTCTCAGAATGAATTGGAAGGCTGCAGTTGTTTTCAATGCAATAGCACATCCCTTATAATAAAATAAGCCACCTTTTAAAGTGTTATACTTTTTCCTAGAAGTATTTAATACTTAAGGTTAGGTTTTGGCAGCATAAAATAAAATGAGATTTTTGTCTTCCAGACTGCCAATGAGTCTCTGGGGTAATAGAGGGGCAGTTTGTTGTGAGCTGTGAGTTTTGCAAGGCCACTCTGTAACACTGCAACAGGAAAACGCATGTGGTGTCACAGATTGCAGAGGAAGACACAATGCTGTCTTTCTCTTGCTTTTCAATCTAAATAGACCAGTAGCCATGAAACACGCTTGGGATGGAACATACTCCAGAGATAGGTGTATAACAGAGAAACAGCTGGGAAGCAATTGTCACTGGTCATCTGGTCGTGATATCTCAAGCAAGTATTCAATACTAGCTTTCCCCAAATAGGATAACAAGCTGGAGACTTGATTTGAAGTCTGTCACAGTCTAAAAAGAGCTTGCATGAATCCAAGAGCCTATAAATATTGCTGACTACAGCTCGGTGATTCTTTAGACATCACGTTTTCTTAGGTTGCCTGCTGAAATTACCACTTTCGGAAAGCTTGCAAGATGAACCACGTTTCTGAAGACAATTTTTGTCAGAGAAATAAAGCAAAAAGAAAAACATCATGAGTCTTAAGAGGATATTTCCTTTTCAGCCTAGTTAAAGTCTATGCAATTCTAAAATATTAAACTGTAGTGATGTTTACAAATTATCAAAATGGGCTTCAAGACTGTTGGTTGTTAGCCACATGCCAGAGGCAGCGCTGCATTGAGATGTGAGTGTGGAATCCATTTTTTAGCTGAAAATGTTAGTAAATGTTGGTTTCTTAATGGCTAAGGTAAGCTGTCTCCTCAAAACAACAACACAAAAAGCAGCTGGATTGATCTCCTCAATCTTAAAGGATGTGTTTTCATTCCAATGTGTGTATGCTTATGGTGACTGACATGTTCTCTTGATTTACTTGACAACAGTTAGTGGGCCCCATGTTACCAGGATAATCTGACCCCTTTTGAAACTCCCTAAGTGGAGATATTTTCAAACATCTTGGGTTATAGTTGATGTCAGTTTTTGGTGTCCTTTAGAATAGCTTTAGTTTATCCAAAAGACTGTGTCTCAGCTTATTTTTGGTTTAAGCGATAGCAGTTCCATTTACCCAAGGAAAATCTTAAACGTAAGGTTGGGTTGTGGCAACACAGAACAAAACGGGATTTTTGTCTTCCAGATCATCAATTAGTCTCTTCTGTGGCAGCAGACTTTAAGTTCAGCTCACAAATCTCTTTATGTATAAGTCTAGCAAATGTTAAGTTTTGTAAAAGGGTTTTGAATAATATTTGGTTTCATTAGTTAAACACCTTCAAACATTTTAAACTTTGTTTATAAATTTAATATATTATATTTCTATTTTAAGTACTTCAATTATCTGAATTATAGAAACTTCAATGTATACTTACATCATTTTTGTATATCTAGTACATTATACTTAATGACACAGTGACACTAAAGTCCTCTTAAATGATCTGATATTGTAGACGAGTTTAGCAAGATTTCATTTTAAAAACTCAAGTCTAAAGAAAATTACCAATCATCCTAAACTGTGGGGTGCCCAGGATGCGAGACTTTCCATTTTAAAACAAAGACAGTCCTGAGCAAATCAGGACAAGTTGGTCACCCTAAGTAAAAATCACATAATTACAAATTTTTGATTGAAGTTACTAGACTTTCCTTCCAAATAGGCAAAATACATAAAATAACAAATATGAACAGCTTCCTTCTTAGCCCCCAAATATTAATACTTCAATTTTAATCATCATAATCCTTTCTATACTTAATTCTAAATCTTCCCAGGGTTAAAAGATTACAAGCCACTAAAGGAGGCCTGTTAGCGTCCCAGGTAATTTAGGTCACCTGTGTACGCAGATTTTGGCCTGGATAGGAACTGGACTTTTATTAAAGACCCTGATGAGTCTCACTGAATCTTGTTTTATGGTTGAAATGTCATGGGCTTCAAATCATAAAGGTGAACTCAACATTGCTACCCATTATGGAAAGGCAAATAAAACCACAATGAGATATGACTTTGTACCCAGTAGGACGGCTACTATCAAAAACAAACAAACAAATAAACATAAAATACCAAGTGTTGGCAAGGATGTGAAGAAAGTAGAACCTTTGTGCACTCTTGGTGAGAATGGGAAGTGGTACAGCCGCTACGGAAAACAGTATAGCAGTTTCTCAAAAAATTAACAATAGAATTACTATGTGATCTAGCAATTTCAGTTCTGGGTATATACCCAAAAGGAGTGAAAGCAGGGTTTCTAAGAGATATTTGAGCAGCGATGGTCATGGCAACCTTATTCACAACAATCAAAAAGTGGAAGCAACCCGTGTGTCCCTCGATAGATGAATGATTAAACAAAATGTGGTAATATACATACAATGAAATATTATTAGGCCTTAAAAAGGAAGGAAATTCTGACACATGCTTCAACATGGATAAACCTTGCAGGCATTATGCTGGGTAAAATAAGCCAGTAACAAAAAGACAGCACTATATGGTTTTACTTATATGAGGTATCTAGAGTTGTCGAATTCAAAGAGACTGAAAGTAGAATGGTAGTTTCCAGGGGCTGGAAGTATAGGGGAATGTGGAGTTGTCATTTAATGGATAGAGTTTTAGATTTGCAAGATGAAAAGTTCTGGAGACTGGGTGTATAACAATGTAAAAGTACTTAAAATTACTGAGCTATACACTTAAAATTGGTTACTATGGTAAGTTTTATGTTGTGTGTATTTTACCACAGTCAAAATTTGTTTTGAATTATATTAAGAATCAAAATTTCTATAATCACAAGCATTGATGAGGATGTGTAATGTAGAAATAAGAACCTTCATACACTGCTGTTGGGAAGGAAAATGGTACAGCCACTCTGGAAACCGTCTGTCAGTTCCTCAAATGATTAAACGTAGAGTTGTCATATGAGGATATGTCAATGGAAACTTCCAAAACTGAAAAGCCAAGAGCAAAAAAATCTGAAAAAGATGGAAAAGAATATTCAAGGACTGTAGGACAACTACAAAAGATGTAACATATGCATAATGGGAATACCAGCAGGAGAAGAGAGAAGGGAACAGAAGAAATTTTTGAGGCACAACGACTGCGAATCTCCCCAAATTAATGTCAGACACCAAACCACAGATCCAAGAAGCTCAGAGAATACAAAGCAGGATAAATGCCAAAAATACCACATCTAGGCATATCACATTCTAACTACAGAAAATCAAAGATAGAGAAAAAGAAATCTCGAAAGAAGCAAGAAGAAAAGTGAGTGAAGTACTGACACACACTCCAACACGGATGAACCGTGAAAACATCACGCTGAGTCCAAGAAGTCGGTCACAAAAGTCCACACATCATATGATTCTATTCCTATGGAAGTCCAGAACAGGGAAAATTTATAGAGACAGGAAGTAGAATAGTGGTTGCTTAGGGCTGGGATGGGAAAGTGATGGGTTTGTAGAGAGCTGAAAGCCAAAGGATGTGAGGTTTCTTTGTGAGGTGATGAAAAACGTTCTAAAATTGACTGTGGTGATAGTTGCATATACCTGCAAATATACTAAAAACCACTGAATTGTACATTTTAAGTGGATGAATTGCACCATAAGGGAATTATATATCAAGAAGGCTGTGAAAAAATTTTTTTAAATGTGAAAGTAGTTGGTCTCTTAGCTCATTTTGCCTAGTTCTTTGTATACTCACAGAGGTCTGAAACTCCTGCCCAAGTGAAGCCCTTGATTAGATTTTACATTTCATTTGACCCTTACGACATACGCGCATGTTCTAAAATTCTACAGACCTTTGCATCCGACGAGAGCCTTAGATATACGAACGCATTTTCTATGTAACCTGGTGGAATTTTGTATTCCTTCCTATTCTTAGGACCGTACAACTCTTAGGAATATTTAAAGGGATAGTCGAAGAATTCTGGAGACCTCAGCTAGATTGGTATCACTACACACAAGACCATTCTACTGCCAACTGTGGTGTTGGTGAGACTACGGCTATTCCTAATGTGCTTCTCTGTGGCTGATGGATAATTTACAAATAATAGTAGTTCTCTGAATCACCAATTTGCCAAATTTATAAAATTTACCAAAATTATTTAAAATCTGATTATTTGGCCTATCATTATTTTGCCATTACATAAATTAGTAATGGAGGGGATGATTTCTATAGCTTTAACAGGAATGCTAAATGTATCAAAAGCTAGAGATCATAGGATGCTTTAGTCTTACAAATATACTTAATATTCAGAAAAGGAACCAAATTTTCAGTAACTCATAGCAAAGTAATAAATGGATATAGGTTCCTGTGGGATTTGTGGTTTTTAATTCATATATAGAAATTTTGTAGTTCATACTGCTATGGGTTGAATTGTATCCCCACCAAAAGCATAGGGTGAAGTGCCCTAACCCCCAATGTGACTGTGTCTGGAGATGGGGCGTCTAAGGAGGTAATTAAGGTTGAATAAGGCTCTAAGGAAGGGGCCCTAATCCAATAGGACTAGTGTCCTTACAAGAAGCAGAAGAGACACCAGGAATGTGTGCACACAGAGGAAAGGCCATGTGGGGATGCAGAGAGAAGGGGGCTGCCTGAAAGCCAGGGAGAGAGGCCCCCCCAGAAACCCACCCTGCCAGCACTTCTGTCTTCGACTTTCAGCCACTAGAATGACGAGAAAATAATTTCTGCTGTTTCAGCCACCCAGTCTGTTGGTATAGTTAGAGCAGTCCAAGCAGACGGATATAATATCAATTTTTTAGAATTATTTTGATGCCTTTTTCTATTTTGACAGATCTTTTGGCCTCCTTTAGGATTATTTCACCAATTTCCCAAGTCACACTAGCAACTTCAACTTGCTATGTTTATGAACCAGAGGCCAAAATTTAATATGCAGTGTGGTGGCCCCTGTGTCTTCCTAGTTATCTTTATATTTGCTTTTGTCTTACTTTTTTCATATTTTAGCATTCTTTAAGGATTTTTTACCAGTTGACTCTTTCTCGCATAATTCTTTCTTTATTGCTAATGTATTTGAAATCTGAGGTTCTACTCACAGTGAGTATAGCAATCCCCTCTCAGCGTGCCCACTTCACTTGTGCACGTAGACACACTGTCCAGAGGGTATAACCCCATGGTTCCTGTTGGAAAGCAAGATTTCAGCAAATTGTGTGGCTGAAGTGTTCAACAGTTTATCAAAGTTTTGGTTTTAGTCTTTCTGTATTCCTTTTGCCCTTGTCGTTTGCAGCAGACTTCTCAGCGCAGTTCAGTTACACGTCAAATTCATGTGTGTTTAATATTTGAGGCATACAGCACTTTGCAAAAGCGTAAAACACATGCAAAATGTTTATATTGTATTGGGCTGGTTAACTAAATGGTAAATTAAGAGAAGTACAAAAGGCTGGATTAAAAATATGTTAAAAGGAAAACCCATCCCACTGTTTATAAATCATAAGACAGTTAATAAAATTACATTTGTAATTTGAAATATACAAGATATTTTTACTCCTAAAAGTCAGAGTATGGTAAAATCTATGATATTCTGGTTTGGCTAACCACTGCAGCTGAAGAAAAACTAAAGCTAAATGAATGCTTTGGAAGAAAAAACAAAATCCCTGAGTGTTGCAACCATCTCAGGCATCACGGTTACTAATAGTATTAGACAAAGTTAATGGAAACTATTTGATTTTCAGCAAATTGCTCATTCGACAAATTGGTTTTCCAGCAAGCTGATTTTCTCCTCTCCCTTTCTGAATGTTTGCCCCCCAATAATGAATCCACATGGAAGTTTAAGCTGTAAGGGAAACACAGTAACTGAGTTTTTTACTGCATATCATCCCCATAGTTGAAACAGAAGGAAAGGAACTCTCAGTCAAATAACGTGATATATTGCCATCTGAAGAGATCTTCAAGTTGGAAAAGTTTTAAGCTTAACTGAGGCTCCTAGTGACAAATTTAATCTCAATGGAAACATTTTTTTGTGTAGTATAGTACTAACTAGCAAGATAGTTTTATTCAGCTGGACACTTTAAAGCACTTAGTAAAAGACCTACTTGACATTTAACATTTTTCCCCCTTGAAAACAAATTTATCTTTATAAGGGTTTGAAGTGATAAATATACTGAATGTAAATGAATACTTCACAGTGACTTCACATGCTTATCCACCCTGCCCCGTTCATGTGTAATAAATAGATGTTTTAAATATTTGCTCCTAGAGGTCTCTTCTTGAACTTACACATAAGTTATCTAAACAGTTGAAAAAAGATTTATAGTTATGAAGAGGCCTATATGTCAAGGAAAGTTTTATGATATGTTCCATAATAAATTAGCAATAAATGGATACAGGTGACTGTGGAATTTATGACCTTTAATGCTTTAATACTGCACTAAAGAAAAACTAATTATTAAGGTCCTAAAGGGTAATATAAGAATACCATCTACAAATTGTCAAATTAAGCCATTAGTGCTAGGTATTTGAGGTAGGTGCTTTTTATGTGGCTCAACCAGAGAGGCAGATGTATATAAATACAAGAAAACTCAACGCCCTCAAATAGCAGAGAAGCAACAGTTACGCTTTCTAGCCGAAACTAAAGAATTACTTCTAAAATTTTTTCTTCTGCTTAAAAAAACATCATTCTTTTGGCACTTTAGTGAAGTGGTACTTGTACTGTTAAAAAATGACTAATCTCACTAGATTCTCTCACAGCATTTATTGGTCATTTTTCGCCCCAAGGACCCATGAAGATGTTTGAATACAAGAGGTCCCGGAAAAAGTTATCTGACTAAAAAATCAAATTTAAGCTACTTGCAGGTTTTAGAGCTGTCCTGGCCATGAGAAATTTCAATTAAGGCGCTCGTTGTGGTGAGGCATCTCCACTTTCATCTTCAGTTTTTCATAAGAAAAAAGAACTCCCCCTTTTATTCCTAATTTGAACCTCACCAGGAGGTAGATGAGTTTATTTCCTGGAGGGAAGAGGCTATTGTAAACGTCGGCCTCTAAAGTGATCTTCCAGTTTCCAATCTCTCACCCTTTTAATCCATTCTCCACACTAACACCAGAATGGTCTTTATTTTTAGGGGAAAAAATGTGATTATATCACATCTCTACTTAAAATCCTTTGACGGGCTTCAGCTGCTGAGCCTAACTCCTAAGCAAGGCAGACCCGCTTTGTGATCTGGTCCCACCCATCCCTCTAGGCTCATTGCCTCCTGGAACCCTCTGCTCGGGTGTGTTGGACCACAGGTCGTGTCCACGTGGCTTGCTCACGGCTCTCAGTGTGTGCATCCTTTCTTTCTGCTGCCTGATCATCCTTTCTCCTTCTTTTTCTTTCAAGGACCAGCTCAAACCCCACTTCATGTGTCCTGTCACAAATGTAACAACTGTCCTGTCAGAATCCATTGCTTTCTCAATGCTTCCATGTCATTGTATGCCTTTTCTTGCATTACAGTTAATTGTGTAAGTGACTACCTTGTTACTAAATTGAAAATGGTGGAAGGCAGCGACATCATCCTGCATCTTTTCATTCCTAGCATGGAAATCTATAGGGATATAATAGTGCTCAGTAAAGGTTTATTGACTAAAAAGGCTGGGGAAAATGAGCTGAAAGAGGGAGAGGTGATGGGAGATGGAGTATGAGTCTGAGACACGAGTCCCTAAACCTTTCTTCCCTGTAGGTCTAGAGTGGACGGGAAGTCTTGGATAGAAATCAAGTGAGCCTTTTCGTATGTTTCACCATTTCCTTAAGAAGCTACTAAGTAACAGCATAAAAAAGAACATACAGGGGCTGGCCCCCTGGCCGAGTGGTTAAGTTTGCGTGCTCTGCTGCAGGCGGCCCAGTGTTTCGTCAGTTCGAATCCTGGGCGCGGACATGGCACTGCTCATCAGACCACGCTGAGGCAGCGTCCCACATGCCACAACTAGAAGAACCCACAACGAAGAATACACAACTATGTACCGGGGGGCTTTGGGGAGAAAAAGGAAAAAATAAAATCTTTAAAAAAAAAAAAAAGAACATACACTATCTGAGGTTGAAAGATATTTATGCATGGGAAAAATTAATAAGGAAATTATAACTATAATAATAAGGAAAATAAGGGATGAGATTCCTCAATCTGGGAGACTGCTGTGTTGCAGGGGAAAGGACTTAAATCTACAATCAGCAGATCGGAGAGGACTCTCACCTCACTCTGTGATCTAACGGAATGTGTTTATTTTTCTTACCTTATTTCCACCTCTGTAAAAATGGACTCTTCCCAGGGCTTTCATGTGGATTATAGGAGATAATATAAATGAAATGATAATAATAATATCTACCTTTTAATGAAGACCGGCTATATGATAGGATTTGAGCTTTATAAACATTATCTTTAATTTAATCTCTAGAAGTGTGTAATATATTTGTACCCATCCTATTCATCATGTAGACATTGGTACTCTTTTCCAAATAGTCATAAGTAGTTTGACTTTTTCAGACTTTGTAATATCAGATTCTTTGCCAAGAGACACACTTACCGGATGTCCTTGCCTTAGTCAAAAACATCCCACACTTGTTTCTGTTGTGGGCAAGTGGCTAATGTCCAGTATTTTAACCTTAAGAACAAGGCCAGCTATAATCAAAACTGTGAAAGAGGCAAAGGTCTCTGTCATTTCTATATTTTGGTCCCTCTCTCTTGTCCCCATTGAAAAGACCATAGTGTTTGCGCCTCACGATCCTGTGACCCACACAAGGACTTCATATCTGGTGCTCAAAAATGACCTCTCATCCTCCCCCCAACCAAGTTAATGATCCAAAGAAGCTAATGAAACTAGTCATTCACCCCATGGTAAACTGTAAGTGTCTACTTAGGTCTTTGTGGGTGGATATTTAAATTTTAAAGAAGGATACAAATTATTGAATCTATTTAGTCAAGAATTCTTGGTTTAAGACTAATCCAGAGGCAGATTTACTCTGATTTGATGAAACTTAACCTTTAGGGCCCTTCATTTGCTCGATTCCCCCTTCTAAATGAATATTTACCAAAATCATTTATGGTTTAAGCCTCACAAAACTTGGAATAACCCCTAAACAAGTACTATCGAAAAGCTTTAGCACAATTCTTCTCCGTTTATGCCTTCGCCTCTGGGTTGGCTCGTTTCCTCCCCAGTCATTTCCTGTGATCTCTGATTCACCATAGACGCCTTGGCGAATCTCAGGGTAGACAAGCCAGTAAGTGTTATCACCAGAAACTCCAAATATTACACTAGCTCTCTGTGGCTCGAAGTGTACCCTCCAACTCCGTTTCCCAGAAAATTCCATCCTTCACTTCTGAGTTTAAAAGGATATATTTATGATCACTCTGCTAATAAAAGAAATTATTAAAAATGTATAACGTAAAGGTGTGGGCCAGGGCATTTCTTTGTGATGATGGAACGGGTCTATATGGGATGGTGATGATGGTTAACAAATCTATACATATGTTAAAATTTCGTAATACTATACACTGAAAAAAGAATGCATGTAAAAACTGATACAATCTGAATAGGGCCTGTAGTTTAGTTACTAGCGTTGTACCAGTGTCAGTTTCATAAGGTGTTATGGTTATAAAAGATGTTATCATTGGGAAAAGCTAGGTGGGAACTCTCTGTATTATTTTTATGACCTCTTGTGATTCTCAAATTGTTTCAGAACAAAAAGTTGAAAATATATAATGAGTTATTTCTAAATTTATCTGAATTATTTTTTTAAGTTTGGGGCTTAGTTGGCAATACTGGTGGAAACCACCTTTAAGACGCTGGCTCACTCCACTAAAGCTGCCACTTTCTTCCAAAAATGGAAGAAAGAAGCAACAAAGAGTGTCAAAAAGTTTCAATTTTCAATAGCACCTTGTTTTAATATATATTCCAATGCAGAACAACACGTCCTGCTTTCTTTCACACATCTGCCTTTCTCTAAGTGTCAGAAAGGTAAATGGCAGACTTTGGAGGGACCTCCTGCTGTGATCCTCTTTTCCCACCTGTTATTAACCACGTGTGAGAGTCAGGAAGCTTTTCAAAGCCTGAATTCGCAACAAGTAGATTTTATCCGAGGTGGTTTAAAAAAGATGCTTCCAGTTAGTGGAAGGTTAGACCAGCTCAGTGATTTCTAAAATACGTGGACTGTGAGGTACAATGTGAGGATTTCAGCTGTCTGCTGCTAACTGAGAAAAGCAAGGAGAATAAAGCACCCAAGTCATTTTAAAGTCGATGTATCTTTTTTGGGAAAGGATCAATTTTTTATCCCAATATTATGTCCTTTGAATTTGTTTATTTATGTTGAACTTTATTTATAATCCCTATTTTGGTTTTATACTGTGTTTTATGAAATAATGATGATAGTAGATAATTATTTGTTTAAACTCCTTGGCAAAATTAGAAACCTGCAATTCTAAGCTATCTTGCCTCCCTTTTTTTTTCTCTAATTTCACCAATCTGTGAAATCCGATATCCAAGAACTATTGGATTGAATGTCTTTAAAGCATCTTTAAATTCTAATAACTGCTCATTCACTTAGTCATTTATTCAGGGCCTATTATTTGCAAAGCACAGTCCTGGGAGTGTACCTTTCAAAAGCTAAAGAGAAGACAGGTGCAGAAATAATAATAAATGCAAGGTGGAAAGTGAAAAGTGCTGCGCAAAGTTTGGAAAATGAGCTGGAAATTTATTCCGACACCTATAAACATAGGCAAAGAGGGAAAAGGTGAGAACCAAGAATTCAGATGGCATGAAATTGATTGGCTAGACCTTTCCATAGAAAGGGAACCTCATATGGAGACTGACAATAGTGAAGGCTAGAGGGAGGCAAAGGCTGGTGAGCTTGAAATAAATATGCTCTATACTCGAGCAAGTTCAAAGGGGCTCAGACAGAACCAGAACACGTGTCTCAGGGGAAACCTCATAGTACAAAGGAAGTGGAGGCATTTATGCATCCTTACGCAGTTTAGCAATGACACTTTTTTACATGCTGAATCTGAAAAAGTAATAAGTCTGGCCACAGAATTATTTGATATTAGATTTTTGTAAGCTGAAGCCTTAAAGCCAGTAATTTTTTAAAGCAGTATCTCAATATGTGGATTTATATAAGTGATAAGCGAAAGGAAAAAGAAAAGCAAGAAAGGGAAGGAGAATGTGAAAGGAAAGACCAATCACAGAAGTTACCACTACAAGAAGTAGGGGGAAAAGCAGAGAAATGGCTGGTGATGGAAGAGTCAGAAATTCCTCCATTGAACAGAAGGTTTCATTTTCTCACTTCTTCTTGTCACTTACAGTTTAGCGGTGAGTTTGAAAACCCCAGTGTGGTGGTTGTATTTGTTTTAATGTCCACAGAGGTGAAATACCAATAATCAGACTCATCATTAATTATACTAGGCATTTTATCCAATGTATTTCCAGGAGTTTCAAAGCTTAGTCTGTCAGTTTCCCCTAGACCTGATCTATTGCATTAATAGTATAATAGTACAATCTTGAAACTATGTTATAAGGGCTAGAAAAACATAACCATTTCCTATATCATAAAGCATTATACTCGACAGCACATCTTTCTAATATGATTATTTATGGTGCCAAAGAACTGATAATTCAATGCTCTAGTCCTTAGTACTTCTTTTCCCTAAAGATATCTAGGTATATTTCAAATGTGGATGCCGTATTAGTTACCTAATGCTGTATAACAAACTACTATCAACATAGCAGCTTAAAACAATACACATTTTTCTATCTTAAAGTTTCTGTGGTTCAGGAGTAGGGGGCATAGCTTATCTAGGTCCTCTGCTGAGAGTCTCACAAGGCTACAATTAAAGTATTGGCTGGGCTGCATTCTCATCTGGTGACCTGACTGGAAGAGTTTGCTTCTGCATGCATTCAGGATGCTGGAGAATTCATTTCCTTGCACTGTATGAATGAGTCCCTCAGCTCCTAGAGGCCACCCATAGTTCCCTGCCTCATGGACTTCTCCATTGGCAGTTCCAGCATGTTAGCTCGTTCCTTCCAGAACAGCATGAGAACAAGAGCTAGAAAGACCAAGTCATATAGTGATGAAATCATGGGAGTGACATCCTATCATCTTTGCCATACTCTAATGGTTAGAAGCAAGTCACAGGTCCTGCCCACACTCAAAAGGAGGGCGTTATACAGGGACGTGAATACCAGAAGGCAGAACTCATTGAGGGTCACCTTAGCGTCTGTCAGCATAGTTGCTAAAATAAACTTTTCATATCTTGAGTACCTTTTCATATGTCAAAAATAGACATAATTTAGAAGATGAAAATGATAATGCGGGGCAGTGTTTTAATAGAAAGGGAAACAGTCAAAGTAAAGAGAAGCAAACTTTAAAAGTCAGTTTCAGTAAACTCTTTCAGAATATAATTTATAAAATTCAAATTTACATTTTAAAAATTATTTAAATAATAATGTAGAACTGAATAAATATGTTAGCTAACTGATTTCTTGAAATGGTTAAGTACTAGTAATAATTTTATATGCTGAAACAGGATTCAGACATAAACAAAGCTAAAAAATATCAACAGACTGGGAGGAAATACTTGTAACACGTTTAACAGAGAGAGGATTAATATCCAAAATACATAAAAAGCTTCAATAAATCACTAAAGGAAAAACAATCCCAAAGGAAAATGGATAAAATATGAATAGCCAATTCACAAATAACATATATAGTAAAGAAAGAGATAAATGCTCAATTGCCCTTATAATTAAGTAAATAAATGATCAAAGCAATAATAAAATATAAATGTTCATTCACACAATTGAAAAGATAAAAAAAGATTTCTAATCTCAAGGGCCTTTCAAGCATGTGAGAAAATGGTACTTATACATTTAATGAAAAGATAAGCTTTTTGGAAGGCAATTTAGCAAAACCTATAAAATTTTTTAAAGGATTACTATTTGACCCAGCAATTTCATTTCTGGGAAACTATCCTAAAGAAATACTCCCACTTTTCAAATAGTAATACACAAGGATAGTCATTGTAGAATTTTATGACAGTGAAACGCTAGAAATAAATGTACCATAATAAAGAACTGAATTATGATAGATTCATGCTATGAAATTCTATATAGCCAATAAAAAGAAAGAAGTTGGCTTATGTGTATTTGCCTAAAAAGAGCTCCATTACATATTAGGTGAAAGAAACTGAACAACAATATATAAATTATGATCTTACATATGTAAACAAGAAGATATATATAGATGTGTACATATAGGAGTGAAACACACAGAAAGGGGACTGAGAGAATGTACATCCACCTCTTGGCCTCCCACACCTCTGAGTGGAATGCAAAAGTAGGAAGTAGGAAGTAGGAAGGTGATCGGAGACCTCAGGCTTTGCTCTGTGTAATGATTTGTTTGACTCACGTGCATTGAGAAGACACAAAAAGAATAGAAATAAGTAAAGTGGCACTACCTTTTTCTTTGCCATTCTAAATAGAAAAAAACACTTCATTAATTAAAAAATAAATATTTTTTAAACCAGCCACTAAATTTATTTATGTTCTTCCTTGCAAACTTCTTGCTGAGTCAGTTAATTTTCTGGCATATGATAAATATAAGCAAGAGATTCAAAATTGGAGGGGAGGTTCTAATATCTATCTGTCTGTCATCTATCTACTCACCTAACAATTTTCTATCCCTGCTATTTATACTCTCTGCCTTTCCTAAATAGTTCATACTGCCCTGATGCCAATGCTAAAATTCCTGCCTTTGCTCCCTCAGAAGGTTTATTTTTCAAAAGCCATGGAATAGGAAGAATAGGCTGGAAGGATAACAAGAACATGTGACAAAAATAACAAGATTGATGGGAGACCTGTGTCACAATACAGCTGCAGAATGTTGGCATCATTTGAAAAACTGTCCTTGCCTATGTTCGCCTTCCACATATAAAATGTTCGGTAGCTGTTTTCTTAGCAAAATGATAACAAGCTGTAGGGGTTTGCTACATAATTCTGATTTATTTTGTCATTGTGAAGAACTTTTTACTGTGACCTCGTGTCCCTTTTTGCTGATATGAGTGTTTGCTGCCATGGTCAGTGCATTCTATTACAATACCAGATTGCAAGCAACATTGTTTTAAAGAAGGTTAATCCAACTTCTTTTACATCAAAAAAGCAACTAAAGAGCTTAAAAATTAAACCAAAAATTAAAAACATATGACTTTGGGTCTTTGCATTTGGTTGGGTAAATACATATATAAATTATGCTTAGACCTGAAGGCACTCAGTGCCTATTTTTACTTTATGATTACCTCAAGTCAATGTCGTGCCTTGTAAAAACGTACCTATGCTGTAGTCATTCCATAAACTCTATGAAATAAAACACATCTTTCTGGCTCAGTGAAGTTCAGAAAATCTGAGTCTTCGCTCCTATAAATGTATCATGTTGCATTTACTGGCTAATAAAGTCTCAAAGAACAAGATTGCCCTTCTTTTCACAACTTGATCCTTTACAAATTTACAAATGTAGTGCTTTAACCTACTTGAACTCAGCTCTGGCTCCCTGAGGGAAGATGCTAACCAAGGGAAGTGTCTGTTCTCGGTTAGCTGGGTCCGGGCCAGCAGCCGGGGGTATCAGGAGGGGGCAGCCGCGCGCCTGAAGGGTACAGCTGGTCTGCACTGGAGGTTTGCACAGCCCAAGTTAATGAGGTTAATAAACCAAGGTCAAAACAGGAAGACAAAAGGACAGAGTGGGCACTGAGAAGGCAAAAACAAGGACCTGGTACCAGAAAGTCAGGTCACAAGGCAAGGGCGAGATCTGTTATCAAGCTGGAAGCCACCTCCCCGAAAACCAAACAGAGATGAAAGCTGAGGAACGGGTGACATTCTTCAGGATTGAGGTATGCATTCCTTATTAGCCATCAAATGCTTAGGGAAATATTTCTCTGCAGAGCTTCTGAATTTAGACAATCTCAGACACCTTACCTGAAGGAGGTTGTGACATCCACATGGCCTTGTGGAGGGTCTTGCAATAAAAATCTATTCCTCAAAGCCCACTTAGAACGAGTAATTTTAGTTTATGTTTTTGGTAATAGGGTATAGTTTAGAAAGAGAAACTCCAAAGGAGGTAATATACAAGGAAGAAACTACCATAACACTGGAGGCAGTAACTTCAACATGACCTTGTATGAAAAGGGAAATTTCTCTATCAAACAATGAAATGTTTTGTCTATACAACTCAAAGCGTTCTGAAGCTGAAGCAATAAAACAATGAGTTTGTGTAAGAGTAGAGAGTAGGTAGAGAAAGTAAAGACCAAAGGAGAGAGAAGAAAGAAGAGGTAACAGAGGGAAGGTTAGAATGTTTCCTTTCAGAAGCAAGGGAGCGTGGGTTCCACTTGTCAGAGGAAAAGATCCCGTCTCTGCTGCAAGCCCAAAGATTTGAAAATCCTCCTGGTGTAAGACTGGCTATTTTTCTGAATTCCCTAGATGTTTGACATTGAGTCCATTTACTTGGTAAAATGGATAATGAAAACTGTTTGCTATATATTTCAAAGACTTGCTTCAGTTTTAACACCACCACAAACATGTAACACACATATTATCCAGGTACTTTCAAATGAAAGCATTTGTATCTAAAATAATTACCAAGGTTTCTATTCCGCTCTGCTAGTTGATCTTCACTGGAAAAGGAATAAATGGTTTCTTAGACTCTAAAATGCACACACCCCATTTATATAGAAGTTTTTAACTGGGCAGATGTACCCATCCATTACTCATGGGTATAAGCCACCTCTAACTACCTCGCTGCCTCCTCAAAAAAAAAAAATGTCCATGATCACCATCAAAATACTGACAATAGAATCTGTCTGTTTCACTAAGCTTCAAAATAAACCACTAAAAGCACTCGGTGACCACTGGCCGCCTTGCGCTTGTTCCGCCCACCTTTTAACAATTCAAAATCTTATGGAAAGCAAGTAATTTTCATCAAAATGGTTGTAGCTCTGGCTGTCCCCAGGTGAATGTGGGGTCCTCAGGAAACAACATAAGGTCTCCAATTGCTAACGTTTTAATCTGGGTGAAAAATTAAGTTACATGAGTCTTTGCGGCAACCCTAGAGAGTAAAAGGAGGTCAGCCTGAAGGTGGTCTGTGGAGGTGAGGAGGGGCGGGGAAGGAATAGTGAAAGGCCATATAGCCTACAAAGAACATTCTCAGGAAACGTTCAAAGCAAACAATCCACCCCCACCCCCACCTTTTCCACCCTCACTCAAATCCCTGTGTTATAAGAGAGAGATTCTTTTTTTCTTCATCGTTTATAGGGAACCACCTCCACCATCCCATGAGTTGCTATCTTAGTTCCACAGGGCCGGAGGCTGAAACAGCCATCTTTGATTAACATGTGGAGAACAAAATCCACCCTACATGATGGAGCTGAAATGCCCCTTGGTCTTTGTTTTACAAATGTTTCTATAGTTTTATCTTCATTTATGATGCAGCTGAGACACTATGTTTTTGTTTTTTGTTTTTTAAGATTTTGAACATAAGAGAAAAGCCTTCCAGTGGAAAAATCTGTTTGCAGTGGCAATGTGCTTGCGCGGACATTTTGGGAAATATTTGCTTATTCTTCACAACAAATATTTGGCAGAGAAACTGTGTCTTAAATAGGAGCTCAAACTCTGTAGTGGAGAAATGATTACCCGGAGGAGTGGTAAACATTTCAATTCCATTCAACGTAGTCTTGAGTTCCTGCTCCGAGCTTACCTCCCCCTAAGTGGTGGAAGACACAAAAGAAGTGTAAGAAACAGTTCCAGCTATTTACAATGGTATTGAAGAGAAAAGACAGAAATAACAAATTGTGCAAGATAGCGCATATAATTAAGTACCGACATGTGCCATGCCTAGGACATACTCTTGTCCTGAGCACTAAAGGAAAAAATAAATCGTACTGAAGCTCTGCTAAGAAAAATGGCGAAGCCCTACCTTCTTTGGAGGCAGTATGGTATAGTAGAGAAAAACACAGATTTTACAATCAGACAGTACGAACCCAGATAATCAGTGGGTTAGCGGATATCTCAGCCAGGTTGTCCTTACACAGACTTGGGTTTGAATCCTGACTCCAATTACTAACTTTGTGATCTTGGACAAGCTTTTAACTTCTTTGAGCTTCCAGTTTCAAATGAAGATAAGAATGTAGTGTAATTTATTTATTTCGAAGTCTCAATGAAGTGGGGTATACACATGAAACGGCTTTAGTTTTGTCCAATCACTGCTTTTCATATTGTTTTGGAAAAGTCTACCTTTCTCATCTGAAAAAAGAAATGCTTTTAATTTCTTATTCCTGTGACAAACAGTATTGAGACCAGAAACAATTTCCTGTCCCTGTGTTAAACAATACCGGGATCAAGTAAAATCACTTGGCTGCTTGATCCAGAAAACAGTTGTTCTGGAAGATAATACTACAAATTCGTTCTAGAAGATAAGACTGTAAACTAAATAGCTTACTGATTAAGCCCAGCAGCTTGCTCAACAAGATTCACATCAACACCTTTGCCTTGCTTTGCACTCATCCAAAGCTATTATGTCACAAACTGCCCAGTCTCACCCAGGGACCCCTATTCCCACCTTGTAATACCCCCTCAATATCACCAGCCCAGACTTTAATATTGTTTCCCAATTTCCCCACTTTGTGGCACCCTGAGACTGTGTCAAGATGGTGTTCACTATCATTGCAATAGGTCTAATAAACTTCTCTTGGCTTGACCAATTGGTTTTTCTGGTGGTTTCTAGAGACATTAATGGTTGACACATCCCTTAACAATATCTTCAGCAGGTTTCATAAAATTCTGGCCACTTTGGAATTAAAACACACACCTTTCTGGTTTGGCTTACAAAGTTCAATTTACATTCTCTTCAAAGCACTGAGCCAGCCTTACCTCACCCCAGATGTGTGGCTCAGGGGACTTGGGATGGGGAGGCAGCTCAGTCTTCTCTTTAAATGGGGGTGAGGCAGGAGAGGGAAGGGATGCGTGGTTTGAGATGACCCTATGCCCCTTGAAGACCTAACGCCTCTAGGAGGAGGAAGGATCTTTGGGGGTGACTGGTCACCAGTCAGAGGTATGGAGAGGTTCTTTCTCATTTTGCTGCTCTGGCTGTTTCCATATGTCCCTAGGTCCACCAATATGGCGGCCCCTGTTTAGATGGTATGCATGGCTTTCTGTGGGCATAGTCAGCAACACATGGGCCCCTCTGTTGCTGATGTCCCACTCAAAGAGGATCATCCTCTCCATCAGTTCCTGCCTCCAAAAACCTTTTTTGGTGCAATGTTGCCTTATTCTGTCCCCTCTTATAAACTTGGTGCTCCTTCATATGGAGCCATAGGAACCACTCATAAAATGGGAATTAAACAGAACATTGTAGTGAGAATTAAGCACACTTCTAAAGTAAGTGGTCCATAGACAATAACTAGTAATCTTCTCTCTTCCCTATTATGTGCAATACATTGTGTTGGTGATACTACCTTTGTGATTAAGAATGGAATATGAGAATATTCTATAAATTTATCATTTTTAAGTGTATAAGAAAAAGTTCACAAACATTAAAACCACAAACTAACCTACTGTGAGTTCATCAAACTATAAACTAATACAAATTTATCATCAAGTGTTTTTAAATTCTAGTCCGGACCAGTAGGAAGAAAATCTCGATGCCAGAGTGATATTCTGTTTTAACTTTTTTTGTTGTTGCCTCTTAATAAATAATCTTTAATTCGGTGTCTTGAAAGTTGATACTTCACTGTTGATGTGGTTAGACTCTTTTCAAGGTGTGAAATTAGTATGTGCCAACACGCTAGGGGGATAGTTCTCTTAATAACATTTTCCATGACATGTATTAAAGAGTATTGCTACTTGGGAGGAATCCAAAAGAGCAGAGTGAGAAATATTTATAGCATATGAGTGTAATAAAAAATGTAATCATGAACAAACAATACATTAAACTGGTAGGACATAGTTTACATTAGATCACAGGAATGAATATCAAAAATACAGGCACTATTTTTGAAAAAACAACCAGCAGTGAAAAATCTATTTATAATACAAACCAGACACTCCAAAATAATTTGTGGTTGACTTAATTCTTACCGTTCATCCTGTATTCTTTTGAATAAGCTGAAGGAAGGCACCCGAGTAACTACCTCAGCTGTTTTTGATTTTCATTCTGAATTTTCAGTGAGATGAAAACTCTAGTCTATATAACAAAAAGAGATGGCATGACATTTTTAGAAATTTGGATTTTTCCCCTCAATAGAGATACATATTAAAAAGAAATGTTTTACAATAAATTACTCTATTTCCAAATTGTCTCATTATTTCTGGGAAACAATAATTGCATATAAATTCTGAATAAAGGAATATCACATTGCATCTTATGTGTTCTGCAATATGCACTCCTAGAAAATCATTAGAGTAACAAAACCAGCTGCATGTAATAGAAAGCAAATGATTTACAATGTTACTATGAGAATCTACTTTATTTCATATTATCATAAAAAGAGCAGAACTGAATATGTGCATGACAAACAGAAGAATCCAAGAAATTCCAAATGCAAGTCAGTTTTTTTTTCTAAATAGGTATTAATGCTGGAAGGTGATTTGAAAAGACTTCTATTCTAGAGAATATTATCAATTATAATTTGCAGTCATTATTAGTCCAAAAATTGAAAGAAAAAAATCTACAAACATTAATAGAATATGGAAAGAAATACTTGGAGACATATGTGCTTCTATTATTCAACATCTACGTTACAAGAGGTTCTATTTAGTGATTTTGAACACTTTATTTCATTTAAGCTGAGAAATAGAATGCATTTTTGTTCCTAAATGAAGCTTGTCCCTGACATTTGAACTACACCAAAAGTCTTCAGTGTCTGTGTTTAAATATGTTTTATACATCAATCATATCTGCCTACCAAGAGCCCAGTCCAAGTGACTTGGCCCCACCTACAGTCCTAATAACGAGGAAATCCTATGCAGACCACAGGGCCCCAGCTTTCTCCCTCCACCAGCCACAGCCACAGGTGATGCAGCCGGAGCTACTGTGATAGGGCCTGCCTCAAGGAAAGTTGAGCTGGGCCAGTGGGACTCCCTCTCAGTCATGGGAGTCGAGTCTTGACTAGGAGAGGGAGCATTAAGACGAGGGAGCAGAACAGGAGCAGGCAAGAGCTCTGGGGCAGGGACAAGACACAGAGACCAGGGGAAGAGTGAGTAAACGTGACATAGGGAGAAGCAGAAAGCCTGAGCAGGGAGGCCCGTCAACGGTGGATCACAGTGCGATCCATGAACTCTTGCAGCTGAGGATCCCAAACCGTGACCCCCAACCACCAAACTCCAGCTGCAGCCTCCAGGACACCCAGCCCGGAATCCACTCCTAGGCTTAAATATCTACGAAACTCCATATCTCTAATTTCATTGCACATACATCAATATCATAAACCATCCTAAACAAAGTAACTGGTATGAGTTTCAGGTTCCAGCAGCCAAAAGAACCTATAAATTATATACATATGTGTGAGATTATACATATTAATTATATATAGCCTAGGTATAATATAATAATTAGTATATATTATATTATTACATATTTTATATTTATAACATAACATTTATATATTTATAAGAATATATAATATGTATATTATATTATATATTATATAATACTAAACATCTAATAATCATGTATATATATCATATTATATATTACACTTCTAAAATTGTAGGTTCTTATATATATCATCAAACCAGAGAAAGGTCCCAGGACCTAAATATTTATGCCTGAATTCCAAGCTCCAAGTCCCTTGTTAGAGCTACCAAATTAGGGTTCTCTTTAGTGATCATGGTTTTTAGAGAAGGAACCAGTTCAACTTATTTAATAAATGTTGTGGTGAGAGTAGTCCATCAATATAAAATACGTATTTTTTTTTTTTGAGGAAGATTGTCCCTGAGCTAACATCTGTGCCAATCTTCCTTTATTTTATGTGGGATGCCACCACAGCATGGCTTGACAAGTGGTGCTAGGTCTGTGCCTAGGATCTGAACCCACAAAACCTGGGCCACCAAAGTGAAGCACACGAAATTAACCACTATGCCACCAAGCCAGCCCCTAAGATAGATTTTAAACATAATCGAGAAAATACTCTAAATGAATACAGTAAACTGTTTCTTGGTTTATGTTTTCATTAGTTATCATATGTCACAATAACACTAAACCACAATAAACCAAACACCACAACAGAGTGGGCCATCACTCTGAATCTTGGGGCTTTTCTGTGATGTCTTTGCTTTATAAACTTGAGCATCAACTTTACCTAACAGATGGAAGATATAAGTGGTTAACTGTGCCTAATGCTGCTAACTGGCCAAACAAGATGAGGACTGAAAATTGACCCTGGCAATAGGTAGGCACAGAGTGGCAAAGACAAATATCTGATTGGAGTATGTTCAAGAGAAAATGGGAGAAAGAGAGAGCAAGGAGGGGCAAATCTTTCAAAAGATTTTTCTCCAAAAAGGAACAGAGAAGTAGGGTGGTAGCTGGAGGGAACGTAGGGTCAAATGAGTTATTCTTGCTGTTTTAATATGAGAAATATTAGCGAATACTTGTATGTTGATGAGATTTGATCCAGCAGAGAAGAAAACAATTAAGGCTGCAGGAGGGAGAAGGGATAATGAGAAGCAAAATCTTAAGAAGACAAGAAGGGATGAAACCCATTATCTGTGCAGAGGAACTGTCCTCAGGTGGGAACACAGATAGGCAATCCACTGTAACAGGAGAGGAGAGAGAAGGAGCGTATTGGAGCACCTTCATGAACTATATTTCTATTAATGCATCCCAAATTTACGCTAACTTGCAAAAAGCCACACCACAATATCAGTTTCCACTGCAGTTGGAATTAACCAAGATTCTACATCTTTTCCCTGTATGCTGTTGGTAGGTCATCCAATCCACACGCAGGTGATTTTCAAGACCAAGTTCACTAGAGACATCACTTCAGGTTAATACATTTATAATATATGTTCCATATGTAAATACATTTTAACATTCAGGCCTAATGTACCACCATAAACTGATAAAACAGGAGGTCTAACACCATCTCATAACATCTTGGAGGGGCCCCTTAAATCCCTGGGCTCTGGCAATCATCCCACTTTGCTTACAATGTATTATCCCTTGTAGCAAGTATAGTATTTCGGGCCACATACTCAGGTGATATGCAAGAAATGTAACTATTTTCTCATTCCTCAACTTAATCTCTCTTTTGATTTCCCCATTTCTACTCCTGTCAAAACTCGTCCAGAAAACATCATAATTGGATAAATTTAGTCATTTCATATTTTCAACTCAGATAAGAATTTCTGCCCCCTTAGCCTTCTCCCTGGGACAGAGCTGAAGTTCTAAAGGCTGAACTGAAGTTGAGGGCCTGGGGAGAAACCAGGGCGAGTCCATGGCTGATAACATCTATTCCTACTAGCATCTCCTTGTGCACAGAAATATGTGTAGGTCCCATCATGTAGTCCCTGGTCCTCGACCCATGTACTCCAAATCTTCCCAATCCTGAATTGGAGGATCATTTAGGTCTACCAGTGCTTTTTTAATCATTTTCACACCTTTCTGGGGAAGATGGAATTCTCAAAGCTTTTCTGGTGACAGGAGGCTCAGGGAGATACCTTAGACCTTCTTTGCCTAGAGCCTCCCTGTCCTGCTCTTTTACAGCTACTGTTACTGCTCCAAGCCAGCATGATGCAAGGGACCATGGAGCTCTAGGACCTTGCTCACTTTCAAGGACCCTCCTGGGAAACAAGATACAAGTGATAACCACTTTGGGATGCCCAAATTGGTCTGGAAGCTCTATCAACAATTTGCCCAATTCCCATGCTCAGCAAGAGAGGAAGAGAATAGAAAGGTCTTGGGGACATTCAAAAATATCCAACAAACTTGGTCTTCTCCACCAGTCCCCCTTTTTTTTCCTTCTCCCTAAGCAGTGAAATCTTTGTGAAGTCTAGCTCTTTCATCAATTGCCTTCTTCCAAAATTCTTTATTTCCTGCATAAACTTTGGGGTTTTTTTCCTCTTCTCCTACTGTCTGCTTTGAAATGGCAAAGCTGAGAACGGATCCTGGAGCGGTAAGTCTGGCTCTCCTAGCTGCTGCCTGAAACCAGGAGGAAAGTCACAAGGGACCAGAGATTACTAGGAATGAGAAACACAAAAGTTATTATCAGCATTTTATCAACCTTACAACCACATGAGCTTGTGAAGGCATATTTTTCCAAGAAGGCACTGGGTTTTTCAGTCCACAATAAATTGAAATTTTGTCTGTCTTAATAGAGTATACCCTGTCTGTTCTGCAATAGTCAATCAGTTTTCACCTATCATATATATTTATCTACTCAGCTACCAAGTTCTTATTTATCCTTTATATATTCATTATCTTGTAACCTTGAATTGGATTTAACATAGTTTGGTAAATTTTCCTGCTTTTAAATCTGTTCAACTCTTACAATTTTAAGTAACAATTGATGCTAGAAGAAAAAGTGTGAATTTGCTAATAGGTAACTATTTAATAGATGCAAGCCTAAAAACTATAATATTTCATATTTGCAAAATTCTCTGCAGTTTACCCAACGCTTTTACATACATTATTGTGTCTTCCTCTCTAGCAAATGTCTAATGAAGGTTGAGGTGGTGTGTGAACCTTAGTCTTTTGACGGAAAACCCACCATTTTTCCACAAGAGACAGACTATAAGCATTTTGCCCTTTGATTATGAAAGCAGAATAATTCAGTGATGTCAACGGTGACTTTTTCAGTATATGGGGTTCACTAATACATTTCAATTCCTCTGCAGTTTGTGGATGCCAACACCACAGCACCAGCTGCTGAGTTGCGAAATAGATCAATTGTCTTTTGCTTGTCTCTGCACTTTCACTAAAGCAGTGTTAGGCTCTGGGATTGTGTCAAGGATGCGACGATAACGCTTAAAGCCAATTGAAGTACAAGAGTTGTTCAGAGGATACGAAAGATTTGGTTTCCAAGTTTCCTGCCTCAGCCTCGTGTGAGCAATGCCTAAAGAGCGGGGTCCACCACACAACCTTGCTTCATTCTTTGTGATGGTTAGAAAAAAAAAACAATGGCAATGTTTTTGCTGTTGAGTGGAGCTTTAGTTCATTCAAATTAAATGAAATTATGATGTTAAAGAATTTAGCATCGGGTTAGCAATCAGCAAATGTTAGCTATTATTATTATTAAAATAGAAACAACATGCTTAAAATTAGAGTGGTACATGGGAGTCAGAAAAAAGATTACTCACCAAATGTTTATGTTACTAGGTATGCCAAAGGATTCATACTTTTGTTTTAAAATGCATCACAATTCCCTCCTAAGTGAAAATCTAGTATATCAAAATATTATCTGGTATATGATCTATTACTTAAGTTTCGAATTCAGCTACGTGTATTCATTATTTTTCTGCAACTCAAGAATCAGATTAATTCTTAGGGAGTTGTTAAAATAATATTTTAAAAAACCATTATCAAATTTTAAAGGAAGGTTTGAAATATTATTAAGGGGTTATTTTAATTTTAAGTTTTGTTTAGAAAAAGAGTCTAATAATCCTGAGTTCAGCTTGAAACAAAAATAACTCAGGGTTTCAATTTGCTGGCTTTCCTCTGCTGGGCTAGAGAGGCATCTACTGCAGCCCCAGATCCTTAATAAGTCAGCAAAGAACAACCCAGAATAACCGTCTTGCCCAGCCTTTGCCTTCAGATATGAAGAAAGCAGTTGCAAAGAGAAGTGGAATTGCACCATTAACCCAAGAGAAACAAACATCTTTCGAGCACTTCCTATGTGCTGGCCCTCCCTGCACTTTACCTGACCCTTCATTTCATTCTCTCAACAACCCATTTTGCAGATGAGCAAACTTAGCTTTAGAGAGTGCACATAATTTACGCAAGGCCACAGTGGTAGGTAGAGCCCAAGGGGCAAAACCTATCCTGGGATGGGCGCTCAACGACAGTCCAGTGAGCGTCTCTATCTGAGGAACTTTGGAGAAAATCTTGTGGCAAGCCCTTGATTCCTGAGGTGCCTAATGCATCAGACTCCACTTTTACAAAGCTAGTTTGCTCCATTCCTTTCCAATGTCCAAGTGTATGTAGAAAAGGAGAACAAAAACCCTCAAAATTTCAAAGGCAATTTAGGCAAAACTCCAACTGAGTTCATACAATGGCGTTTCATACTTCGGACAGGAGTTTTTGAAAAACTTCCTTAATTTTTCTTAAGACCTCAGGTTACTAGAGCACAGTGACAGGCACAAATTACAGAATCTGTCCCTTCTCCTCCTGCATAAGCCTGATAAACAACCACAGTAAAACACAGCTGCTCATTGATGTGAGTCTCTTGGGAAGGCATCCTGGATAACCTGAGATCCAAGTTTGGAGACAGAAGAAATTTAGAAGTTGCTGTTTTACCGAAGAAGAATTCACTTTGCTCAAGGTCATACACACCAAGGTCATACACAACTGGGCATACACAACCAGTTGGTTGAGCCAGGTGATTTCTCTCAGTTCAATGCTCCATCCACTATGCTACCTAACTTCCTGGAAGCAGGTATTTCTTTTAGGTCTACGTTGCCAAGCTAAGTCCTGTGCTTCTTTTTGGCTGTGTGGATCATCAGTCTTCACTCCAATAACTAGAAAATGGTTGCAATACAGAATCGCAACACATTCCCGATATCATAACCTGAAACTGCTCTGAAGGTGACCTAATCCAGACTGTGTGAAAGATAAGCACCCAGTTCTAAGCCAAAAATATTTTTATTATCAGATATTCAGATGGACTAAAACATTGTTCAGGCTAGTTGAAAACTGCTTAGCAGAAGTGCTTTAAAATCTGACTGACCCTGGAACGAGAAGAGTTGGATCTATCCTTCAAAATGTGTTTCCCCCCCGGGCTTTATATCAAACACACAAAACATAACAAATACTTTTAAAGTCATTAATTTTGTTTAGCATGGATTAAATAAGTAAAAGGGAGAGAACACTAGATCTTATGTAGGGGGAAAAAACACTGCCACCAAATGTTTTTGCCAGCTGCTCACTTGTTTAATGTTCTCCAAATGAACATATATATTAGTTCCAGAAATATTATAAATCTAGTTCCTTATTATTTGTTAATAAAATCTTCCGTCTTGTATTTTAACTGACTATGAAAAAATATTAACAGATATTTACAAAGTACAAGGATGAGGTTTATGTAACTCTGATAAACATTTCTTTCAGCAATAATCAAAAATTTACAGTCCTTGTTAATCTCCAATGTTCTGGAAGATTTCAGAAAGACTCATGCTGATGAGACAATTAAAACTTGAAGACAAATACCTAAGGATTCACAAAACCTTTCTCCAATAATAATAATCTCTGCTTTTCAGCAATTGTATAAATTTATTTTATTATATATATATTTATATAGAAACAATCCATAGCTATATGAATTAATATACATTATATATTATAATATACATGTTTATTAATATATTAATTTATAATATACTATTATATTGTCTATATGATGTTTATTATATATGTAATAGATAACATATACTATACACAATATAACATATATATATAAATGACTTCAAGAATTCTAGAGGTGGAAGGGGCCTCAGAGGCAGAGAAAGACTGTCAGGTCAGACCTGACTCATCACGTCTACAAGTTCTTCATTGCAGAGCCAAGGTTAGCACTCGGGTCTTCTGATGCTGAGGCCCATGAGTTTTCCCACTATCATTCACAAACTCCCAATAATTTCATTGTTGTCAAAAAGAGGCAAGAATACCAAAAAAAAAAAAATTCCTTGCAAACAAGCATAGGAGACATATGTAGATATCTCTGCAGCATTGTTCATGAGAGTGAAAAATTGGAAACAATGTCAACGTCCTATGAAAGGAGAAAAGATCAAATGAGGCTTATTCATCTGCCCCAATACCGTATCAGTTAAAGTAAATCAGTTCACATTCTGTGCATCAACATGCACTGATTCTGTTAGGGGAACAAAAATTGCACAACAGAACAGCATGAGGCCATGAAGAGGAAATTAAAAGACATCTACAAAAAACATTCTTATGTCTAAATACATATTCTGCTCCATAAATTCTTACCCCCCTCAGCATGTCTTCACAGTCTGAAAAAGCTACAAATAATATGAATAGAAGTCATGTTTATTACTACAAGTGAAAAGTTTAAGGCTTTTCAAAACCACTTGCACTCAGGTATAATTTCTTCCTAATCTTGAGCTATTAGTGTCACTTTCCTCATGCAGGGCCTATTAATAAAAGTTATATTTACTTCCTTTCTGTGATGATCATTTTCATTTGGGAGATAGAGCTCTCAGGTCATCTTGAAGATTTTTTTCTCCTGAATTAGAGGATCCTTCATTAATAAATTATATAAAAAGAATCTGCTTTAGTAAATTGACCACACTCAATTAGATAATTATAATGCAGTTTGCTTCTTTGTGTTGTGGATGTGGTACCTAGAATCATTAAATGTTAGAGAATGCTTTAGTCCTTCCTACTGTAGACGCTTATTTTACAGATGAAGAGATAGTGGTCCAAAGGAGAAAAATTACTTCCCTAAAGATACATAGCTAGTAGTGGGCAGCCTGGGATTAAGACCCTGGCTGCTGACTAGAGCTCTCTACACTGCGAACTACACGGCTTTGGGCATCACAACTGTGTCCACACACTGCCAATCCCAGAAGACAAATTAATCAGCTCAGTGATGGAAACAAAACAATCATCAAAAATCCCCAATCACTAGTTTACTGCTATCGTAATTTCAATCAACTTGCCAAATATTTTACTTTTTTACTGGTTATGGGGAGATTCTATCTATGTACATATCTCCAACATAACTCTGGAGTTTTGATGCGTGTATACATGTACACATTTTATATACATTTCAGTTGTCCATATATTTGAAGCATGTGTGTGTGTGTATCTGAAGCCTGAAGATTGCAATGATACTTTGGGAAAGCTTCTTGTTGCCCTTATGTCTCTGACCCTCTATCAGGTAACTAATTAATCTGTTACACAGGTATATGGGAGCACTAACCCTCTTGATCCAGTGGGCTATGTAAACACTAAGAGCACTATAATTATCTTACAACAGATTTGCAAGTTGTAATTTTAGAGATGCTGATGCCCAATAGGAAAAAATCATTCAGGATGCTTGAATGAGTCTTCTTATGGGACTTTACTTAAAGGTGCAGCACTTACTAAATATTTTCATCCATGCGCTCTTCCACTATTGGACAATAAATATTGACTATTTTCACTTTTTGGACAAATTGTTCACCCTAGTCAAATCATCAAATTATTCACTGCAGCAGGCATTGTAACAGTTTAAAATTAGAAATTTCAGCATTTTCCTCCTTAAGACCTACTATTTTTCCAAGCCCTTGATTTTAGAATTATACCACACATTTCTGAAAAAATCATTAGTCATAGGATAACAAAAAAAGTGACTCTCTTCAATTCTGGTATGTTGTCCTTATGTATGCAATTCTCCTTCCCATTTTAAATTACTTTCCATTTATATCTTAGAATTAGTCAAAAGAATTTTTAAAACTTTAAGACAATAAACATTTTTCCAGAAGCACTTTGATCCCAGATCTTATGTAATTGCCATTATTTTTCACCATGAGCCAACCACATATTTGACCCAACTAATATGTTTTTACTCTCTTAATACAAATAATCAAAAAAAGAGAAGAACACTTTCTTATAGGAATGACTTCACTTTTACAATGCAAATCCAGATTCTATTTAGCTCATTTTTAAAATTTGTTTACTTGCTTCCTCAGGGCAAAAATATGCTATTTTCTTATTCTGGCTTACTAACATTAAGTCATAACTTTGGATCTTGCCAGATAGTAAAACTAAACAATTTTGGCTCTAGCCAGGCTTTGGGAAAACTTGTAAGAAATTTAGGTGCTACAGGAAGAGATATTAGTCATTTCAGTTGTTCAGTTCTTGCCTTTAGAGGATTCCCTGAGTTGTGTTGGAGTATGTTATTGCGTTGCTGCGAACTATTGCTGCCAATTTCCACCCTAGAGATGGCTATATTTCAGAGATGAGTGAAATGATACTTGTAAACAAGTTTATAATCATTAATAAAGCTTACCAAACAATTTAAGCTCTTTAGAAACACACATCCACTGTTATAATTAATTGCCTATTGTTTATTTAATTACAATCTTTAATAGAGACATGAAGACTTTAAAAAAATGTAATTTGTAAAAATTCTAAACTTAATTAAATTTGTTCTCATGATGCTTGTTTTGTTTTTGTGAGTTTCAGGTGTTAAAGTATTTCTCCCCGGAGATCCTGGTGAAATTCCACCATTGACTATTCCAACGTACTCTTGAAAAATCCCTAAGAATATTTTTCTTTAAAGTTGACAACTGCCCACTCTGGGATCCAGATGCTATATTCACAGTTCAATGATTTTGTTCTGTTTTCCGCATGTGGCCTTTTCATACACTGTCTCTCAGAGATGGAAAATTTCACCTCTTTGACTTTTTTTTTTTTGGTGAGGAAGATTCGCCCTGCGCTATCATCCATTGACAACTTCCTTTTTTTTTCGTTTGAGGAACATCAGCCCTGAGCTAGTATCTGTGCCAATTTTTCTCTATTTGTATGTGGGATGCTTCCACAGCATGGCTGATGAGTGGAGCAGGTCCTCGCTGGGATCTGAACCTGCGAACCCAGGCTGCCCAAGCAGAACACAGGGAGCTTTAACCACTCAGCCACGGGGCCAGCCCCTGTTTTACACTTTATAGTAAACTTTCATTAGAGTGACCCAAAACCAAGTCTTCTCATTCTAGATGGTATCTCGCTCAGCGTTATTTAAGATTCACCTGTAGTTTGGCTCCCTGAAGATGTTGGTGGTAACTTAATCCAATGTCTTTTTTTGAAATGTCTACTTCATGCAGAATTCACACTAGCCACTGTGTGTAAGCAGCACTAAAAAACATTAGGGTTTCTAAAAAACGAAAGGAAATCTATGGACACTAGCAAGTGTTAGTGGGTCCTGAAAAAATGTGCTGGAATCGGGGTGGTCTTTGAGGCTTGTGGTATTGTCCTCTAGAGGCAGGAAAGCACCTCGCTTCCAGAAGATTAAAATAATGTATAATGTTATCGCTTCTCTCCACTAAGGTTTTTCATCTTTTTTTTCTTTTTAAGGATTGGCACCTGGGCTAACAACTGTTGCCAATCTTTTTTTTTTTTTTTCTGCTTTATCTCCCCAAACCCCCCCTGTACACAGTTGTATATCTCAGTTGCATGTCCTTCTAGTTGTGGGATGTGGGACACCGCCTCAACGTGGCCTGACGAGCGCTGCCATGTCCGCGCCCAGGATCCGAACCCTGGGCCAGGGCAGCAGAGCGCGGCGAACTTAACCACTCGGCGGCCACGGAGCCGGCCCAGGTTCTTCATCTTTAGTGGTTGCTCTTCTGACACAAATATACTGGGCCCTCAATATATTGGGAAAAGACCCTGTTTTTTAGGGTTTTAAGCGCTGCAGCTTGTATCCTGTAAACACAGGGGCACCGAGAAAACGTGGAGAACACAACGTGTTACTCGAATGAAAGAGTTTTAAACTTTGCTTAAAAGTAATAAACACAATACCTTACACTTTTATGGCTATTTTATGTTAGAAAAGTGTATGCACATCTATCGTACTGTTTTACTCTCAAAATCAGTCTCATAAAGGGGGAGAAGACGTTAAGTCACTCGGTCAATTGAGCGCCGACTGCATGCTAGGCACTGTGAAGGGACGATTCATAATACACAAGGCAGTCCAAAGAACTTAGAATTTCCACGGGAAGATAAGACAGGAACTGAAATAAATACAATAGAGGAGAATGAGAGATAGAAGGGCAAAGGGAGACTTAAGATTTTGTGCCACACCACGTTAGGAAATGTACATGTATTTCTCATACTACTACTCCCAACTCTATAATAGCTATTTTATCTAGAATTTATGGAAGGAAATCAAGGCTCCCAGAATCTAAGTTTCTTGCCTCACGGAGCTAAGTGCCCATCACGAGCTTTGCACTGAAGCTGAGGCAGAGCCAGGACACCAAGCAAGGTTCCTGTCTCACCAGCCATTCATTACCCATACTTTTCCCACTAGATCACGCTACTTCAGGAGAAAGTCGAGTATTAACATATGCCCACTTTCCTCTCTTAAAAATGCCTCTTCCGTTAGAGCAGCGCTGGTGTCCATGGGGCCTTGACCTCAGGTGCACGTAGGACAGATGGCTGTCGCCCTTGGGAAGGAGGCTGTTTGCTTTTTTTACTCGACAGAATACGACCAGAGTCATCTCTGGGGCTCGCTTCCGAAGCTGGGTTGTCTACCAGACTGTGAGTGCCCCTGGGGTCCTTCCGACGTTGAGCCCATCAGTCTCAATGGGGTCTTAGCCACGCTGGAGACCTGTTTTACCTGTGAAGAAACTGCAGCTCAAGGAGGGGAAATGACTTGAACAAGGTCACGCAAACCTCGTGGCAGACGTGGGGTCGGAACCAGGTCTTCTGGCTCCAGTCCAGTGCCACCTGCGATCTTTATTAATCCCTGTGCTCGTTTTGGAACCTTTTATCGGCTTCCCTCTCTCCCTTCGCCTGAGTCGGGGAGTCATCCCAGCCACTTAACAGCCTTCCCTGTCTTCAAAAAGAGAAGAGTGGATAAGGGGTTGGGGAAAGTGTGTTTTCGGTCAGTGAAGGGGACTGATTCATTCCACCACCCTTCATCGAACGCCCGTTCCGTGCCAGGCACTGGGCATCCAGGACGCAGCAAAGGCAGCTTCCGAAGATTGAAACCGGGTCTCTCCCAGAGCGGGCAGGCCCCGGGCCTTGACTGCCTCCTCTCGGGCGCGGTTCCCCGCTCTCCCCGGAGCCCCGCTGCCGGCCTGTGCAGGCCCCACGTCCCGAGTCCGGCGCCGCGCCTGGCCGGAGCAGCTGGCGCGAACCGACCTCAGGAGCAGCAAGCGCTGGGCGGGGAGCTCCCGCCGCGCGCCCTCGGTCGCCACGGCAACCAGGGAGGTGCTGACCCCTGACCCCACGGCCCCGCCCGGCCCCGCCCCGCCGCGTTCCCGAGAACAACATGGAGAAGGCCAACCCGGAAGTGCCGCTGCCGCCGCCCGCCCGGTGCTAGGAACCGCCGGCCCGGCGAGGCCGAGCCCTGTGCCCGCCGCCCTGCAGCCCGCGGCCCGCCCCGCGGCTCGCCGGCGCCGGGGCGGCCGCGTCCCCCGCCCCGTCCCACTCCGCCCCCAGGCGACCGCCCCCGCCCGAGAGGAGGAGCCGAGGCGCAGGGGAGGAGGAGGAGGGAGAGGTTGGCGAGAGGGAGCGAGGCCGCGCGAGCCGCCGGCGGTTCGTATTACCGGGGTCGGGAGGAGGAGCCGGGCCGGGCCCGCGGAGCGGCGCGCGGCGGGCGGAGGGCGGCGGCGGGGGCGGCCCGGCCGCGGGAGGCGGGCAGGAGGCCGGGGCTGCGGCTCCGGGCGGGCGAGCTCTGGGCTGCAGGGCGGGGGCGCCCCCCGCCGCCGCCGCCGCCGCCCTCCGCCCGCCCGGCCCTGGAGGCCAGGCTTCCCCTGCTCGAGGCCCGGGAGCCGCCGCCGCCGCCGAGGGCCGGGCCCCGGGGCCGCAGCGCGTGAAGGTGGGGACGCGGGGCGCGGGCTCCGCGCGGAGGCCTGGACGGCGCGGCCAGGTGATGCTGGGCCCCTGTGCTTCTCCCGAGGAGAGGGGACCCCCAGAGCAGCCGTGCCCCCGGGCTGCCCCAGTGAGGCGTTTGGACATCAGTCAGCCCTAGGGGAGGTGGGCAGCTGTGAGTTTGCCGGTCCCTGTTAAGTGCCCTTAGGATGCAGGGCTTCAGGAATTAGGCGCTCCCCCCGGGAGGGGCACTGCCTGCGCTGGTGCACTCGGTGCGGAGAACCGGGACAGAATGATGCTGTCCGAGCAAGCCCAAAAGTGGTTTCCAACCCACGTGCAGGTCACAGTGCTCCAAGCCAAAGATCTTAAGCCAAAAGGCAAAAGTGGCACCAATGACACGTACACTATAATTCAGCTGGGCAAGGAAAAGTACTCCACCTCTGTGGCTGAGAAAACCCTGGAGCCAGTCTGGAAGGAGGAGGCCTCTTTCGAGCTACCTGGGTTGCTAATGCAGGGCAATCCAGAGAAGTACATTCTTTTCCTCATAGTTATGCACAGGTCCCTGGTGGGTCTGGATAAGTTTTTAGGGCAGGTGGCAATCAATCTCAATGACATCTTTGAGGACAAACAAAGAAGGAAAACAGAGTAAGTTATGTAATTTATTTTGAATTTGGGGAGCTTAACTATATCTTACTTACGGATTTTCTGTTTTTGGAAATTATTTGTATACCTGGGGCTTTGGTTTTTGGACTGAAATATGACCCAGTTTTAAGCACCATATTTGCATTAATCTGAAAGTAAAAATAGCCCTTGTGAAGAAACATTTTAGAAGTGGAGTCGTTAATGATCCATTCTCTCATTTGTTGGAAGTAAACATCTTAAATAATTGAATTTTTGCTCTGAATTTTAAGTAAATTACCATTGTTTCATTACTTACAAGAGGACTGGATCACAGTGTTGCCCAACGAAAACAGCATACGTGTAAATTATGATCTTTAAACATTACAATTTTCCAGGAAATGGAACATCAGAAAATTAAATCTGCCAATATAACGTCATATCTATATGTTGAACTCTGAAGCTGTCAAAAGATAAATTACCAAATTTAGCACTCAATATTTCATCTCACCCTTATAAACACAGTTGGCTTTTATTGTAGCTCAGCCATTTGTCAGGGTCAGTACATCTTGATGGAGTCTAAAGCTGGTAAAAGAAAGTTTTAAAAGTATGCACAAACATTCTCAACCTTGAACACTAACATTTTCCTTTGAATTCACAATATTTTGGAGCTACTGTATTACTTCAGAATTAGGTCCGCAAAGCAAATGTGTTTAGACCATATTAAATGCTGTCAGATTGGAGATAATGATTAATTTCTTGTCATGAAATGATTTAATAACATCTTCAGTGAACACATGGCCTTTTTAATGTGACTTCAAGCTTAGGATAGCTATTTCCTCATTTAAAAAACCATAATGTAAATTAACACTAGGATATGATTTCTTAAATTGAAAAATAGTGTGTTTTCAGAGATAGGCATATTCACCCTTTCCTTAAACTTATAATTTTTCTAGTCTGAGAGAACGTTAAGATTGATGAAATTAATGAGAGAAAAATGTGGGTTGAATTTATAAGAGGACTTTAAATTTCCAAAATAGCTTCGTTATTTCTTTCAGTCATAACTAAAATTTCGTTACCCTTTTAAAAACTTTTTCATAATGATAACTTTCTTGAAGTTGATCTTAATTTCTTAGGTTTTAGAACGACCATCTCTTCTTCTTTTCTACACATAGCTTCCTGCAAGATTCACTTCATAGGAGTTTTTATTTTTATTAAAAAAAAATTTTTAAGTCAGGTCTTTACTGAAGATTTAATATAGACAGGATAAAACGGTAGAAAGATAAGAAATACAAGGAATGCAAGAGGAAAAATAAATTTTTAAAGTAACTGAGGAGATGAAAATAATTTTTTAAAAAAGAAAAAGGTTTTAAAAGTGTAAAGTTGAGTATATATGAATGATTTTAATAAATCTGTTTGATACCTACAAAGTGGCATTCGGTTTCCTCTGAAGAGCTCTTCATCAAATTTAAGATGAAAAATGGATAATTACCAAATAATTTGTTTCAAATCGCCAATTTTGGATGACACTTCCTATATAGTATTTAGAGTGTTTTGAATGTAATTGTCTAAGTATATTGTAACTTCAAATTTCTTACTGCATTTACAGTACTTTTAATGTTAGTGACTGATATAGAGAAGACTTCTCTAAAATAGAGATTTTCCAAGTGAAAGTAGGCCCAACTGTGAACCCCAAAATTCTGAGCATGAGATAAATAAGTTTTTAGTGTTTCTTCTTGTTTTACTCCTTATCTTTGGTCGCATCACAATTACGGTAAATTTGGCTGTAAGCAATACTCTAATATCGTAGTCTCCCTACAGAAATTCTCTTTTGGCTACTATATAAAATTGATTAGAACTTTTTGGGGGAAAATCTTTTAAATGTTATCAACGGAGCTTTTATTGTATTCAAAGTGATTTTCATATGTTATTAAATCCGTAACATTTTCTTTCTTTGTGGATAAATGGGGACCACATATTTGATGAGATATCTTTATTGGTAATATTCCTAGTTTTTTAATATATTTAATAGCTTCCTTTTCCAGCACAGCTGTACATGTGGCACAGTAAGAGACAGGCTTGAGCCACCGGTGTATTGCAAGAAAGATATTTGATATTCTCCACATTGCTGAACCTTGTCAGCATATTCCCAAGTGCTTTTTAGTAAGCTGTATGAGTGATGAAGGCTACCAGCTGACTTAGAAGTCCCATGAAACTGCTGGGTGTGACACTTTACTCTTGACACTGAAGACAAGTTTTTATAGCTCGTCTTCCAGTTGTGTCATGATAGACAAAGAAGTGTGACAGCTAAAATATTATTTTACTTACTTTTATACCTTGAAATTAATTCCCCGCTTTTTTTTTTCTTTTAAGGAGAGAGGAAAAACTTTGAGTGGGCATGGAAAGAGAACTTTTGTATCTCTCACTTTAATGGGTGTCTGGGTTGGTTCTGGCAGGAGATTTAAGGAAATAATACAGTGTTTAATAATAGAATGGTAAAATCGTTCATGCTGTTAGGTAATATCTATTGATTTTTTTACAACAAAAGTGGGTGATGTTGCTTTTTTTTTTAGTGCTCATGAAAAGTAATAACAGAGTCCCTGGAGTTAGGAATGACTGAAACACATGCAGGTTTTAGGACTTTCGTGTGCGTCTCTGCAGTGCACCTGCGTCCTGGCCTCTGGCACCCTCACTGCCAATCTTGTCCCATTTCTGACCACACAGCACCAATTGCTTGGGAATAGTTCCCACATGTGTGATGGTTTTGAACATGGACCTGTGCCCACTAAAAATTGAACAGAGGCCATATACAGTTTAAATCCAGCACTCCAGAGGTGAAAAAAAAATCAGCATTAATCCACTAAGCCCCAAATGCTATGTCTTCATTTTATCTTTTCCAAGCCTGGGAAAACAAGTGCTATCTCTGGAATGATTCTTGAAGGTCTCATTAAGACTTCCCTATTCTATCACTTGCTGTTAAAGAGGCTGAAGTTATCTGTCATGCCCAAATTTTAAATTAGTATATTTTTTAAGGTTCTTTGCAGTTCTTTTTTTTTGGAGGGGAGAGGATGGAAAATATTCTGTGTTTATAGTTTGTATTTAAACACTGACTTGCTTTATTCTTTGAAGTTTACCTAAGTCTTTAGCATTCCCTACCAAAAAAACAAAATAATGCAACACACACAGAGGTGTAGCTTGGTTGTTTTAAGAGTACAATTTTAGAAATAAAAATTCAATAAATGTTTATTTGGTGCAAGGCAAACCTCCTTCAAGGAGCTTGCGCTCCAGCAGGAGAAAACCTCCATTGCCTTCCTCTTTGGCTCTCATGTCTGCGATGGAATACCGTGTCCTGTGATATAGGACCAGCTGTGTGGTTAACCTTATTAACATATGTGGTTCATCAGATACGAATGAAAGAATTTCTGTTTCTGTGCAGATATTATTTGTTAACTTTGGATATTTTCCTTATTGACTTTAATCTGACATTGGAAAGTTACTTATCATTCTCTGTGCCTCGGTTTCCTCATCTATGAAATAAGGATGTTAAAGTAGATGATTTATTTGGTCTTATTTCTAAAATTCTATGAATTTTGATTACCTTCACCCCCTTCCATTTATTTGGTTATTGATTTATTTTTTTCTCAGATTGGCTTTGATTTGTTATATAGTTGGAAATCCTGCATGCTTGGATTTTTTTGTTTCATTTTTGGTACATTTCTTGCAAAGTATATTCATTCACCTCTTTTCTATAAAACCTGAGAAGTTAGAGTATTTCTCATGTACCATCCATCTGAAGTATTTCTCCCCCATTGAAAATGACTCTCTTTTCCAAGACTGTGAGTTAATAACTGGGTATATAACCTTGTTTTATTTTTAGGCTTTTCGAGTGCTCAGTTTTGTGTTCAGTGCTCTCTATTCCATGGAGTTTATTGCTGTCATCATCTTATTGCTAGTCACTGGGTCTTCAGATTTCACTGTTTGCCTCAGATAAGAACTTTTCTCAGTTTAAGGTCTCAGGTTAATGCTTTATATTGTAAAATATTTTGTTTTTTAAAAATTGCTTATTTTGATGCAATTAGATCTTAATTGATTGAATTGCTCCAAATTAGTTAGGAAAAGATTTCTCTTGCGTATTACTTGCTAAGATGTAGCTGGTATATATATTATGTGCCAGTTTTCTCTCCTGCCCGGAAAGACCTGTGAGCCAGTCTTCCACTTGATGTATGGTAAATGTAAGCTTTTTCCAGCATATCCTGTTGGTAACAATGAGAGAGAGAAAGAACTAATGTAAAATTAGATCTTAGTTCTTTTGTAGCTGAGGAAATTTGTTACACTTGATTAGAGGTGTATTTAAGTAATAACCTGTCTGCAGGAGTGGATATTATGCTTCATTGTTAAGTAATGTGAAAACACTGTAGAAACTCTCTTCTAGGTTTGGTTTTGCAGTTTTTTGGCTGTTTGCCCTGTAGAATGACCACTTGTGACTCTGACAACTGGGGAATTTCTCATGGATAAAAATACTATAAACAAAACCAAAATAAACTTTGCTTCTTATACATTATTTAAAAATGGGCATTTTAATTCATTGAAGTGACTAAAAGCATAAGATTTGCCTCCAATTAAAATACTTTTTATTCAGTATGGTAGTAGTAGAAATAGTAAATGAAGCCAATAGATTCTAATAGGAAGCATTTAAGCTTTCCTTTTTCTTCAAAAACTCTTTACAAGGTTTATTGCTATTTGTCACTTCCTTCATTTTATTCTTCATTTTATTTATTGCATATTTTATTTCATATTTTATTCAGGAAAGGGCTTTTAATCCATTTTATATGAATCTAAATTACATCATATGCAATTTTCATGATTAGCACAATATATGTAATAGTCTCAAATATTAACAAAATTCTTTAATAGTTTTTACAGAAGAAATATTTTGGAATAGGGACTATTTATTATTTTATTAAAAATGTAGTCATCATTTTATAGTGCTGAAAAATAGTTTGTATTGATGAATCCTTTCATTCTCTACTTTAGTGTCTTTTAAAGTTAAGATATGTTCTTAGGCGGTTAGCAACACTTATCCCAGATGGAAACATAATAACTATTGTTGGTAAGAATTTTTGATGCTGAATGTTTTTGAATCATGAAAGAAAAAGTATCTAAAAACCTTTCAAACTTACTGAAGCCCTATTCCTTCGGAATCTGTCGCCTCACAGAACCAGTGATCAGTTTTTTAAAATTGAACAATGAGTAAAACCAGAAGTGCTCTGGCTGACAGATTCTCGTCCAACGCTTAGAGTGCCTCGATGTATAGTAGCTTTACCTGAAAAACTATTTGTATGTAACAGAGTTCGATATCCTCTTTTCATTACGTGTTACAGCCCAGTTTTTCCTTCTCTTTAAGGTGGTTTAGATTAGAATCCAAACAAGGAAAAAGAGTCAAAAACAGGGGTGAGATAAAGGTCAATATTCAATTCATGAGGAACAATATGACAGCAAGTATGTTTGACTTATCAATGAAGGACAAAACAAGATCTCCTTTTGCAAAATTAAAAGATAAGATGAAAGGGAGAAAAAATGATGGGACATTTTCTGATACGTCTTCTGCAATCATTCCAAGTTCTCACATGCCTGATGCCAGTACTGAATTTTCAAGTGGTGAAATACCAATGAAATCCAAACCAAAAAAGCCTTTCCTTTTGGGTCCTCAGCGACTCTCTTCAGCACATTCAATGTCTGATTTAACCGGGACCCACACGTCTTCTGAGAAACTCAAGTCTGGCGCTGTTGGTCACACACATCTTCTTGGACGCCAGATAGAGTCTTTTGGAGTGGTTCCGGAAAGTGGTGAGTGACACATTCTTTCTAATTGTATTCTCAGTGGTCTGAACTACCCTTTTAACTTTTAAAGTTTAACTTCTAAAATTAGAAAATAAAAATTACAGTTTCTTCGTAGTATTTTCTAAATTTAGTCATCAAATATTTATTGAGTACCTACTGTACTCAAAATTGATGTTTATTAAAGGCAGAGCTTGTCTACATTCAGTATTGTATTTGTATGATTAGATGATAATAAAAAGGAGTCCCAGTCGCTTTTCATGGCCTGGCTTCTTTTTGTACTGCTATTTTCTCCTATCTCAAAAGCCTGCAGCATAAATGAATATTCCATTTAATCAGAAAGTTCTTAGAAAAAAGCCTTTTATGTTCAGAAGTAAGGAAGTAAATTTAATGCTAATGATGAAAAAAAGTCTTTGAGAATTTATGGCACTATCACGCCAAGTAGACCCTCTGTTTTGACATTATTGTTTGTTTGTGTGCTCGTTTCTTTCTGAGCTGAGTACATTCCTGATGGTCTAGAAATATAGTAATTGTCATTACCCCACATACTTCAGACTGTCATACCTTAGCATTTTAAGATTGTTTTCCTTGATTATTTTAAAGGTTCATATCTTTAAATAGCTAATTGCTGTCATTCTAAAAGCAGCAGTGTGCACACAGAATGTGTCAAATAGTATGTAATGTGTCACTGATTATGTTCTAACTACGAAACTGTTTGCAGGAAGTCTCAAATCTCCACACAGAAGAACATTAAGCTTTGATACTTCTAAAATGAACCAACCTGACAGCAGTGTGGATGAAGGTGAATCGTCTTTCGGAAGACAAAATGACCCATTTACAAATGTGACGGCTTCATTACCCCAAAAATTTGCAACACTGCCAAGGAAGAAAAATCCATTTGAAGAAAGCACTGAGTCATGGGACAGCAGCATGAATTTATTTTCAAAATCAATTGAAGTAAGAAAAGAAAATAAAAGAGAGAAAAGGGAGAAAGTTAGCCTATTTGAAAGAGTGACTGGAAAAAAAGACAGCAGAAGATCTGATAAACTTAACAATGGGGGATCCGATAGCCCTTGTGACTTGAAATCACCTAATGCATTTAGTGAAAATCGCCAGGACTATTTTGATTATGAGTCAACTAATCCGTTTACAACCAAATTCAGGGCTTCAAATATAATGCCATCTTCAAGGTAAGCTTAGTTGTGCTATTTTGAAAAATATTGTACTTGAAAGTACCAAATATCCCTTTTAAATACTTGAATATTTTAAATTCCTTTTATTTGAAAAAAATTCTTATATTTTTGTCATTAATTATGGAGCCAGGCAGCATTGCATACATCTTTGGAACTTCACTTTTTATCTTAGAAGGATAAAAGATTCTTAATCCCTACCCTAGTCTATTTCTACTTATATGAGCCAGAAACTCACCAAAATTTATGGAGAGAACGGCATAGCTTTTGATGAGACATGGGGAGAGTGAATCACCAGTGGGTGTTAATTCTAGCCAGAACTTTAGGTGATATGTTGTGTTTCTAGATATTATTTTCCAGGGATTAGTTCATGGGATATCTGAAGAGGATTAGTGGACCAATAGCAGCCCATGGGCTGGCCTTTAAGAAATAGTGGCTTAAGTTAAGTATTAATGGTTTTCTTAATAGGTGTTAACTATCCTTATTAAATGGCTATTTAGAGGTGGTTTTTATTTGCGAATGTTTATGGGAATTCAGTGACCCTTGTGGATACTATAGTTACATCAAAGAGTATCTGTATGATGATTTATAGTCCTGGAAATAATCCCTATCATGATAAAGGTTAGATTTTCAAAATCTGAGTTCTCAGTTATGTATTAATGGTACTTATTCTTTAGTACCAGTTGGAACTGTATGCGTTTAAATAAGATTATGGATTTTGCAGAAGTGATGGTGAAATAGTGGATTAAGGAAACCTCAAGCAAAGAATAAGATGAATTTATTGGAATCTTAAGCAATTACCATAAAAGAGTGTGGCAGAATGTTTGCCATGTGACATAGAAGTCTGTCTTTTAGGCAACAGTGTGTGGTATACAGACCTGAGTGGGACTCCTGGCTTAATAGCTCTGTCACCTCAATAAACCTTAGCATCTCCATCTTTGAAACAAGGAAAATAATACCTACTTGGTAGGATTGGGTGATGATAATGAGAAAGTATATGGTACAATGCCAGGCCCCAAATAGGGAACTTGAAAATGGTAACTGCTATTATGTTTTATATACTGTCATGTCGTATTTTATTCAAAAACAGTGCTTTATTTTGTCCCACTAGAAACAGAAAATATAGTGTTAACAGTAAACCTTTTAGACTGCTCTCACCTCTCTAATCTTCTAATGACATTAAAACATGCATTTAAAATTTTCAAAGGGGAGTATGTATTTCTGTTGTTTTCTTTTAGCAATAAATGGTTATTTACTATGGCTTTAGAAAATATTGTTCAGTTTTCTTTATAGACTATACTCCAAACAAATATGCTTTATCATATGGTATTAATATTTTCTTAAGGAGCCCATAGTTTTGATTCTCAGATATTTTATGTTGATATTTTACATAGTGTACTCCACATGTTGCATTAAGTCCTAAATTAAAGGGGAAAATATATATATATATTTGCTCTTTTGCCATCCGTGCTGAACTTTTTTTGAAGACGATTGTTGAAAACAACTATCTGAGATAACTTAGAGATTGGATAATTTATATGATTTTTAGAGTAAAAGAAAAGCAAGAAAAATGGGAAATGGGAGGAAAATAATGTTTTTAAATTTGGGGAGCCTATGGAAAAATAAGTACCCTCAAATCGTTAATTGCCCTGTACTTGGGCTATTTACATGACGGCCACAGGTTTTAAGAGTGTGGCATTTTGCCAGATTAAGGTTTTGTTTTGGGGTACTTCAATACTAATGCTGTCTATCAAAATTAGAGCTATTTCATCATATATATATAAAATGATTGCAAATATGTAAAAAACAATAGATTTTTAAGTTTAAGACTTTCTCTTCTTCATATTCTTTCATCTTCGTGTTCTGTGAGATGCCAGATATGAGGACAGAAACGTTTATAGATTCCTGGGAAGTTACTCTTCCTTTTGGTGTCACAAACCATCTTTGTGGTAAATGTAAAACATTTGTAATAAAGGAGTAGCTCTTTAATTAATAGTATAAGAAAGAAGGATTGAATATAAATAGATTCAGGAAGAGAGTACAGTTTAAATTTTTGGAAAGCAGCTTTATCTTGAGTGGAAATTGGGAGGATATAGTCGAGGTAGTTTTGTCTTTATGTAACGGTGTATTCCTATTTACCCTCCCAGTATCGTCCCTCAGTTGTATGGGACATTTTAGATTTCTCACATTAATAACCAAGTGTGCTTTTGAAGCTATAGACTCACATTGCTGGGACACGTGCTGTGAATTCCTTTTTTTCCAGTTGTGCTAAGTAGATCTATTTACAGAATGTCCTGGACTCTTGACCGATGTTTGTGAGAATGATGAACAAAGTTAAGGGTAAAATACATACCTGTGGAACTGGATTTTGTTCTTTGTGAGTGAACTGGCTCACCTGTGGTTGCAGGTGCATGGGAATCATATTGTTACCCTCCAGGTGAATAATGTGGATGATTAAAACTGGAGAATTTTCTTTATGCCGAAAATTTTAAAGTACTAAGGAACGCTTCCTTAAAAGTTTGAGTTTTTGTTTCTTAGTGTAAGTCCACCTGAAGAAACTACCTTGTAAATCACAAAAAATAGTGCATTTTGCTTCTGTTCTTGGAGTAGATCCTGTAGCCTTGCATAAAACTGATAGAGGAAATGAGTTAGGCTTTTTGCTGGGTTATTTCAACAAAGAGCAGGGCTCTTTGAAACCTTTCCCCCGCAGTTACTGAATCTCCGCCTCTTTCCTCTTGCATGCCCGCTCTTCTCTGAGACCCTCCCTCCTCTTACACGTCCTGTGCTGCAGCATTTTCTTACGTGGTCTTACTTTATGTGGGTATCCCATTGTTCACTAACAGACCAGTCACTTTTTCCCCTCCCACCACCGTGAACAACTCGAGGGCAGGGCCTGCCTTTCATTCATTCATCTGCCCTAAATTTGTTTGGTAGGTGGTTGGTGTTAGAGGAGGGTTTTTTGAATGAATGGACACAGTATAGCAGGTCAGTTTCCTGAAATGCTTTCGTTCCCTAGTCTCCTGCTTCCAGCCCAGTGGAGGCCGTGAAGTGAAGGTCTTTCTGATACTGACAACAGGTCCATAAAGGCAAATATGTGCATTTTTATGTACAGCTAAGCATTATTAGAAATCTAAGTGAGTTTTAAAGACTAGTAAAATTTGATATTCATACCCTAAATAGCACATTTCTAGAGTTTATTAAAGAACTCTGTATTAGTTAGGCTAGGTTATCAAGTGTAATCAACAGCCCCAGATCTCAGTGGCTTGTCACAGTAAAAGTCCATTGCTCTTTGTCACAGTGTAGTTCACTGGGATGGGGATGGGAGAAGTGGGTGCCTTGCACAGCTGCTCAGAAACCAGGCTTCTTCCGTCTTGTGATGCTCCGTTTGACACGTGGCTTCCAAGGTCATGCAGCAGGGAAAGAGAGTGGAGGATCACAAGTGGCCACGCCTGGCAGTGGTGTGTGTTGCTTCCACGTACGCCCCATTGGCCAGAGCTCAGTTATGTCCTAACCTCAGTGCCGCCACTTAAGAAATATGGTTTAACTGTGGATCTAGAGGAAACTGAATTGAGTGTGGTAAGTACACAGTACTATGTGTGCCATCCGTGCTAGTTCGGAGAAGTTAGGATACTATCTAACACTTGGCATGCTGCAAAACTCCTATTACAGGTGTACGTGAAAATTAGTTGGAGTTCTTGTAACTTTCAGGAAAATATTTTATCACTTTATTATTGGTGTTGAGTTGTTTGCATTTTAGAATTGCTGCTACTCTTGCTTTTTAATTATAAATCACAGGTAGTTTAGCATCGTCAGTATCCACTAATTTGTTGTGTAGTTAACCTCACAATTTGTGAAGTAATGCTTTTTTGCATCAGCAGTATATTATTTTCAAAAAAAACTACCTGCACGTTTGTTATACCATTTTCAATAATTTACTCACAACCAGTTTATCTTTAACACTAGGCTATTTTTCCACTAGAAAGTGGAAATAGGTGGGTCTATTCACCAAACCAGATTTGCTTTTTTTTGCAGAGACACAGCTGGACCGTTTGGTTAGGTGGGGACATGTGACCAAGCTCTGGCTTACTGAAGAGTTAGTGGAAGAGATGCATTCCACTGTCAGGTCTGTCTGTGAAAACCTCCTGGGCAGTCCTCCGTGTCACCTCTCCTCCTCCATACCCTGCACCAAGGATTGGCACACCAGGCTTGTGGGCGAAATCTGGCTTGCTGCCTGTTTTTGTAAATAACGTTTTATTGCAACACAGCCCGCCCATTTGTTTATGGCTGCTTTTGTGCTACAGTGGGAGGGTTGAGTAGTTATGACAGAGACTATATGGCCTGCAAAGTCAAAAATATTTATTTGGCCTTTTACGGAAATAGTTTGCTACACCCTGCACTAGCTGAATGCAGATCTTTGAGAAGAGCAGAGCCATAAGATAAAAACTCATGCATTTTGAGTCCCTGAATGCATGTGGAAGGCCTCCTAACCAAGAATAACTGATTGAAGAAACTGAGTGATAATTCTCAGAACATTGTTACTGCACTTTTTGCATATGTTTAGTATAGCACTTAGCATTATTATTATTTAGCATGTAGGGCACAGGGGCCGTAGTACCCTTTGTTCTGTTTAAGAAAGCCTAGTTCAGAAAAGTTTAAGAACCACAGGTTTGAAACACCAAATCTAAATTGTTCTTTCTAACTCCCAAGGATTCTTGTATTTTAGGCTTTTTTTTGTTCCAGGTGAGTTAACTTCCCTACGCACCACTCCACACTGAGGTCCTTGTAAGCCTTGCTGTCTCTAATCCTTGGCTGGATCGTGGAAGGCACAGTTAACTTATGTCTGAGGGTCCTGATCCTAGCTGTCTTTGGTGCTAAAAACTCTTTAATTCTTTTTTGATTGATAACGTGGTGTTCCCTTCTTTGGATTTCTGGTGATATAGAACGTAATTGCTATATGATATTTAGTGTGTCTAGGTTTTAGTCTTCCAAGCAAGCTATATAAGCTTCTTAATGTTTGTGCTGAATCTTCTTCTGTGGGTGCCCCACAGCACCTAGGTCAGTGTGTGTCCTCGGTGCTGATCATCAAGGGTGTCTGGGGATTTCTTTTTAAACTACAGTGTGTTAGGTCCTAGCTCAGACTGAATTAGAATTTTTAGTGAGTGGGCCCTGAAATAAAAATCAGCATTCTTAAAACTTCCCACTGATTCTCACTCAGGTTTAAAAATTGTTGATCTAAATTATATCATCTATTTCATAAGAGTTCAGTAAGTATGTAATTATGACTAGGAATCAGGAGTTGTGCTGGCAGACTCCTAGTTGATAGGCCCCTGACTAAGGTAGAGGGCACAGTAAGAAGATCGGTTTGACTAACCCAGGGACGTGGAGAGGAGTGTGGGATTTGGCAGAATACGTAAGAAACATCTAAATCATAGTAGGCATTGAAGACCAGACAGAAATGTCTGCCTTGTAAATATTTATGGCATCTGTGGATGAATTGTTTCTCAGGATTTAGGTGAAATCTAGGCGTCAGTACTGATGAATGACACTTAAAAAATATGCTTATATTTGTATGCTACCTATCATAAATTGAAGAGAAACTCTGTAATGTATGTTCTTCTAAGGCTCCATGAAAAAGTTCAGGACTGAAGAACTCCACCTGGTCAAGGAAATTCATTAATATAAGGAGAAAATTGGTTGTGTATGTCTTATTCTGAAATTTAAAAAAAATAGAGTCAGTAATATAAGCATACTCTGTATGAGGAGCTAAAGTTGTTTGATGTTAGAGGGCAACTCAGGGGAGAGCAAGAACTTACGGGAGGTATTTTTATCAGAGAATTTTGTTTTGGGAACATCCTTCTATTTGTGACTTGGCCAGAGAACGTGCTTTCCCTTTATTATTTTCTGCTGTACTGTGCTTGTGAATACCATGTAGCAGACTCTTAGTTGCTCTGTGATAACTTTATGGTATGTTTTATAATATTATTCCTAGTATTACTGATTTTATTAGAGCATATATACGTATATTTCCATTTGCAGTACTTGCTGGGGAAGAACCTGTCTAATTCTGAGCTGATGATCTTAGACCAAAAAGTTATTTTTTAGGGCAGTATGGTAATAGTGTCTAAGGTCAAAACCTCATATTTATGACTAATATTTTGTTATTTTTCATGACAGTATGCCTTTTACTTTTGGGATCAGGTTCACCTACTTTCCTCTTTCCCTCCGTCTCTCCCTCCTTCCTTAACTAGTCAATCCCCCTCTGTGGTTGTATCATACCTCTCTTAGAAGCTACAAAAAATTGGTTACCTAGAGTGTGTATGTAAATGTGTTTGTAATTTTCACAAATCAAAAATCACTATAGGCTTATAAACATGTCACCATTATGAAATTACGTAACATGTCCATAAAAAATGATAGACTGTTTACTGTAGGCTTACATTTTGATTTTAAAAAGTTGTAGTAAATAAATGATCCTAAAGAAAAGATCCTATTCGTTGTTATAAAACCTTCAGTTTACAACACCCCTCATGGACATTTTTTTCCCTGTATAAGTTTAAAGCTCAGTCTTTGGCTTAATAAACCTTAACATGCATAAGGTTCATTTTAAAAGCAGTATTTATTTTTTGTTCATATTTGTCTAATAAAGATAATTTGCCTATTATTCATGGCAGTCTCTAAATCTTTTACACAGCTGAAAATTTGTAGCCTCATTTGTGACAGAAAACAAAAACTTTTGAGATGATTTTTAGACCCATTAATCCATTAGTGCCCAGGGATTTACAGAATGTATCCGGTGGAACAATGACTGGGAACTTGAAGTATGCAATGTGATTAGTTCCCTTAACACTAACTAGAACTTTTATGCTTAACTCCCCAGACATTACTTGAAACTTTTCTACCCTTTGTCATCCTAATACTTATTATAATAGCTCTTATTAATTGGTACATCTCCCAATGGGTTAATTTGCAGATACCAACCATGCCATCCTTTTGCTAACTCAGTAATGGAAATTGATATTTATAGACGTCAAAATTGAAAACAAAAAAAGCTGCGTAACAAAAAAAGACAGACTTTGCTAAGTTATTATTATTTTTGAGCTGAGAGATTGGAGTAGAGAGAGATTCTGTGAGAGAGAAGAAAACAAGCCCAAAAAATCCACAAAAACTACTGTAGGCTAATAAACTGATGTGAAAATTTCTCAATTTACAGCACTTGACAGGTGCTAAAAGAAAAGCATCTTTAATTTTAATGTGTTGTTAGGACCTCTTTAGAGAGACTGTACAAGTTATTAACAAGGTCCTCTGAGACAGGAGACGGGTAATTAACAAGACCTATGGAGATATAGTTTAGGTAATTAACGAGCTCTTAGGCACTGGACATAGGATAACACATAACGAGTCCAGTAGTTAAAGAGAACAGGTTGTTATGATATGATCAAATGCAAGATATAGTATGTAAGTCCTCTTGAGGTTTCTGATAGGAAAGTATTAAGATTATATTCCACTGACCCCAGTGCAGTCATTTTTGTAAATCAATATGTAAATTTTTTGGTTTAACTTTTAAGATAGAATTTGAGAGGATTATTTTTCTGTAAAACCAAGAAGCAGAGAAGCTTGTTACATTTAGATTAATAATATTTGTTAATTGCCATTAACGAACATGTGTATTTTGAGAAAAATACATTGGAAACACATAATTTATATGATTCTAAATTGTTTTAGAGATTTATTGTTCTGTTTATTTTTCACCTATGGCCTATCAGCTAAAATCGCCTATTCCAGATTGACCTTGCTCTTCTGATCCACTTTAGAACTGTCAGGGTCTATGCTGGAGAGGACTCTCCTTGACCGGTTTGAATTTTACGTAATGTATGCAGGTCCCTCCCGTCATGTGCCTGTGCTACCTTCCAGGCTTCTGAGACTGGCGTTCCTAACTGCAAATATTTGGTCCAGTTATTTCTTGTATAAATCTGAAATTGTTAAGGTTTGAATTGAGTTTTGGTTCTGAAAGCTCTCACACTCAGCAAATCTTTGTTATGAACGTGTTCTACTCTGAAGATTAAGAATACAAAGAAAGCCCTTCCGGGTCTCCTGATTCGTTCCGTTGTCTCCTCAGTGTGGCTACTCCAGTCCATCAAGTGATTTTTTCTGAATTTCAGATCTGATCATCAAATGATATTTTCATTTTCATTATTTTTGGAATATTTAATATATACAAGGAAATCAGAGGTTATTAAGATACAGATCCTGCTCTTAGAGCTCATAGAAACAGGCATGTAAAGATTAGATCTGAATTCCATGCTAGAGACTGGACATTGTATAGGCATTGGGGAAACATGAAAGATTTTTAAGTTGGATTGTGACTTGATCAAAGTAATGTCTTAGATAGCCCTAGGGCATAGGGGATCTGCTGGGGCCAGGAGTGGGGAAGGGGAGGAAAACTAGTTAGGAAGTTATTGAGTTGTTGAAGTGAGAGTTGTTGGAGGTCACTTTGCACTGAGGATGAAAAAGAAGGGAGCGTCTCTGAGAAATATTTCTGGGCTAAAACAGACAGGACTTAACCATTCTGTTTTGGTGTGTGTATGTGGAGGGGGGATGTTGGCTAAGGGAGAAAAAACAGGATTATTCCAAGGATGTGTCTTCAAGCAGTATCTTAAATCTGATGCAACACAGCATTGTAAAACTACGTGTTACAGCAACATATCTGTAGTCTTTGAATCCAACTTGGCATTTTAGTCTTGATGGAGAGTCTTGAGTTTTTTCTTTTTTGTTTGTAATGAGGTGCTGTCCTGTTTGTTTTAGATTTTTGTTTTGGAGAATAGGGATTAGGTGTAAGTTGTTGAAGGCCAGCAGGTTAGTATCAAAACAGTAACAGTTCTTGAGAGTTTGGTTTTGATCACTGAAACACACTTTGCCTTCTTTGAACATAAGAAGGCAAATTTCTGTGACTCCTTATGGATTTATGCATTGAAACTGTGTTCACCTTAGCACTGTGATTACTACACATACTCCTCTCCAGCGGTTTTGGCTTTAGCACATCTTGTCCCTGTAGGACCCCTTTTCACTGAGAGGATAACTTCTGGGTCTTGTGTACTTAGCCTTTCCTTCTGTGTACACCACTTCTTCCAGGCCCCCTGAGTCTGTGTTTAGTGCATTTCCACTTGGGCCACTATGACCTCATCACCTGTGGTTAGTTTTTTTTCATAAGAAGAAAGCTTTAACTTTTGAAATACAAGTGCTGTTTCTATATATTTAATATACGGTGATAGTGTTACCTGTGGCCAGGGTGTTTTTAAATAGCTAAATAAAGCAATTAACTTGATTATGAAATGATTTTCCTTATAGTCATTTAACTAGTTTCTAAGAATATTAGGATCCAGACATATAAAATGTCTCCTTGAACTTGTATTTTAAGGATAAACTGTTGTTCTTTGACTTAATGCACTCAATATAATATAGTATTATATTTTATAACATAATTATAAATAAATCTTAAAATGTGCTATATAAATATTTATTATATTAAATATAATATACATCAAATAAAAAAGTGTATTTTATATATTTTAAGCTTATAAATCTTTCTGACAAAAGTGCTGTTACCACTTAAATAGCAATTACACAAATCAGCTTGGCCTTCTAAGAGTAAAACTTAATTCAAATTGCCAGTTTTTAAAATTGTTTTAACAACTATGTATGTAAAGCTCTATTAGGGCTGGGGGTGGTGGTGTTGATTCATAGAGGACTAAAGTCCTAGTGGCTGCTAGGAGAGAGAGATGGAAGCCATGACCTGTCATCCTAGCAGAGTGGCTGTGTTGAGCGTGGAGTTTGCTGTGGAAAGGTAGAGCAGTCCACTGGAAATCAGGAAATGCCTCTTCATGGAACAGGCCTTTGAGCTTGTTCTTGACCATTGAACGTGATTTCGTAAGTTGGGGAATGAGTGGGTAGACAATTGTTTTAGTAAATAGCAGGAAAGCTCATTAAAAAAATTGTGAAATGCATTTTGAAGGAATATTTTGTAAATAGTGACTGTATACTATTACATCATTAGCTCTCTCCTAACTACTAGTGATTTTAGTGTTTCTCTTCTAGTTGGAGCCTGGAGCTGTGCTCTATGTCTGTCATTCCCTGCCTGGTGGGTTCCCCAGGAAGTGCGCTTGCTGCTTTAGGCTACCAGGGAGCCAATTAGCAAGCGCCTGCAGCAGCTCTGCCTTAACGTGACCTCTTTGTTCTGGAGCCTGGGGTGGGAATGGGTGTTCAGCTTAATCAGCTGTTGAGGTGTACAGTGTATTTGTTTCATATAGATTTTTTTGTTTTCAAAGAAATTAAATGCCCCAAATTAATTAAAAATGGAAATCATACTGAACATAATTAAATATTTGATTCAGAAGATATATTTGATTAACTTCTTCCACCTGAAGCTTTTACGGTGTAACATGAAAATATAAATTTAGTAATAGTACAATATTATGAAGGGAGAATAAGATAGGTATTAAAAGTTCAGGTTTAGGATTCAGATCTGAATTACAGTGTGTTGAACAGCCCTGTGACCTTGCTTAACCTTTCTAAGCCTCATTTTTGCTAGCTGTGAAATGGGGATAACAACTTTGCTGTTGGAGAAGAGGTTAAATAATGTAATGCACACAAAGTGCCGAGGGGAGCATTTGCCACATGGTGGACCTAGAAATGAGAGCTCTTGCTATGATCTTATTGTGCAGCGTCTAAGAATATATAACAATTGCTTTAAATAAGTTAAATGAAATTATTCCAAGTAATAATATATTCTCAACTTAAAAAATCTTAAAGTAGAATTCAGGAGCTCATGTTTTTCACTGACTGATAAAGGACATACATTTGGCAGAAAACAATAAACTTGCTAGTTTTTCTGGTTTCTGTTAAGCTGTATGTTCAATAATAATCTTTGGTGAAATAAATCACATTGAAATTAAGTAAAACTATATTCCGAGTATTAGGTAGAAAATCTATTTTATTACAAGGCAAAGTATAATAATCAATATTGCTGTAGAATCAGTGTTCAGAAATTCTTGCCTAGCACCAATAATGGCAGTACAGGGTAGGTGTGGAAGCTTGGGCTTTCCTTAAACCACAATAAGTATTTCCTAAACTCAGACTCCTGAACTCAGATTAAATTGTTAAAGAAGGCAGTTCAAACTAGTACAGTAGGAAGGATAAATACTGCTTATGGAAAACTCCAGACCAGTTCAGAGTCCCCTTTGGGAGAAGAGTCCCTGCCCTAGGGAACTCACACGGGCGCTAGCGTATGCCTTCTAACCAAGATCTGGAGGGTGGCGCTTTCATTCCTTTGTCAATGAAAGTGCCCTCTTTTCTTTTGTTTTTCACCAAGAGTATAAGATTCTACTCAAGTATCTGGACTCAAGGTTCTTTAATATGCCTGAAATAATATTAATTGTATCTTTAATGTTTTCTCACTCTAGTTTTAAAGAATGAATATTCTTCATTTAATAGAAAAAGATAGGTAGCCAAAATTTGAGTGTAAGGTATTTTTGGATTGTCAGCAGTTTATTTTATGGAATAATATCTCTTGCACTGACAGGGATGGGTGGGATCTTATAGTGTCTTCCCCTTGTGCCTTCCATCTTTAGACAGTATACTAGGCAGTATATATTAAGGTGACATTCTAAAATAAAGATGTTTGTTTTAGAACTTCAAAATAAGGGATGGCTTTTATGAATGGAGATTAAAATGAGAAAAGGCAATGAGGTAAAAATGAGTTTCTTAAGTGGCTCTCATGGACCCAGCCTACCTAGAACTGTTGAGATTGTAGATAGTAGTGGAGATGGGACCTTATTACTAAGAGCTTACCAAAATGAAGAATTTGCACTTAATTGCATAGTTAATATAAAGACTTTTCGGTGAATGAGTGATGTGATAGAAATACAATTTTAGAAAAACTCAGAGAACAGTGACATTGCTCTTACATATATGATATGGACCTGGACAGGAATACACACACAGGAAATCGAAGAAAGATGCCCGTGAGACCACATTTCTTTCTTTCTTTTTTTTTTGAGGAAGATTAGCCCTGAGCTAACATCTGCTGCCAATCCTCCTCTTTTTGTTGAGGAAGACTGGCCCTGAGCTAACATCCATGCCCATTTTCCTCTATTTTATGTGGGATGCCTGCCAGAGCATGACTTGACAAGTGGTGCCATGTCCACACCCAGGATCTGAACCAGTGAATCCCGGGCAGCCAAAGCAGAACATGCAAACTTAACCACTGTGCCTCCAGGCCAGCCCAAGACCACATTTCTAAGTGTGGTTTTAGATTCAGAACAAAAACATTCTGCAGTGAAAAGTCATTTTAATTAGATAGCTTATAGGAACAGGACAAGGAGGAAATTTTTGTGGCATCAGAAATTTGCAAATACTATAAGGTACACTTTTAAAATCAGTGAATACTTGTGTTTTAAATGTTCTTGAATAGTTTTTTTTGTAATACAGAAGTATTCAGAAGATGCTGGCTGAGAGGTAGATAGTATAATGTACAATTTCCAATAAGATCATCGTATTCATTATTTTGGGGGGAGCACTGCTGAGTGTATTTTTATACAAAACAACATATTCTTTTCCAGCATAATTTTGCAATTTCGTAGCCCTGTTAAATAAGCTCTTGATAGCCTAGAAAGTTTTAAGACTTCCCAGCTTGGGGTATGGAGTGGCCAGAAATCCCCGAGTCACCGCAACAGCTCTGCTCCCGAGGAGTATGCACAGGAGTCTGGGGCCTGTGTCACCCAATGGAGGGGCCCCGGAAGGTTTGGCTGCCTTACGTATCCCTTCTTGAAGGCCGCCCAGTGATGACTGAGTTTGGGGAAGAAGGTGCCTTCTGGCCGGGGCCCTTATTACAGGGTGTTCTTGAACACCTGAGGCCTTCCTGGTGACCAGAGGGTACCAGGTTTCCTCTCCAGAACTTGGCTTTGTTCCAGGCACAGACAGCGCAGCTTGGGATACTCTTGGCCAAAGGCCTTTTTTGCCTAGTCCAGAGGGGCCTAGTGCCAACATGTCTCGCCCCCACCTTCGTGGAAGAGTTGCCTCTGCCCAGTTTGTCCTTAACCTCCCCTCACAGGAAAAGGCTGGTGGAGGGTGCTGAGTCAGCTTGATCACAGGACAGATAGAGCCTGTGCTGGGTCTGGCCCCGTCAGGGGCCCTGGTGCCTTGTTCTCATCACTCCTTTCCAGTTTCACTGTTCTGCTTCTAAAATAAACAGAACTTGATCCTCCTCCAACCCCTAAATAGACTCCAGTGGCTCTATGGCAGGCAGTGGACCAGGGCCTACCCAGAGCAACAGGGTAAATACAACAAGCCTCCAGATTGACAGTTTTCCTAAAGATTGAGGGAGAAAAGATTCTTTTTGTATCAAGAGAAACATGATTATGGTATGAGTAAAGTACAAAAATCCACCTGAATTTTTATTAAATTTGAGATGTCAAGGAAATTTTATGCCTGTTGCTGGATTTCTTCTCATGTATTAGGAGTACTAAAGAGAAAAATTTTGAGAAGCATTCGAAGGAATGGAGAACTTTTGGAGTCCATATGGCAGATGTTTGGAAATTTGTTAATTGTCTGATTGACTATATTTAAAATAATTATTTCTTTTCTTCACTGGAAGACAGTAGTAGGTTAAACTTGGTGGAATATTATATTCTTGATGAAATATCCCTTAATTTCATAGATACCTCTAAATCCTGAAGTTTTGAGAGTCCTTCAACATTTTCCTTACTAATCGTGATAGAAAAGCAGCTAGGTCTGAATTTGCTGTCCATGATCTTGGTGTCACTGACCACAATTTTTAATTGTCTTGCCTGTGAGATCTCATAAAGGTATCCTGTGAGACTATTAATAAGTAAATTACTGTTAATCCCCATAGACATTTATGTATTCGGTTCTATTTTGCCATCCAGGAATTTAGTGTTCATGCCCAGTCCCAGGAGAGATAATGTAATAGTTTAATCTATAATATCATTAATTAGATTTGGTATTGAGTTCTTTTTTTTCTGAAAAGAAAGAAAACAATATGAGTTGTACCTTGCCTCTTAAGTTGTATTTACATGCGTAATAAACATAATTGAAATGCGCTAAAGGTTCTGTTGACTAGTGGAATCTGTTTTTGGACACTTCATTTTTTAGGGCTTTTGTAAAGAGGATCATTAAAGAAGATTTTCTTAAACTGCTTTAACATTGAACCTTTATGGAATAAATAACTGTTTTCAGGATTTAGAAAAATCTCAAATCAATCTGTACTGTGCTCAAATACATAAACTGGTAGACCTGGTTGGTAAACTGGATAAACTCGGTAGTTGAATTGCTCTCGTTGGAAGTCACCAATTTGAAACTTATTTCAATTGATATTGGCAGTTATAAGTTGGGATAATTCTTCCTCTCTTAAAAAGAACTGAAAAACATTCCACTGGTATACTATCAGGTCTAGATATAAGTAATTTTTGTTGTTAGAAGAACAATTCTTTATGCTCTTTGGGGACTTGATATCTTGTTGAAACTTACATTGACCTACCGTTGATTTACTCAGTCAACTATTAGCCCAGTTTTTACAAGTCTTTATTAAGCGCTGGCTATTCATTTATTCAACATACATTTGTTAAGCATCTGGCATGCCCTCGGCACTGTGTCAGATGCAAGGACTGAAAAGATTAGTGAGATATCCTTCCTCCCTTCAGGTAGTTTATAGTAGAAAGGGGTGTGGAATTTGATAGATATACAAAAGGCAAACTTAAAAAAATAATAATTTACTTTTTAGAGCAGTTTTAGGTCATAGCAAAATTGAGCGGAAGGTACAGAGATTTCCCATATGCTCCCTACCCCCAAGCATCGCTTCTCCCATTATCCACATCCCCCACCAGAGTGATTCATTTGTGACAATTGATGGACCCACATCCACACATCACAATTATACAAAGTCCGTAGTTTACATTAGGGTTCATTCTTTGTGTTGTATATTCTACGGGTTTTGACAGATGTATGAGGACATGTGTCCACCTTTATAATATCATACAGAGTATTTTCATTGTCCTGTCTCCATAGCTTTTGCTTTTTCCAGAATGTCATATAGCTGGAATCATACAGCCTTTTCAGATTGGCTTCTTTACTTAGTAACATGCATTAAGGTTCCTCCATGTCTTTTCATGGTTTGATAGCTCATTTCGTTTTTAGCACTGAATAATATTCCATTGCCTGGATATACCAGTTTATTTATCCATTTACCTGCTGAAGAACATCATGGTTACGTCCAAGTTTTGACAGTTATAAATAAAGCTTCTATAAACATTTGTGTGGACATAGTTTTCAACTCCTTTGGGAAAATACCGTGGAGTACAGTTGCTGGATTGCATGGTAAGAATATGTGTGGTTTTGAAAGAAACCGCCAAACTGTCTTCCAAAGTGGCTGTACCATTTTGCACTCCCGCCAGCGATGGATGCGAGTTCCTGCTGCTCCACATCTCTGCCAGCATTTGGTGTTGTCAGTGTTCTGGATTTTGTCCATTCTAGTTTGTGTATAGTGGTATCTCGTTGTTTTAATTTGTATTTCCCTGGTGACATGGTGTGGGGCATCTTTTCATATCCTTTTTGCCATCTATATCTGTATGTCTTCTTCGTTGAGGTGTCTGTTGAGATCTTTGGCCCATTTTTAAATTGTGGTTTTTGTTTTCTTGTTGAGTTTTAAGAGTTCTTTGTATATTTTGGACAACAGTTCTTTATCAGATGTATCCTTTGCATATATTTTCTCCCAGTCTGTGGCTTATCTTTTCATTTTCTTAACAGTGTCTTTCACAGAGCAGAAATTTTTAACTTTAATGAAAGTCCAGCTTATCAGTTTTTTTTTTTCATGGATCATGCCTTTGGTGTTATATCTAAAAAATTATTACCATCCCCAAGGTCGTCTAGATTTTCTCCTATGGTATCATCTAGGAGTTCTGTAGTTTTGTGTTTTACATTTAGGTGTGGTGTCAATTTTGAGTTAATTTTTATAGAGGCTTTAAGGTCTGTATCTAGGTTCATATACCTTATATTTGAATAGCACTTTGTCATACAAAACATTTCATATTCATTTCTTTTAACCTTGTTTTAGTCTTAATTCTTTGAAATAGTTGGTGGTATTTCTATTTCTTAACTAAAAGTAAAATATCAATTTAGAGCAGTTAATAGGTTGTACCTGTATGCCAGGTGGTGGCCAACAAGTTTGGAAGGATAAATTGAGTCAAATCCAATAGGCTTGGAAAGCCAGGCTAAGGAATTTTGTTATTATTCAGGAGGAAGTTGCAGGCCACAAGTTTTTTGACAGATGAGTAATGAGGTTAGACCTGAGCTTTGACACTCCCTACCCTGCCTTGTTGCATGGGCTGGAGTGGACAGGGAGGATTGGCAGACTATGAAGAGGCTGTGGAATAGTCTAGGCTGGAGGTAATGTGGTCCTGTGATCAGAAAGGTAGCAGTGAAAATGAGTATCAAGGAAACAATGAGCGATCCATGTCTGGAAGCTGGGTGGGGAGAATCTGGCAGCTTTTATGAGGCATGCAAGCTGAAGGCTGGAGTCGAGAGTGTCTCTGAGGCTTTACCTTCGGTGACCAGGAGACTGGTTGTACCAGAAGGAGGAAGATCAGAGCTGATATAGAAGACAAGATGCTGATTGGTTGGAGACATGTTAACTTTGAGGTACAGGTAGGATATCCAAGCATTGACTAAGTAGACATTTGTAAAGGTGGTATTAGAAAGGATACAGTGATTGTGGTTGAATATAAAAGATTTAGCAGTCATCAATGTTCTGGTGGTGGTAGTTGGAAAATATGAAATCACCAAGGTAGAGAAGAAAAAGAGATCTGAAAACGGAACCTTAAGAAATAGCCAATGTTTTCCATTTAGGGGTGAAAAGAGGAAGATGACAAGGAAAAAGAGAATTGGAAACATGAGAGAAAATTTAGGCTACAGGAGATCACAGAAGAGAGTCTCAAGAAGAACAGTCATTGGTATCCAATGGAGCTGCGAGGTTAAGGAGAGTGAGGGTATTGCCTTAGGTGAAAGTAGTTTGTTGGTGCCCTTCATAAAAGAAGCAATGAGCATTGGTGGTCAGGTATGTGTGTCAGATTATAGGAGGTGAGTGAGTAAAGGAACAAAGTCAGCGGGAGTTACTTGCGAGGGATGAGAGGCTGGCAAAATAAAAATGGTGGGATGTCTGAGGGACAGCGGGCTGTAACTATGCTCTGGTGAGAGATGAGCCGATACAAATGGATCAGGAGACAATGCGGGTGATAGTGGAGGGCCACAAAGCATGTCCCATGGGAGTGAGGGCGTGAGAAAGTCAGAAGGTGAGAGCGATGAGATGGGATTTTGATTGTATGAGGTCTTACCGTGGCTAACTGAATCCCACCTGATTGATTACTTCCTTCGGAAACACGTTTAGAGAAGTTCTGTTTGTGCAAATGTGTTATAAATTGTAAGGCAGTATATGAATGAGGTGATATTCAAATCCAACTCACCTAAAGCAATTATATCGTTTCAAAACTGCAGGAGCAATCAATCCTTAATAATGTAATCCTAAATTGAAAGTAACTTTGAACATAAAGTAGTCTGGCTCTGTAAATGAAAAGTGTTAAGTGAAGGCCAGGAATTTTTTTTATTGCTAGCAGTGAATTCTCATTTACAAATTAGGAGACTATATTTTGAGAAGAAAAAAAAATGGTGTTAATAGTTATCAAGCATGAGCCAGAAATTGAAGGGAAAAGGGAAGTGTAGATAATTCATGTGAATAATTGTGATATATTGGGTTTTTTTGGTTCTCTTCTCTTTTTTTCTAATAGATAAATAGAACAAACCTTTGTCCTTAACCATTTCAAGTTATTAAGTGAATAACATATGGCACTTACTGGATATTCTTTTGTCACTTAGGGTCCCAGCAGGAAACAAGTGACGCACTCAAACGCATAACTGAAGACAGTTTAGGAGACCATTAACAGAGGGATGTAGGGTTAAGGACACCAAGGAGGGAAAACAGAGCACCAGGGACCAGCAGTGTCTGGAAGGGCCTGCCGTGCCTGGGGATGAGGGACCTAGCTGCAGCTGTGGCCGTAGAGGAGATGCTGCTGCAACTACCGCGCAGCAGGGAGGGACCTCAGAGGGGCTGTGATGGGGTCGGGCTGGGAATCCCCTTCTTTCTGCCCTCCAGCCGCATGCAGGGACCTCCCAGTGGCAGAGCGTAACTGGAAGTCGATGGGCAAGGGGACTTTGCAAGTGGTGTGCTCTCCAGAGGTCAGTCTCCTGGGGTGCAGGAAGGGGCACAGGTAGTTCAAAACCTGTTGCCTTTCAGCCTTTGTTCTGTCTCCTTAAGATGGTCTAAGTGTTGGACTTTTCTTGGTCACTTCTGATTGGAAGTCTCCTCAGGAAAGTGTTTTGGACTCCCTGAAACCAGGCATCTCTGAGCTCACAGGCGTCGGAGCAGTTCAGAGCACTGTGTGGAAGTAGTCCAATTTTTGGCTAAAGATCTTGAACTGTGGAGTTTGGCTGCCTTTCTTTGTATCCTGACTCTGCCACCCAATAACTGTGTTATGTTAGGAAAGCTTCTTAACTTCTATGTGCCTTTTTCCTCTGCTGTAAACGGAAATAAAAGTAGCACTCACTTCATAGGATTGTTAGCAGGAGTGAGTGAGGAAACATGTAAACCACTCAGAAAGGTTTCTGGTGCCATGGTTAAAATCTGGTAAATATCAGTTGGTTGTTCGGCTTGGTGTCATTATCCTTTGCCCTTGCTTCACTGTAAATGGGGCATTTTTCTTTTTCCTGTTTTTCAGACTTATTAAAGATTTTATGTTATGTTACAGCTGTCCATTTATACCTCTCCTTCTCCGCTATATTTGTCACCAAAGCGAAGCCCCAGGTCTCTGGAGCCCACTCCCTCAGTTAAACAAAATCAATAGGATGCTCTCCTTTGAAAATAATTACCGTCAGAAGTTCGTCTGTGACAGTTTAAAGTTGTGCTTATTTCCTATACACCAGAAGGAACCGGGTGGTGTTTGAGAAAGTTACTCCTGTGCTCCCTCTTCCCGTCTCTGCGCCACCCCAGCCAGGTGAGACAGCTCCTGGATTTTGCAAATAACTTGAATTCATTTACTAAATACAAAATGGGTCAAGTTATAGGCCAAAATAGACTGAACCTTATAATTTCAGCAGTATTGGGGCTTGGAAAAAGACTTTGTGGAAGATGTAATAACACTTGTTTTTAAATGCCTTTGAAAGAGCTTCAGGTGTTGTTACGTGACTTCTCATTGAAAGATTTAAAATCCTAGAGCGAGGAATTTACATCGTGCGCATTGCCTTATACTCACAAGACAGCTAGTTAATCAGTTTTAATAGATCTTTGTTCTTCTGTGGAGATGTTTTGTCTTGACAAGCGCTTTATACTTTTCACTCTCAGTAGTCTCTTCCCTTTCTTAGGTATTCTTGCTCCTAAAGAATGTATTTATGTTATTAAAAAAAAGGAAGGACAAGGAAAAACTCAGACCACTGCCAAATGCCGTAGTGATTTCTGCAGTGGTCAATTTGATGGCTTTATAAAGACGGGCTTGCTGTTCTGGCCTGTGTGGGAGACCAGGCCCCAGCAGAGATGGAAGGACACTTTCAAGTTCTCACCAGTTTACTTATTTCTTTACTCAAGATTTATTCTAACTTCAAAGTAAATTACTAAGTGATGTTATAGAAGAGATGCTAATGATTCCTTTTATATATTTGAGTACTGTTAATTTCAAAATTTAAAATTAGAGGTCATTTGGAAAAATTCTTTAAAATTTGGAAATATCACAAGGTAAAAAAATAAGCTTTTACCTAAAAACTTTAGAATGTTAAGATAAAACAGTTGATTAGTTTAAAATATTTTTAAAAATTTGACTTGAAAATATTTTTATCAGTTTAAAAGTTAATTTAAAATCCTCCGCCACCCCCCAAACTCCTTCAGTTCGGATTTCTAAAATACATTTTTTTAATTCTGAAGTTTGAATTTGTAGCGACTTTTTCAACATGAGCGTGTCCAAGTTTATTTGATACCTGATTAAAAACACCATTTCCCTTAACCTGTCAGCAGCTCAGTTGAGCAGTCAGACTGCATTATTCAGTATCTTGTCTGACCTGAGGACAGCAGTCCGAAGAGAAAGATAACACAAATTGGTGCCACACTTCGATAAATAGAGACATTTTATTTTTCAGCAAGCTAATTCAGTCCAGTTCAGTTAACTCATTTTCCCCCTTACGGACAGATCAAAAAAGGCAGCCATGAATGACTGGGTTTGTCATGTGTTTGACACGTCCGTGTGTGAGTATAAAGCGGACCAGGAGGGAGGGGCCCCGCCTGTAGATTTCAGACAATGCCCCAGACAGGAGGCCCTGTGCTCGGTCTGCCCTGCGCTCTGCGAGTGAGAGCGGAAGAGGTCTGCCACTGCGCCCGGGGGTCACGGGAAATGGCTGGGTCTTGTGGCACTCCACACCCTTTTTCCTTACAGTTTAGACCTGGTCCATCTAATTATTCTTGAGAAGTGTCACATTTTTCAGGTTGTCACTGAGTTTCAGTTTAGTTCCATAAGCTAAAGCCGTTGGATATTACATATTGTTAGTTTTGTGATTTTGATAAAATCTTTGTCCTAAATGTCTGTTCCTTAAAAACCCTTATTACAATAAATAGAATAACAGTATTTCTGTTTCTTAGTTCAGTGGTTCCTTCCTGAGACGTATACTAAAATTTATACAGTCACAATATTGTTTATTCTTCAAGGATGTAATGGGATGGATTATGCTTCCAAACATGAAATGTTTAAATGACAGTCATGAAAGAAGATTAAAATTTCAAAAAATTGTCTGTTGATTTACGGATTGCGTCTAGGAGCCTCATCTTCTGCATCAGGACCCTTCAAGGGCTCCTTCCTGTGCTGTTGCCTTGTGTTCCAGTCTCTTCCATGCCCTGTAATGGCACTGCTGTCTGCAGCTCCAGGCCATGCCATATATCCTCAGAGTCCTCTTTTCTCTGGCCTACCACGCCTATCCTTTGTGTGGTTTTAAATCCTACTTTTTCCTTGACTTAAGCCTTCCTTGACTAATTGCTCTGATAAAGCATTTCTTTCCTCTGCATGATCTAAAAATTTAACTCTCAAAAATCCCCGCCTCCCCCCACCCCCACCCTCCATATGCTGCTCTACCCTCTGCCTCCTCAAAATGAGGTTAGGTTTACCTTCTGATTAACATATGTGTCCTGGATGTTCAGGGCTGCAGCAGTGCAACCAGGGCTCACTAAGTCCGTCTGTGTGCAGAGATTGGGGCTAGGGCTGTGTGTCACAGAAGGAGAGATGCTAGAGCCACACACCTCTGCCACCTGCCAACTCTATGACCGCGTGCGAGTTACCTGACCTTTCTGTGACTTGTTTCCTTGTTTTGAAAATGAAGATCATACCTACCTTAAGGGTTATGAAGATTAAATGAGTTAATAGTGGGAAAGTGCTTAGCATAGTGTCTGGCACAGACGGTGTAAATGTTTATTAAATGAAATAATACATTGAACATGTTCTGTCTGCTAGTCACTGCTAAGCATGTTACGTGCTGTTACCTCGTTTAATCTTCACAGTAGTCTTATGTGGTGGCTACTGTTGCCATCCCTGTTTTATAGATGAGGGAACCCAGACAGTCAAAGTTAAGTAACTTGCCCAAGGTCCCACAGCAAGTATAGAGTAGAAGCAGGATTTGAATTCACAGCACCTGGCTCCAAGGCCCTCAACCCCTCCTCTTCTCGAAACCCCCGTGGAGTACTGTCAGCCTGACTTTGTCCTTGAGACGATCACAGTCAGATGGAGAGGGATGCCCAGAATGCATTTCTTGACCTGTTAGAAAACAACGTGCTGTGAGAGATTAGTCCCACTGGACCCTCTGCTGACCCTGACCGCCTCGGACTGAAAATCGGAGAGGATGGGAACCGCATGTGTTGGCAGCTGCTACTGCGTCACTCTAGGCCTTGGTGGACTATAGGATAATGTCTTTGCGGATTTTGTTTTTGTTGTTTTCTTTTAAGCCACTCTTTTGTCAGTCTCTTGAGGCTTTGCTGGTGCAGTGACTCTGGTCTGGGACCATACAGAACACCACAAAGACGGTGAGACACGGGGAAGGAGTCAGCCGTGTCGGCCTATAAATGGTGCATTGTAGGTATTTAAATCGTGTTTCAGCTTTCTTTACCATGTCACCCAGCTCTACGGAAATACTGAATTTATCCACAGGAGTTCTGGCTAGAAAAGTTCAGCAACCAGTTCTGGAAGCTGGTACTACAAATCTTAGCAGTCACAAATGAAACCTTGGATGTATGAGAAATTCTCTTGAGGTGGCTGTACATGCATGTGTGCCCTGTGGATTTATGGCTTGGGATGGGTACCTGTAATAATAGATATCTTCCACACATTACATCCAGTGTCCAGACTTTTTGTACTCACCATCAAAAGTTTTAAAAAGTGAGTTTTTTCAAAGGATTCCAGTTATTTAGCTGATAGAGCACAGATAATGAAAAAAATATATTTTAAGTCTTTTGGGGGGGCGGGTGATAAAAAGGGTCCTAGGACAACAATGCTTTGTAGAGGTTCTGAAGGCTAATACTCTTAAGTGCTGGGTAAAAATTAAACTTGAATAGCAATGATGAAATATTTACTCATCAGATGGCTTTGAAGTTTAGCTTCTTTCTGGTTGCAGTCTCCTTCCTAATGGATGTTTCAAAGAAGAAAATGATTATAGCATTCAGCTGTGATGTGTTCTTACTCTGCATGGGAGAAATCCATTTTGTTTTGGTCCATTTGGGTATTTAAATTTTGAAGAGCAGCTTAGAAACCACATTAATGACAGAAATGGTTCATGCAACTGTGAGTTTGTTCTCATTGATAGGATAATGTTTAAAAGTTAATTTTTCTGATACTTATAGAATTTTTTTTAAAAGATTGCTTTAACTCTTTTATTCTACAATCTTGCCAAACTAAATTTATTTAATTATCTGTAGTTTTATATCAGAAGACGTAAGGTGAGTGAATGTGTGCATATAGAATGAATAATATGTTATAAAATATAGTTTTATAAAATATCTCACTGGGTAAAATCACTTATGTTTAAAGATGTGTAGTAACTACATAATTAAAGGTACAGTTCTTCAGTTCTGATAATAACTGAAGGATTTTTCCTTCAAAGTTGAAAGTTGTAGATGCTTTAGAATGTTGAGTAAATATTGTTTTTCTTCTACATCCTGGATTAAATTTCACTGATCTGTGTAATTTAGAACTTTAGAAGTTGTTATGGAAATGTTGGTTAAAAATGTTCTGTTTTTATGTTTCCTCCCACGTGGACCATGACACACTTTTAACATTTATGTTTGTCTTTTATTACGCAGTTTTCATATGAATCCGACAAGCAATGAAGACCTCAGGAAAATCCCGGTAAGTTGCTGTGGGGTTAGAGAATTACCAAAGAACCAGCCACAGCCAGCCTTCTGTCTGGCACACGTTTCTAAAATGACTCCGGTTCCTCGAGTCCCCCAGTTACCTACGAATTATGGCTTCATGTGGTGATTTGGGGAGAAAGAAGAAAAGCAAAATTCAAAGTTTGTCTTTAATATATGATAGGGTGTAACTTCTTACAATCTGTGGAAGTTCAAGCAAACTTTATAGTTATAATTGAAGCCAATTTAGAATCCTCATGTTTTGTTTGCACACTGTTTTAAAATTACTATGAAAGCTGTATGTCAAGGTCAACATTAGAGTTATGAAATAAGAGCACGTGAAGAAAAATAACATTTTTTGTTGTTATTTTGACAAAGATTGAAGAAAGAATAAAACTGCTTGTTAAAATTCACCGGTAGGAAGAGCACCCTGGCAAGGAATCCAGTTAAGCAGGAAAGTATTTGAAGGGACCTTTAGGACGCTTACCTTCCTGGTCAGAACAAATCCAAAGGTATTAATTAACAGGCTTGGTAACGACCAGGTGAATTAACTCACATATTTTGCAAGGATTATTTAGGTATCTTAACTTCATTTTATTGTTATTTGAAGTCCAGTTTTGGCTCTCAGAGTTCCATTCCGTCTTCAGTCAATTCTAAATATATTAAACCTGGAGAACAAGGTTCTTTACAAAAATATGGGCACGTGTTCTTGGTAGAAAACTAAATTCTCACTGAATAGCAGAAATAGAGCCATTATTCCAAGGGGCTGGTGGTTACTGTTTGAACCATCTGTCCTTAATGTGTGTGATCCAGATGTATAATAAGAATTTTTTAAAGCAATGACATATCACAATTTTCTATGATGTGATATGCCTAGAAAAAACCATGGTGGTGTATAACCCGTTCTAAATGCAGTTATTTGTCTTTAAAATCGTAGACAACATTATAGAAGCAGAGGACTTTGTACTGTGTTTTTGCTGTTTTATGTAAATGATTCATAAGTTTTGATGTTTCAGAAATACTCAAGTCTTTATAATATGGCAGTCTGGCGAGAAATGTCAGAATATATGAAGTCAGCCTTTGATCAGATAGTAAAATGAATTCTATCAGGCAGTTACTTAATCTCAAACAAAATGCAACATCAAAAAATCGATTTAATGTGCAGCTATTGTTTATTAAGTAACGTTAATTACAATTTCTGTGTGCTTGTAAATGTACTTTTCCAAATCTTGTAATTTATTGCTGTAAAAGCATAGTTAGAATTCTTTAAAGAAATAAAATGTGAAAATTGTTTTAGTTAAAGGATTTAAAGGTGATAAAAGAATCCTTGATGTGTGATTATTTTTCTCTGGAATGCTAACTCTTCTAAATGACAGTTAAAGGATTACTAGGTGTTGTTAATTTACTGCAGGATACAATGAAGAGGAGAAAGCTCATCCTCATGCCGATCATTATTGAGGAAAAGTGTTTGAACGATTTTTGTGTTGAAGATTATAAGATGTTTGAAGTAATTTACATTAAGTTCTCCAATAATAGCCATCCACCAAGTTATTTTTTCCCCTTCTGGACATAGTATTTTGTAATTAAGTTTGTATGTCTTATATGCTAGTGCCAACACCTGTCTGTGAAAGCACAGTGTTTAAACAGGAGCAGTAGCCAGTTGAAAGGGCAGTGTGAGCTCTTTAAGGCCTAATTAAGAACTGAAAGGGAGATGAAGGGAGTAGGACAAAAGATGTGAAAGTAGCTGAGATGATATTCCCAGAGCAAAGTTCCTCATTAGAACAATAATGAGATGATCAGAGAATGCCAAGCCTTCATCTTATCTCTCTCTCTCCCCTCCAGTTGCCTTGGACGTCAGCTAGTACCCCACCAATATTTGGTTACCAGGACAACCTTTCTTTAAATCTTCAGTTATTTTGAGTCCTGATAATTTGCTTTTGTTTAAATTTAAATATTGTAAAAAAATATACATTTCCTAGTTTAAAAGGCTAGACTCTGTAAAGTAAAAATAATCACTAGTAATTCTCCAAGTCTTTTGATCAACTATATTATTTAAAATTCCCATTAGAAAACTTTATATAATAATTGCATTATTCTCTCACCCAATCTCTATTTTCTTATATCTGCATGTGGAAATTTTTAGCAGAGGTTGGGCAGGGATGAAAAAGGATTGGTTGTGAAAGGAAAAGAGACAGGAAAAATTTACATTAAATTTCAATATAAGAAGACATCTTAAAAACATGTGCTATCTATATGGAGTGCTGGAGGAAAAAATATTGAGTACGTAGGAGTCCCATTGTAGGTTGTTTGAATCTTTGCCAGTGTGGAGATTTCTCAATTTTAGAAGTTTTTCTGAGAATAGTATTAAAAGTATTTTTTTAAAAAATAATTTTTATATTTGCCTGAGAGTTTTCCTCTTTAAGCAAAATGATTTTTGTAACCAAAAAAATATTTTAATTTCTTATTGTGTATATTAGTTAATGTTAATCTTTATTCTTTTATTTGGAATTCTATCAACAAACAGAAGGATATATATGTATATATTGAGTATATCAATTTAAGAATCTTATGCCTAAAATTAGAAAGTTAACATGATTTTCAAATATGGGATAAAATCTGGAACTAAGCATAAAACTGTTTTTAATTATTTTATATTCTTTTCCAGAATACAGTTTATAATACATGTGTTTCTAAGATGTTTTCCTGCCTAGAAACTTGATGCAGAAATTTGGGGTAAAATTTTCACATAAAAAGACAAAAGGAAAATTTATTGAAAAGGTCAGAAATGTATTTCCAGAAAATCCATCTATGCATAAGTATTAGATAGCTGTGAGGGAAAAATAAGCCAAATAATGGATCTGTATATTCTAGATTATGGCTGTAACATGTTGAACAATATTCCAGGATAATAGTTGATTATTTTGAGATTAAATTGTTAGATTGATTTATACCATGGCATTAATTTAAACTACTTAGGTCAAAATAAGAATTTTTGACATGTCTTTATCTTCATTGTCTTTAGGGAAATGTTTAAAAAAATTTTTTTGTTAACTGCATTATCTGGTAGTACTGGTGTAGTGTAAAATATAACAATATAAGTGATTTTCTAACTGTATATCATCACTTAATTAGTTTGAAGAAGTCAGTTTATGTATGTATAATTTGATTAAGATTAGAGAGATTCAATTGATGCTATTCTTGCATTAAATTAAGAAAAGAACATAAAAGTCAGCTAATCAGCAATGAATGCCATTTAGCTTAATTTCATTAATCCCTCCAATTCTCACAAGAACTCCTATTTTTGAGTAAATATTTTATTAAAAAAATAAAATCACATTAGTGGGATGTTACTACTTTTTTAAAACTCAGTTTGGAAAAATCACTTTGTAGACCAGGAAATTTTAGAGTTGAAAGGGGCCTTGGAGAACATCTCATTTATCGGATAAGGAAAGTGAGACCTAGGTTGGTTTCTGTGTCAAATCTGTGCAGAATTACTTAGGTTAAAGTAAGAAACTTTAGCTCATTTTTAATAAGTTTTTAAAATATACTTACCTCTCTAGTATGTCTTATCTTTTCCATAGAGACCTGCTTAATATAATAATTGTTTAATAAGAATGTGGTTAGGAAATTATAATGTTTAATATCTCTGAAGGACTGATAACCAATTAAATAAACCAGTAAATACATGAGAGAGAGTGTGTGTGTGTGTAGACTTAATCTTATGAAAGATTAATTGATCTGAGAGAAAAGAGAAAAGAAAGTAAATCGAAATTTGTCTCCAAAGTTGTCCTTTAATTTTTGCAGAGCAATATTCTGAATTGTTTTTAGGGACAAAGGTAATACAACTCATAAAGTTGTGTCTGTTCCCAGTGTCTAATGCTAAAATAAATAAGTTGTTTTAAATATATCTTACAGAATTAAAACTCACTTCCCTTTAGCATCCTCTCTATTTATTTTCTTAATCTAGTAGAGGCTCTTATTAACTCTTTAATATTTCAATAACTTTATAACTAATCTCAGCCCCTCCAAATGATCTTACCCACTGCTGCCATTCAGTTTTCAATAATCATTAATTTAGCATTAATCATATCTTTCCTCTGTGTAGAAACCTTCAATGGCTTCCTATTTCCTGTAGCAAGAAGTCTAAAAGGAGTACTACTAAGGAGTAATAGTATTCAACATCCCTGATGGTCTGTTTGGACCCTGCCATTTCAGCCTCTTGCTGCTCCCTGTCCTGAGCCTTATTTTCCAGCCGTCCTCCGCTGATTGCGTGTTGCTGATTCTCTAGCTTGAACCTTGTTTCCTCCTTTGAACAAGCAGTCCCCACTGCTTGAGATGCCCATTACACATTTCTGCCTCGCAAAATCTTTGAAGGCCTAGTGCAAGCCATATCTTCTCCACGAAACCTGAGAGATTCTGTGGAATTGGAGAAGTTCTCAGTCCTGAGTTTTTTCCTTTACTCTGGCGAAGGGAGTATGGGTCTGTAACCCAAGCATCAAATTGCTGTCTGTTCTCTAGCTTGCTTCTCTGGTGCCTGGGGGAGGACGGGATACAAAGTTACACTTTGGCTTGGCTGATGAAAACTCCTAGACACATAGCAAATTAAAGTAGATCCTGAAAATGAGTAAAGACAAATTTAATTTCTAAGAAAAAAGGCCTTTCTCCATTCACCAGTCCCCATTCTCCCTTTTCCACTGAGTGGATTAAATGCTATTAGTCTGTAAGAGCAAGACCAATTCCTCAATATTTTAGTTTATTTTCCTTAAAGCCAATGGAAATGTTTTGAAAGAAAGTGATGAAAACTATTTTAAGTTGTTTAGTGACAGAACTATGTATAAAAAGGCATAAAAATTGCACTTTATATTTGGGCATTTTACGAATGAAAAATCTAAATACTATACACTGTAAATAGAAGATGATGTCACAGTGCCGTTTTGATTAAATTCCTGAGGAATATTTTTCTTTTGATATTATAATGCTTTGTAATAAAAATGAATTAAATTAATGCCTTTTTTTGGTTTATATTTATACTTTTGTGTAAAAAGAATTTTCATCAATAGAATAAGGTTAACAAAATAAATAAATGGTGAAATGGGAGAGAATGCAGATATACTAATGCAAAGTGTTTAATGATCGTAGTTAACTTTGAACTCTGAGTTTCCTGATAACCAGAGCAAAAAGTGAAATAAGATAAAATATATAGGTGGTAGTACTAGGAGGAGGAAATAGACTAGTTACTCGGGGAGAAGCAGAGCTGTCTGCCTCTAAATTAAAACAGAACTTGCTCCCATGGGGCTTCTTGTAAGGGTGCTCGTTGATTTATTCTGAATGCCTTCAACATTTCACAGCAAATTGGAGAAGCAGATTTGATTTTCCTGCCTCCTGTAATCGTCTTCAATAAAAAGCCAAAGGCATGACGTGAAATCCCAGTTCAGTGGAAGCATTTCATGAGGACTGGTGCCCACATGTATTGTTTTCAGTAGCTTCTTGCAGTTCCTCCAAGTTAATTCCTAGAGATCTTTAATTTTTATCTGTGTTAGTTATATTTATTATGGAACATTTTATCTCTTAATTTAAATTATATGGTCAATTTCTTATAGTAGGACACTGTCCACAATGTAAAAAAGGATTTTAGAAGAATTTAGAATTACGATCAAGGCTCTGGTGCATCTGCCCTGGCACTGGCTCGCAACTCAGTGAGCTGTCACAATTGGTTCTGGCCGAAGATAGAGAAAAACTTGGGCAGGGTTTGAAAAACTGGAAGTTAAAATTCAAAATAATTCTTAATTTGTCCCTGATGATTGTATCTGCTGAAGTGACAGTCTTTATCCTGTTCTAGGACAGCAACCCTTTTGATGCCACTGCAGGGTACCGTGGCCTGACCTACGAGGAGGTGCTCCAGGAGCTGGTGAAACACAAGGAGCTCCTCAGGAGGAAAGACACGCACATCCGGGAACTGGAGGACTACATTGACAACCTCCTCGTAAGGGTCATGGAGGAAACACCCAGTATTCTCAGAGTGCCCTACGAACCGTCCAGGAAAGCTGGCAAATTCTCCAATAGTTAATGAGCCAACTGTACTGCATTTATAATTGGGGAAAAAAAGAAAGGAAGAGAGAGAAGGAAAGAAGGAAAACTTGTTTCTCAAAGAGACTACACTATCAGGTTTCATTACATACTCTTCTTCATTGTGAAAAGTTGTTTTAGCTGTAAATATTAGCAGGGACTCTCAAGAGTGACCTTTGAAGTGAGCTAAATAATTTAAAGTTTTAAAGTGAAAATGGCCAGATCCTCGATGAATAAGCAGTTCCTTAGGGTTCACTTAGGTGCTGGTGCCGGCCCACTAATCTGCCAGAGGCCTAGAAACATCTTCAGAAGTATATGACTTATTCCTCAGGAATAGATTTCTCATAAAGCAGAATCGGTACTGTGGTTGGTTTCTCAGAAGTCAATTTGTAGACACATTTAGCCGCAGGAATACTCATTATAAACACTATTTAAAAAAGTTCATGTTTTATATGCAAATGTATACATGAATGTATGTTCATGTATCTTTGTATATAAAATACATGCATATACCTCATATACATATATGTATGTGTTTTTAGAACATTTAAAAACAACTGGTTGCCTCCAAAATTAGGGCCCCAGTTTCTTAATTTGAAAACATATGTGTGCTCTATCGATGCAAAACAAATCATCGTTGCTACTCTTGTGGTTTGTGTAACAGAGAAGCTGCTTCAGATCACTCTTGGCCGTGTGAACCTTGGTTTCAGAGTAAGCTGCTACTACGTATTATTCCAGATTCAAATTTGTGCTCTTTTTCTGAAAGTAATGATCCAAAGAGTGACATATTTTAGGAAACTTTAACAACCACAACAGCATGAATTTCTTGAATTAACTTTTTATCTTAACGTTTGAATTTTATTTAAGCTATAAGCAGAAGATAAGCTAATGTAATTTGTTGAGATTCTGAAAGCCTTTAAATCACTAGCAAAGAAAATATTAGAAAGTTATATCTGAAGATAATTTGGGGGGAAGAAATGTAGGTGATCATCTGATGCCTGATAACCCAAAGCAATGGGCAAATTCTAGGAATGAAGAATTAGGCTTGGTTTCAAGTTACTTAAATAATAGAACAGATGGTTGCATTTGGGTCTTGAAACGAAATAAGAGTTTCTAAAGGAGGAGTGAGTTTTTAAAACAGATCTTTACTAGCATGACTTTATACACTATTTACATCAACCCTTTAAGAACTGATTTATCACAAAATTATATGTTGGCTTTTTTTTTAAGTCTGCTCCCCAAAAATGTTGATTACTTTCGTGAATTATCTTTACGTATTTGGACAAAATTAGTCTGAAATTTCAAGTTGGTATAAAAATATTAGTAACCATGTACTGCTTATGTTTTACCTTAAAAATCTAAAATGGTTACCATGAAACATTGAATCTACGTCTTCTGAATTTAAAATGAAAAATTCACCTGTACATGGGGACTATAGTCCCCAATCTTTTAATGAGCTGCATTTTAGTCTAATATTTATCTCTACTAAGACTTCATTGAAAGTTAAATACAAAGCAGACGTAGTAATAGTTTTGTTCGTTTTAATATTTGGAATCAGATGATCTTGGCCAGGCTTAGATTCATGAGCCAAAATTCCTTGTTATTTGTATTTTCTGAGTTTCTTTAGTTTCCTTCTGAGAGTATACATTTTGAAATTCTGAAAATTTTTCCCAAATATAAAAAATTAAATCATTTTTAAGATGAAGAACTGTAGAAGCAAAAGTAGCTTTTACCAACTTTTCCCTCCATTCTAACTTTCTGTAATAAACCTCAAAATCTGGTGTGGAATTTTATTTTCCCATTTGAGGTCTTGGTAATTATTATTTTTTAACATGGTGCCATTTTTAGTTAACATTTATTAAATAGTACAAAATTCTTAGCATTTGTCTTTTCTGTTAGTATAATTGAAACTCTTCTTACACTTTTTAAAATACCCAAATCCATGTGTTTTCAGTATTATGACATTATCTGTAGATCCTTTAATATGCTTAGGCCTAATTTACTGTTTATAGAATGAACCGAGATGTAAGTTTTGTATTAGGGGACATGTTTTATGTAAATAGAGTTCGTTAAAAAGTGTGGTTCAGGTACTACTATTCTTTTTATGACAAAATTCATTTTTAAGGTGAGATTCTTTGCCTGTAAAAAAAACTGTTAAGGATTAGACTTCTCCATCCGTGAGTGATCTGGTTATAATGGAATCAATATTTTTATCTTTAAAAATGAGACAAGAGTTGTATTGGAAACTGCATCTGCATTTATCACTGCCTGAGAATGTTCTGTTTCAATGTTGGTGAACTCCCACTTGTGACTAGAGTAAAACTGATTCTATATTTCATAAGTGATCAATGTAATAAAATAACCAAAAAGTAAAAACAAGTCCCAAGGAAATATATCAGTGTTGCCTGTGTTTGGGCGAAGCGCAAACCGAGTAGTTTTAATATCTAGCATTGCAGAGAAAGGTCAAAAATCACATCTTTGTTTATTTTTTGAAAATGTAACTTTTGAGTGTTTCTAATGGTATATTTTGTTAGTAGCTTAGAAATGGAAATAAAATGTATGTAACTCGATAAATAATGCACAGCACAGTTGACTTATAAATAGATTTTACTTTTGCTTTCATGCTTAAAAAAATGCATGCTCAAAAATATTTCCACTAATAAGAGGATTTTTTAAAAACCACAGGATTGATATTTATCTCAAATGTGTCTTAAGCTAACCTACTTCTGTTAGATGCTTAAAATATTTCTGCTATTATATTTAAAACAGTATTGTTTTACAGCCAGTTCCTCTCCCGGTTCTCAGATTCAGCCTTGAAGGTATTGAACATGCTGTCCTCCCACTTAGGCTTCAGGTTTCATTTACTGAATACCAGGGTCCTATCTTAGAACTGTATGTAAAATGATGTGTCACTCATTCATGCAAAATGTTCAAGTATTGCTTTTTGCTGCTATATTCTTCCTTGAGCCCAGTTTTGCCGTCCTCCCATGAATGTAGTATTATCCATAGATTATACATAACTACATCTCTTGCTTTTGGCAGTAAATGAAGATTTTGTTGTAATTTTCCAGCTGTGAAAATGTTGCCTTGTGTTTAAAAGGGTTTCATGAATGGAAACCTAAGTAAAACTCAGCCCGTTAGTGACAGACTTGCTTTCCTCACATCCTTCCTTCACCAGCTTCTCCACCCTCACACCCCCCACCCATCACCCCCAGAAGGGTGCTTATGCTTTAGCAAGGAGAATCTTAAAACAAAAAAAACCACAAAAACAGGGAAACAGTCTTTAGTATATCTAGTAATTGATAGACTAGAGCTTTTATTTCCCTGTGTGGCTTTTTAGGAAAAGCAGCCTACCTTGGATTTGTAAATCAAGCTGAAACTTTTTGATGTCCGTGTACTCATATGTCATAGATACAGTAGGTGTCCCTTGTGTGTGTAAAGTGAAGTACAAAGCATGCTCCTTCGCCCGATCTCTTTGAAGTAAGAGGTAAAGGATCACAGCGCTGCGGGTTCATGATGGGAGATGTAAGGTCTGTCAGCACACAGTGAAAGCCCCCATTTTCACAGATTTATAACTTTAATAATCAGTGGAAGTATTTAATATGCAGTAGGTAGCACCTTAACTAATTAATCTGCATATGAAGGGTTTTCTGATGTATTTAATAAGAAGTGTAGATGCTCCTCGAGCATTAAACTAGAGTTGACGTTTTGTTTCATTTATTTTCTACGCCAGAAAGATCCACTCTTACAATGGAATTGAAGTCTGCAACAAATGATACATTGGGCCTATTAATCTTCAAAGCTTCCAGGTGGTCTGTCTTTTGAGGTACAAAAAAATGCTGCAGATCTAGAAATGTATATATTTAGCAGGTATTTGAATGATAGAAACATTATTTATAACTGAGGAGTATTACACTTAGTAGGTAAAATGCCGTAGTAACTCGTATACTTTTTTGCAGGTACAAACTCAAAAGTGTGTAAGCATTGCATAATGTGACAGTTGTATAATTTATGTAATCTGATGCATGAATCAGAATTTTTATATAATGTATGATATTGATTTATTATAGTTGATTAAAGTATTAATCCTAAATCAGTTGTCGCAATTTCTTTTTGCAGATGAAACACCGTGAATACGCATTGGTACATGCGTCCTCCTTGGCCTTTAGAAATGCTTAGGCTGCCTCCTGGGTGGTGTTCTGCAGCAGGTACTCTGTGAGACCTACACACTCACTTTACTATGAACAGAGTTCTGAAAAGTCATTCCGAGAGTAGTTTTAAGTACTTTAGAGTGGACATTCTTCAACAAATATGCGAATGCCCTCTATGTATGAGACGTCCCCTCAGAGGGGCGGAGCGTGGTTTGGTAGAAAATGATGTTTGAGTATTTACGTAGAGACTAAGGCCTACACCAGGGGCTTTCTGTTATACATTATTTCACTTATTCCTCATAACAACCCTGGAAGGAAAGGGCTGTACAAGCTTCAGAGGAAATTTAAGACAACTTATGAATATCTATTTGTGGACCTTAGTAAAGGTTGGTAAACCCATGGCATTTTATCCAGCTCATAGCAAAAATCGCTAACTGGTCACCACTTCCAGCCTTCTCAGCCTAGAAGTCCGAGTATACACCTGTCCCTCCGAGATGCTGTCTGAGGGAAATGGGAATCTAAGGGCCCAGGGTGTGGGTGTGGGTGTGTATCTGGCAGTGTGTTAGGCAGTTGTGTTATTCTAGGTTATGGGACGGGATCCATATGTGGTAGTCTTGGCCATAAATCATACACATTTGGAACAAGGCGCCTTCCTAGTCTACGTGCTTTCAGTTTTTGAGGGCCCATTTAACGTATCCCTTCACTTGCCCCAGAATATCTCTAGATTCTTTCCCTGTCTGCCTATCCCCAGTGCACACATTTATTTTTCCTTAGTCTACTGAGACAAAGATATTTGGGGTAGTTTGGAAGTAGAGAGTTATTAAAGTGGCCCTTTTTCACATAGCCTTTGTTTTAATGCACTGCCTGTCTCAGAAATGTTTCTGCTAAGGTTTTCAAAGTAATGAGCTTGTGACCTGGATGCCTGGCATTCTGCATTTTTCCCCAAATAATTTTAGATGATTACACAAATGTCATACTTTCACATGTTTGTGATTGTCCAGAGTTAATACTTACAAGCAGCATTTTTGTATGCGTATAATTACATGAACTAGGAAAGCTTGATTCCATTCTTAAACTCCTTGCACCCTATAATTTGATTATTAGGTTTTCAGTGGTTTCCTCATTTGTTAGGCCAACTCAGAAGCCAGAATTTGTGCTGGGAAGCATGAAATCAAATTTCTCTATCAGAGGTTTTCAATTACTTTGTGTTGTGGTCAAATGTAAGATATGGTCCAATTTGTTACTAATATTTGTACCAAAGTTTGCAAATGATTTATTTATTTCTACTAAATTAGAACAGAGTAAAGATTATTGCTATTATAGTGTTACTTACATGTTCATGTTCTGGTGAATGTGTATGAGCAAAGGGTATGAGGCTGAGACTGCAGACCAGCCCTACAACCTAGGGACAGGGATGGCAAACTCATGTTTACACAGCCACTTAGGTACACTGGATAATAAGGCAGCCAGGTGTAGAAGAGTAGGGATTGCTGGGGACAGTAGCGATCTGGAGAGCCCATTTCCCCCACTGACAGCCGTTTAGCTCCAGCTCATTGTGGCCGTATGGAAATGAATACAAGGCCAGGGTTGCTAATCCGGATCTTTTTAGAAAAACTGAAAATACAGATTTTTATGTGAAATAATGATTTCCAAATGTTAGCAACTAATTCATTTTTTTTAAACACAAAAACTGAGGGCCACCAGTGTGCAGTCTCTTCCTTAGTGAGACACTAGTTCTGACATACCATCAGTCATAGTCATCGTCATCAGAACAGTTCAGAGGATGGTTGTTGTTTACGTCTCCCACAAATGATTTTGTGTTTAATCAAAAACTGGGTTGGCCAAGGGGTGTGTGGGGTGTGTACGCTATGTAAGACAGAAGCACAGCTCAAGAATTTGGAAGGGCAGAGAGCATAGGGAGTAACTATCAGTGGGTATAAAGTTTCAGTTGTGCAAGATGAGTAAGTTCTAGAGATCTGCTGTACGACATCAGGCCTATGGTTAACAATACTGTACACTTAAAAATTGGTTAAGAGGGTAGATCTCATGTTAAATGTTCTTACTACAATAAAGAAACGACATTCCAAACTGGTGCAGCGTCTACGGAAAACAGTATGAAGATCTCTCAAAAAGTTAAAAATAGAAATACCGTATGACCCAGCTATCCCACTACTGGGTATTTATCCAAAGAACATGAAATCAACAGTTCAAAGAGATTTGTGCACCCCTGTGTTCATCACAGCATTAGTCACAGTACCCAAGACGTGGAAGCAACCCAAGTGCCCATTGACTGATGAAAGGCTAAAGAAGATATATATACACAATGGAATACTACTCAGGCGTAAAAAAGACAAAATAGTGCCATTTGCAACAGCATGGATGGACCTTGAGGGTACCATGTTAAGTGAAGTAAGTCAGAGAAAGGCAGATACGATATAATTTCACTCATAGGTGGAAGGTAAACACATAGATAAGGAGAACAGATTAGTGGTTACCAGAGGAGAAAGGAGTCGGGGGAGGGCAAAAGGGATAAAGGGTCACATATGTATGGTGATGGATAAAAACTAAACGTGGTGGACACGATGCAGTCTATACAGAAACTGAAATTTAATGTCCACCTAAATGTTACATAATTTTATAAGCCAATATGACCTCAATTAAAAAAAAAAGGACTTTCTCTGGCATGCCTGTCCCTCAGCCTGACTGTGCAGGTGATTTTAATGGTACAGGTAATCTGAGTTACAGGCTGAGGGCCAATGCTCTAGTGCTGAGAATATTTCAGCATGTTGTCCGGGGATCTGTTACATACCCTTTTTGTGGTAATTATGATTTTTAAGACTTATTTATTATAGTCTTGCCTTTTAGTAAAAATTGTATAAAAACTGTTAGTGTCCCAAAGACCAGTTTAGCACATAAGACTGTGCTGTGTTAAAGTCAAATCACATATGGAGTATGACAGTTTCCAGTAGTATAAAGTCAATGTGTTTTCATGTGATTTTTTTAGGGTATAAAATACACATTTCAGTTAAAATATGATGACCATTGATTTCACAGTTTGTTTGATTTCGTATATCAGCCATTTAAAATTCTACCATACTTTTTGACCCCAGCAGATCAGGAAAGGTGGCCAGTTTAGTTCTCAAAGTGTTGTCCCCACAGCAGCAATGTCAGCATCACCGGGGAACTTGTTAGAATGCAAATTCTCAGACCCTGTTCCAGACCTACTGAGTCAGAAACTCAGAGGGTAGGACCCCAAAAGCTCTTTTAACAGGCCCTCCCGGTGCTTCGAATGCACATTCAAATTTGAGAACCACTGGGATAGAGGCCCCCCTTTTTTTCTGAGCTTGATGTAGTTGAGAGAATCCCTTTTTTTGACTTAATGTAACTTTCCTTGCCATCTTGAATTTATTTATGAACCTGTTTAAGTGTTTTTGATAAAATGAATATTTTGTATTTTAAAGAATCTTCAAGGATGATGAAACTTCATGTAGGTAGAATGTTCATCAGATAAGCACAATGCATTGAGCAGGGTATCTGTGTCGTAAATACTGTTGGTTCAGTGGTGTACTGTGCTTTTGTAAAGTAAGATTTGGTACTGTGGCTGAGAAGGCAAAAATGCTCGTGGGCTTAACTGAAAAATCTCGCTTTTGTTCTGACTTAGCTATGCCAAGTTTGATTAAGGAGGGCATCTTTCTGGGTCTCACAGAGGCTTTCACCTGAGGTAAAAGATATTAGTGTAGAAAAGGAAAGAGAATGGAATGTGGTAGAATGAAGTTTTGCATATATGTGTGAAATTGGATAATGAACCTTAATATAACAAATGAAGCCAACTTGTGACTTTAGGTGTGAGGTTTTATTTAACAAGTACTTGGTAACTTTGCTAGTTAATCATTTTGTCAAATAGTTCATAAAAAGCTTACATTCTTTTCACAATCAAAACCAGGTCAAGGGGGCCCGGCCCCATGGAGAGTGGTAAAGTTCGCGCTCTCCGCTGCAGCGGCCTAGGGTTTCGCTGGTTTGGATCCTGGGTGCAGACATGGCACCGCTTGTCAGGCCACATTGAGGCGGTGTCCCACATGCCACAACTAGGACCTGCAACTAAGATATACAACTATGTACCGGGGGGATTGGGGGAGATAAAGCAGAAAAAAAAAAGATTGGCAACAGTTGTTAGCTCAGGTGCCAATCTTTAAAAAAAAAAACAAAAAACCCAAGTCAAGTTCTCATTTCTAGGGAAATCTGGAATGAAATTTAAAAGTCTTGTCAGATCTTGCATCAAAAATTAGAAACACTAAATGACTAGGAAAAGGCCATTATGCATTAGGTTAAATAACATAATTTAAAATAAGGTGGTATGAGAGAGATCATCCAAAAGGACAGTGTTTTAGTTTTTATTCCTCAGTGGAATAATGCCTCCAACATTCACGCTGCAAAATGGATTCAAAGACATCTGAACACGGGCAAAAGCTGTTGAGCTTGGGTTTTTGTTTGTTTGTTTTTGGTTGTTTTAAACCTCATGCAATCCCTCAATGGAAAAGCGAATGTCAAACATTACATTAGAAAGTTCCCCGTCATAGAAAGGGAGCCAGAGAGCACAGATCGCTAAAACCACACCTGATTCCGAGTCTTCAACTTGAACCTGTAGTTTCAATCTCTTTCAGCAAAACTTTGCTAAAGATGGTAACAGAATTGGCTTATGAATTGCCTTTCCTTTCCTTGTTATGAAGGAGGCATTAATAGGGGAAAATGGCAGAGAAAGCCATGGGAGTTGGTGGAGAAGGCAACAGTAGGCAGGTTCCCAGGCGAGCTCGTGGGCACCCTCACAGTAATTTAGGTTATAATCAGACCGTACAGGACGAGCACCTCCTTTAAGAAATACTTCATTTGTCATAAACAGTTGACTGATCCAAGTGGCACTTAATGTTTTTATGTTTACATTTAGAGATTTTTTTATTAATGTATTATTACTGAACATCTTTCATGATTTATAAGCTGTAAAATATTTTAATCCTTGACTCATTTGTTTACCAAGCTATTCACTTAATGCTATATAATATGTAGCACTTGAGGCCATCTGTTAGGAATATTTGAATAATATGCACGCTGTGAAGATATGTACAGCAAATACAGCACAAAACACATGAAATATTCAGGAAGAGTTTGTGGAGACAATCCATGTATTTTAATTAAAAAAAAAATGTGGTCTGAAATGTAGCAGTAAATCTTTCCAAAAATGAAACTTTCTCCTTATTCTGGACAAATTGATGTGCTGAGTGGCATTAAGATGTCATTTTGACTTTAAGTGAATAGATTTTAAATAAAAATGTTGGACTGATCACTAATTAGAATTGTGCTTCTAAGAGCTCTTCATTCAGGGTGCGAAGTTATTTCCGGGTAACTGCAGCAGTTGTGTGGGGACCAGGGTAAGTGTACTGTTTTGTGAAGCAGCCCAAAGAGGGAGGCAGTGACTAGGACAACTTGGGTGTCTCTGGGTCATCCCTGGAGGAGGGGTTTGGGGGGAGCATCAAGTTTAATACGGTAGGTAGTCTTGGAAACACGGAGCTGGGTGCAGTGACTCAGGTGTGGAATCCTAGGCCTTGAAGGATCCTTCAGTCCCGTTGATAGTTGAGGCTCTTTCTTTCTTTCTTTCCTCTGAATTGGTGGAGGATGGGGGCAGGTTGGCACCATGCATGGATCCCTCAGAGCGAGGGACCTTGTTGTGAAAGGTTGAAAACTGAGGCTCCCTGAGTCACTTGGCTGTGTGTAGACATCTGGATTCTCAGACCACCCACCCCTCAGCCAGGAGTGATTCTAAGGAGCCTTGCTGTTGCTTCAGGGTCGCACCACTTGTGACCTGTCATGGTGCCTCCTCTAAGGACATGCTAGATGGCATATTCACACGACAAAATTTGGTTCTCACCAGACCAAGGGAATGTCTGGCCAATGGTGAGTCTTAATCCTGGTGTTCAGTCTTTGAGCAATGTCTTCTCAGACTGCTTTCAACTTTTGTGTTTTGATGCCTAAATCAAACTTCCTTGGAGTTAAACCTTCTACTTTTTTAGTGTCTGTTACTTACTGGTCTCACAGGAGCAGGAGTGACCTCACTCACAGGTGTCCCTCAACTCTCAAAGCACATCTCCTGTCAAAAGTCGTAATAAGAGCACAGCAGTGTACCACATCTTAATTTCCGATTGGCTATTGCAATGTACCACATCTTAATTTCCGATTGGCTATTGCAATGTACCACATCTTAATTTCCGATTGGCTATTGCAGTGTACCACATCTTAATTTCCGATTGGCTATTGCAGTGTACCACATCTTAATTTCCGATTGGCTATTGCAGTGTACCACATCTTAATTTCCGATTGGCTATTGCAATGTACCACATCTTAATTTCCGATTGGCTATTGCAGTGTACCACATCTTAATTTCCGATTGGCTATTGCAGTGTACCACATCTTAATTTCCGATTGGCTATTGCAATGTACCACATCTTAATTTCCGATTGGCTATTGCAGTGTACCACATCTTAATTTCCGATTGGCTATTGCAGTGTACCACATCTTAATTTCCGATTGGCTATTGCAATGTACCACATCTTAATTTCCGATTGGCTATTGCAGTGTACCACATCTTAATTTCCGATTGGCTATTGCAATGTACCACATCTTAATTTCCGATTGGCTATTGCAATGTACCACATCTTAATTTCCGATTGGCTATTGCATATATCTCGCTATTTTAGGATATTAGCATATTATTTCAACATTTTGTCTGATCCTTATTCTTTCAACATTATTACAGACTCCCGAGGTATTTATTATTATCCACCTAAAGTAATTTGGGACTGCATCTTCTGTTGATCCCACGGACTGGCCAATCATTTTGCAAATGCCTTTCAGTTATCTCTGCACTGAGTTCTTCCTGTTTGTGTTGTGACTGGATGTGTTGAACAGGTGTCGCCTAAGTTACTTTTCTGTTTGGCCATCACTAGTGTTTGGCATTCCCTAGTAACAAAGTGAATTTCAGCATGCATTTCTAAATGGTAATTTGATTCCTACTTTTTTATTCTTATATCCATGTTTATCTTTGTCCTGACTCCTTTATTTCATCATTTTGAATTGTATCTTTGTAAATCACCTCTAATCTTTTGTGGGATGGGGCATCCTATGAATAAATTTTTTTATCTGGCATTTCTTCCAATCCTGCTCATTCCACTCCATACAAAGTACCCCAGCTGATCTTTGCTGACCTCCAGGAAACCCCCATCTTGGACATTTGTTTGTCCTTGTTTTTGGATCAAATAGTTATTTTATAAAAATATACAAAGAATTCTTGGCAAAGAGTTTGGGCCTCTAATCATTGTAGCCCTAATATTGACACCTAGCATGGTGCTTGGTACATAGTTGGTGCTCAGTAAATATTTGTTGAATGAGTGATCAAATTATTTTTATTAGGATCCATGTGGTTGTTATGAATATCGATTATAAACAGTCATATTATCTTATAAGGGAGTCTCCTTTGAAATGAATAAAAATAAGAGTTTTTAACAGGCAGTGGGAGCTGGATCTAGAAAAGAAATGATTGCTATCAGAACATTGCCAGGGAGGGGCCGACCCTGTGGCAGAGCAGTAAATTCGTGCACTCCACTTAGGCAGCCTGGGGTTCGGATCCCTGGCGGACCTATGCACCACCTGTCAAGCCATGCTGTGGCAGGCATCCCACATATAAGGATAGAGGAAGATGGGTGGGCATGGATGTTAGCTCAGGGCTAATCTACCTCAACAAAAAAGACAACATTACCAGGGAAAAGTGGGAACAGGTAGAAATAAATATTTAGCTTAAATTATAGTCAGTTTACTAAAATATAATAAGCTTCCTTACTCAATGTCTTCATTCATTCTTTTATTTTAGTGAGGGCTTGTCACACCCCACTGTAGATATTGGGTAACTTGTCTACCTGCCTTGCTCATCTGTAGCATACTACCTGTAGCATACTACCTGCTCCCCTTCACTTCCCTACCACTTACAGGTCACATGTCACATTCCAGGTCCTCAGTAAATGCATGTGAGAGGAAGGAGGGGAGGGAGGAGTTTAGCGGCTGGTTCTTTGAAATCCAGTGTAAGAAGGTTTTACTTTTTGTTGCACGTGATTTGGATGGCAGCATGCTGAGATTTTAATTATATGCACTTTAAAATATTGCAACCATGGTTATTATAAAAACACTTCTCATTGTCCTTGCTGAAGGGAGGAGCTCCCATTCTAATTTGACTTGTATTTGTAATTAATGAGAAAGAAAGAAACCTTGAGTGGTCCCTAATTGAAACAGAGAGTGCATCGATCCACTTTTGTTTAGGAGTCTTCTGGAAACTCTAGATATAAAACAGTTTTCTTAATTATATCATGATGTAAAAATGAAATCATTTTGATTAGAACACTAAGCAAGATAGGCTTTTCTGATTGAAGTGCTGTATTTCATGTCTTTCATTGAATAATCAGCAAGAATGAGTCCAGAATAAAACCTCAGGGCAACATGGTAAATAGATCTCATCTTGAGTGTTAATTGATCAATCAACAGTTGCTGCTGTGACGAGGAAGTTGGTGAAGACTCATTTGGGCTCTCCTGTCCAGCCATTGATCCAGTCAGCATCCATCCATCCTTCCTCCCACTCAACAAATTGAGTACCTGATATGCGCAAAGCACTGCTCTAAACACTAACAATAGAGTTGAACAAGATGGACAAACGGAAGGAGTGCCATGATCAATCAGTGATGTCTTCCAAGGGCTCATGAAGTCCATCCTGCCCACTGCCATTTTGTTTTTTTAAAGGTTTTATTTTTGTCCTTTTTCTCCCCAAAGCCCCCTGGTACATAGTTGTATATTCTTCGTTGTGGGTCCTTCTAGTTATGACATGTGGGGCGCCACCTCAGCGTGGTTTGATGAGCACTGCCATGTCCGCACCCAGGATTTGAACCAACGAAGCACTGGGCCGCCTGTAGCGGAGCGTGCGAACTTAACCACTCGGCCACGGGGCCAGCCACACCCCCCCCCCCCCCCCCGCCATTTTTTAAGGAGCATTTTTGAATCTTTAAGGCCTTCTCCAGTTGAAGTAATCAGTTAAGTACTCTTGAGTGAAACATCACAGCACCAGCTGATGGCACTTGAGTGTTAGCTTCTTATGAGAGTAGAACTTGGTCATTTGACCAATACTGATCATAGACAATGAGTTAATGATAGATGTATCCAGTAGTATAAAGAACTAATGATAAGCTCAAAGGCAGGTTTTCCATGACTCTCTTAATTAATCCATGAGTTTAATTTTGAAAAAATATAATTGAAACTTGGGAGATGTTTCTAAGCAATATTGAAAAAAGAAAAACCACTGAGTTATCTCTAGTATAGGGACAATTCTTGAATAATTAAAGGTAGCGAGTCAAATGGACTATTGTCCTCTTGTGCATTGCAGAGAACTCATTGTCATTCTCCACTTGGAGTTGCAACCTTGTCATTTAGAAATGAAAGATGAATGAAAGTAAATTTTATTTAAGAGACTGTCATCAACATTTATGACACATGAGTTCTTTGGAGAAAAATATGTACCAAACTGCAGAATGGATTAAGAGTTGTATATAAAAAGAATTTTTCAGTAGCTTCTAAATTGAATAAACTAACTGGAAAATTTTCATACCCAGGATCTAATGATGATTGAGTTAGTCTTTTTATTGAGAAGAATTACCTTCAAAAGATGAAAAACAGACATCAAAGCCATGGGAAAATGATGGGTCAATCAATAAGTAGACTTAAGGCAACTGAATACCACCTGGAAAAAAACACAAATTCAAATCCATACCTCACTCTTTATACCAAAAGAAATTCTATATGGATTGAATATTTAAACATAAAATATGAGAAGTGCCCCCAAAAATGTGGGACTTCTTGTTCTGTTTTGTTTCTTAATAATCTCAGAACAGAGAAGTCCTCTTTATTCAAGTTACAAAACCTAAATGCCATAAAGGAAAAGATAGATATATTTGACTATGTAAAACTTTTAAAACATTTGAACAAAAAAATTCTGTAAACAAAGTCAAAAGGCAAATAGCAAAATGGAGAAAAGATTGCAACACATTTGACAAACAATGGCTAATTTTTCTATTATATAAACAGCCCTCCTATACCATGAGGAAAAGATGAGCCATTCGGAAAATATTCAGAAGACAAACAGGCAGAAGAAGAAATCCAAATAGCCTTAGAAATATCTGCAAATTAGACAAAACAAAGAAGATGCCACGTTTCACCTATCACATTGCTCAGTGGTATGAATGCTAGGCTTGCCAGGAGACGGGGACATGGGGACTCTCATAGGTCATTTGGAGTGTAACTGGAGACAAGCTCTTTGTAGGGCAATTTGACAATATCTATTCATATCTTAAATACCGCTTTTGATCCAGCGGTTCTATTCTAGGAATTTATCTTGGAAATGTTCTAGAATGTGTGTAATCACACACGTACCAGGATGTTGACTGCAGCATTGCTGATAATAACAAAAAACTGGAAATCAGAGACTAGTAAAAGTATTTTTGGTATCTAATGGAATACTGTGTAGCAAGTAAAAAGCACAAGATTTGTATATAAGTTGATATGCCAAAATATCCAAGATACATTGTTAAGGGGGAAGGAAAAGGCAACAGAAAAGTATAGATCAAGTCCTCCAGTAATTTGCATATTAAAATATACATGAGTATGTATGCATTTGCAGGAACCTTCCTGGAGACGGTGATTACTTCTGAAGAATAAGACTGGGTATTTGCTTAGGAGACGGATTAACTTTTCATAAACCCCTTTTAGTCTGTTTTAATATTTCATCATATGGATGTGCCATTTCCAGAATTAAATAAGATACATCTTTTGATCAGTTTCAGGAGTATTTGACTATTATTGGTTTTAGACTTTAGCCACTCTGTATCTCTTTCTGGGGTCTGTATCTGTAGAATAACAGAGAGCCTCCAGTAAGCCACTGCCCCACTGAGGTGGGTGGTTCACCGTCTGGCCCAGAACAGGAATCAGGCTCCGCCATTTTCAAAACTGTCAGCTTTGCCACTCACACATCTGGCTCAGAACACATGGGGCCCTTCCCGTCAGAGCTCGGAGCCTCTGGGACCCACACTCGCCCTGAAGGTTGACGCTGCCTCTGCTGGAGAGCTCCAGGGAAGGTGTGGCCATCATGTTTCTTAGGATACATTTTCGGTAGAATTCAGCCCAGGAATTTCTTTTTTAATTTTCTGTACGAGTTGGACAGTGAAGTTCTAGAATCTTTACCAGATTGCTTTCTTTGCCTAGAATCTTAGCACCAAATTCAGTGTTTAGTACATAAGTGAGTGTTTAGTAACTATTATAATGATCTGGTTGTGACCTAGACATTTATTGTAAATCTTTTTTGGGAGAAACAATGACATCAAAGTAAATTGTAAAGAAATGAACAGGCTTAATGCCACTCTAATGAGAACCTTTTCTGTCACGTAGGTGAGACATAAACATTTAAGGTATGCTTTCCTTCTCAGAAAGACAGTGTCTCCAGTGTACTATTCTTGCCAAAGATATCTAATTTGAATCTAATCATGAGAAAACAATCAGACAAATCCAGAATGTGCTACATTCTAGTCACTTGTCTTAAAAAAGACAACTGTGAAAAACAAACAATAAACAAAAAAGGGTTGCTCCAAATTAAAATAATCTCATAAGACATAGCAAATGTATCGCACAAATATCGGATTCTGGAGTAGGGGAAAAAAAGATTTGGGGGAGCCAGCCTGGTAGTGTAGTGGTTAAATTTGTGCACTCTGCTTCTGCAGCCCGGGGTTCGCCAGTTTGGATCCTGGGTGCAGGATCCTAACCACTCATCAGGCCATGCTGAGGCAGTGTCCCACATAGAAGAACTAGAAGGACCTACAACTAGAATATACAACTATGTACTGGGGCTGTGGGTGGGAAAAAAAAAAGAAAAAGAGGAAGATTGGCAACAGATGTTAGCTCAGAGCCAATCTTCCTCACCAAAAAAAAAAGCAACAACAACAAAGAGATTAGAGGGACAATTGAGAAAATTGAATATAAACTATATGTTAAATAAAATTAATGTTCATATTCTCAGGTATGTTGATGGCTGTGTCATAGAATGGCTTTATTATTAGGAAGTGAATGGGAAAGTATTTAGGAGTGAAGCATTCAGTGTTTGTAACTGATTTTAAAATGGCTGGGGAAATAGTATCTAGCTAGAAAGCTAAAGCAAATGTAGCAACATGTTACCAATTTGTAAATCTAGGTGAAGGATATATGGGTGTAGAGTGTATTGTTCTTTCAACTCTTCTGTAAGTTGAAATTTTCAAACAAAAAAATTAGAGAGAAAAGGGGCCAGCCCCGTGTCACATCGGTTAAGTTTGCACACTCCAGCGGCCCAGAGTTCGCCAGTTCAGATCCCAGGCACGGACCTACACGCTGCTTATCAAGTCATGCTGTGACAGCAGTCTCACATATAAACTAGAGGAAGATGGGCACAGATGTTAACTCAGGGCCAATCTTCCACAGCAAGAAAAGAGAATTGGCAGCGGATGTTAGCTCAGGGCTAATCTTCCAAATAAATTAGAAAGAAAAAAGAAAAATCTGATTTGACTCTCATAGGATCATACTGTCAGTAAACAGATACAGCAAAAAATAAAAATAAAAAAACCTTTTTAAGTTAGGCTCCTTTACTTTCTGCCTTCCCTCTTGCTTTGACGCTTATCCCTTACTATCCCCAGGTGAGGACATGCTCTTGATGGCATCCCTGTCATTCCGAGTTCGTGTGGCCCCTTTTGACTAACAGCAGACTGCCTAATGGGCAGTGCCCACCCCCTGCGCTGGCCCCTCTGTGGCCTCCGTTTCTGCCAGCCTCCCTGAACTGCCTCCTTTACACCTCATCCCTGCGGGCAGTGTTTCCATCAGGGTTCCAGGTGGCTCCTCTTTCTCAACCTTTGCCCCCGACCCCCCTTCTCTCTCGCTCCCGCAGGTGTCCCTGCTTTCAGACCTTGCCCCAGCCCCCAAGCCTTCGTCTAATTAAACTGAAGTGGTGCCACCTGGCAAAGTCTTCCTTCCTGGGCCTCTTTGGGTGGGTTTTCCCCTCTGGGGCTGTCATGAGTTTCTTGTCAGCGTCCTTGGCTTTTTCTGCCCTCCTTCCCCGGAGCTGGGTCCGTGGCTTCCCCAGGTGTCCAGTCCAGTTGATAGTTGCATAGCTGTGATGTAAATTGCTGATGGCCTTTTCAGAAACCAGGAATGCCGGTTGAGACTGCCCCACGCCTTTCCAGACCCAGGTTCCAAACCTGGGTGCCCTGGGGCGTCTTCAATCATCCACGGGGTGTCTGTTTTCTCTGCAAGGGCACTCGGGGTCTGCTCCCCACCTCTCAGGAGCCTGTGTGGCAGGAAGGGTGCCTTGGCCTCCCCCTCCCTGGGGGCCCTCCTGCCCCTTCTCACCCTTGTTTTGACCTTTTCACTTTCACCCTTTGAAATTTAACGCCAAACCTTTCCTATCATTCCACCAGAATCCCCAGGACCCCCCAAACAACACCCAAAACAAATAAATCTTAAACAGTTGAGGCCAATTTAATGATTTACGTTCTGAGTCCACTCAAGCAAGGAAGCAAACGCATAAATCGATTCTTACCTGGATTTCCCAGATTTGAGCTGTAATCTGTCCAATGGCGTTGGACTATCAGTTCAGTGACAATAATATAGAATGTATTGATAAGAGAAATGAAAGCTGGAAAACTGTGGAACCAAGAGACAGTCATGCGCTGGGCTAGAACCTGCTGCCTGCAGCTTATCGCTGGCCTTAGGGAAATACTTCAACCAAGTGGCGCTCCACACAGAATGCAGGTCACCAGGTAGCATTCACTCTGCCTTCTGCTCTTGACTTTGGGGCATTCTTCCTTAAAGTTTCCAACATTTGAGAAGCAGAGATTAATAAAGATAGATGGGGGATCTGAAAAACTGAGTTCCAGCCCCGACCTTGTCCTGATGACTTTTGTAATTTTGTTCAAGTTACTGAACTAGTTGGCTTCTGTTTCCCAATTTTGTTAAATGAGGAAGTGGGTTGGGGGGCCAGTAGATTGATGACCTCTGAAGTCTGCCCCAGGCCTGACTCCATGACTAAAATACAGAATATAGAATATAAAATATAAAATACTAAAATGATAAAATACAGTGGTCTGGGGTTTTGGATTCTTCCCCTATATTTTTTAGAAAATGCCTTTTAAACACTGAGTGTTTTTCGTAATTCTAGTAGCTCATATTTGCGTAATCAGACCTGATCTGAACCCAGGGCTGGGATAATATAAAACGAACTGTGTGCAAATCAAAGAGCAGAGCATGGGGAACACCTGTGGGGCATCAACACCAAAGTCTCTTCCTTCTTGATCTGAATCTCAGAGGAGCCACTCTGCCAGCACCCCGGGTTGCTCATGCCTGCGCGTCTGCATTCTACACCACGCAGCCAGCGCCGGTTTCATCACCTCTCCCGAAGTGTTTGATGATGGGAACTTTGATCTGAGCCTGAAACCCCAAATCAAAGTGATCGTTTGTTAAATATTTGTCACACATCCGGAAATTCTAAAACCCAAAACAGAATAGAAAGCCCTGTAACAAGGAATTTTCTTTCCAGCCAATTAAGGTCATTAAGGAACAGTGTCCCGATTCAAATAATTGCTTAAGCTTAGAATTACTGAGCTTCCCCAGTAACAGGTTACAAAACGAATACCCCAATTCAGGACGGAGAACAGGAGGAGAATGCAAGCTTACAAACAAAAGTATGACCAAGTCATTCCTTTGACAATAACATTATTTAATCTAAATAGAAGCCTGATTTAAAACGTGATCTAAACAATGACATGAATTTTAAAGTTAGAGGAGTATTTGCCAACAGTTATACTCTGGTTACCACAATAAGGACAGAGTTGAAAATTCTAGCCTTAGGGAAGCCTATATAGAATAACAATAAAACATCATTTTAAAACCACGTTGTCCTCTCATTTTACTAAACATTCACTTCCAAAGCTGTATTTCTCCACAGAGAGGCAACAATTCCCATTCTGCTTCCAGAAGGGAAAAGCATTTGGAACACTTTCCAGCTTCTCTCTGCAGCCACCGCCCCCACCCCCCCTCCCCCGCCCCCACCCTCACCCCCCCCAGGAGGAGGCATGTCTTACTTGGTTGACAGGTTTGGGAAGCGAGCTGAGCATCTTTGACTCCAAGGCAGCCTGTCCACAGGATGCACACGTTCTGGGGGGTCTCAGTCATGCAGTGAGCTCATGGGGGGGCCCCACGTCTGTAGGGGGACCTCTAGTTGGCCAGAGCTGCCCTTGACTGAGGGGCCAACTCCATCTAACACAGGATGAAGGATTAAGGAGCCCACTTTGGATGCGTGATGCAGCCATGCCCTGTAATTTAGTCTTATCTCTAATAAAGCTGTTATTTTTGTCTCCAGTTGTGACTCCTCTGTGTGTCTCAGGTTGGGAAGAAAGTAGTGTTATTTATTGTGGCCACTGCGATTCCACCAGCCAGTCAATACTTTCCTACGGGGAGCCGAGTTCATTCCAGGGAACTGAGTTTATAAAGAAGGTTAAGACTTGGTCCCTGTCTGAGCAACCTGCAGTCTAGGATTATGAAATTCAATTTTATTAGTTTTAATTAAGGACAGTGTTCTCCCTCACTCTTTGATCTCTTTGGGTGTTATCATCCTGTCCTATAAATAAATATCGCTGCGTTTCTAATATGAATTCTGGTAGAGCTATTTTGGTACTCTTTGTATTATTGTTGAGATTTAACAGCTCACGTAGAACAAATTTGATTGTGTTTATATATAAACCTTCTTAACAAAGGAAACAGAAGGATTAGATTCAATAAAAACAGGACCAGCATTCTGAATGTGTTTAAACAAGTTTTCCCCACTGATAAATAGAACTATTGAGTATCATTTTCAACTAGACTGACAAGAAAAAAAGTCATCAGTTCCCCTAAAGAATTTGTACAATGCTCAAGGCAAGTTCCAGCTGGATCCTCTTAAATGGATCAATCTTTTCTAGTAAATGACTCATAAGACCATTTAAATCTATGAAGCTTTTCAGTAAATTTATTCAATTAAAAGGATTTTCAATATTTTAGCAAATATTAAATTACCCATAATATTCTGGCGATGTCAAAATGGAAAACAAAACACCCCACACACCCGAAAGTCCCTCTCTGGGGCCCACAGCCCAGGTGTCAGCAGTGTCCTTCCATCCTTCAGGCAAGTTTCCGTGTAGATTGATGGAAGTTACTTTGATGCAATAATGCTGACAAATTTACTTATCTTTCGTGATAATCACTCCTGCTGCTGTAGGGAAAAAATTTTTTAAGTACCTAAGTATTGGGGGATTACATTATGCCACACCAAAAAGGAAGAAAATAATTTCTGTAATGACAATTCAACATCAGTCAAGACTCTGGACCAGAGCATCATTATTATTCTCTTATTAAAGTAGGTAACTTTACATACTGTGTCCAGAGTGTATTCCATCTCAAAGTGGGACTGTGACATTTTCTTCTTTTAAGAGTCACTTGAAAAGGTTCAATTTACACACTATGCTTTGGACTTCTACTTACGTAACTTTCTTTTTTTTTTTTTTTTTTTGAAATTGACAAAACATCACGATAGAAAGTATGCCATATTATTCCTAACCAAGGAGTACATTCCAGTGATTAGAATACCAAGCTGAATAGATGGAGGAATGCAATGGCCAGCAATGCAGTCCTGTACCATCCCTCCTTGCTGGTAGGAAGAAGTCAGAATTTAAGAGGTATAAGTCTCAAAGATTTTGGCTTTACCTTTTGGTGTGTAATGAGTCAACTATAAAATGGGGAGAATCACCTAACTTCCAGGTCTGAGGATGAACACAAAGAGTTTTTAAAGTCTGTTGAGGTTTCCAAGAAAAATGATCGTGTTAATTCTGGAAGTACTCATAGAGCAATGAAGTATCACTTTCCATTAGGGGAAGAAGAAAGTTGGGTGATGCCAAGTGTTGGTGGCAATATAGGAATATAGGCATCTTCCTACACTGCCGGTGAGACTGGAAGGTGATGCTCTGCTCAGCAAGCACATGTGCCTTATGACTTAGCAGTTCTGCCTTTCAAGGTATACCTCAAGCAGATGCTCATACAGACTCTAAAGGACTGGTACAAGGACGCTCATTGCAGTATTGATTTTCATAGTGGGACTTGGAAGCAACTGGGGAGAGTGGGCAGGTAGAACATGGTGGGGGCATACCAGAGATACTATGCTGCAACTGGAAGTAGCAGAATAGACATCTACACAGAAAGATGGACTGACTTGAAAAAAAAATAGTCCTGAGAGAAAAAAGCAAGAAACAGAATAAAATCAAGAGGACAGCACCATTTATGTAAATTAACAACACACGGAAAACAGTATTCATTTTACAAGAACACATGCAAACAAAAGACAACAGTCAACTGGAGCAATTGCATATGGTGGGAATGGGTGGTGGGAGTAGGGAATGAGGAATAAATAAACAATTAAAAAATACTAAAAAGAGGGCCACCACGCGTGAAACAGTAGTGTATGGAATAATAGTGTGCTATGACCTGGGTATGATGATCTCAAATCTCTGTTTTTTAAATACTGTTCCTTCCCTAAATATAACACACACAAACACACACACACACACGAGATTGCAAGGTGGTGACGTATGGCCCATGTAATACATAAAAATGGTTTAAATTAGTTGCCAACATAAAATCCAGGTCTTCAGCTAGTCTTAGAAAATCCAGCAAGTGGTTGAAGGCATCAATTCTTGGGTGTGCCTGGGAGCTGCCTCATCTAAAATAGGGATGCTGACTCTCGGTCACCACAGTCCACACTCCATCCCTGACAGAGGATGAGGGTCAGCTCCTGCTTACCTTTGCATCACATGCTAAACCAGACTGCTTTGTTCTATTTCCTACCTGGGGCTTGATCTGGTGCTGCTGGACACAGAGGTCAGCTTCCTCCCCATCCTCTCCCCTGCCACAGCCTCTCAGAGGTTTGGTTAAACCAGACCAAGTGAAGGAAAGAGAAGAACAGGGATAACCCCTAAAATTTTGGTTAAAATACCCGAGTGGGTTTGGGCCTTTAGCTGAAATGGAGGAGACCAGGGCAGGCTGAGGCTTGGGGAGAAATTCAAGAGTCTCTCCTTCTTACCATGAGATATTTCAGATGCCCTTCAGACATCCAGGTGGTGAACTTAAATATTAACAGCGGTTATGCGAGTCTGGAGTTCTAGGGAGAGGCCAAGTTTGGAGGGTAGCCGATTGGGCGTCATCAACATGAACGTGGTACTTAAAGTTGTGAGACTGGATAAGAGCATCCGAGGAAAGTGCCAAAGTAGAGAAGAGCAGGAGGATTAAAAAGGAGAAGGTGGGGGGGGGGGGGCCAGCCCCATGGCCAAGTGGTTAAATTTGTGCACTCTGCTTCGGGGCCCAGGGTTTTGCTGGTTCAGGTCCTGGGCACAGACATGGCACCGCTCGTCAGGCCATGCTGGGGTGGCATCCCACGTGCCACAACTCGAGGGACCCACAACTAAAATATACAACTATGTACTGGGGGCGGTTTGGGGAGAAAAAGCAGAAAAAAAAAAGAGAGAGAAGGTGTGAATCTCTGTTGAGAGGGGGAATATGAATGAAATATGAAAATTTAGGAGAACTCCCAGGCAGCATACTTTTATGTATTTTCTAGAGCAACAGTCAATTGAATAAATCTCAAAAGTATAACTTTGAGTGAAAAAAGCAAGCTGCAGAATGGCATGCGTAGTATGGTAGCATTTATGACTACTGAAAAGAATATTTATGATTATGAAAAAGAATATGCAAAACAATACAGTGTGTTTTTCATGAGTAGATAAGGCACAGCCTTTTGAGAGGGACAAAGAGGAGTGGAGCTGGGGAGGGAACAACGGAACAGCAGCAATTTATAACATTCTCTTTTATTTTTATTACTATTTTTAGAAGATTTAAAAAAATCAATAGCTATGATAATAAGGAATTTTAGTGAAAATTCAGATGAAATTGGGAATATTGGAAATCTGTAGAGTAGTTTCATTAGAGAAATTTGTGCATTGGATGTATGTAAACTCTTCATAGCAAATGAGATGGTTAATTTTATGTGTCAACTTGACTGGGCCGTGGAGTGTCCAGTGACCAGGTGTTTGGTCAGACATTATTATGTGTGTGTCTGTGAGGGTGTTTCTGGATGCGATTAACATTTGAATCAGTAGCCTGAGTAAAGCAGACTGTCCTCCCCAGTTTGGGTGGACATCACCCAATCCATTGAAGGCCCAAATAGAACAAAAAGACTGAGTGGCAAAGGACTTCGTTTGCCTGTTTGATCTGGAACTTTGGTCCTGCCGTCAGATTGGAACTTACACCATCAGGTCTCCTGCTTCCCAGGACTTCAGACTTGGCCTGGAGCTACTCTGCTGGCTCTGTGGTTCTCCACCTTGCAGACAGCAGATCGGGGTCCTGTCAGCCTCCAGAATCACTTGAGCCAATTCCTTAAAATAAATAAATAAACAAGAAGTAAATTCTATTGGTTCTGTTTCTTTGGAGAATCATGACTAATACAACGCATAATATAATTTTCATCTTTGTTTCCTTCTCAGCAAACTAAGAGTTGTCACGACAACTAGAAGGACCTGCAGATAAGATATACAACTATGTAGCAGGGGGGTTTGGTAAATAAAGCAGAAAAAAAAAAAAAGAGTTGTCATGGATCCCTGATAGTAAGTTCTTGATAAATTTGTTCTTTAGAGTAAATTTGTAATTAAATTTGTTACATTTTTAATCTTAAGATTTTCTTAATTGAAAGCTACTTTACTTTGTCAGCCTTTTTAATGCTTCACTGAGTCACCCATACATCTGTGAGCAGAGCCATTTCTAGGATTTTGCAAATATTTGTGAAGCAAATGCCTCTAGGCCCACTATGTGCATGAGGCATGTGGCTGGACTCTGAGGATCTGGTGGTGAAGACAAGAACAAAATCTTTGTTGTCATGGGATTTCCAGTCCAGGGGACACAGGGGCTGACATTGAACCCACAATCAGACATGATTACAAGTTGTAGTCAGTTTGAGAAGAAAAAGAGTGGACCTCTTTGAGTCAGTGAAGTCAGCGCATCTACTTGAGACGAGGAGTCAAGAAGGGCCTCCCTGAGGTGGTGACCTCTACGTGGCGTCCTGAAGACACGAAGATTCAGCCCATTGATGGGGGAAGGGCAGATGGAGCAGCATGTGCAAAGACTCCAGGACAGAAAAGAGTTTGACAAATCTTTTTCACTCAATGCTTTGGATGGGTTAAGGGAGATTCATAATATTTGGCAAAGACTCATAAAGGCAGCCATTTGGAGAGGAGAAGATCGTATCACCACCTTTCTTGCCTAGGTTGCCCTTAGTAATGGCATTTATTACTCAAAGTCATTCTTGATCTTCTAGTAGCTGGATCTCACAGGTGATGCCAGTGGAGAGGGGGAAAAGGTGTGGTTTGAGCTGACAGTGGGGTTTGACTTGGCCCTGTGCCTTCCTAGGGAATACCCTACTTTAAAAAATCACTCTAAAAATGACAGACTCTTTTTCCAGATGGCACCACAAAACAGTGTTGTTGATTGCTTTTCAATGAAGCCAAGTAACCCAAAAGCCTCCTCAAAAGCAGTGAAGACGTGAGATTTGATTGCGCCCACTGTGTGGGGGCATGGGGAAAGATGGCACCACGTTTCACAATGCACCCTTCCTGCCAGGGCGCTTGAGGCAAATTCCTTCCTAGAGGTAAGTTGTAAACGTACATTAGCTAGACCCCTGCATGTGTTTCAAGGATCCATCTCTATCCCACAGAAACAACCCCAACAACCCCCCATCCATCAGTGAGCGGTAAGAACATTTCAAAAACAAATCTCAAAGTATTTGATGGTAAATTCCATGCCACCACTATAGTGAGAGCATTTCTTTTGCCCTATCTTAAAAACCACAGTAAAATAGGCCAGGAATTTAGCGAGTTGTCTTTATTTTTATTTGTAGGGATGCAAACAGCTCCAGCCACTCTTGGGAAATTGATGTCATTGAATATCTGTGCTCACCTACCTTTTAAAAATAAGCAAATAAAATTCTGAAAGCAAAACTCTTCACCTAGATTATCTTTCTATCTCTTAGCATCCTCATTTGCTGACCTTTCCTGTGGATGTGACAAGTTGCATTTAGCAGGACCCCGGTGCAGGTTTTATTATTTATTTGACTTTTGCTTTTTTAAATGACCTTTTGCTTTCCCGAAGTTTCTCTGCAATCTTTACTTTGGCCCTAGTTTGAAGCTTCTTCCTGAGCCCCCCTTGCCCAGGATTACTCTGTGTTTTCTATCTTACCGGCATCAGTCTTTACTTTTCTTTCCTCTTGAACTTCTGACCTGAACTTTCTGCTTCCATGGTTCTCCTTTATGCATCTCTTTATCCTTGCTTTCCTCTTATTTTATTTTTCCCAGTGGTGTCATCATTCAGAAAAGTGTCAAAGGAGTGTTAGCATTACTCAACACCTAGGCTCTTCGATGCCCCATCAGCTGAATTTAGTCACATTAAGTTCTAATTACTGAGCTAAATGGATTCTGATTACATACTCGACTGCTTTGGCCTGTGAAATGTATTTTCAGGAAGGTGAAACCTTGCCACATTGCCTGGGAAGTAGTTAAAAAAAAGAAGATGCTGACTCTTCAGCTAAAATAATACTCATTTATTCATTCATTGAATATGTATTGAGCTGCTAGTAGCTGCTAGGCACTGTGCTAATTATTGAGTATGAACTGATGAATAAAATAAATGTAGACCCTGCCCTCAACGAGCTTAGAGTCTAGGTGGGGACACAGACATTAGCAGGCAGACATATCAATATATACTTTCGGATTGCACCCAGTGAATGGAGGCAGCAGATGCTATGGTTGAGAATAACTCAGGGAACTACTGGGTGGTTGATAGAGTTGCAAGAGTTAGCAAGTAAAAACACAGGATGCCCGATTAAATTCAAATTTCAGATAATGAATACATTTTTGGTATAAGTATGTTCCATGCAATATTTGGGACTGACTGATACTAAAAAAGTATTCATTATTTATCTGAAATTCAAATTTAACTAGGTGTCCTGAATTTTCTCGGGCAACCTGGGTGGTCGAGGAAGACTTCTCTGAAGAGGTGATATTTGATCTGAGAACTGAAGGAGAAAGAGAGAGCCAAGAAGAGAGTGTTGAGTTGAAGGCCCCAAGCATGAGAGCTGGGCATGTTTGAGGAACTGACAGGGGAGGGGTCCCTGATTGGGCTGGAGATGTGGGCCAAGGCCAGATCATGCAGAGCTCTCTAGGTCCTGGTAAGGAGGGTCGATTTTATTTGCAAAGGCTTTGAAGCATTTTAAGCATAGCAAATGGGGGCGGGGGGTTAGGTCATATTTAGGTATTAAAATTATTGTCCGGGCTGCGGCATGGAGAAGAGATTGGAGGGGACCAGAGGGGAAGTGAGGAGAAAAGAGAGACAGACATTGTCATCCAGGGAGAGGTGACAGCTGTTTGGATGAAGGTGGAGATGAGGTAGGTAGATCTGAGACACATTTTGCAGATAGACTTGACATTTCTTACTCGTGTATTGGATACAGAAAGCAGTGAGGGAGAAGGGAAAACATCAAGAATGAATAATTTTTAAATGGAGGACCTGGGTGAACAGTAGAGCCGTTTCGGAAATGGGGGAGACCGGGGTGGAACAGTGAGCAGAAAGGGGTGGATAATGAAGAGTTCAGGATCAGAAGGGTTAACAACCGTGAGACATTCGGTGCTACCACCACTGAAACCTGCACAGAGCTTCGTGGTTCAGAAGCCTCACGCCTACGGATTTCATTTGACAGGGAACCTCCTTAATATTGGTGTTATTTAATTCCTATAGCCCTAGAATGGCAACGTTATACCTGAACCCCCAAAATTCCTCACTTGGCATCTTGCTTGGGCCCCATTGGTTTGCGCACTGAGTGAAGTGTGACATCTTAGTTTCAAGCTGTATATAACATGGATGTTTTCTTTCTTCTGTAAAACCAGTTTGTCACGGTTTTCTCTTACGTAGATCAGAATCGAGCCAGTCCTCCTGTCTGGGGATGCCATCTGCACATTGGACCTCAAAGAAACCAGCTAAGTGAGGTGTCAGTTTTGGGAAATGCTGAGCACTCAGCGCCCCTGCCCTGGTGTCATGAACTCCTGGGTTTGTGGATAATGAAAGGCTTCCTGAGAGAGAAACTCTGAGGTCCCCTCAACACATGCCTGACGAAGGGGCCAAAATGCAGCCTTTCCACAGGCCAGTGGCCAAGGTTATGGGATCTGGCGTCGAGAGACCTGGGTTCAAGTCCAGGCTTCTCCACTAACTAGTTGCATGACCTTGAACTCATTACCTGAGTTCCCTAAGTCTCATTTTCTCCACAGTATTTCTGTATGACATGAGCGAGTTTATATTGACTGTGCTTAACATAGAGCCTAGCACACAGTTGGTGTCCCATGACTGTTGGCCTTTGTTATCTTCTTTTATCATTAATTACATTACTGAGGGAAGTTATTGAATTGGTTATCCCTGAAAATTTGAGTGAAAGTGATGAGCCGTGATAATTCTGAATGAGGGAGAAGTGAGCGTAGTGGTTAAGAACCTGGACTCTGGAGCCAGGCTGCTTGGATCTCAATCCCGACTCTGGTGTTTACTAGCTGTGTGGCCTTGAGAGTCACTGAGTTTCTTAGTGCCTCAGTTCCTTCATCTTTCAAATGGAGTAGTAATTGGTAGCTGTGAGAATTAAATGAGTTAATATAAGTGAAACCCTTAGAAGAGCGCATGACATATGGCAAGCCTTTGTAAACATTAGCTCCTATTATGGAAGGGACATGGCTGATGGGAGACAGGAGGAACGGAGACGAAGCAGTAAGCTAAGGTCGGGCTGTTGCCCCCAAGAAGATTGGGTCTATTCCCCGGTGCCAGGGCACTCAACAGAGTTTTGAACGGTAGTGATCCCGTTTTCCCCATTCCTTCTCCCTCCTTCTTTCTCTAAAATGAAAAAAAAGTGAAATTTACCTAGAGATCCCTGAGGAAAAGCTGTCCGCCTTCTGGAATAATCTGACCCTGAAGATGATGGAATGTACAGTCATGCCAAGTGAAAAAGAATAAAGCATCCAGGGTGCAAAGCAGGAGGAGACAGGGGCGGGAAGCAGATTCACGCCAATGGACCATTGAACACGAGCCGTGGAACAGGACCCAAGGATCAAGGGACGTTCAGTTTAGGGGGCGCCGAGGGAAATAGTCATGAGGGAATAGGAGGAGAACAAGAGAGGACTGGTTGCCATATGGTCTCAACGTCGTGTTCAGGAGTCTGGAGGAAAGGCCTAAGTGGAGGCTGGACCTTCTCCAGGGGAGGGAGCTACTCGCAGCACAGAATTCTCGCTGAGCGATGTTACTTTGATAAACTCTCCGGGTCCCAGGCTTCCCGACGGTCCCTATTTCTGTCTGGGGTTTCCTGTGATTCCAGGGAAGCTGAGCCCAGTCTCCTGCCCTGAGGTGGAGCTCATGACGTAGGTTAAGCCGATCAGAATCCGTGTTCGTCTCCTTCTACTCCCCAGTAACTGTTTCTGGGGAAGGCAGGTGACCCGACCTGGCTCAGTGAGTTAATCTCAAGTCTTTGGTTTAAGCTTCTAGGATAAATAAATAAGAGAAATAAAATTTATGTTCATACAAAAATTTGTACATGACTATTTACGGCAGCTTTAGCTGTAATTTCCCAAACTGGAAACAACCCTGATGTCCTTTAACAGGCGAATGGTTAAACAGATGGTGGCACATCCATACTATGGAACACTACTCAGCAATAAAGAGGAACGGATTACTGATACACACAACCTGCACAAATCTCCAGATGGTTATGCTTAGGGAAAAAGCCAATCCTGAAGGGTTGCATACTATATGAGTGCATTTATAGAACATTCTTGCAATGACAAAATGATAGAAATGAGAGAACAAATTAGTAGTTGCTAGAGATTAAGGAGGCGGTCAGGAGCAAGAGAGAAGTGGACGTGACTACAAAAGTGCAACATGAAAGATCCTCCCGATGATGGAAATGTTCTGTATCTTGACTGTATCAGTGGGAATATCCTGGTGGTTATGTTAACTATAGTGAAATATAGATTTGCAAGCTGTTACCACCGGGGAAACTAGGTAGAGGGTAAACATATTTTTCTATATTATTTCTTAAAACTGCACGTGAATCTATAATTATTTCAAAGTAAAGTTAATTTTTAAAAATGTCAAGTAACCGTTAAAATAATCACGTTATATAATACATAATACGTATAGTATTACTTTAATGGTATATATAGAGAGAATATGTAATATATATAAGTATACATATTACAAAGCTCTTAGAGAGCATAGTCTTACAACGAAGTACTACTAAGCAATGAAAAGTAACAAACTATGATAGAAGCAATGACGTAGTTGAATCTCGAAGCCATTATACTGAGTGAAAAAGACTGGTACATGAGAGTACATAGTGGGCCAGCCCCGGGACCCAGTGGTTAAGTTTGGCGGGCTCTGCTTCAGTGGTCTGTGTTCAGTTTCTGGGCACAGACCTACACGACTCATCCGTCAGTGGCCTTGTTGTGGCAGTGGCTCACATATAAACAGAAGAGGAAGATTGGCAGCAGATGTTAGCTCAGGGCAAATCTTCCTCAGCCAAAAAAAAAGAAAAAAGAAAAAAGAGTACAATTATATCATTCCATTTATATTGAATTCTAGAATAGAGAAAACTAATCTATGGTAGAAACAAGACTAGACTAATGTTTTGTCTCTAGGGAGGTGAGAGTGAGGATTGGCTGAGAAGGGTAGGAGTCATGAGGGAACATTCTGGATGATAATAATGTTTTCTTTCTTATTAGGGGTTTGGGTTATACAGGTGCATGCATTTGTCAAAACTCATTGAATGGCACATTCAAGATTTGTCCATTTCATTGTATACACATTTTATCTAAAAGAACTATAAACAAATATTAAATTCTAGTAATTTTGTACATCCTTAAGTGATTGGGATGAAGTGTATTGATGTTTGCAACTTAGCTTAAATCCATTTAAAAATAAGGTGAATTGATGAATGGATAGAGGGCAGGATAGATGGATGGTTATGAGAAAACAAACGTGATAAAGTGTTAATATAGAATCTAGGTCACGGGCGTTTGTGTGTTCGCTGTGTCATTCTTTCAATTTCTCTGTTTGAAATTTTTCATAATAAATAAGAAAATAAACAGCTAGTATAAGAGAGATTATGGAACAATAATAATAAAATAAACCTTGTTAATCTAAAGGAAACCAGGAAAGGGGGAATAAAGGAACAAAGAGTAGAAAGATCACACAGGAAAACAAAGTCCAACTATAGGCGTCACCACATTCGATGTAAATGAACTAATCAGTCCAATTAAAACATAAAAATGAAAGCCTAGGTGTAAACACCACCACAACAACTATATGCTGTTTACTAGAAATACATTTTAAGTATGAAGACACAGATGGATTGGAAGTGAAAGGATGAAAAACATACCAAAAAAGCTAACCAAAAAGAGGTACTGTGTCTGTATTACTATCAAACAAAGTATACTCAAGGTTGGCTTAGTCAGCTTGAGCCGCCATGACAAAACACTGTTGACTGGGTGGCTTAAACAAAAGGAATTTGTTTTCTCACAGTTGTGAAGGCTGAAAATCTGGTGATCATGGTCATTTTCTCATTTTCTGGTAAGAACTCTCTTCCTGGCTTGTGGATGGCGCCCTTCTTGCTGTGTACTCACATGGCCTTTCCTCAGTGTGTGCCTCTGGAGAGAGGGAGCAAGCTCTCCGGTGTTTCCTTATAAGGGCACTAATTCAATCACGAAGGCCCCACCCTCATGACCTCATCTAGCTGTCATCACCTCCCAAAGGCCCCATCTCCAAATACATTGGGAGTTGTGGCTTCAGTGGAAGAATTCTAAGGAGATACAACATTCAGTCCATAACAAAGGTAAAACATTAGAAATTTAAATAGCACATTTATTAATGCTAAAGATTCAATTCAATAGGAAGCATGATGATCCTTAATTTGTATGCACCCAATAACAGCTGCAAAATATATAAGGGAAATGTTGACGGATCTAAAAGGAGAAATAGACAGATCCACAGTAATAGTTGTCCTTTTGTAGGTGACTTTGCTGTGAAGCTTTCATTTGCAATAGCAGAAACTAAATCACTATCCTAAGTTAAGATTTTCCTTTGGCTTCTGGTAGAACTTTTCAAATTTTTATTCTATGTTGCTGATTTGAATTCTTATGTTATTGTGTTTACTGTTCATTGCTCCTATCAAAGTTTTGAAATGTGGCAGTCATGTTTGAAACACCCCTATACTCTTTCCTTATCTTAGCTTGTTACTGATGATTAGGGTTTTCGTTTTATAGATTGTGTCCTCTTGAATCTTCATTAATATGAAATTTTCTCAAGTTTCATGCAGTTAATATGAATTACAGCAATTTCCTCAGATGCTTCTGGGGTTGATGTCCCCCAACCTAGTAGCCTTTCTGGAGTGACCTCAGCCTTCAGCCTGCTTGCTGGGGCTGCTGCCCTTGAAGGAACCCCGCTGGGCCAGCATCTCATGATTTTGACCTCAAGATGAGCCCTTGACCTTCAAACCGGGGAAGTCAATGGGGACGTGGTAAGGCCCATCAAATTCCTTTCTGGTCACGCTGCTTTCTCACAAGAACTGGAGTTGGAGGTTAAACTTTTCTGTCTCTTTCAATCCGGTCTGATTAGTAGGGTCTATGTGAAAGAGATCTTGAAATGTTTGGTAAGGGAATGACACCTTCTAAGTTTCCAGAAGCAAGTTTGCCTCTTTGAGTATTTTTTGATGATTCGTGCTGAGAGGGAGTGGTTAGATATCTGCACTTACTCCCTCAGCTTACTGGAGGCCTACCCCTAACATCTTAAACATCCATAGTCTGTTCATTCTTTTATCTATGAAGCATTTATTGAACACTTAGTATATATCGGGCCCTACGCTTCTCCCTTCAGATAAATGTGAACAATGGTCTTTGCCTAATGCAGCTCACAAGCCAGCAGATTTCTTATGTCTTTCCCCAAGATTCTAGATAAATTCAATGCACGTGGTAGACAATCAACATAATCGTTTGATAATGATGGTATCCCACCTCGTGTTGCTGCTTATCCTCCATGTTGGTCATACTAAATTCCGAGCACAGTAAGCCCAGCACCATCTCCAATGCCCCACCTCGATCCCATTGTTTAAACCACACGTGGAACTTTTCAGGGGTTTAATCTCTGTGCTGTGTTGTCAACACATTGGATGTCTTGTTTTTTCATTTCTTTTAAAGCCAACTAAATAGCCAAGCCCAGTGTACCCAAAGAAAGTGCCAAAAGATATGTTCCATTCACTTGAAGTCCTGATGTGACAGTTTAATGATCTTCTGTCGTTAAGGAGGTTTTCCCTAAGTGGTGGTAGTGATATGCATGATGAAATTGACACTGCTTGGAACTGATGTCCCCGACAGTATCAAGGATGACAAATGAGGGAGGACAGTATGACTCTGAACAACCAAAGTCGGTGGCATTTAGCCAGGCCACAGAGGCAGGCCACTTCCTGTAGATTCTGCTGCTGAGTTTTGAATGCAGCTTTGGGAGTGTGTTGCTGGTGGAAGGCTCGCTGATTGTAGCTGCAACCTTGGTTCCTTTCTGTGCCACACTTGGGGGAAAATTACCTACCTGTAATATTGAATTTTACCTACATAATTCTTCTACGAGCTCTTTGGGCTTACTTGTGTTTTTCATGCTTCTTAATTTCACTAAGCCAGAGCTATAAGATTGAGGCTAAAGGAGGTGATGTTTCTGAAGGAAACAGACCACTTATTGGTCCCAGGTGGCATTGAAGCTTTTGATCCTAATACAACTATTTTTTAAGCAATGCCCGGGACTTGTAAAATTGGCCATTTTATTACAGAAATACATTGTACTTTTGGTTAGAAAAATGCCCTCGTTGGGAGCTGCCGCCTCATTGGCCAACGATGCGGTCAACGCTTGCAGTCACTTTCTAACCAAATAGATAGGTTTTCAAACATATTTGCTTGTGTGGCTTTGGGAGAGAAAATCATTCTTTATGTATAAGAAGATGTAACTGAGCACACTTGGGCAAGAAAATTATTCAACAAAGCCACAATGTATTTTAACTGACATTGAAACAAATTTTCTAGTTCATAAATTAACAGTTGTATCAACGCTTCACAGTGATCGCTTGTTGGTCATCTCACCATCTCGTTTGATCCTCATAACAACCATACAGGATGGGGAGGGCAGGAGTCATTGGGCCTGCTGGTCAGATAAGAAAATCAGGTTCACGGGACAGAAATAATCAAGTCTCACATGGCTAGAGACAGAGGGCAGTCTAGAACTGATGACTTTCATTCCAAAGATCTTTCTAGACCACTTGTTCTGAGCTTCTTCCGATGCCAACAAGCTCGAATGCTGGGAGAATCTTAAAAGGAGTCTTACAGTCGAGGGTTCATAGATGAGGTGAGTTGATCCCTTCTGCAAAAGGGTAAAACGTTAGGTGGTAATATAGATGAGAAGAAGGTAAAATGGAAAATTAGAAGACCCTTCCACTTTTTCTTCTTCTTTACTTGTTTTGCTGGCTGATAGGAAAGTGGTGAAACTTGAAGACCACCAGAAACACACCCTATCATGTGCTATTTTGCTTAGAAAGGACCAACCCTCTTCAGTGACCAACCTCACTCCATCATCATCTTTTCCAGTGGAAATAATTCCGTTAAGAGCCATCCTTCTCTATGAGTGCACCTTTATGGAGCAGACCAGAGGGAAAAGTAATTGAATTTAATAAAAGCTGTTCTCAATATAAAGCCACAGGGAAATGCATTTAACTTCAAAGCCAAGATGCATGGTTCCTAAATATAATTAATTGCCTGGCTGTTTCTTCCATCAAATCTCAATTTGACAGTAAAGAAGTGAATTCTTTGGCATTTTTAAATTTTATAGTAACATGAATTCTACATTGATAGTTATGGATAGATTGATAAAAGTCATTCACAGAAACGTCATTCCTTAGATTTATCAAAATTGCCACAGCTGTGACTTCTTTCCCCATCTGTTTAGGAGGGCTGGAAATAGGATTAGGTAATCTTGACAGAATTGTCAAAGGTGAAACTTTCTGCCTCTTAACTTCCTCCCCGCCTCCTTTTTAAAACTTTCCTTCAAAAGAAAAATAAATCTTCAGGAAAAATCCTTCTCTTAAGCAACCCTGTTAAGAGAATACTTCTGGTGTTGGTGCACTTATTTGCAAGGGCTAAGGCTTAGTAAAATACAGATTTAAAAGTTAGGAAGTTTGCTCATCATTGTCTGAAGCCCGCTAAGGGGTGGGTGGCTCTGCTTAGCAGGCTCAGAAGGTGTGAGTGCGGGCTGCACGATGCTGGCTGGCACCAACTGGGCAGGAACTCCCACTTGCATGGTGCATCACTCTTCTCTGAGTTAGAGCTTCTTTCCAGGTGGCAGGTCATTGTTGTCTAAGGACAGGCCCCTTCCTACTCTCTCTCCTCTCAAGGAAGGGCAAGCTCTTCATTCTTTGAAGTTCTATAAGGTAAGAAGGTGGATGTAAGACTGGAAAAGTTGTTACAAGAGCTGAGACTGGAGAAGAACTTGTGGCCCAAAAATCTCCTCCACAAAGAAAAAGCACAGGACGTCCCGGGTGAATAAGAATGGGAGGTGTGCCAAAACAACATCTGCATCCTTAGCATCACAAGTCATTACGAGAGACAAATTTTCAGCAAAAGGCAGCTTCGCAATACCTTGCTCACATTTAGAAGTGTCTCTAAGAAAAATAACGGACAGTTGAAAGGGCAAGATGGTGACATATGCATGAACAAATATATTAAGAAATTTGATAATATCGAATTTCCAACAAAATTTGAAAGTAAAAAGTTATATGCATGAAAATATCGATTGCAAGGTTATCCGTAATAGGAAAACACTAAAATCATATAAATGTCTAAAAGAAAGGCATAGCTTAAATAAATTACAGTGCATTTACTTGGTAATATAATAATGTAGTTATTAAAATGTTAGCTATAAAGGCTGGGAGGAATATGGAAAAGTGTTTATGGTATAATATAAAATTTAAAAGCACAAGTGTGTGCATATATGACTGCAACTGTGTAAAAAAGTTTAAGGGCAGAGACTAGAAGTAACTATACAAAGAAGAAAATATTTATGTTGTGGTGGTGAAATTACACGTGGTTGAAAAACTTCTCCTACATTTGATTTCATGGCATGACATACATTTTTTTACAATGAAAAAACGTGGTAGAAAAGTTGAAGCTGCCATTAAGCGTTTATTAGCTTCTCAGCGAGAACTTTTAGCTTTGGGTGCCCTTCATCCATAGCTGACTGTTGGATTTTAGCCACAGGCCCAGAAAGCAGGAGTCTGTGTATAATTGGAAAAGCATTGCTTTCTCCATCTGCCCTGTGAGCCAGACAGACCCCTTCATTTCCCTGAGTTCACAGCTCTGCAATCTCGGAATTATCTAATCCTCAGCTGGCCAGATGGATCAACAGTCGTACTGGGCCTCCTCTGGGTTTTATGTAGAGCAAGGCTATTTGAATGGCCCGAGATTATTAAACACTGTCTAATGACTCAGTTCCTGTAAGGGGGAATTTATGGTGAGCCCTTAGGAGCTTGGGGCATTGCTGACCTTGGGGACTTGCCAATCTACTCACCTTCCCTTAACATCAGCTCCCCAAATAACATTTCTGGAATGTTATAGGGTGCCCTCGGCCTGGGTGTGTGCTGACAGGGCCTGCAGGAGGCCGGCTCCATCAGGTTGGAAGTCAGCGAGTGCCCGGGCATGCACCTTCTGCAGCACAGCCTGGAAAGGACTGATCAGGGAGCCCCCTCTGAGTCTGAACAGAGAACTGGTCCTCTGATGTTGGCCCACATCGCCTGGCAAGAACAGGAGGAGCAGGCTGACATGGTCCTTAGACCTATGTGCTAGGCGAGCAGATCTTACACGATACGGAAGGAGAACAGGTGACCTGGCCCTCACTCACTCCCTCTACCCCATCAGGCTGCACTCACTTTATGCAACATGCCAGTGGTATTTTGGAAGGTGGCAGCTTTACTAGCTTTCCAGCTTTTCAATCTTACAAACCGGTAGCCAAGGACTCTTAAAAAAAAGTATTGTGCCATAATTTATTTAACTATTTTCATATCGGAATATTCTGGTTGCTTCCACTTTTGCTTCTATAAATTATGCTGTAAGGAACATCTTTGAATGTATGTTTTCATATACATATTTTTTCTCCTAGGAAATTCTTGGTTCCCAAGAATCAAATATATTTGGAAACACTTAAATAGTTTATTATGAAATACAGCACACACACGTGAGTGTATATGTAACACATGTATGGATTAAGGAATAATTATGAAATTAACCCCTCTGACTCCACCACCTGACTCAGGAACTAGGAACTGACACCTGTGAAGCTCTCCGTTGCCCCTGACTGAACCCCCTCCCTGACTCCTGATCTTGTCCTGGTCTCTCCCTCCGGAGACAATCACTCTCCTGAATTGTGTGATTGGTGTCCCTTTACTTGCAGTTGAATCATTCATGTATCCATTCTCAAAAATATACATATATGTATATTTTTATTTTGCATGTTTTAACCTGTATATAAGTGGGGCCAGATCCTATATATTCTTCTGTAACATGCTTTTATTTACTCAATATTATGTTTCTAGGATTTACTCATAGGAATACATGCTATTACTTTTCATTGCTGTATAGTATTCCTTTGAATAATTGTATCACTATTTACCAATTTTACTGTTCTTGGGCTTTCAGTTGTTTCTAATTTTTGCTCCATAAACAATGCTGCCATGAACATTTTTTCTATGTCTCCCGGTGCGCACATGCAGGTGTTTCTCTAGGAGTGAAATCTGGGTCACGTTCATTCTATACGTGTTCAAACATAAGAGAACATAATTTAATCCATGTGTTCTAGAATGAAAGCATAGGCGTTTTTAAAGCAGCCAAGGGAAAATTTCAGGGGTTCCCTGACATCCATTTGGGGTGAACAAAACATTTGACACACAGACATCCACTATCTCTAACTCCTCCTCTGCAACACCAGCTGCCTACACACCCATAAGGAAAGAGTCACTTTTGGCCCAGACAGGAGCCCAGGGAGTCCAGGCTGTAGAGTGTGACATCTCCTTCCTTAGCGATAAATAGGCATAGTGCTTTGACCCACCTTTGGGAGCAGGACTAAGGGAATGCACATTTACTGAGTTCCTCAACTGTGTTAAGCAAATTGTCAGGCACTCTACATATAGTATTTTGTTATCTCATTTAATCTCTACAGCTACCCTTTGACATAGAGAGTACTGTCCCCATTTGGCAGGTGGGCAAATTGAGGCTCACAGAGGTTGAGAAATTGGTTCTAGGTCGCTGTCAGCAGGTGGTAAAGGGGGTGTCCCCATCTTGCCTCAGCATTTCTTCTCATAGGTGATAATGCCTGGCTCGTGGTTGGTGCTCTGCAAATATTTGTGAGTGAGTGAAGGAAGAAAGACATGGAATGGGTCACTGTGCTTAAAAACAAAACAACAAAATCAACACTCTGGCAGGCCCATGTGTCCAGTTTTAATTGGCTGATAGCTGCAGTTGCCCCCTACACCCTGGACCCGATCCTTGTAGCAGATCTGAAGAGCAGGTTGGAAATTGCCAGGGTGTCTTTCCCGAGGGTGATGACTGGAGCCCTGCATGGCCACCTGTCTTGGGTGAATCATCACATTTTCTGACCTTCATAATGACCTAAAGTGAAGCAACAGCTGGCAGGGCAGCTGTTCCCCTCTGTGGGTAAAGACATGGCACTGGCCGTTCTGTGCTTGCTCAGGAAGCGTTCGGCCAGGCCCCCTGTTTTTCACTGCAGGATTTCAAAGAGACTTATAAAGAGGAATCCCTAATCCGCCCAGGCCCTGGGGAGGAGGTGGTATTATCTCCAGGGTGGGGGGGAGGGGCTGATTCCCTGTGGAAGTCGTAAATCAGGGGGCTGGGTAGCCAAATGCAGCTGAGAAATCCTCAGGACTTGAGAGCCAAACTGTGGGCCAGGGTCCACCTGCAGCCCTGGTCAGAGCGTGACTCTGGACTCACCCAAGGTCATTGGAAGCCTGGAAATGAGGCCTGCATCCCAGGCCCAGGTGTCCTCACCCTTTGGGCACCTGAAAACCCATCCCTAAGGGTTGCATGTCATTCCTCAGAGCTCAACGCGCAGCCCCTGTGGTTAATTAGAAAAAACAAGGAAGCAAACAAGCTAGGACTGTTGTGATAAATTATACTGATGCTGTCACGGACAGAGACAGCGCGTCCTTTGAAAGACCTGGACAACTTTAAAGCACAGATTTATGGCAAGGGCTCCGTAATCAGCTTACAGTACTGCTTGAAAGAACAAAAACATTTAATAATAATAAATGTGTATATATGCATATATTTTTTGTAATTTATTATTTAAAAGTTTTCAGGCCTTTATTCTTGACGGAGGTAAATTCTTACTTCTAACCTAGGCCACCTTGGGTTGTTACAAAGTGATTATTCTTGTCACCTTATAGGTGAATGCGTATTAATATATTTTTATATAAGTATATAAATATATAGTTATATAATTACCTTTATAATTTATGTATAAATGTAGGATGTGATTATATGTAAGCTACTATACATTATATATACTTTAATAGTCTACTCATAAGTATATAAATATAATTTAAATTTTATATATTTATACTTACACAATTAAATATAAGATTATAAATATAATATTAAAATTTTAAATATATTGAAATATCTATTTAAATGCATAATATGAATTAATGCACCTTGGCATGGAAATTGAGGGGAGTGACTATCAACATCAACACAGCTCACATGGAAACAAAGCTGGGCGATTAAAAATAAGCAGTGTGGGTTTCCCCTCCTGCTGGGCAATAATACCCAATCTCCCAGGCAGCCCAGGTATGCCCTCTGAGCACTCCTCACCGCGTATCAGCCGTGCAAGTCTTGTAAAGCTGCAGGCTTGTTAATCTGGAAGGCTGTACAGATGGACTAACTGAAGCTTTAGTCATTATACTTAATTGGGTGAGTGGCCCTCGTAGCTGTCTATAAACTGTGTGTTCACAGTGAGGTAATTAATAATGCCACTTCCTTTTGGGAGACATATCATTAGCCATTATTTCTAGAAACATGACATTGATCTCTTTATTCAGAGAGGTAATTGCAGGTTTCTGAAAAGAGTGTATGGTTTACCCAACAGTCCCCCACAAATGACATCATCTCTGAAAAGTAAAACCCACAAAATCTGTCATTTTGAGTCCAGAGTTGGGATTTTGTTCCCTAGGTAGCAAAAGAAGACTCTGAAAAAAAAAATAATGAACTATTTTGGTAGGGAAATAAGAGTGAAAGATAAGATTTGGTTTTTTAGACGTTAGTAATTTCTTTACGAGGCTGGGTAAGGGGGTTGAGTTTGTGCTCGTTAGGATTACAGCAAGAATGGAAACAAAGTAATGACAAAAAAATTTTTTTTAAAACTTTGCAACTGCCTCTGGTTTTCTTATTGTGTCTTACCACAGGCTCACCAATGAATTCGATCTCAACATTAACATGTAAAAACCCCGCATTCCGAAATCCAAGCTCTAACACCCAGAGGAAGCAGGGAAATGCAACACAGGACCTGACATTTTGCATTGACTGGATGCCCTACTGCGGAGCAAGAATCAAAGGAGAATTCCAGAATAAATTTTTCTAAAGCCTCTAGCTGACTTACCATCAACAATCCTACTTTCAGTGTTCACATTAAATTGAAAAAACATCTAACTTGCCACGTTTCACTTTTTTTTTTAGGAACTTTATAAGGTAATAGTAGGATTAGAGAGAAATAGAACCTGCATTCATGTGGATTGTTTTACTGCCAGTTTCAAATCCTTGCCTGGTTCTTGCAACAACATGAGTCCACTTGAGAAAGGAGCGTTCAGCAAATTAGAACAAGGTAGCTTCTTTAAATCAACTGCTAGATTATCTGGTTCCAAACTCTTTTGTAAACTTGACGCTGTGAACCTTTCAGATGTTGATGAATTTTTCGAACCATGATTTTCCAAAGCATCTTTCTTTTCATAAACTTGTTTGGCACCAGCTTTCCTGCTTTTTCGGGTAGAGTTCTAAATGGAAACCATAGAATCTCTAAACTGGCCATAAACCGTCATTTCTCAAGTATAGTAGAGGGGATACCAAATGTGCAAGACGCTGCAGATGTATGTGGAGCATGATGCATTTTCTGTTCTCCTCTTGGAAACTGCCTCAGCATAGTGGGCCGTTAAAGGCCCTGAGAAGTCCTGTAGTGAAGGAAGCTGCTCAACTTTGTTTACCTGGAGAATTTTTTTTAAAGCTGTTTACTCTTTTAACTTTTCTGTATAGTTTTCAATGTTTATAATAACGAGTTAAAGCAAAACAATTTTACTTTTTTTTTTTTGCATTATACCTATTAACATCCTGCAGAGTTGGCATTTTTTAAAACCCAGTAGGAAACATTGTCCTGAGTTACTCCATTTAACCTATTTGTTGAGTTTCTCTTCTTTTCAGATAAACAAGGGGATCACCTGAATATGGATTTACTGATTAAATATGAAAACTTTAAATTTGGAAACAATTGAACATCACAGGTGTGAATTCATTTCTCAGATACAAAATAATTTTCATTGTTAGCCAAAGCTGGGATGGTAGTGACAAGACTGGATTTGCATTCAGCCCAAAAATAGAAGGGGAAAGACGTTTTCAATTAAATAGTTTTAACTAGCATTACATTTCAGTTCTCAAAAATAAATTAAAAATTTTAAGAGACATTTACTGAAAGAAAATGTCTCTTTTCAATTTTAGGTACAAATAAATGATGGAATTAAAGATGATGTTCAGGGGCTGGCCTGGTGTCGCAGCAGTTCAGTTCGTGCATTCTGCTTTGGTGGCTCAAGATTTGCTGGTTTGGACCCCGGGTGTGGACCTACGCACCGCTTATCAAGCCATGCTGTGGCAGGTGTCCCACATATAAGGTAGAGGAAGATGGGCACAGATGTTAGCTCAAGGCCAGTCTTCCTCAGCAAAAAGAAGAGGATTGGCAGTGGATGTTAGCTCAGGACTAATCTTCCTAAAAAAAAAAAAAAAAAAGATGTTCAAATGTCTAAATAATTATTTTAAAGCTAATCCTAAAATGTCATTTAATGTCTCAATACCAAATGGGTAGATATTGGATTGGATAATTTGGCATTTTAGGGTGGGAAGACTTCAAGAGGGTATTTATTATGGCTTATGGATTTTAAAACCATAATCTCAGGATGAATTTGGTTAACGTTATTAAAAGCTATATCTTAAATATCTATGCTTTGTTTAATATATTAAATTTATTAGTACAGTTGTCTGTTGGATTTTATTTTTAACCTGGCAGGAGCATACGCATTTTAATCTAAATTTAATCTAAATGCTCAAATTTATCTTCAAATGCTTTCCTTAGTTAATTATGCAGATGTATCTTGCTAATGCAGCAAACAACTCTCTCCAAGGTGTACTTTGGATGCCTAATTATCCATAAGAATTAAAAATCCTTTGATTAAAACAAATCACTCTCGTTAAGAATTAAAAACTTCATTTTCCTCTCCCAAATTCAGATCTTACTATGTCGTTGTTTGTTACATGTACCACCAGTGGGGCTTTGCTTACGGCGATGGGGACGCCACGGGAGAGGCCGGGGGCGAGGGATTGGGGAGAGAAACTGCAAAGGTTTCTCTGTAGGGCATCCTTCTAGGGTTTATTAGTTTTAGGGCTATTAAATTGTTCTGATGAATCTAATGCTTTCCTAATGTCTCAGATTATTCTATGCGTGGCAAATACACAATGAAAGTCTTCCAAGGGAGATTTAAGTTAAACAAATAAATTCTGGCCACGTCAAGTGAGTGGATCAAGATGTTCTTGTCTTTCCTTTCCTGCCTTGGTGAGTCTGATAAAATCAGAAACTTCTCTACCCTTCGGATTTTTAAGGAGGAAAGAAAGACCAGATTTAGGCCTGGATGCCTCTCCCTGGGCCCGCTGAACCCGAACCAAGTGGCTGTGGATTGCAGGAACAAGAGCTCCTTTGTCATCTTCATTAATCAAACCCACCAAGCCAGATGAACGGGAGGCATTTTTTAAAGTAAAATAATTCACTAGAATTTGGATGTGTTTCTCTTTAATTAGTTTGATGAGCCCCAAGTCTGTGGGACTTGTCAAACACCTTTATTAACCCTGCGCTACTGACCTAGGGAAAAAGCTGGGGAGAGGCAAAGGCATAGGCAGGTGGAATTAGCTGAATGAGAGGTCTTTTCTGTGCAGCCTGTTCTCCAGATGAAAAGAATCATTACCACAATGATACTTCTAATTATCCTGTCATTAGGATAAGTCTTGGTTTGCTGTGGTGCAGGGAGCCTTGCTTTAGACAACATGATCCAGGAGGCAGTGAAAGCAAGAAGGCCTGGGAGGCATTTAACCCTTTCACTAGATCAACACCAAACTTCAGTCCTCAGACTAACCCAAGAGTTTTTCATTTGCCTTGCACCATTCTTCCCGCCTTGTGTATAAATGTGTCAAAACAAGCAATACCTAAGTTGCCATGGGAAAATGTATCAGGGAGGGACTCTGGGTGCCCCCACCATCACCCATATCATACATGGTATTTCTGTGTCTTCATGTTCACAGTTTCACTCAAGCTCAGCCAATGGACATGTTGTTTCCTGTGGAATGTATCAATCTAACCACCTCCCCCACACTGGGGAACAAACGACCAAACCAAGATGCTCCTAATTCTAGCACGTGTTTACAGAAGCAAAACTGGGCACTGCAGAATTAAGGGTATAGGGCAAGGTGTCTGTCGGTGGAAGGGTGTAGCTTAGCGGGGGAGTCTGTGGACTTTAGAGTTTGATGGGCCTAGATTTGCATCTCAGCCTCTTAACTTGCTACACCTTTGGCCTGAAGTAGGTTACAAGCTTCTGAGCTTCGGTTTCCTCATCTGTAACTTGGGGTTTAACAATAGACCTGCCTTGCAGAGCTGTTTGGAGGAATAAATGACAGTTCATGTACATTGCTAAACAGCACTTGGAAGACACAGAGCAAACTTAGAAGACGGGCGTGAAGTGGTGGTTTCTAACAGTTTTCCTAAAGCACGTCTGTGTTTTCCTGACATCACCAGTCTGTCAGAAGTACCCACCATGCTATAACAAAGAAGCTCACCGATTGACTCCTAGATCTGAGGTTAGATGCTAAGTCACTTTCTGCAGCTTCTAGTTGCAAAGTGCCTGAAGAAGGCTGGTTGGTGAACTAAATTCTTTATTTCCTAAGTCTGCTTTGAATAGAACAAGCTCCTCAAAACTGTTTTGGTATAAGTACCCAAGAAGACACATTTTCCTAATAAGATAGTATGTTTTATATGGGTGACATTTGGATGGTGAGAATGATAATGTTGGCAAGAATCTCTGACTATTTCCAGGACTTTCTTCTTTAGGACAATGAACCATGATGCCCCAAATGAGGTCATGGATTTTAGCATGAATAAATCCGATCCTGTTGACATCTTTTAAAAACTGTGTCTGCCCCAGCCTTCAACTGGCACTGAGATTTTTAAAAAAAATTTTATTTCATATATTCTTCACACGTATAAATGGATTTACATGTAGGATGAGAATTTGAACTATTTGGAAGAAAAGCACAATTTATATTGAAAGTATTCTTATACTTTAATGCCATTTTTATAATAGCAAACATATATATGTTTGTATTGAACAATAGTCTAGAGAAACCACAATATAAAATATTTCAAAATAAGTCAGTTTTGAATTTCACACTTAGAGGGCGTGGATTTTTCCTGAAGTGTAATGAAAAGCACATATTGGTAGGATTTATTTTACTGACAAATACCACTGAAGATCTGCCGTGGTGTGTGGCGTGGGGCTAGTACAAAGCAAGCCCCAACAGGAGTAGGTGTCATCAGAGGACCCCCCCCGACACTTTATGCAAATTTTATGCAAACTACATATATGCAAATATATGCATACATATATATCACTGCATCTCAGACAGTGGTATAACTACATACACATCCCAGATAATTATTGACCACTGAAAAAATATTAAGCGATTGTCATCATGTATTTCTAACTCATTAATGGTATTTTCATTAGGTGAGACTGTTATTTATAAGTCCTTGCTGTGATTATTTTAAAGTTTACACATATTGTGGGTTTCGGTATCATGCTAAGGTCAAATTATTATGAACTCTGAAGGATGCCTAATTCCATGAGCTGGTTAATTTCTACGGCCATTGTAAAGATGACATTGTATTGCTATGAATTTTAATTAAAATGGCAGTCTTTGTTTAATCCTTTTATTAAAAACCTCCCTACAATGCAAGTAAAAAGTTTATGTAAGAAAGCAGTTAATTTTTGAGATGTTTGAATATCTTTTCTGTTCAAATCTCATAAACGTAGCCCTCCATCAATCCATTTTTTCCTTAGAAGGCAGTTTTCCACCTATTTTGTATAAAAAGTAGAGCTTGGAATTTGCTTTAAATATAATTAGGGCCCTAAAATGTATGGTTGCTCTCTGAAAACTATATCTCCGAGCTCTTTTGCAATACAAGTTAATTAACTGGATTTAGATATTTGCAAGATGATATATTTAATGGGATTACTGCTCATATAATGTTCTCAGTGACTGATTTGCAATCTAAGCTCACGGAACCGAGTGCTGAATTTCCAGCTCTTTGAGAGTTAATGTTGTGTTAAAGAAAAGTACAATTTGAACCTCATTGTTCATGAATAGGTGAGTTATTCCCGTGAAATGGAGCCGGGCCCTACAAGGGGTGCAGCAGGCAGATGCGTGAGCCGGAGCTCGCAAACCATCACATTCCAGCCACGGCCCCAGGTAGCTGGATCTCCACACCTGAACTCCTGACAAGTTCAAGGCAATTGTGTGTCTCGTCAAAATATAATGGCCCATTATTCACCGTCTGTCTCCCAAGTGGGATCAGTTAGATGCTTCTGCTCCACAGGCTTAAAGATAAACACCTATGTTTTGGTTGGTTGCGGGTTAAAATGAAACCATACATAACCATTCTGCTCCCCCCGGCCCTGACTATTGTGAGCCCTGAATGTTCCAAATCCATCTTTCAATGCAGTCATCCAAAATATTTGTGATTATTTTATCAGACTGAGTGGAAAGGTAAGTAATAATTTGCTTTGAAGAAATATCAGTAGAAAAATGTCAGCCTTACAAGAAAAAGAAATCCCCTCCTATTCGTGTCTGCCTTTGTTCACTTTCTCTTTTTTTTTAAAGCAAATATATTTCTGCCAGTCAGTTGGGCTCAGTTTAATGTTATGGCTTCAGTTATTGAACATGACATCACTAATGAATGTAATTTAAATCTTCCTGATCAGAGAACTACTGTAAAAATAGCATTTTAACTAAAATGTTGAAACTTTTATTAAATGTCTAAATATTAGCTCAGTCAAATAACTATTAAGAGAAAATTTAAATTCTCCCTTGGTGGGAAGGTTATATAACAGTACATCCAGTTTCTCATTTTCTCTGGGCCCTTAGTGAGTGAAACAGTTCTTTGTATCTGACGTAACATGATAATTTCCAGGGAACCTCAGATGCAGTCTGTGTCTTCTATCTGAGCTTCCGGGTCACCACTGAACACTCTCACGCAAAAGGATAATTTTGAAAGGAAGCATCTCTCCATAATGTGGACATGACAGTTTCTCTCAATTTTTAGCTAGATACTCCTAAAGCTGAGCTGTTAGGCCAATATGAGAGTAATTTGAAAACAGGTGTCAAAAAGTCAGAGACCAGAATCACCAGATGCAGGTGCTCAGTCAGCTGAGAGTTCATTTGGTCCAAGTTCACTTTATGGAAGAGAAGACTTCGTCCAAAGAGGTAAAGTGACTTACTGGATGGGACAGCAACAGCCTGGGCCTCATTCAGCTCCTGAGACTCCCGGGGGGTGCATGAAGAAGAGAAGGAGTCTGACTTTTACTCTTCTTGCTTCCCTAACACTCTACAAAGTCAGGAGAAGCTCACAGGCATGCACTGCTCTCACAGTTCCGCTCTACCTGCCACAAACCCCTGCGGATGGGAAATCCCGTCACCAGTGGTTGCTGGGGACATAGGGGTTAGCACGTACCCCAATAGCCCTGCAGTGATTCTGGGTCTGGCTCCAAGGGCTCCTGACCCGGGTTGTTGGGCTACGCCCCCACCCCCTCTTCCTTCCCTCCCCCTGCACTTCTTTCTCAACCCGCCTTAGATGAGGCAATCACTGCTTGTCTGTCTTTTCGTGTGTGTGTTTCCACTTGGAGGTTCATGGAAAGAGCTGTTTTCCTACCTTATTGAACTTTTCCTAAGCAAGGGAGCTGGATTCAACCTCCCAGCCCTTGTCACCTCATTAACCTCTACCCTTCCTTTAGATCTTGGCTCATTTTCAAGCCTTTCCTGACCTTCACAACCAGGTCAATCCCTCTATCGCAGGCTTTCGTAACATTATATATGCCTCCTTAGTAGCACTTAACATAATTGTAATTTTATACGCATTTATGTGCTATTTCTAAGATAGCTTTTTATTTCGAAATAGTTAAGACTCATAAGAATTTGAAAACTAGGACTGAGAATTCTTGCATGCTCTTCATCTAGTTTCCCGGATGAGAAACTCAATCATAATATCGGACATAACCACAATATATTGTCAAAACCAGAAATTGACATTGGCACAATACTATTAATTCAGGTAAAAATCTTGCTAGGATTGTAACAGTCTTTACATGATGATTATGTGTGTGTAGTTTGATGAAGTTTCGAGTCAGTAACTATCATCACTATCAAGATATAGGATTGTTCCTGCTCCTCGAAGAAACTTCCTCCAGTTACCCCCTGATGGCGGCACTCTTTCCCCGGCTCTAACCCCTGCCGATCACAGACCTGTTCTCCATCACTATAGCTGTACAACATTGGGAATGTTACATAAATGGAATCATATAGGATGTAATCCTTGGACAATGGCCTTTTACACTCAGCCACTCTAGAGATCCATCAAAGTTGTTTGCATCTATCAATAATGTGATCCATTTTATTACTGAGTAGTATTCCTTGTATGGATGGACCACAACTTGCGTACCCATTCACTCGTTGAAAGACATCTGGATTGTTTGGTTTGGGGCTATTACAAATAAAGCCTTTATTGTACTATACTGTACACATAACTTTTGTGTACAGGCTTTCGTGTGAACATACATTTTCATTTCTCTTGAATAAACACTCAGGAGTACGATTGTTAGGTTGTATGGTAAGTGTATATCTATCAGAAACTTCCAAACTGTTTTCTAGCATGGCTGGACCATTTTCCGTTCCCACCAGGAAGCAGTGTATGAGAGATCTGGTTGCTTCACGTCCACATCGGCACTTGGTATTGTCAGTGCTTTTTGCTTTAGCAATTCTAATAGGTGTGTAGTGGTATCTTGTTATACCTTTAATTTACATAACCTTAATGGCTAATGATGTTGAATATCTTTTCATGTGGTCATTAGCCATCTATAATATCCTCTTTGGTGAAGTGTCTGTTCAATTCTTGACTGTTTTCTAATTGAGTTGTTTCTTTTTTACTGTTGAATTTAGAGTGTTCTTTATATATTCTGGATACAAGTCCTTTTTCAGATATGTGACGTGCAAATATTTTATTCCAGTCTAAGGCTTATCATTTTATATTCTCAAGAGGGTGTTTTGCAGGGGAAAAATTCTAAATTTTGGTTAAGTCCAATTTATCTATTTTTACTTTTATGGACCATGACTTTGATATCATGTCTAAGAGAACTTTGACCAATCCTATGTCATTAAGTCACAGGCTGTCCTAATCCAATTTGAGCATCAAGCATTGGGCCAGCTTAGGCTCTTTCGTATGCTAATATCTATGATTCTAGCCTTTGGGTTCAAAGATGACGCTAAGACTTTAGTTCGTCGCAACAGAAGGTGCCTAATAAATGCAAAGCATTGTTGGGCTGCAAAGATAACATTGACTTGGCCTTTTGCAAATGTGTAATTTAGTAGGGGTGGCATCTCCAATGAACAAATGGCTATAATTAGGGTGGCATCATGGAAGGCCTATATTGGCAAAATAGGCAAAAGTCACATCTGTGAGGAGAATTAGGACGTCTCCATGGACCAGTGGGATCTGAAGAATGCATAGGAGGACTTCCGCAGGCAGAAGCTGAGAGTGGAGAGGGGACCTCTGGTGAAAAGGACAAGGTAAATAGAAACCTACAGAGAGAAAGTGGATGTCTGAGGCAAGACCAAACATCCAGTTTCAGAGTAGAAGGGGAGGGAGAAGATGGTACTAAGGTGGTTTGGGAGCATGTTACAAAGGCTTTGAAAGCCAAGCAGAGGTCTTTCTACTTAATTTTCTGGGAATAGATGGAATCCATTGAAAAATTTTGGTCAGAGGATGGATTAGCTACGACTCTTGACTTGGGAATGTAGCCGGCACAGTGAGTGAAGTGGTTCTTGGACTGGGAAAGGCAGAGAACTCTGGCTACTGCAACAGCCCAGGTATGCACCCCTGACTTTGCTACTTGTATGTGATGAGCACTGACTCAATACGACTTCATGGGAAACAGGAAGAATTATAAATAGGGCCTGGGAATTAAAGGCTCCTGATGATTATTTGTTGAACGAATGAAAGATGTGTTTCTCAAAATAGACTTGTATTTGTCCAAAATATGAGTTACCCAAGCAAGGTTTTGAACGTAAGAAAATTATGCATATGTTAAAATGATGCTAAAGATTACTTAGCAAAAAAACCCAAAAAACAAAACAAAAAGCCCCAATGATGTGCAACGAATGCAAAAAGAGATTGGCTCACCACCTAGGACCATTATTGTACAGTACATCCTGACTGTGTAAAAGCTTTCAACATTTCACGTGGGAGAGCCAATTCTACTGCTCTTCGCTTCAAAAACCAGGACTATGTGGCTTCTCTAAAAACTGAAGGAGTTTATACTTGGGATGAGACCAAATTCCGTTTGGGGGAAAGGAGTGCTACGTGTGTGCTGTAGGGAGCACAGTCCCTCCAGGCGATCTGGGCAAAGGCGACCACGTCCAAGGGGAACTTCAGCGGAACTCACACCAAGTCCAGCCTAAGCCAAGACCGTTGGGTACAGAATCTTCATGATATGAAATCTGGGAAATTACTGAAATCTAAAGACAAAATTCTGAATTTAGTTTCTCAAAAAAAAAAAAAGGGAAGAAAGGAAAGAAAGAAAGGAAAAACCTTGGGCTCATACGTTTCCTTGTTACTCTGTGCTCCACCAGTGTTCAAATGCACAGCGAGGGCTTTAGCAGAAGTATGTAATTATTCATCTTGCTGCTTGTGGGAAGTCAATCTAGCTGAACTCGCCTTTTGCTGAGAGAGAGACACTCGCACACACACATCCGAAGGGACGTGTCTATACTCCCTGGCCTTGCTCACTTTAAGACTTTAAGCCAATTCCATATCCTAATTTCAGAGAACCTAAAATACTGGTTCCTGTAGGATTCCCCCAACACCCAAATCTTATAACATTGAGCCTTGCTGGCTGTTAGAAAGATTCTGACTCTCAACATCATCAGAGATGAGGATTCTCAACCTTATTTTTAAAGACGCAGGAGAGAGGAAACCACTGTGGGACTTTTGGGAAACCAACACATGAGAAAGAGAATAACCCATTAAAATCCAACACAATACCCTGAATTCCTGTTAGTCATTTTTGAAAAGAGAAATGGGCATTGGTTACACAAAGATAAGGCCAAGATGCTTAACAGCAGGTAACTGAGATGCTCTGCGGCAAGCGGAAGGAGGAAATGAGGACCCCATACAGATGACTTTAGACTTTGTCGGGGGAAACATGTCACATCCATCCAGCGTGCATTGTGGCTTGTCTCTCTGTCGCCACTAATTTAAGCAAACTCTTTAGTGTCCTTGTGAATTAGTATCATGAGATGTTAGGAAAGAGCAGTCCTTCAGTGCATTAATGAGCAAGCGGTCAGGTCACCTCTGCAAGCAAGTACTTTAAGAAACGATAGCACTGAGGCTCTGCCTCGGCCTGAAGCAAGCACGCGTTAACTCCTTCTGAGAAGGGCTGAAAAGCTTACATTCAGCATGCATTAATCTGAAAACAAGTGTACTTTTGTGTCTGGGGAGGATTCTTTTCCTTTCTGTCAATCTAGTGCATCGACAGAGGGAGATTCTAGCTTGACTATCAGGTTGCCCTCTAAGCTGAGACCCCTGGGCTGGCCACGCTCGGTGAAACTGTGTATCCTCTCTGATTGCCCCAATCGTCGTGAACACTCTGAGTTCCCTTTCTCCTCCATGACCTGTTTCCAGTTTCTTGGGAGGAGAAATGACCTCCAGGTCATATGAATAGTTCTTCAGCTCTGTTGATAGGATGTTAACTGGGGGCAAAAGCAACACACACACACACACACACACACACACACGACGCATCTCAATAACCACTGAAGGCATTTAGCTCTTCTGCACCAACACATCGTGGAAGGGTCTCACGGATTTTGGCACTTTGGGGGTGACACCTAGGCACTTGCCGGCCCCTAGACTTTTTCTACCTTGTTGTGAGCTTTTAGTTTTGAAAAAGCTAAATTCTACTGAAATTGGGAAAAAAATGCTTTTGCATTATGTACCCTTTAGGTGCTCAGAACTCTGCATGGACATCCAGGGTTGTGTGTGTGTGTGTGTGTGTGTGTGTGTGTGTGTGTTTAAATGCCTTTGTCTAGTTGGAAGAGTTAGGAGTTGGAAGTATCCACACTAGAATTTCTACCTTTTACATTTGTGATACTTTGAGAATCACATACATCAAATGTTTAATTGTTAAATACCAAAATAATAATATTAATGGATTGAGTACTTACCACGGGTTAATACTGGGCTAGGCACTTTACCTAAATTAGCCCTAATCTGTGTGATAGTCAAATATGTCAGAGGGGAAGGAAGTGAAGGAAATTTCGGTGACCTGCTCAGGTGACCCAGCTCATCGATGGCCATGGATGCAGCTCCAGAGCCGTGCCCTTCCCACTGCATGACACTACCCAAGGGTGATCTTTGAACGCTTCAGCAAAGCTTCATCATCCACGTAGGCTTCAAGCTCGTGGTTCAAAAAGAGAGAGTTAACGTTATTAGTTCTCGTTCCGTTGGTTTTTGATTTTGTTATAAGAAGAAAAGTTTAATGGGTTTGAAGGGGATTATGTCATTAATTCCAGGTTTTTGTTTTAAACAACTGTTCATATATTCAAATTCTAGTTCTGGGAAACTCGAATTACCCAGTCAGAGATGGAGTTATCAGTTTAGGGTGTGGTGTGGCTTAAAACTGTGTTCCCCTTTACTTTTGGGAAAATATGTGCCCCAGAAGCTGGAAACGCTGTGAATTGACAAATCTGAAAGCGCCCTTAGCCGTCTCTAATCCAGCCGCATGGGAGGCTGAGGTTCAAGGCCGCCCACTGGACTAGGACCTGGGAGTCCTGCCTCCCTCTCCCCCTGGCAGGGATTATTCAGGGACTGCCCCACGCCAGGTCCTTGCCTTCCTCTGGCCAGCCCTCGACGGCTTCCTCCTTCTCTTGTCTTGATCTGTCCTCGGTCTGGCACTTCCTGAATTCTGTCTTGAAACTGCAGTGTTGGGAACTTTCCTCATTGGCAAAGGCCCCAGGTGTGACCCCACTGCCCATGGGCAGTAAAGCCCGTCCCCTCTCCTGTGGCAGGCCCGCCTTCTCAGCCCAGAAAATTGAATTTTAAAAGCACTTGCAAGTCTTGTTTAGTTAATGCCTGTAATCGCTGGGAATGGAGGTCACTATTAATTTCCCCACTTCACTCCTTGAGCTAGGAAACCAAGAAGCCAAAAGGTTAAATGGTTTCCTGGGATCACTAGATGCCAGGAGCCCTGGGCTCAGGAACTCTTGAGAAGAGCGTTTTCCTCCCTAGGAGGAGGAGGTTGAGAGGAAAGCATGGGGCTCAGCCCTCTGCTGCCGTGTCTGCAGCTCCCCTGCCCTACCTCTGCTTGTGCCTCTGGGTCCCCAAGCTGTGCTGGTGCCTGTCCCCTGGTGGGGAGCAGGGGGCATACTCCTTCCCATCACTGCCCAGGGGACTGCCTGGTCTTCCGTTCATTCATTCACTTAATAACTACTTGCCGAGTGTCTGCCAAGACCGAGGCGTCATGGTAGGTGCTGGGATCTAACAGGAGGAGCCGCAGTCACACTCGTTACCCTTGCGCGTTCTATGAAACTCCTCAGAATTTGGGCCATTTATGCTTCATTAATTCCAGTCCCTTAGTTTACTCCCCAATCACTCCATGGGTGCCTCATCTCTGATTTTCAAAGAATGCTGAAGGAAGGAGGAGGGATGCTTATATTTTCCACACACACTTCCCTCCTGCCCTGGGATGAATTTTAAGTGTCAGAGAAGGATCCCATCTGCTCCCCACGAAAGTCGTTTTCCCTGACTTTAGGGACTAAATGCCCACGTCCTCCCAAAGTTTATATGTTGCACCCCACCCCCCAGCGTGATGGTACCCCCTCACCTCTTCTGCCTCGTGATGATACAGGGGAGGACCCTCTATGAACGGGAAGTTGGCTCTCTCCAGATGCCAAATCCGCGTGTGCCTTGATTTGGACTTTCAGCCTCCAGAACTGTGAGAAATAGATTTCTGTTGTTTACAAGCCACCCAGTCTGTGGTATCCTGTTATAGCAGCCCGAATACACTACGACACTGACTTTCCCAATCTGGGCGGACGTGGCCAATATCCCAGCTACCTCTCATTGCAGGTTTGCACATGCACTCGCTCCAGGATAGTTTCCTGCCATTTGGTTTAATCCAGCCATCACTGAGTGCCTTCTGTATGCAAGCCAGCTCTGTGCAAGGCATTCTGCTCAGTTCTGTTGTTCAAAGAAAGTTAGTGCTGTGCTCAGGGCCCTGAACACCTGTCCAACTGCTCATTGTCAGTCAACAAATGTGCACTGCCTGAGCACCTGGGATGTGTAGGCACTGTCCCAAGCACAGAGGGTACAGCAGTGAACAAGTCAGAGCCTGTCGCAGTCTGACTCATGGTCCATTGTTCAAAGTCAGACCTTCAGCATCTTTGATGTTGCCCAACATAATAACCAAGAAGTGGACAACACTTTAAAAGCTACCGGAAGTACCAGGATTCACTAGATTTCAAAATGAAGCGTAGAAAGAAGCAGCATCCCCTGCTCTAGGACCACCTCTGTGCTTTTTGGTCTCTTTTCTCTGTATTTTTAGGTAGCTGTGCTCACCATACCAACAGCTTTGGTTCTTAACCTTGCTTCTTAGAGAACATTGTAGCGTGAACATTTTTCATGTGGTTACAAAGTCTTGTTGAATATTTTTAATGACTACACAGTATTCTAGGAAATCTCTCAAGGCTCTTACAGACTATATTAGTTTCCTGTAGCTCCTCTAACTGATTACCACAAATTTGACGGCTTTTGCAGCCTGCAGCATGCTTTCATAACCATCCTTTTATCTCTCAGACATTCTAGAGTGCTTATGAACCCCAGCCCTTGATGTGAAGTGTGTCAGGCTTCATGTCACAGCAATGCCACTTCCTACTGGGGGACTGTGGTAGGTAGAATTTCCACATGTCCCCCAAGACTCCAGCCTCCTGGTGGACGTGTCCTGTGCGATCCTCTCCCCTTGAGTGTGGGTAGGACTTGCAATATGACAGGATTTCACTCCCATGATGAGTTTACATTACATGGCAAAGTGAAGGGATTTTTGCAGATACATTTGTAGTCCTTTATCAGCTAACTTTGAATTACTAAAAAAGGAGATTTTCCTAATCAGGTGAGCCCTTTAAAAGCCCCTTCTCTCAAAGGGAGATTTGAAGTGAGAGAGATTCTTCTGCTGGCCTCGAAGAGGCAAACCACGTAGTGGCCTTCCTATGTGGGGCTCCGCGTGGCAAGGACCTGAGGCTGAGGGGTTCAGAGTGGTCCCTGGCTGATAGCCAGCAAGAAAACAGTCCTAAAATCACAAGAAACTGAATTCTCCCAACAACCAATGAGATTGGAAGAAGACCCTGAGCCTCAGATGGGATCACAGTCTAGGCCAACGTCTTGATTTCCGTCTGATGATACCTTGAGCAAAAAACTCATATCTGGGCTCCTGCCCCATGAAAACTGTGAGATAGTAAATGTATGCTGCTTTAAGCCTCTAAGTTTGTGGGAATTTGTTACAAAGCAATAAAACACTAATACAGCGACTTCAGACAAGTTCCTTAAACTCTCAGAACCTGTTTCCTTCTCTGTGGGATGCAAGAATGATTGTACCTACTCTAGAGGGTAATTTTGAGGGGTCAATGCCATATCGTGGATGATGGGCTTCCCTAGGCCTAACATGTGGTCAGCGCTGAATATATATGAGCTATTTTTACCAAAGAACCTCAACACCCAAAGTCATATATTGCATCTTAACATTTCTGAAATGGAGATGCAGCTCACGGTCAATGCTGTATCCTTTTATTCTGTTTTACACATGAGAACACCCAGCTACAGAGTGTCTGAGACTTGTCCACAGCACATACCCAGTGATTGTGGTGAATTAAAGATGGTCCCAAATTCTTTGCTACTCCTTCCATGGAGAGATGGAAACTGATTCTCCTCCCCTTGAGTCTGGACTGGCCTTAGGCCACTAGAAGATGGTTAAAGTGATGTTCTGAGACTTCTCAGTTGTCATAAGAAGCCTTGTGGCTTCAGCCCAGGCCTCTTAGAACACAGATTGCCTTGTGCCCCCATGTAAGAGGTCTGACTACTCTGAGACCACCATGCAGAAGAGGCCACATGTAGATCCCCAGTTGACAATCCCAGCTCAGTGTAGCCTTCTAGCTTTTCCCCCTAGGACGCCAGATATGTGAGTTGAAGCTGTCGTGGACACTGAGACCAGACTAGCCATCCACTGAATATGCTAAGTAACTTTAGTCAATGCTGGGTGAGCAGAAGAATCACCCAGCTGAGCCCTGCCCCAAGTCTTGACCCACAAAACCATGAGACTTAATAAGATGACTATTGTTGTAAGCCACTAGGTTTTGAAGCATTTTGTTATGTAGCAATAGGTAACTGGTACAGTAGTGTTTCTAAGGCTTGAGTTGGAGTTTTCCACCTCCGAATTTCGAATTCTTCCCATTAGGTCATGCTGGATAGGAGATGGAAAAGCAGAAGGGAAGCAGGAGGGCATTCCAAGTAAATGGAAACCAAATAATTAAAGGCATTGGGCTCAGAACGGGCACTGGTGGAGATGAGATGACTAGAGAAAGGGGTAGAGAAGCTGGCAAGATTGACTGGGCAGTTTGAGGCCACTGGATGTGGGCATTTAAAAGGGACAAGGAGATGCCTTGGTGAAGCCATCAGTAGAGTCAACGTAGACTCTTGAGCAGAAGGTCGGGAGATGAGCCTGTCTCAGGAAAAGGCCTCCAGCAGCTGGGCAGCAGTGGGGGAGGTGTGAGGATGCTGCTGTGATCCAGGTGTAAGGGAAGAGGAGCCTGGCTTTGGATGTGGCCGTGAGAACAAAACGGAAAGGAAAGTGATGAAGAAAGGATGATCTGGGGTGATAGACTGGACAAAGGGATTGAAAGGAGGGAAGAGACCCCAGAGATGCCAAGGATTTAGGACCTGGGATTGAAAGAATGGAGGGTGTAATGGTTAATTGCACATGTCAATTTATCCAGGCAACAGTACCCAGATATTTTGTCCAACACTAGTGTACATGTTGCTGTGGAGATGTTTTTTAGACGAGATTAACGTTTAAATCAGTAGAACAGATTATCTTCCATAATGTGGGTGGGCATCGTCTAATCACTTGAAGACCTTAAGAGGAAAAAGACTGAGATCACTCAAGGAAAAGAAAATTCTGCCAGCAGACTGCTTTTCAGACTCAAAGGGCAACTCTTCCCTGGGTCTCCTGCCTGTTGGCCTACCTTGCAGATTTTGGATTTGCCAGCCTGCACAATTCCATGAGCGAATTCTTTGAAATCAGTATTTCTCTCACTCTCTCTCTCTCCATATATATATGTATACCCATATGTCCACGCAAGCATACCTTAGAGATATTGCAATAAAGCAAATATTGAAATAAAGCGAGCCACATGAATTTTTTGGTTTCCTAGTGCATATAAAAGTTATGTTTACACTATACTGTAGTCTACGAAGTGTGCAATAGCATTATGTCTAAAAAAAAGAATGTATATACCTTAGTTAAAAAATACCTTATTGCTGAAAAACACTGACCATCATCTGAGCCTTTAGCCAGTCCTAACCTTTTTGCTGGTGGAGGGTCTGACCTCAATGTCGATGGCTGCTGACTGATCAGGGTGGTGGTTGCTGAAGGCTGGGGTAGCTGTGGCAATTTCTTACAATAAGACAACAATGAAGTTTGCTGCATCAATTGACTTTTCCTTTCATGAATGATTTCTCTGTAGCATGCAATGCTGTTTGATTGCATTTTACCCACAGCAGAACTTTTAAAATCGGAGTTAATCCTCTCAAACCCTCCACTTCTTTATCAACTAAGTTTATGTAGTATTCTAAATCCTTTGTTTTAAATTCAACAATTCTCACAGCGTCTTTACCAGGAGTAGTTTCCAACTCAAGACATCGCTTTCCTTGCTCATTTGTAAGAAATAACTCCTCACCTGTTAAAGTTTGATCATGAGATGGCAGCCATTCAGTCACATCTTCAGGCTCCTCTTCTAATGCTAGTTCTCTTGCTGTTTCTACCACATCTGCAGTTACTTCCTCCACTGAAGCCTTGAACCCTCAAAGTCATCCATGAGGGTTGGAATCAGCTTCTTCCAAACTCCTGTTAGTGTTGTTATTTGAACTCTTTCCATGAATCACAAATGTTCTTAATGGCACCTAGAATGGTGAATCCTTTCCAGAAGGTTTTCAATTGGCTGCCCAGACCCTCAGAGAAATCACCATCTATGGCAGCTATAGCCTTACAAAATGTATTTCTTAAATAATAAGACTTGGAGATTGAAATGCCTCTTTGATCCATGGGCTGCAAAATGGATGCTGTGTTATCAGGCATGAAAACAGCATTAATCTTGTACATCTCCATCAGAGCTCCTGGGTGACCAGGTGCATTGTCCATGAGCAGTAATATTTTGAAAAAAATTGTTTTTTCTGACCAGTGGGTCTCAACAGTGGGCTTAAATAGTCAGTAAACCACGTTGTAGGAAGATGTGCTGCGTCCAGGCTCTGTTGTTCCATGTGTATAGCACGGGCAGAGCAGATTCAGCACCCTTCTTAGGGCCCTACGGTTTTAAGAATAGTAAATGATGGGCTGGCCCAGTGGCATAGTGGTTAAGTTCACACGTTCCGCTTCTCGGTGGCCCAGGTTTCTCTGGTTCGGATCCCGGGTGCGGACATGGCACTGCTTGGCACGCCATGCTGTGGTAGGCGTCCCACATATAAAGTAGAGGAAGACGGGCACGATGTTAGCTCAGGGCCAGGCCTCCTGAGAAAAAAGAGGAGGACTGGCAGTAGTTAGCTCAGGGCTAAACTTCCTCAAAAAAAAAAAAAAAAGAATAGTAAATGAGCATTGGCTTCAACTTAAAGTCACCAGCTGCATTAGCCCCTAGCAAGAGAGTCAGCCTGTCCTTTGAAGCTTTGAAGCCACGCACTGACTTCTCCTCTCCATCTATGAAAGTCCCAGCTGGCATCTTCTTCCAGTAAAAGGTTGTTTCATCTATATTGAAAATCTGTTGTTCAGTGTAGCCGCTTTCATTAGTTATCTTAGCAAATCTTCTGGAGAACTTGCTGCAGCTTCTACATGAGCACTTGCTGCCTCCCCTTGCTCTTTTATGTTATGCAGACAGCTTCTTTCCTTACACTTCATGAACCAACCTCTGCCAGCTTCAAACTTTTCTTCTGCAGCCTCCTCACCTCTCTTAGCTTTCATAGAACTGAAGAGAGCTAGGGCCTTGCTCTGGATTAGGCTTTGGCTTAAGGGAACGTTGTGGCTGGCTTAATCCTCTATCCAGACCCCTAAAACTTTTTCCATGTCAGCAATAAGGCTGTTTTGCTTTCTTATCGTTTGTGTGTTCACTGGAGTAATACTTGTAATTTCCTCCAAGAACTTTTACTTTGCAGTCACAATTTGGCTAATTGTTTGGCACAAGAAGCCTACCTTTGGCCTATCTTGGCTTTCGACATGCCTTCCTCACTAAGCTTAACCAGTTTTAGCTTTTGATTTAAAATGAGAGACCTCTGACTCTTCCTTTCACTTGAACACCTAGAAGCCATTGTGAGTTTCTTAATTGGCCTAATTTTAATATTGTTGTGTCTCAAAGAATAGGGAGGCCTGAGGAGTGGGAGAGAGAGGGGGGACCTGCTGGTTGGTGGAGCACTCAGGACACATACAACATTTATAGATGAAGTTCACCATCTTACATGGCCCCGGTTCATGGTGTCCCCAAAGAGTCACAATAGTAACATCCAAGATCACTGGTCACAGGTCACTAATAATGAGAATGTTTGAGATATTGAGACAGTTACCAGCACGTGACGCAGAGATGCGAAGTGAGCAAATGCTGTCAGAAAAATTGCGCCAATAGACTTGCTCAATGCAGAGTTGCCCCAAACTTTCGACTTGTAAAAAAGCAGTATCTGCAAAATGCAGTAAAGCAAAGTGCAATAAAATGAGGTGTGCCTGTATACATACATTATATATATATATGTTTATGTATTCACACATACACACACACATACACATCCTATCGGTTCTGTTTCTCTGGAGAACCCTGGCTGCTACACAAGGGTATAGAAAAGAGATGATCTGGGAGTAAGTCCTACTTGAACCAAAATATAAAAATAGTAGGAAACACAAGGAGTTCTTAAGAAAAGACAGAAAACACATAAAATTGACCCAAAGTGTACCAAAGCCCACAATTGTGGTCTCAGTCATTGCTGATAAAGAAAGCTTTCACTAATACCTTTAATTAAAATGAGAAGTTGGACGCTCCCATTGCTGAAAATCCCAGCACAGTGTTCAAAGATCTTCCCAAGTGGCTCGACCTACAATTTGACCTGACTGTTTCGGTTTGCTGCAACTCATGAAACAATGAGCACACAATAGTAAATTCTGGTTTATCCCAAGCGTCTTTCTAATGGGCACATTATTCGGTGACTAATGTAGAATATGGTTCCACCAGATGTTTGTGGTGAAGCTGCTCATGGTTTTCCTGCTAATTCACCACCATATAAACTGTGATAATTTGAGGCTCGTTTTAATGTTAATTATGACTTGCAAGAGCATGGCTAAAGGTTTGCAGTGTGCCACACTGCCCCTGAGCAGGCAGGAACTGAGTAAGTCAGCTTTCCCTTGAAGTCAGCCCGAACGATCACTGTCAAATCGTCTATTTCTCTGGCAGGTCTAATTTGGGGTGTATATTAAATAAAAGGTGCACTTAAAAAAATAACAACTTCCACTGTATATTAAAGGCTTAATAGCTTTTTCTGGTCTTTGGATTCAGTCTTCACCAGGCAATTTAAAACCCAGTAATAACTTTAATAAGGTACGTATTAGAAATCAGTTGTTTTTTTTTTTACTCCACATACACACGAGCTCTCACCAACCATAGATATTTTGTTTCAAACTCTTTCCTCAGCTTCATCATTTGGTTGGAAAGAGAGAGTGAGGATTAGCAATCCTACTTAAGTCAACTCTCACTGGGAGCCGGCTCCGCGCCCAGGGCCGGGATGGGAGGATGAAGACGCTAGTGAACCTGACTTCTGGCAGCTCAGAGGAGTCCGGCAGGTGGACTGCAGTGTGACAGATCACGAAGGGCACAAGGCCAGGGAAGCACTGAGCAGGGAGGGCCTTCATTTTCCCAGCGTGAAGACAGCATTAGTGTCTTTTTTTAGCAAGGCAATTTCACCTCGTGGTTAAGTCCAGATCCAGACTGGCATGGCCACATACGAGCTGTGTGACTCAGGCAAGCTAATGGCCTTTTCTGTGCCTCTGTCCCTCGTTTTAAAGCTGGGGGCAATAGTAGCACTGATGTCATACTGTATCGGTTGGGAGGCTCAAATGTGCCTCCAGATGTAAAGCCCCGAGAACATGGAGGAAACGCCCCTTAGGCTTATTCATCCTTGTTACGATGCACACTCACTGAAATCAAGGCGAATGGTTCAGAAAGGATGAGATTGAAAAGCAAAAATCCCCTGCACTCCCGCCACCCTGAGATAACCATCGTTCCTATATTGGTGACCATCCTTTTACTCATCTCTTACTGAAGAGAAACATGCCCAGAAATATAATCTTATGTAAATGGATATTACATTCTTTTTAAGAAAAAAACAGGAACCATTGTTTAAACCTTTACTTTTGGGTTCTTTCTCTTTTTTCCCAGCCCTCTGCCCATCCTGCTCCTGGTTGCGAACACTGATGTGCAACCTCACACATCTTTCTCGATGCTCCTATAATCGACATCAGCCTGTGGACCAGGGCTGGGGAGGCTCATTCCTGTCCTGTAATGTAGTGATATTTTTAATATTTCTCTGTCTCTGAGTGTGTGGATTTTATTGTCCCTCACTTGACAATCTAAACCAGGAATCCCTCCAAATCAACTTGTAATAGATCTAACTCATTCTTTTTAGTGATTGTGTAATATTCATGGTTCTACTGTTCATTCAACCATTCTGCCCTGATTGGCACTCACTTTGCTTCTGTGTGTGTGTGTGTGTGTGTGTGTACAAAGAATCTCATAATCAGAATACAGGACCTTTTATTTACAGAAATAGTTTCCCAGGAATGGGGTACTGGAGGGTTTGGGAAGGCAGATTGAGGGGTCTTGAAAAATAGTCAAAGGTGTAGACACGAAACTACAAAGGAGCCAGATCACTCCATCTAACTTTCCAAACTGATAAATATTGAAATAGGCCCAATTTATCCAGTGGATGGCAGAGCTGGACTTGAAGCTAGAGCTTCTGGCTCACATTCCACTGCTTTTCTCCTCTTCTACATGGACAGAGGAAGTAATATTTGAACTTAGTCTTGAAGGATGACCAGAATACAGAAGGTAGAAAAGAGGGCAAGGGCATCTCAGCTAAGGCAAATGGCATGGACCAAGGCCAGGTAGGTTTAAAAGTGCATGATCTAGAAGGAAGGCTAAGTTTTTCTTACTGTTAAGCCTAGGATTCTAGCAGGGAGCTTAAGATATGTGGTGTGAGCAGGTGAGGCCAGATGGGTAGGAAGGAGGGGCTGTGTTCAGGAGTCTTGATATTGTCAGGCAGGTTATGGGGAAACATCAGGCTTTAGGCTGATTCCATCCCATGAGTAATTGGGAGAGATCACTCTGTTGGCAGGTGGCAGCTAGTTAATTTAATTTGCCAGAGCAATTGAAGGTGCGAGTCAAGAAGACCAGGTAGGATGCTAGAGATATGGGGAGATATGGGGACACTCCTGGGTAAAAGCTACAGGACCTGTTGACCAAATGCTCAAGACATTGACCATCTTGAGCACATGAGCTCAACAAATATTGAAAGAAATACTCTCACGTGGGAAAGTGGTGATGGATGGGAGGAGCCAAATATGGATACCTACTGATGCTGAGTCATTGTCAAGTCGCTATGCCATCACCTGGGGCAATGACCCAAAGAAGGAGATACTCCGGTGGCCCATCGGCCCACCGCTTTGGAAATGTTTCCCCAAACTCTCAAGGATTACCCTGATCTCACATTTATGCAGTAGGATCTATTACATGGGGGACTATCTTTTATAGCCCTGTGCTCTTGGCAATGAGCAAACATCTCAAATTCCCCAGAAGAAAGCTGTGGTTCTCCTATGAAATTAATTTTCCACTGACCCAGGTCCAGAAGGCTGTTTGAAAGATAAGTGTTGATTGATGTGCATAGGAAGACTTCCATCCAGTTTTGCAAAGTACGAAATCTGCAAATCTGCAAGTAGAAATAGAGTCTTTCTGGAAAAAATATTAATACTGTACCTTGGTGTTACCGGGTGATTGCTTTTCAACACCTGGGAGGACTTTGAAATGAACAATTCCTATTTATATCTTCCCCCAAATAGCACTGGAACTCCCAGGCATCTTATAAAAGTTTGGAACAGGCCTGCATTGCCGAGGTCATAACTTGAATAATCATACAGAAAGCACGAGCCCAGGCATATTACAATTACAGAGGGATCAGGTCTCAAATGAGCCAGGCACCTGAAATGAGTGCCTGTCTAAATCCCAGGGGTGATTCTGAAAACAAAAATGCAAGGAATGAATCCGGAGGATGATATTGAAATCTATGGCAGGAGGTGAGTTTAAGAAAGAGTTGAGAAATGAAAGATGAGAATAGAATGATAGAGGCAGGACCCTGAGGATGCGTTTCCATAGCAGCAGGCAACTGGGGGAGAGGTAGTAGAGAAAACAGAGTAGTAAGAAGAGAACAGAGCAGAAATGGACTTATCGCAGACCCTGGAGGAAGTGAAAACTGAAGGAGGCATTGGAGGGACTGAGTAAACCCTTTTGCTTCCTAGTCTTACAAACGAGGAAACCCCACCATCAACCCAAAGCTCACCTCCCAGGATCTACTTTCCTCTCACCAGGCCCTGCTCCTGGAGCCACAGCCTGACTCTTTCTATGCAAACGTGAGAGACTGTGAGGGGGGTTAGATGGACATAGATTCTGTCTCCGTTCGCCTCAAACATTGAAATGAGACTAGAGGTTCATGGAATATGGAGGCACAAATACCGACTCAAGGGAAGGAATACACTTTTTGAGACAGATGTAGGGGGCTTTTGTTTTGTTTTACAAACTGGCTTCGGAAGGTGTGTGAGGGTGTCACCGTGAGAGCCTCACCGTGACGGGCAAAATAATACCTCCACCCCAAAGATGTCCATGTCCTGATCCTCATAACCTGCCAATGGGTCCCTTACGTGACAAGAGGGACGTAGCAGGTGTGATTAAAGTTAAGGACCTCGAAATGAGGAGATTATTTTGGATTATTCAGTTGCCCCAATCTAACCCTATGCATCCTTAAAAGCAGAGAGCCAGGGCCAGCCCAGTGGCCGAGTGGTTAAGTTTGGACATTCTGCTTTGGCGGCCCGGCATTTGCCGGCTGGGATCCTGGGCGCAGACCTAGCACTGCTCATCAAGCCATGTTGAGATGGCGTCCCATATAGAAGAACTAGAAGGATCTACAATTGGAATATACAACTATGTACTGGGGCTTTGGGGAGAAGGAAAAAAAAAGCAAAGAACCTTCCTGGCTGCAGAGCACTAGAGAGCAGCAGCCTGAGAAGGACTTGGCCCAACATTGCTTGCTTTGGATATGGAGGAAGGGGATATGATCCAAGGAATGCAGGTGGCCTCTAGAAAGGGGAAAAGGCAAGAAAATGGATTTTCCCCTAGAGGCCCCAGAAGGAACACAGCCCTGCCCACATCTTGGTTGTAGCCCAGTGAGATCCTTGTAGGCGTCTGACCTCTAGAAATGTAAGATGATAAATTTGGGTTGTTTAAGCCACTAAGTTTGTGATAATTGCTTACAGCAGCCATAGAAAACTAGTACATTCACCAAGCTGGTGGAGAGAGAAGGCTGCCAAGATGAGACCTTCACTGAGAGCAGGATGATTCAGAGCTCTGCTGAGATTTCATCGTGAGATTTGCCTTAGCTCAGGTTGCTATAATACAATACCATAGACTGAATGGCTTAAACAACAAACATTTATTTCTCATAGTTATAACAGACATTTATTTCTTATTGTCCAGACTGTCTGGAGGCTGGGAAGTCCAAGATCAAGGTGCCGCAGATTCAGTTCCTGGTGAGAGCCCTTCTCCTGGCTTGCAGATGGCCACCTTCTCGCTACATCTTCACAGGGCAGAGAAAAAGAGTTCTGATCTCTTCTTCTTCTTATGAGGACACTAATCCCATCATGGGGGCCCCATCTCATGACCTCATCTAAACCTAATTGCCTCTCAAAGGCCCCATCTTCAAATACCACCACCTTGAGGGTTAGGGCGTCCACATATGAATTTTGGGGGGACACAAACATTCAGTCCAGGGCAAGGTTTTTGAAACATTGATGAGCAAAAATGAAAAGCAAAACAAAATAGAGCAATTATTTAAATCTATAAGCAGGTTAATTTTCCTCGGAGGTAAATAATAAATGTTGACTATGACTGGTGTGGTCCACTCTGAGACATGTCTCTTTTTGCAGAATGGGTGTACCTTTAACTTACTGCTTGTTCTTGGGGACTGCGTGTATCCTGGGCAAGCTCACAGGCTATCATGGCTGAAGACATGCAAAACTACAGGAAAGACATGTGGGCTGGTCATCGTGATGTTGGGAGGATCAATAAAAAAAACTGAACCTGACCTGATGAAGTTCCACCTGGGTTGCCCTGTTGGTGATGTTCATTCAAGTAAACAATAGCTGCTGTAACTAACACAACCCTGCATTTCAGTGGCTTAACTCAAGTTGATTTCTTAATTATATAACAATCCTGTCGATTAACCAACTGTGAAATTGGCAGCTGACATCCTGCATGATGATTCAGGGCCCCAGACTCCTTCCCTCTTGTGACTCTGCCCTTCCCTAGAAACTTGTACTTCATGTACCACATGTTGGGCCAGTCAATGGGGAAAGACGGTGAAGACACGTGCTTCTTAACCTTAACCACTGTAGGCCCAAAGGGACGTGTAAATTTCCACGCACATTCCACTGGTGACGATCAGTCACGTTTTCTTACTCAGGTACAAGGGACGTTGGGACATATCTCTGCGCTAGGGAATGGGGAACAGAAATCTCTGGGCGGACAATCAGCTGTCTTTGTACACTATGTATTTTTAAGAGTCAATAGTCCAGACTCTGGGAAATGTATTGATATTGGACCATTATGTCCTAATAAAACTGACCAGCTAGGAGCTGCAGGAAAAGATCTCTCTCTTCTGGGTGGAGTGTGTGTTTTTCCCATCAAGTAATAGGTATTCACACTCTCAGTCACCCTGCAAGAGGCTGCTCCTTGGAGGGGAAGGGACGACTAGAGAAATGGCCTCAGACCAAAGAGACAGAGGAGCTTCCCTGGTTTTCCTTGTTGGGTCTGGACTAAGGTGCAGATATGATTTTGATTTCAATGGTATAAGAGAGAGGCTGCTGCCAAGTGTAGACAGGTTGGGAGTTAAGCAAACTAATGCCCTTTAAGCAGCTAGGGGATTTGGTCTGGACTTGTGAGTTTTGAGAGCACCCTATAGCTGTGCTTTCTTCTATTTTCTCCAAACTATTAGTAAAGTCATATTACAAGTTGTGAAATGGTAGCAGCTCTGTTATGGAAGTTAAAGGAAGGGGCTGAGTGGTGGGCTGGATTGTGCTCTTCCAAAATTCAAATGTTGAAGTGCTAACCCCTAGTATCACAGAGTATGACCTTATTTGGAAATAGGGTCTTTAAAGAGGCAATTAAGTTAAAATGAGGTCATTAAGGTGGCCCTAACCCACTATCACTGGTGTCTTTATGAGAAGAGGCAATTATGACACAGACACACGCAGAGGGAAGACCGTAGAAGAGTGAAGACACAGGAAGGAGACAAGGCACCCGCAAGACAAGAAGAGAGGCCTCAGAAGAAACCAGCCCTGCCCACACCTCGATCTCAGATTTTGCAGCCTCCAGAACTGTGAGAAAATAAATTTCCGTTGTTTAAGCCACGCAGTCTTTCGTACTTTAGAATCAGTAGCCCTCAGAAATTAATACATCCTAGTTCACACTCGGGATAGAACAGAGAAGGAAAGAGCAGGACACTCTGCCCAGGGCCACAGTGCTGGTGTTGGGGGCAGCCACTGGCAGAGGCAAGTGATACCCAACGAGCAGTGACAATGTCACAAATAGCAGAAGGAGGGGCAAGGTGCCGGACGAGGAGGCCAGGCAGGTGAACATGGGGGACCTGCTTTTGAGAACGTATGGAACTCAAGGAACTTACTGGGGAAGTGAGTTCTTCTGTGGCCTAGTGGGCTTGAAGACTTCCTACTGTGCCATATTAGTGGACATACAGATGCCCACTTTTGGAAGTTCCTAGTAAAGCCAAGCTTCATGGCGGTTGCAAGAGAATGGATGTTCTTGCGCTAACCCCTTCCAGGAAACTGACGGTTTGAATCCTCAACTCCTTCTCTTCCCATCTGTGTGCCCTTTACTTAGCCTCCATGAACTGGGCTTTCTCATCTGTAAAATGTTGATAATAACAGTCCTCGCTTGAATATTAGGTTTAAATGTAATGATGTAAGTCTCTTAGTACTGGGCTTGGCATATATTATGTGCTTAATAAATGGCAGCTGCTGTGTTTATTACAGAAAAACACTCACTAATGAGAGGAACACAGTCCCTGAGTCCTGGGTCTCTTTCTGATGAGCAGAATAGATTGGAATGAAGGGAGGTTCGCCATTTGTGTTGGGGACAAATTTGGCCAGTTCTCGGACCAAACTTGACCCTGACTGGACCCCCTGTGGGATGAAAATGACTTCAGAAAGGGAGCAAGAAGGCTGAGCTACACAGAGATCTGTGGTTCTCTTCTGTCTCAAATACTAATTCTGCTGCAGGTCCACATTCAGGCACCAGAGTCATGTGACCGTGCTGCCCTCACTTCTATTTCTCACGGCTTTCATCTTTTCTGAAGGGGGCCCTGGGTGTCTGAGCATAAGTGTGTTAGCCATTACCAGAGTGAGGATTCTTGGAGCCAGGTCACAGAAACAGAGTTGCCCAGCATGGTTAGCAGTCTATCCTGTGTTTGCTGTATCTAGGATACATAGTGATATCCAGGAACCAAAGGTGTCTTTTGGGGGAAGGGGTAGAAATTCGTCTCTGAGCACAGAATAGTCAGTTATTCAGTATGTGTTCAATTTCTTAATTGAGTTTCCTGTCATCTCCTACCTCTATTTCAACCCTCAAACCTCACAGCATTGTTGCCTTTGACTCTTTAGACTGATGGCGTTCAGGAAACTTTTAGAAAATTTGGAACAGAATCCCTGACGTGCACATTGGAAGGGTCTGTGGCTGATTATGCACAGGCAGCTGCACCTCACAGATGCCCCTGGGATCACAACGTTCTATTATGAAATCGGACTTTTAAAGAGATGGAGTCAAGTGGCAAAGTCAGTGGCTGTCAACAGCCTAAGTGGAGTTGTGAGTGAGCACGGTTTGCTGGGCGAGGTTGCTCTGGGTATCAAACGGTCCCATCTGGGGTTGGGGGAGAAGGATGACGGAGGGAAGGAGACAGGAGGCCAGGAAAGTGGGAGACCAGCAGCTGGGGCTGTGGCACTCAGTTGTGCATCTTGTTACTCGGTTCTGACCCCAAGCCCTGTCCGATGTCTTGGCTTCCATCTTGTTCCCAGAGTCCCAACTTGGTCATCCGCTCTGTCCCCTTAGGACTGGGACCCTCTCACTTTCGCAAGCTATGCTCCTGAACTTTCCACCAGAGGGTTCTATCAGAGAGGTGGGGGGGGGGGGGTGGGGGGGGGTCAATAACATTAGTCTGGAAGTATCAAATTGGCTACTGAGTTGAGGGCCACGAGTGGCCACACAGTAGACACATTACAAATGTCCTGTCTGACCAACTCTGAGAGTAGACATTATCCCCTTTCTACAGATTGGTAAACTGAGGCTGAGAGACTCTAAATAAATCATCAAAAGTCAGACAGCCCATAAATGGTGAAAATTCAAATCCAGGACTGTTTGGGTCCAAGGCTTGCTTTATTTCTTATACGACATTGGTCCTCCATTCAGAAAGGGGAAAGCGCGAGAATTCTTGGAGGAGGTATTTCAGGAAATGTGGAGGGGCTTTGTGTGTGTGTGTGCACCTATGTGATTTAGGGCCAGAAAGGAGGAAATAAGAGATGAAGATGGAAAGATAAATAAGGATGAAACTGAGGAGAACTTTCCACGTCAAGTGGAAGAGTTTGAATTTTATCCTGAAAGAGACGCGTGCATCGGAGGAAGTGCTGGAGCCTTGTGAGGGAGAGAGGAGGGGTGACGTTTCTGGTGTTTGTTAACCACTCACCTCATCAGCCTCCGTGAGTAGTTTCCACCCTTCCACTGGGTTGTCAATCCCTTGACAGCAGAGATCACCTCATACGTTTTCAAATCCCCCACAAAACCTAGGATGGTGCCGAGTGCACAGTGGGAGCCCAATGAAGACTTGTTGTCAAAATACTGCATGTGTTAATTGTTCTTCCCTCAAGAGCGAATCGTGAGCTGTTGTAATGTACATGTTACATGGAAGTCCTGGGAGAAAGAAGGCGAGAAATCTTTTTCTAAGGAAAATGTCTCTGTGCACCCACAGCTGTTAACCCTTGAGCAAATGTGTCCTAAGTAGGCTTGGAAGTTTCCCAGTGCTCAGAAAAAGAAATATCAGAGAAGTTTTGCTGAAAAGTCTTGTTTTGCTTTTGTTTTGTTTTTATATCATTGTTTTATTTTTTATGTTTAATACTATATGAAGATCTTCAATAAATGCTGCTGTAAAAACCCAGTAAGATCTTGGCTTCTAACTCCAACTCGTTTACATTCACTAGAATTTTATATCAAACTGCTAAATTCCTGCGTAAGCGCCAAATTCCAGAATCTGGTTACTGCTCTAGATTTTAAACACTGAGATTCAGCTTACAGGGAACTTGGTCATCTCAAACACACTTAGAAGGAAAATCTTGAGTTTATCTTATTTATTAATGTAATTCAACTTATTTTAGCCCAAATCATCTTGTCAAGGATTTGAGGGGTTACGACAAAAACGCGTATAATGGACTCGTATCCTCAAAGTCAAATCTAAACATCTGAACTAGGCAAAGTAGAAATTAAAACAGGAAGTCAAACCCAGGAGAAAAGTTGAATGCAAATATCTGGGCCCCAAGAGATCAGAGATTGCAAAATGGCAGCCCCTGGGACAAACCGAAATAAAGCTGCATTTTGTTTGGTCCATGAAATGTTTCAAAGAATTTTTTTAGCCTGTTTCACGGATCAATGGGAGGTGAGACTATCACAAAACAAGAGATTTCAGAGCTGTAACTGCCAAATGCAATGTGTGGACTTTGGTTTAACTATGAAACCAACTTTGGTTTTGGATTCGGAAATTTTGAATATGGATTAAGTATTAGAGAATATTAAGGAATTATAGTTAATTATGTTAGGTATAATAATGGTATACACACTAGTAAAACCACAAGATGTCTGAGATTTACTTTAAAATACACAAGCAAAAACAAAAAGCAGAGTGAGATAGGTAAATAAGATTAGCGAATGGTTGATAATTTTTTAATCTGAATGATGGGTGTATGAGGGTTCATTGTACATCTCCATTTTTGTATATGTTTGAAAATTTCCATAATGAATTTTTTTTTTTTTAATTTAGACCATGACCGTCTTGAGATGGGTTATATGCTTTCTAGTTTGACATGGGCTCTACCCCCAACCCTTCCTACCCTGTACCACCATTACCACAGATGCGGCCTCTTAATTTAATTACCTGCCCGGCCTACCTTAGTACACTAATTAGGATTCTTAGCGTCAGATCGGAAAGGTAGACTTGATCAGTTGTTGAAGAGAAATAAACCTACCAGTTCCTCGGCTGGAAAAGATTTAACTAGCACTTAACAGTAAAGGATGTTTCTTCCCAGGAGGTTCCTGGGGGACCAGAGTAATGTAGACAGTGTCCTATACAGCAGTGTTTCTCGACTGGCTGTGGAGAAGGACCAGCCCCTCACTCCCATCTTCGGGGACCAGTGAGCACGCAATGCGAGGACGGGTACCCGTCTAGGGGCTGCAGGAGGAGAAAGCCCTCTGCTCCAGAACCCTTGAGCACGGAGCAGAAGACACTGACCAAAACACATCTCAGGAAAACATTTCTGTGTGGCCCAAAGCAACAGGATCTGGGCGTGCAGCTTTTTGATGGGCTGGCTGGGTTTAAAGACAAAGCATGGAATATCGGAGACTCAAGAAGAATGGATGGAAGGCACATTCATCAAAGAAGCCTCCGTAAGCATCATTCGTTGTGCTGGGGTGGATAGTGGCCTCCGAAAAGATATGTTCAAGTCCTAACCCTGGTCCCTGTGACTGTGATGTCATTTGGAAACAGGGTCCTTGCAGATGTAATCAGGTTAGGATGGGGTCATACCGGATTAGGGTGGGCCCTAACCGATGGCTGGTGTTCTTTTTTTTTTTTTTTAAGGATTGGCACCTGGGCTAACAACTGTTGCCAATCTTTTTTTTTTTTTCTGCTTTATCTCCCCAAACCCCCCCTGTACACAGTTGTATATCTTAGTTGCATGTCCTTCTAGTTGTGGGATGTGGGACGCCGCCTCAACGTGGCCTGACGAGCGGTGCCATGTCCGCGCTCAGGATCTGAACCCTGGGCCGCCGCAGCAGAGCGGGCAAACTTAACCACTTGGCCACGGGGCCGGCCCCTGGCTGGTGTTCTTTTAAGAAGAGGGAAACCTGGACACAGAGGCACACGGGGAGAACACCATGGATGTCAGAGGTAGAGACCAGAGTGATACATCTTACAGTTAAGGACTGCTAACAGCCACCAGGAACCCAGAGAGAGGCAGGGAACAGACTCGCCCTCGGCACATCCAGAAGGAACCAACCTTGCTGACATCTTGATGTTGGACTTTCAGCCTCCAGAACTGTGTGAGAACAAATTTCTCATGTTTTAAGCCACAGAATTTGTGTAACTCGTTACGGCACCCCTAGGAAAGAAATACTTGTCTCAATCAGGCTTTTGGTAAGGTTGGGATGCAAGCAATTCTTTTCTGAGGTGAGGTGAGTTCCTGGGGGAAGACGTTCTGTGCATTTGCTGGAGGGCAGGCTGAGTCCCGTTGGGGGAAGGAAGCTGCCCTGCTCAACTGTCTTGGCGGACAATCTGTCTGCAGGAAGTTCGATGCCCGGATTGTTTTTGCAGCAGATGGTTAAGGGTCCACTTTAGAAAGAGAATTAAGGTGAGCGGAAGCCTCTTCGGCCAGTGGTTCATAAATGTTAGTGTGCATGAGAAGAACCTGGAAATGGTATTTAAAATTCAGATTCCTCTGGCTCTCTCTAGAGACTGATTCAGACGCCTGAGGTGGGGCCCAAGATTCTGTGACTTTCCAAAGGCTTCAGGTGACGCTACTCAAGGTGGCTGGAGGAATGGAGCTTTGACCCAGGTGAATTGTTTTGGCTAGAAATATTTGTTCTGGACAGACAGCTGCCATCACCTTTTAAAGAGACTACTCCCTATTTTCACTTTATTTTCTCCAGGACAGACTGAGAGTAATAAAATGTGTAAGATGAAAATGGCACTAATTTCAATCTCTAAACAAATGTGGGGTTTATGCATTTTTTTTTCAAGTAAAATTTCCCTAGGAATCATAAAAATGTCGAAACATGAGAAAAGAATGGAGGCAGGCACGGTAGGGTTGAGTTTTTTTCTTTCTTTTAATCTGTCACTTAGCAACAACATATGTACGGCTGACAGTTGGAGTAATCTTTGAGTTGGCAACATCGAATTGTTAAGAAGTTTAAATTTGTGTTTTATCATTGTTAGCGGTGTTTTAGCAAATCGTGTAAGGTACAATATGTGCATTCTGCTGTTTCAGAAGGGAGACATTTTAAGTCAGAAATATTTGACTGTAAACATATTTTGCACCGTACCCTATTTTCCTTCTACATGGAAGAAAAAATAGAGCTTACCTAAGCACAGTAAGAAACCTAATGACCACTGTAGGATTAGGGGGAAATGTTCTTCAAAAATAGTTTATGAAAGTTTTAATTACACACACAATCATGAAATGTTCAGTAATTGCTGCATATTGATTGCGGGGTTTTTTTTCTAGAAATGCTAAAACGATTTCAATATACACAGAATCAATAAACATAATTAAAATATGAGCTCATCAAAACAGTAATTAAATGTACTTAACAGCTTTTGTGGCTTTTCCCCATATGGTTACTGTGGGAGTGTGAATCTGGCGTGCTAGATAAATGTAACAAAATAAAGTGAAAGTCTCCGAAAAGATTACTGCCGTATCATAATACAATAAAACCCAGCTCGGCAGCAAGTCGCGCTAAATCAAAAAGTTGACAAAGGGAGGGGTGTATGCAATTATTATACATTTTGGGGCTGTTTTCTATTTATATGAGATTAACACTATCATGGTCTGCCTTCAGAGAGAACAGTGAAATCCTCCAACATGAAAGGAATTGGGGGAGAGCGCCCTGAATTCTTAAATTCTTAATATGACAATTCCCCCGCCTGCCCGCAAGCTCTACGCTGGTCGGCCTTGCAGGGACTGAGTCACGTGATTCCAGAGCCCCAGACCGCCTGGTTCTCAGAGTTAGGATTTGTGAAGATGGTTTCGCCCTTTGTGCCATTCATTTCTGCAGGCCTTGGCAATGGGAAGGGAAATGCAACCTGACTCTCGCCTTCCAGGAGTGCACAGCCCATGCTGCCCGGAAATGGTGCTGAACTACCAGGTAAGGACCGGAGCTCTGTCTTCGGTTAGTTTCCTCCAGCAGCAGACCCTGTTTTGACTGCAAGGAGTTTATGTGGGAGGCCATGCTAGGAAGCATGGCCCCGGGGAGGGGAAGTGAGACGGGGAGATCGGAAGCCAGTGGAGGGCGCTTTACCCAGCAGGCTAGCACTCTTAATCTCACTGAGAACAACGAGAGTTTAGAATACCTCTGAGTTGTCCCACCTGAGGGCCTAGGGAGCTGGGGTGTTTATCCTACAACCCCCATGCGGATTTGCCTGAAGGTTCCTCTCTGAGGCTTGAACCCTGGTCCTTCTGGCCCGGTGGCAGGGCTGGCTGAGGGAGAGCACCTAGAAGGAGAGTCTTGAGCACTTGCAGTCAAATGCCATGGGCACCTCCTAGAATAGTGAGTGCTGAGGTTACAGGTGGGGAGCCCAGGACCTCTACCCTACAGTGTGGTAGGCTGAATAAAGCCCTCCAAAAAACGCCTGGGTCCTAATCTGTGGACTCTGTGAATGTTACGTTATATGGCAAAAACCTTGCAGATGTGGTTAAATTGAGCTCTTGAAATGGGGAGATTATCCTGGATTATCTGAGTGAGACCTAAATGCAATTCCAAGTGTCCTTCAAGGGGGAGGCAGAGAGAGATTTCAGACCAAAGAGGAGAAGGCAGCGTGACCTCAGAGGCAGAGCGTGGAGTGATGTGGCCACAAGCCAAGGAATGCTGGCAGCCAGCAAAAGCTGGAAGAGGCAAGGAATGGACTCTTTCCTGGAGCCTCTGAAGGGAGTGTGGCCCTGCTGACACCTTGGTTTTGGCCCAATGATACTGATTTCAGACTTCCTGTCTCCAGAACCAGGAGAGAGTAACTTTCTGTTGTTGGAAACACCAAGTTTGTGGCAGTTTATTACAGCAGCCGCAGGAAACTAAGAGAGGCTCCTGGGAAGAAAGGGTTCTTTCAAAGAGGAACGTCCTTTGGTAGATAGAGAAGAAACGGAGCCAGTGAGCCTGTGGGGTCATCTTTTCTGAAATGGAAATCCATTTCAATGCCTCCCCAATTTCCTGTTTTCTTCCACTCCCATTTCCCTACTTTATGCAAAATCTCTTGCAGGGTTTTTTCTCAGCAGGTCCATCTGCGTTAGATGGCTGGACCCAGTTCTTTCCTTAGCTGAAATGTCTAAAACGCAGCCATTCTTATTCCACATTTTCCTTTCTCTTGTCCGTGGAAGGGTAGATGCAAGCGCATCTTTCTGTGGACTCTGTCGAGGCTTCCTATGGGCGCACTTAGAACGTGTCCTCTGTGTGCTCTCCTCCACCCCCAGGCACACCTGTGGCAGAATTCCACCCAGGGTATGACTGAGCGTGATCCTCGACTCTGAACCCAAACGTGACATTTCCTTCTCCTCTATAGAGAAAATATACTGTCTTGCTCCAAAGAGGCAGTAATTAGACTTGGCTCTTCAAGTTGAAGAACTACCTCATTTCTGAAAATTAAAGAAGACTAAGGAAGAAAAATACACGAGAAAAATAAACTCTGAAACTTCTTGATTATTTTGGACTTGGGACACAGATGGGAGTTCCTCTTGTGCCAAAAACTCCATCGAACAGCACCAGCTGTGGGGTAAAGAAAATTTGAAAGAATCACACATTGCAGTGAACGGGAGGAGCTGGATGAGGGAGGGAGGGGGCGGTCTGCAGATCAGTAGATTTCTCAGGGAATCATGTGGCCAGATGAAAAGCCCAAGATTACATCTGCAGGCGGATCGTACCGGTATTAATATTCATGCAGAGACTATCTAGAAAGCTGTTTCCTCTGAATTTTTAGCAGGAAGGTAGGTCTGGAGGAAAACGTTTCCTTTGTGTTAAAGAGTGTGAGCAGCCTTACTTTTGAGCTTTATGAAGATTAATTTTAAAAGAGTGCAGGGAGTGAAAATATTAGGCCTGATGCAAGGGTAATATCCCAAATATTACACAATCGGCAAGGCCAGAACTGACTGATTAGAACAGATGCGGTCCTGGAACCCCAGCTGTGCCAGGGGTTAACCTTTTACTTGCTGGATCATGGAGAGCTCTGGGGACTTCAGGGGGCTGCTGGGGTGGCTGGAGGTGCTGGGGGCTCAAGGGTGTGGCTATTTACACCATGGCCATAGCAGTGTGCCAGTTAAACTTGAGCCCTCACCAAATGACATATGCAAATACCAAGCCCTCCTCTTGCCTCTTCTCGACAAGGGAAGTAAAAACACCCAAAGCAATTCATTTATTTAATGCCTGCTTTTTGAGCCTACTGTCTGCCAGGCATCGTGCTAACCAAGTGCTAGATACATGAAGATGTAACTGAAGAGTTAGTGGGACAGTGTCGTTGTCATTATTTGTTTGAGATGTCCAAGGGCTTGTTTCATTCAGGACCGTAAGTAATGAAAAACCTAATGCCAACTGCCTTAAGTAAAACAGAAAAAGGGAGGAGGATTTGTTAGCTCAAAGGACAGAAATGTTCAGGGAGAGACGCTGCTGGGTCCAGGGACTGGTATGCACACGCATGCGTGTGCGTGTGTGTTTTCCTGCTTTCCCTCTTTTGGTGGATAGCCTATTTGGGTTCCCGTGAGAGCAGAACCTGAGACGAGGACTGAGGTGCAAGTAGTTTATTTGTGGGGCGGACCCCGGGATGTAAAAGTGAGAGAGAGGGAAATGAGACAGAGAAAGGAGAGAAGCCAACATGTATTGCAGTAATGAGCTAACTGCTGAATTCTGGGCAATTAGGCCTCAGTCCTCTTGGGACCCCTCTGCAGAACCAAATAGAATTCAGAATTTCTACATCATTTTCCAAAATGGAGGACAGGGGAGGCTGGGACATTTATCCACACATCCATGTCTTCCATTGGTTGAGGGTTGCTCCCCAGGGACATTAGGTCCCCCATACTTCTGGATGGTGCCTGCTTGTGCCTGGGTGGCCTTGCAGGGCACGCTTGACCTGGGACACTGCAACAGGCGTGTGAGTGTCCACCACAGCTGCACTAGAAACCGGTGGGCTGAGGAGACGTGGTGTAACTCATCGCAAACCTCCGCTAAGCTGGGCTTTCCTCAGTGTTGGCTCCAGTCTCAGGGCCCACATGGCAGTGCAGTGGCTCCCGTCACACCACACCTGGTGGGAAGAGATCTCAGGATCAGTGGGAAGGCCAGCTGAGCCAGGCCCCCTCTCGCTGGTATTCACAGAAGTTCATTAGAGCAGAATCTAAATTCTGAGCCCTTGTGTAATAATTGCAGAATGTCACCCAGATTTTAAATTTAAGATCACCCCATAAACTGAGTTCTGGATTTGTTTTACTCTATTTTAAATGTGAGCAAAATTCCACAGACCTTTACTAGTTGTCCACTAGGCTCCTTGAGAGCTTCAGTGAATTCCCTCCAACTTGAATCTAGCCAAGTTTGGGGCTCAAAGAATTGCCATTGGGGCTCTTTCTATAATTAGGTAAGTATGAACCAACTTGACTCCAAAACTCCAAAGTCCACCTCATAGCTGCCCCCTTTGACAAATCCTTGCTGTGCTGCATTTGTGTTCCCATCACATTGTACTGTAAGGTTTAAATGTCATATCGGGTTGGAACATTTGTTATATGTTGGAAAAGAATGAAGTGAAAATTGCTGGGTTTTGCCTCTCGTGAAGCTTCATTTGTTAGTTGGGGTCACCTGCCTGGCTCCAAGGTATACCGTGGCTCTTTGGGCCTGGTTCAATTTGAATGTCAGCCTTATTCACAGTGAAGTTCCCTGTGGGGCCTCAGCCGCCTGTACCAGGTTTATCCCAACCACTCAGCGCTGCCGTTCCAGTAACCTTTAGGTCCCTGGACCAGGAGTCCCTGAGGCTGTTATTCCCTAGATTTTCTGGGGAAGTCAACTGATGTCCATAGTGTCCATTATGCTGGTCAGTGCTTTTTTTTTCTTCAAAAGTAAGTTTCTGTTTTGGGGGAAGGGGGAGTTGTTGATCAGGATTCAGGGAGGATTGTTGTCTTGGGCTGGAGCGATCTTGGCAATTGTCCCAACTCCTCACTGCATTTGGTCTCTGTTGACAAAACCTGCTGATATTCTTAAGGCCTTTAGGTGAAAATAGTTGCTTTCTGCCTCTTACCTTTGTAGGCCTGACTGTGTTTGAAAAATAGGTTTTCCAGATGGACCGCGGGTCGCAGAGCCTCATTGGTGGTGTCAGGGGCACTTAAGCTGTGTTTTGCCTGCTGCCGTGAGCCAATAACGGAGCGCAGCCTTTCTTTCCCCTGTGGGGGACGGTGGTGAGGCTGGGAGTGCCGAGGCTTTCGCTCTGCATCACGGTCTTCCCGAAGGCCACATGTGCAATGACGCTCTGCTCTCATTCCAAAGTCATTCAAGGTGGAGGGTTCTTTCTCTAAAGACTCTTGAATTAATCTCTTGGTACCAATACCTTTTCAAATTTGTTTCTGGACTTTTATTAACTTTTACTTCAAACGTAACAGTCTAAGGGCTATGAAAACCCACCGAGAAACTTGAGTGGACACCTACTAGATCTTGGAGTGGTTATAATTTATATCCTGTGAGCAACGGCTGCTGAAAGTGCATATTCATTTCCATTCTAGGTTGGCTTTTTGGCTGATCTAACTGTTTATCACCATTTAGCTTATGAAACACCTATTGGTGCAGTCGGAGCTGACCTTCTGCATTCCTACTGACAGTTGATAGATAGATAGGCATAAATTAGGACACAGAAGTTTCCTTTTTGAAAATCAGCAGCTTTAACCCTTCTGAGGGTTAAGTAAGCAACTAAAATATATAATCTTTATTTAAATTTTTTTCTCAAGTCCTAGCATGATATTTATTGATGTTTTAGGTAGTACTTTAATACAATGTAATGTTGGTTAATGCCTTCCCCTACTGTTATCTACCGCTCTCTACCAGTAAATAGAGCAAAGGAACAGCTGTCTTATCCTTGTGTACTGATGGGCCTAAGGATGCTGTCGCAAGGAGAGATTGTTGCCGACCATTTTATAAGTCATTCATTTATTTATAGCGGCTAATAGCACATGCTCTGAAGTCAGAAAAAGCTGTTTTCGAATCCCGATGGTTCTACGTACTATATACGTGCCTTGCAGTAAGTTACTCAGCCTCCCTGTGCTTCCCTTTCCTGACGTGTGAATAGGGATAATAATGGCACCTACCCTGCAGACTTGCTGTGCGGCTAAACCATGGCATGCGTCGAGAGCTGAGAACAGCGTCTGGCACGTAGCAAGTGCTACGTAAGTTTTAGCCTTTAATTTTAAAATTATTTTTGGTATTATTGTTCCTGGTGCTGCATGCTGTTTGAGGCTCTGGGGATACAGTGGTAAACAAGACATAAGCTTATTAATTCAACCAATATATTTCAAACCCCTAACCCTAACTTCCAGCCCCTAGACTCTTGGGATGCAAAAGTGAGCTGGAGAGAGCCCCTACTGGAATCCAACAGGGTAGACAGAGAGGAAACGAATCAGCAAAAATACACGTGATAAAGCCCAGAAGGAGAGAGTAGGGTAACAGGATAGAGAGTGAAGGGAATAGGAACTGTAGGCTTCCCTGAGGTGGTAACGTTTGAGCAGAAGGAAGCCGGGGAGCTGCCATGTGGGTATCGGGGGAAGAGTTTACTAGGTGGGGGATCAGGACAAGCACAGTACAAAGCTCTAGAGAGCAAGCAGACCAGGGTGCTGGGAGCGCAGAGATAAAGGGTAAATGGCGGGAGATGAGGTCAGGCAGGCCATGAGGGCTGGACTTAGCAGACCTCGGGCGTGTTACAAGGGCTCACGTACTGACTCTGAGCGAGGTGGAAGCCATGAGGCAGTGGGGAGAAGCTGATGGGCAGAGAAGTGACATGTGCTAACTCATACTTTTAAAATGTCCCTCTAGATACTGGGAGGAGAGTAGGGGGCAAGCATGGAAGCAGGGAGAGCAATGAGGATGTGAGTGCACTGGTCCAGGTGAAAGATGGTGCTGGCTTGGGCTCGGATGAAGGCGGGTTGGTGGGAAGAAGTACCTACTATATTTAGAAGTGGATCTGATGGATTTGCTGCTGTTGCATGTAGACCTCACATTCTAGTGGAATGTGCCAGAGACTAAACATGTGCTAAATAAATAAATAAATAAGATAATTCAGACAGTGACAAGAGCCATCTAGAAAATGAGAGAGGATAATGAGATAGAGAGTGGTCAAGAGAGAGCCCTCAGAGAAGAAAACATCTGAACTGAGATTTCAGTGACAGCCTGGTTTTTTTTAATCACCTCCTCCTTATACCATTGGCAAGGGAGGGATTCCCACCCTAGAATTATAAAGATAACCAGACATATGATACCCAACACTGGACAGATGAGATAGAAGTTTAATAGTCACGTATACTCACAACCCGGGAGAGGAGGACATCACATGCCATGCAGGGCTGCGTGGAAGTTGCACTTCGGAACAGAGGAAACAACGAGGGGCTACAGAAGGCAGGCTTTGTAGTACCAAGAGGGTGGGGTGACCCCTGGTTCCTGCAGAAGGATGTAATTGGCTTGTTTGAATAATTCCACAGGCTGGCAGGGAACTGAAACCTGCTGCTCAGAGATAAACAGGAACTTCCTGGTCCCGTCGATAAGGAAAGTTTTTGGACAGATTTTATCTGTAGGAGCAGAGCTGAGAGGGGAACTTGCTGTTACGCCATCTGAGGCCCTCCTAGTTTCACCAGATGTCAAGGCAGCCCACAATATTGGGTCTCACCTTTAGGCATTACACCACATCAGGTGAGGAGAGAATGATCCGGACGAACCCTGGAGAGAGAGGTCTGGCTATGGGGTGAGGCAGGGATTTGGTTGACGTTTTAGAGGTGGAGCTGATAGAACTTGCTGATGAACTAATGTGATTGCGGGTGAGGAAAAGAGGGAAATCAAGGATGTCATCTAGATTTTTTGCTTGAGCAACTTGTGGATTGTAATGTTATCTACCCACTGAGCAAGACATGGTATGGTGAGTAGATTCTGACTGGGAGTAATCAAGAGTTCATTTTGCATATGCTACATTTGAGATGCCTGTTACACACTCAAGTGGAGATACCCAGTAGGATGATGGACATATCTATCTAGAGCTCAGGGGAAAAGAAAGGGTGGAAGGAGTAAATGCACAAGTCATCAGAATAGAGATAGTATTTAAAGCCAGGGGACTGGTTGAGGTCAAATTAGGATGTAGAACAGAACCTTGGAGTCCTTCAACATCTGGAGGCTGAGAAGAAGACAAACCAGGAGAGAGAAACAGGGTTCAGTGAGGTGGGAGGAAAGCCTGGAAAATGTGATGCCTTGGAACTGTAGAGAAGACAGCATTTCAAGAAGGAAGGAGTGGTCAAATGTGTCAACTGCTTGCTCCCAAGAGGTCAAGATGAGAACAGAAAAGTATTGGATTGGGGAAAATGGCAGCCATTGGTGATTTTAAATGCCAGAAATGAGAGAAGATGAAATGAGGGAATAGAGATCAAATTTAGACAACTCCTTGGAGGACCTCAGCTGTAACAGGAAGACTAATGTGGAGAAATAATGTTGAGAAAGAAATCTATGAAAATCTCTACAAGCTGATAAGAGAGTAAAGGGATGAAACTTGTGATGCAGAAGAGATCAGAGCTGCAAATCTAGGAAAATCTTGTGTAGCTGATAGGGTGTTTAACAAAGAGGTCAAGTACTGCCCTTGAACATCTTCAGTCTGAGAATGTAAGTTGGAACCACAGATAATGCTTGTGAAATTAAGGACATCTGGATTGTGGCTAGTCCTAAAGAGAATAGGATTCCCATGGGACAGGCCCCAAATAGAAAGATGGAGATGAAATATTCTAAATATATAGGACAGAAGTATGTGGCATAGCACTCACATAGATTTCTGTATAGCTGATGATTTTAAGACTTAGAAAAATAAGGAGATACCAGATATTATGAGAGCAAAGCTGTTCTGCATTAACAATGTAAATGACAACTTTTAAAGTACTTTTTTGTGCACTTTCACACCCTGATTTAATCAGTACCAATAAAGAAGGCCACTGTGGTAGAACATTGGATTGATGCCCACAGCACATAGAGAGCTTACAGCTCAGGCTGCTCTCCATTAAGGTCCCGCAATTCTATTCTCACCAGTTGTGATGACCAAGAGTCAGCCATGTGTGTTCCCAAACCTATTTATTCTAGTTGTGCTAGCAACTGTTCATGCAAATATTATATGCTTATTATTTATATAAGTATTATGTGAACTGATGAAAGATTTGATAATGCCAAGCTGCTACAATAAATTGCAGTCAAACAACGTGTATGTAAAACAAACATAAAAGACTGGGAGAAGAGTAAAAACATAGAAAAATTGCTTTATAAGTGTCTTAAAAGTCTCATTCTGCCTTAAAGAAACCCAAACTGAAGCTTCTGGATGATGCATTATGGGTGGTTTTGCAAGAAAGCCTGCTTGGAACTCAGATCAGCAGACCCCGACACAAAGAAAGGGCCTTGGCGCAACATCAAAAGAGTGGCAAGTGAATGAACATCCATATGTTTTAGGTTAAAATTAAATCTTTAAGGTATGTATGTATCACATTTTATGATTCACTGCTTTAATTAACTTTTCCAGTTGACTCGCCAACTGCCAGTTCCAGCTTCACTGGATAACAGTAAAACTGTAATGTTTATTTTTCAGTTATTATAAATGTATATTCATTGTTTAAACCATTATAAAAATAGAAAATGTATAAGGAAGAAAATAGAAATTACTAATCCGGAGGCAAACACTGGCCATGATTTAATGTAGTTCCTTCTAGTCGTTTTTTCATAAATATACTTCAAAAAATAAAATCATGACTATTATATTTATTCTTGGTCTTCTGCTTTTTCCATGAAATACTGTATCATAAGCATTCCTCGTGTTAATATTCACCTATAATACAATTTTATTTATTTATTTCAAAAATTTGGAATAATACTATCATTTGTAATAAAAAATAACATTTGTCTATTGTTAACTTCCAACAATTCCAAAAGTAGAAAAACAAAAGCAAGAAATCTCCCTGAAGCCAACGTTCATAGAAATAGCCAGTGTTAAATTTTGATAAACAATATCGTAGACTTTATTCTTCACAAAGATGTAGATAAAAGGATATATGGATGTGATGCATAACAATTTTAAGAAACATTTTATATTGGAACTATTTTAGATTTACTGAAAAGTTGCAAAGATAGCATAGAAAGTTCCCATCTAGCCCTCACCCTAGTATACCCCTTAATATTAACATTTTGTGTTACCATGGTACATATGTCACATCTAAGAAATCAACATTGGTACACTACCGTTAACTGAACTCCAGATTTTCTTTGCATTTTACTAATTTTCCCACCACTGTACTTTTTTACATTCTGTGGTCCAATCCAGGATACCATATTGCATTTAGCATACCATAGATGAATTTTACTTATTTTTAACAGAAAGAGAAATTGAATAAACACACAGTGATGCTAAATCACATATTAATGTTTCTTTACCATAAGAGATATTGTTTCATAATTGGTCACTCTAAATTTTAAAATAAATATTATGAAAAACATTAAGAGATTGGAGTCATGATGTTTTCTGATTACACATTTTATTCATCTACTGTGAAGATAATTTAGTTCTTTTAATCTTAATCCTTCTTTGATCTTTAATTCCCCCTTCTCGCCCCAATTCTCCCAATTTCATTGGTTATATTGCCTCATAGACTTCTTCCAGGTTGATAATATGCACGTTCTATTCTGCAATTAAATTCTCACTTTGGATCTTAGACTGTATTTAGTTGGATTCATCATTTGTCATCAGTCTTTTTTAACTGCAACTTCTTTATGCCTAAATTCTATATTTGATTCATCTCTTGCTTGACTGGTAAACTCTGTTGGAAAATTCTTTTAAAAAAACGGGTATGGGAGCCCGGCCCTATGGCCAAGTGGTTAAGTTCACACACTCCGCTTTGGCGGCCAGGGGTTGGGATCCTGGGCACGGACATGGCACCGCTCGTTAGGACATGTTGAGGCGGCGTCCCACATCCCACAATTAGAGGGACCCACAACTAGAATATACAACTATGTACTGGGGTGATTTGGAGAGAAAAAAGCAGGAACAAAAAAAGAAGAAGATTGGCAAGAGTTGTTAGCTCAGGTGCCAATCTTTAAAAAAATGGGTATGGATGTTACATTTCACTATTTTTTTTTTATGTTTGAGAATATCTTTCTGGGACTTTATATTCAAACAATAGATTGTCTTGGTTTAACATTTTAGAAAATCATTTCCTTTTCCTTAGAATCTTGTAAAAATTCCCCATCAGCTCTTGGCATTGAAAATTCATAGCTAATGTCTGAAACCAACCTCCTAGTTTCCTTTTGCTGGTGGCTGACTTTCACTCCCTGAGAGCCTGAGGAATTCTTTATTCTTGAGTTTGCTATTTTACCCAAGACTCATCTCCACGTGAACTCATCTGTCAGTTTGTTCTGGAACACAGTGCGCTCTTTCAATAAGTTCGAGTTCTTCCTTTCAAAGATTTTTGGTTTTCGCTACTACGTCTCAAGAGAACTTTCCCCTTCTTTAGAAGTGTCACCTCAGGGGTGACAGTTATCTTAGTGTTGGATTATCTTCCGCCTCCATCTTCTTTCGAATTGCTTTACTCTCTTTGCTTTCTCCTCTGTGTTCACTATGATTATCTCAAGATTTTCTCCATTCTAGCAATTTAATTTTTATTTACATCTGTTATTTTTCTCGCTAATTCTAATTTACTGTAATGTTTTTGTTTTGGTTCTCAATGCTTTGATTATCGCTCCAACCTTCTTTTTCTTCTCACTCCGTTATTTTATTATTCTCATTTTGCTCTTTGGTTTCATTGACTTTTTATGAAGTTCTTCTGTAGCAGGAAATACTTAACCATTTGGAATGATTTCTTTTGTTCTTTAGGTTGTTTTTCTTCCAGACTGGATTTTCATCTATGTTCTGTTTCATTCTCTGTCTCACTTTTCCTTTTTTTTTTTTTTAGTGTAAAAGGATTCCCACCATCTAAATAATTAACACATCCATCATCTCACATATTTATCTTTTTTTGGTGAGAACGTTTAAGTTCGAATCTCTTAACAAATTTCAATTCTATAATGCTGTGTTATCAACCACAGTCCCTTGTTTTAAATTAGATCCTCAGACCTTATTCATCCTATAGCTGAAAGTTGGTACCTTCTCTTTTTTAAAGACATTTGCACACTTGCCCAGACCTTTCTTTGCACAGTATGATGGGGGAAATTTCTCCTTTATGGCCTTCCCAGCTTCTCTGGGGCCCCTTTGTGTTCTCCTCTGAGTTTGAGGGTATTCCTATCTGGTGTTTCTTTTTCTTAGCCTAACAGTATGGAGTGGAATGAAGAGATGCAGAAAGCTCTTCTTAAGGGTAACTTAGCTCTGCTCTTTCTTCTGAGGTCCTGTTAAGTATCCTATATGCTAGCTTGTTTTCCAAATTGACACAGTGGGAATGGTAGGCCTTGACAACCCCCTCCCTCCTCTGCTGACATCCATGTGGAGTGTAGGGGATTGAATTTGAAAAGAGTTTTCCTAGGGTCTTCTCCAGGTCACCTACTCCCTCCGTCAGTCTTCTCTCCAACTTGAAAGGTGTTAAAGAGATGTCTCAGCATTGCACTCATTCACTCTCTTCAGTGCTGGGCGGGGGCATGGTTGATCCCGGGACAGCAGAAGCACTTGTTTCCTTCTTTAGCTGCCACCACTAGTAGCTTATGACATAAATTTACACCCTTTTCCTTGTTTAGTTGCTGTTGACGAATTTTTAGCCTTTTATAAAAACTAATTGCGTCCATCTCACTAGGCACTGGGGTCGGATATGCTCCAGCAATTCAGCTTTAATTTTCCATTATTCCTGCATCCTGTAAATGATTTGTAATGCATCTTCAACATTTATTTAACCATCTTCCATTTTGGGGCCATTTAAATTTTTCCTGAATTTTTTGTTATAATAAATAATACTATTATGAACATCCTTGATAATAACTTTGTCTTCACATATTAAATTACTTCCTTATGGTGGATTTCTACAAGGGAAATTACTGGGTCAAAAGGCGTAGACTTTTTTTTCCTTAAGATTCTTGGTGCAAGTTGCCAATTTGCTTTCCATATTTGTTATATTTCAAAATATTCTTCAAATAGCTCATGTCAGAGTTCTCAAGATGAATTTATTACCATGGGTTTCAGAAGAAATGGAAACAAATCAGTCCAAATAATTGTTCATCTGAAAATGTAAGCCACTAAGAATGAGAATGTTTTTGGAGCCAAAATGGTACGAAAGCTGTGATGAGCAAAGACTGCGGGAGCAGTTCGAAAGCTGGTGAGAATAAGAGGGGTCCCCAGTTCCTCTGGGTGGAATGCAGGACCAGAGTCACAAACAAGGAAATGTGAGTGTCGAAAAACACTCCAAGTTTACAACATGCTAATTGAGTCTATAAAAAGTACTTGGAGATAGCACTTTTTAAAATTCCCACAAACTATCTGCACTGCTTTCAGTGTCTGCTGCAACAACAAATAGTTTATTTTTACTCACTTTGTCTCTCCCATAAAGGAAAATCAACAAAGTGTTATCATATTTCTTCAATACAACTGAACTCATCTTATTAGGGAAAAGAGAAGAAAGATGTGTCACCTTATTAGAAATGACATGATGTATATACAGCCATATGTTTTCAAAGAGTTTTCTGTCAGTATTAATCAAAACTCCTCCAAATTTATGAACCTAGAGAGCAGCATGTCAACCATATGGGAAATATCTCCCTTTCAATATTGAGAATTTGAATTAATAATAAACATTACTTAGTGAACCGAAATGAGAAAAACATATCAATGTTGAATCTCAGAAAAGTAGAAACTTATAAAAAAAATTCCCCCGGGTGTTAATATTTTTAGCATACTGTCTAATCTCTCTCTCATGCTGCTCCATCTTTATTTTCACTCTCCCTGCTCATTTACTGGACATAGAAGTGGCTGCAATCTATTTCATGATTGTTACTGCAGCGTCAAATAAATAATCGGTATCTCGTATTTCGCCCCTTCGCTTTATATTTTGTGGGAAAACAGTTGGAAAACTTGGACTGTAGAGAAATCAGGCAGAATGTCCCTCTTACGGCTCAGGGTCTAAAATCTGTCCATTGAGATCTTTCCTGATCTTCATCCATGGCCCTCCCACAGCAAATTACTAATATCTTCTTTGCCTAGTAGTTACCACCACCCTTTTGTTGTTTTAGGAGATAATATCATTTTAGGATCTGTGTTATTTAAGTTAGACTGATTTCTAACATTGATTGGATGTGGGAGTCCATAAGGGTCTCATCAGGCAAGCGAGTTCTTCTTAGTTGGAGGAAACAACTTTGATTCTTGCACATGGATCTTAAATATGAACTTTCAGAAGACTGGGGGGTGGTGGGAGTCATAATTGAGAACAGACTGAAAATGAGCCAGAAAGGTACAGCTGTTGACCATAAACCCAATGCAAGGGGCTAGGAACTAGACCAGTGGCAGGAAGGAGGGACTAATCTATCTTCATAGTACTTTCTGTGTTGTTCAGAGGATGGTTTGGACAAGGATGAAGATGATGATTGTGATGATGATGTTGATGATGATAGTGTCTAGTTTGAGCCATCACTATATTGAGAAAATATGCAAAAATTATATTGACTTCCAAAAGTGATGTGGCATACACATGCTAAAATGACCCCCAGTGAGCCAGCCCCTCTGTAATCCCTTCCCACTGAGTGTGGGTGGGACCCATGACTTGCTTCTAGTCCATAGAAGATGGCAAAGGTGAAGAGAATTACTAGATGTAATTAAAGTTCCACATCAGTTTTCTGAGTTAGTGAAAAGCAACATAACCCTGCACGGGCCTGTTGACTGAACTTGAAGGACTGGTGTTACTCAGATCCTTCTTGATAAAGTCTTGAGAGAGCAAGCTACTCCCCTCAATCCTGCCTGCATCTCATCTGAGCTGTGTGAGTATTCTCTTCTTCTTTTCCTCTCCAGCATGTTTTATTACTGTTGTTAATTATTTCTTCTCCACATCCTTTCTGTCCACTAGAAAAATTTACTTAAGTTGGCAGCTGAAAGCCTTTCTGCCTAAGATAGAAGATTTCGAAAGGGAAAAAAATCCTGAACCATACGAGATGGTAGTTCTGTGTCTTGAAATACATTTGGGAGTCTTCTATAAGCCCATAGAAAGTTACAAGGAAGATCTTAGACCAGCTGATAATACACACTACTTTGGAATAAGTAGTTGAGCTACTGAGTTAGAGGATCTACCCATAAAGGACAAATAACTTACCAATCTAACAGACTGTGCAAGTCAGGATCAGGCAGGTTATGCTGCAGTAACAAACAGCTTCAGCATCTCAAGGACTTCTAAAACCACAGGTTTATTTCTAATGAATGCTCCATAATTATCTCAGTTTGGCCAGAGTAGTTGGGGGCTTTTCTCCGTGTTGTTCTCAGTCCGAAGCTGGTTGATGGAACCTCTACCATCCAGAGCTTTGCCAGTAAGTGTCAGAAGAAAAGAGGAGGGGCAAACCACATACTGTCCGGTAAAGGCTTCTGCTAGGAAATTACACATCACGTCCACTCGTGTTTGATTGGCCAAAGCAAGTCATGGATCTACATGACTCCAAAGGTTGGGGAGTTGCAATCCTACCCTGTACCCAGGAGGAAGAGAATCAGATGTTTTTGGGAAATAGCAAGGATTGAGTCCAGAGTTTCCCTGAGGCCACAAATTTCTACAGGCCCACAGCAATACTGCAAGGGGTCCATGAATCCACGCTGGCTAAAAGCACTGTCTACAGACCCCCAAATTATTATATATTGCACAAATGCAATTCTATCTGAAATAGCTACAGATGTGTTTGTACTGAATTTCAAAATATTATCGAGCTCATAGTGGCTTTTACTCTTGATATGTTTCTTTTCAAAGAACTTGTATTAAAGTTATAACTAATATTATACTGAAAAATGCTTTTGAAGTAAAAAAAAAAGAGGTGTTTTTGTGTTTGAGAAGCTTGGGAACCACTGAAGTAATTATTTCCTGAATCAGTTACAGCTGATGATGCTGAGACGAATGTTTCACAAGTATTGAAGGGGTCCACTGAGATGCGCACTCCACCTTTGTACCACATAGTACTGCTGCCACCATAGAAATTAACGTGGGCGTTTCATTGATCACGTTCTCCCAGTTCTTCCAGAATCTACCTAAGTATAGAGTTGCCTTTCAAACCGAAATGCAATAGAGGCACTAAAACTCTTGATTGTGAAGAAATATGAAACATTTCTTTGTATCTTTTAGCTGAAGTCAGTTGTAGATAAATAACTAATATTCCTAAATTTTTTTTGCCAACCTGGTAAAAATTAATTTGAATTAAGAAGTTATTACTTTCTGAATATCCACCTGTAATTTACGGTTCCTGCTTGGGAGGAGGGTGGCGGGAGGATCTTTGTTCTTAAATCTTTTGAGAAATATTCTATCGTGTTATTTTCTTTCCCCTTTTGAATTCACCCTGCATCCAGTTCCTTTCATTGGTGCTGGTTGAATACAACCAGCATATTCGAAGGGGACACTCCCCCTGCACCTGTTCTTTTCTTCTGATAAAGACTGGCCACAAAGGAACCAAGTATGAGAAGGAGAATTCTCAGTTCTTTCCCCTACTTACCATTTCCTCAGTCTCTGGAATTTTCTTACACTATTGGTTATGCCATATGATATCCTGCAGAACTCCTTCACCCGCAGGAATTTTCCCCAGACTTGGAGCTCAGCATCCACCTGCAAACTGCTTGATGATTCAACAACAGTGTTCCTCTTTGGGATGGCTGTTTACCGTTTTGAAAAATTCTGTCCGGGATATAGAAAGAGAGAGCTGTCCCATGAAATTGGCATCTTTTAATAATTTCTGCATCAGACGAAAGTGAAGAATTTTGCAAACACAACTGGACATGCCACAAAGTGGAAAACAACTTAAGCCCACCAGTGCAGGTGTGTTGGCAAAAATTTCCATACAACTTTCACATGATTCCTGGTGCTGAAAGAAAAAATGTTTATACTGAGGGCTCCTGAACTGAAAAGAGGGATATTAAAGAATGTCCTCTAGAACTGTTTTTTTTTAATTTAGTTTTTATTTCTGGTTGTAAAAGTTACCTAAAACTTGTAAAAAGACTTGAAAAACACAGAAAATAATTTAAAAAATGCTTCCTCCAGTAGTCACATTACTCAGAAATGATAACTATTACATTTTGCTGTACATTTTCTCAGCACTTTTTCTATGCATAAATAGCATATATTTGGAATTAAATTTTATTATACTAAATTCTATGTTTAAGGAACAAGATTTATAACTGTAGATTCAACTTTATTCGTTATTCAAACACTCTATTTAGTGATTTTCAATGTACTTTAGCAAGGACCAAGAGTGACATGTTAAAAACGCCCAATCTAAAAATTAGTCTATAAGTTTCTTATATTTTTAATAGGTTGTCCTCTATATTTTAATTTTTAACATTTAAAGGTATACCACTGATATACCTTTATTGTGGACTGTAGCTTTAAAAAACCTTCAAGACATTTTACAAAATGCAAAGGTATTTTGAAAATTATTTTTGAAATATTATTTTTCTTATCTATCTAGTAAAGGAAACTTGTCTGGAGAAAAAAAAATAGAATTCAGAAGTCATATTGAGGATCGTGACTTTTGCCGACAGAGAATGACCGCTTTTGACTCCTTTAACTTTATTGGTTTGAATTGTACTTTGTCTAAGTCTAAAATTTCTACCCTTGCTTTATTTTATTTTATATTTACTTCTACTTACGTTTTTGCTCCTATTTTTATTTTTAAACATACTTAGTTTTTTCGGGGGGAGGAGAAATGATGGCATATGTGTCATAAAGGGAGAGAACTGGATTCAGGTTTTTTAAATCAAATCAGAGGCTTTATCTTTCGTACAGAAGCTAAACACACTCACTCGTGCTGATCTGAGTTGCACCATCAGATGCCTCCATCACCCTGTTTGTGCTTGGTTTTTCTTCCACGAAGCTTCTTTTTGCTCCAACTTGTGCTATGTGAACTCTCTTAGCTGATGTTTTTTCCTCTGGTCAGGGCTTCTTAATCTTAGTTCTCAGAGACCCCTGAATATCAGGGCTTCGCGGATTTCCTGAAATTGTGCAAAACTCTGTGTGCGTGTGCGTGTACCCAGGCATGTGTATGCGTATGCAGAAGGAGTGTTTATTTGGGGAGATCTACACCTCTCCTGACATTCTCCTCTCCTCAAACCTCCAACACACGCTCCTCCCTCTTCACTTTCACCTGCTGAGAAAAGAGGAGCGATCGGAAGAGAATTTTCCCCACCCTCACCACTCATCTGCCGCCTAGCTGTTTTGGGGCCCGCTGGTCTGTAGGTTGTGGAGAGGAAGGAGCCTCTATTTGAGAGGCTGCAGGAGGAGCAGGTCCTCAGGGTGAGCCGGTTGCAGTCAGAACAAGAAAGTGGAGGGTGCTCAGGGAGACGTCGAGGATGCAGAGGGATGCTGAGGATGGCGGACTGCGAGTTCTGGGGGCACAACAGAAGAGTAGGGGCGTGGGGAGGGGCGGCAGGGAGATGAAGTCAGTCAAGGCAGGTGCCGGACCAGCAAGATGAGGTTCTAGGTGGTAAAGGGAAACCTGGGAGTCTGGGCTCCTGTGGCAAATGAGCAAGCAGGTCAAAAGGGCCAGGGAGACTAATCCTGAAGGCTCCAGGGCAGACAGTGGTGGCCAGGCTGTGATGCTGGCGTGGGAGGAGGGGCGGGCTCTGGCAGCAGCTCCCTGCCAGTGCAGATGCGGAGGCCAAGGGAGGAGTGGTCTTTAAAGAAGTACTTTTTTTTCTAATTAAAAATATAGCCCCACAGCTCTACCATCTCAAGAGAGCTAACTTCTTGTTTTAAAAAAATCTTTCACAGGTATACATTTTGCATATTACAAGGTAGTATGCTTATTGTTCTGATATATTTAACATATTTGCCATACCATTGAGGCACTTTTTCTACACTTCTACACAGTTCTCTAAATTAAATGGCTGGATGAGTCCCCATTATATCGATGAACCATAATTTCCTGAGCTGTTCTCCAAAAACCAGACACCTAGCCGGTCTGATTTGCTTGGCACGATGAGGATGGAGCTGCCTGAACCCACTGGGCACGCAGCTTCTCCAGCATCAGGACCCAGCCTGAGGGGGACCCACCGTCCTCCACCTGCAGCTGCCCTGCTAGTGCCAACTTTGCTCCAGGACGTGACCTGCTGCCACTGCCACCCTCTCACCAGGAATGTGGATGTGCAGGGCATCCTGCCTCATTGCTCAGTTTTGTGGGCTGGCCAGAACCAGTCTTGACTCTCTCCGCAGTGGGACAGGGTCACGTGGGGGCTGAAATGTCTGACTTTGGATCGGGGAAGCAGGTCCCATGAGCTGAGAATTTCCCAGACACAGCAAGAATGTACCCAAAGTACTGGGCAGGCAGGTACATGACAGAGGTTGAGTAGAGGCTACCCTGGGGACGAAGCAGCCGGTAATGAAAGAGCACATGAGTTAGGTGCAGCCTGGTCAGCATTTGGGCAACATCATTGGGAAAAATTAACAAAGCTACCTTAATGGTTAGAAAATGGTATCTCGGGGCTGGCTCTGTGGCCGAGTGGTTAAGTCCATGCACTCCTCTGTGGCGGACCTGGGCGCAGACACTGCACCACTTGTCAGGCCACGATGAGGCGGCGTCCCACATCCCACAACTAGAAGGACCTGCAACTAAGATATACAACTATGTACCGGTGGGGGTGGGGGGGACATGTTTGGGAAATAAAGCAGGAAAAAAAAACAGATTGGCAACAGTTGTTAGCCCAGGTGCCAATCCTTAAAAAAAAAAAAAGGAAGATTGGCAACAGTTGTTAGCCTAGGTGCCAATCTTTAAAAAAAAAAAAAGAAAATGGTATCTCAAGATTAATGTGTTTTTCTTTAATCACTAGAGAGAGAAACCATTTTTTCTCTTTACTTTTTCTGGGTTTCCATTTGGCTTCATGACAATTCATTCACTCTTCATCTTGGAGTCCCCTGGGCTTCGCAGAATGCCTGGCACATACTGGGTGCTGGACAAATATTTGTTGAATGGGTTGAATGAAGGTCAAGGAGATACTGATGGAGCTGGCAGAGCCTGTCCCACTGAGTTCCAGAGCTGTGTGCCCCTGCTTGCTGGGAGTGGGCTCTGAGTTCTCAGATGAACCTCATCTTGCCCCAGGTTCAAACTCATCATGTCCCCATCTCCGCCCCACTCTCTTCCTACCTGCTTCCCAGATGCGTGGGTGATGAACAGTCTCCGAGCGGTCCCAGCTGTCCCCAGCCTCTCCCTACTCCGCCATCCTCTCCTCTTCTAAGTCATCTAAATCCATAGTTTTTCATAAAGGGCCCTTCATAACCCATCTTCCTTTCCCTAATCTGGTTCCTTATCAAGTCACTACCCTCATCCCTCACCCCAAATCCTTGCCCCCTGCACCCAATACTCTAGCCACACAAAGAGCTTAATAATGCCTGAAGACGTCTTGCACTGTCCTGCCTTTTTGCCTTGCTCCTGCGGTTGCATCTCCGTGGAATGTTTCCTCTTGCCTTGCCCAAGTAACTGACTTTTATTGAACCTATGAGGTAGAGATAGAACACTTCGCTGAACTTTTCTGTTTTTTCCTCCTCAATTCCATCCCAGCCTCAACCCCACAGAGTCAACATTTCCTCATTCGAATCCCCTTAGCTCTTGTATGTACTATACACTACGTGTACGTTTCCTCTCTGTCTGTCTGTGAGTCTGTCTGTGTCTGTCTCAGAACGCCCTGAGGGCCGAAGAGGTACGTAATTCATCTTTGCATCACTAGAGCCTAGTGTAGCACCTGGGACACAGTCAGCACTGAGGTTGGTGGGATTTTGTAGAATTAAATATCATCTCTCTGGGTCACAATTTTGCATGTGGCAGCACTCACAAGTTGCCTCATCACTGCCTCTGTTCTCTTCCTCCACACACCCCAGATTGAGCTAAAAAGCAAATACAAGTCATATCCTTCCCACATATTAGGCCTTGTATTTTACTTCCCCAAAGAAAAAAACTCTTCTCTTGATTCTGTCTTTGAATGGCCGATGACCTTTCGGGAAAAACGATGCCATTGTGTGGCAAAAGTCAGGAAGGCTTAACGCCGTCTGAATGCCAACCAGGCTATCTGTGTTCGCAATCAGACCTACCATCCCCACGCACAGTACGATGTTGGTTTGACCTCAGCAGAAATCAGATCTGCTCTACATGGTGATGATGATAGCAAACATATGGAATTGATTAAATGAATAAATAACCCTACTTAGTTTTGCATAAGAATATGTGGTACCCAGGTCAAAGATAATCCCTAATTTTTCTATGCATAATAGATTCCAAAGTGTAAACATCACCAGTAGCCTGAACCAAACTAGATGCTTTAAGTCAACAGTCAAAGGTGTGATTGTAAACTCGGAAATATTGACAATGTTTGTGAATATCACTTCTCTAAATTAGGTGAGAGGTCCCCAGCTGATGTGGGTGCCTAATTCATCTGACATCTCAGTGCTGGGGCTTGGTCAGCCTCAGAAATGTGGTCACAGCCTTCTTCCTACTTCTCAGCTGTAGATAATTTCTCTAGATTTTGTCTGCTCCCTTCTAATTTATAAATGTAGCACAATGTCAAATAATCCATCAGAAATTAATCATTCTCTGCTAAAGTACCTTGAGTTATTTCTCTCCTTTGAAGCCACAGATGTTAAACAAAAGTTGTTAAGGTCTCAAGGTGATTTCTGCCGATGGAAACTTTATTTCACTCCTTCATTTTGCAAAGTTTTAAGAATCATTCACTCAGTGATTGCTGGCCTTGGGTCATCGGGGTCCCTTCCTTCTGTCTGACCCTGGCTAGACCAGGGTCCCAGGACCGAGAACCAGGGTGGTTGGGATGTGTGAGGTCAACAAGGTCTGAGTGGAGGGCCACAGGAGGAAGGAGGTAAGGAAAGGCATAAAGTCAGAAAACAGGCCTCTGGCCACTTGGCAAGGGAACAACATTAGGAGCAAGACTCCGTATGGTGGGTTGAATAGTGTCCCCACAAAAATATGCCCAAGACTGAGCCCCAGGTGCCGTGAATGTGACCTTATAAGGAAATAGTGTCTTTGCGGATGTGATTAAGTGAAGGATCTCGAGATGAGATCCTCCTGGATTTGGGTGGACCTTAAATCCAATGATTAGTGCCATTGAGAGAAAGGAAAAGGAGATCAGAGACCCAGAGACCCAGAAGGGAAAGCCAAGTGAAGATGGAGGTGGAGTTGGAGTGACCCAAGCCAAGGGACATCAGGGGTTGCCGGCAACGACCACAAGCTAGAAGAGAGCCGTGGGACGGATTCTCCTTCAGAGGTTCCAGAGGGAATAACCCTGCTGACACCTCAATTTCAGACTTCTGGCCTCCAGGACTGTGAGAGACTAAAGTCACCAAGTTTTTGGTAATCTGTTACAGCAGTCCGAGGAAACCAAGATACTCCCCACATGCCCCATGCACAGAAAGCTCCAAAATTGTAAGCTTCATGAGGGTGAGGCCTTGGTCTTTTTCTCTCTCTATCTCTGGTGCTAGAGCAGTGGTAGACATTTAGTAACCAATACTGGTTAATGAATGAATAAAATCTGTTCTCCCTGCCTCCCTCTAAAATAAATCAAAAGCCCTAGAGGCAGAGAATAATAGGTCATTTCCTACAGACTGTAAAAACACAGATGCTTAGGACTGACCATCTTGAATATAAGAATCAGCATTTAGAGAAGGTTAAGTAAACTTTTATTATCTTTATTTATGTAAATAACTAAAGGAAAGCTCTTCCATTGTATTTCAGCTCAGGTGCAATGTTGGAGGTAAATAACGGTTCATGACTTGCCTAGAATAAGACATTCATTCATTCAATTTTCGTTCAATCAATGAATATTTCAGATATGTCTTCAGCACTATAGTGGTGGTAAGCACTTTGCTCAAATCATGGGTCTGAGGCTACAACAAACAGGGACTTGTGGGACCTTTAGCATAATGGAAGAGGAGAGGGCGGTTCATCAAGTTTCATTGCAAACATAGTAAGGGCAGTGGAAGGGAAGCACAGTGCGCTCTGTTCACAGGTAACTGATTAGTGTGTGTTCCTGCAACTCACCTGCAAGGTCTGTGGGGCAGGGACCATTTCTCTTTTTGCTCACCTCTCTTTTGCTAGTGCCTAGCTCAGTTCGTAGTCCAGATATATTTCATTAAATAAATAAATGTTATTGTTCTATCATCTAGAATCCCAGTTACAGTGTTTTTCTGCCTCTTCCAACTGACTTTCATATAGCAACAGAAATGCATCTTTTACCATAATCAGAGTTAATGGGTAGGCCAGCATCCCAGGCCATCAAAAGTCAATAAGAAGCCAAAGAAAGTCCATTATCAAGGACGTGGCTTAAGGTGAGGATCACGGGCAGAATCACAGGGTCTGGCTTCTTCACAGTGAAAGGAAACTTCATCCAGAGAATCGCCAGCATCCTGCCAGGCCCTCTGCTTTGGCAGCTTCAGGCACCTGTTAAAACATGTGGCACCTAAACAGAGCTGGTGTCTACAGACATAACCACTGTGAGCTGCATGACGTCTGCTAGCTAAAAGAAAAAAGTCATCAAGGCAAGGTTTCGATTAGCCACAGTTTTAAAAATGTTGATTATTTCTGGCTTTGGTGATATTAGTCAAAAAGTTTATGTAGATAGTTATCAATCAACTGATGCCCTCTTGAAACACCTATTGAGTGTAGGATCCATTCTGGGGAAAGAACAGAGGTAGGAGCTGAGATATCTGTCCTCAAGTTAGCTTATAACTGGATAGGGAGCTAGTCTCTATGGCGCGTTTGCATCTCTGCTAACTGTATCCATTGTCTCCTCTCCTTCTGTGAAGTCACTCCTCCCCCACTTTCAGTCCATGTGCTTCAGGTAGATTTGACTCCACCCAAGACTGGAATATGTGGCTTGGATCAAGCTAATCAGCTCATCACATTGTCCTGTTCATGATCAATGAGATTCTGACTGGGAATGTGGTACCAAGATCTTCCTATCTCCCACTGCATAGGAAGCTGGCAGGATAGAGCCCTGGGAGCTGCTGGCAGTCACCTTATGCCCAGGTAGGGCCACCGAACGAAATCAACGCCAAAGATACGGAACTGAGAACTGGAGAGAGGAAAACTGGATCTCAGGCGCAGCATCTGAATCAAGACGGGCGTGAAATCGACAGAGTCCCCCCTGGACTCTGTTCAGTTATAACAAACAGCAAATTCTTTTCTTTCTTTTTTGCCTAAGCTAGTTTGGTTTGCATTTTGTGTCACCTGCAACCAAAAGAATCTTAACCAACATAGCGATACTATAGAAAGGAAGTTAGCAATAAATGCTAAAGGTCAAGAGAGTGGCCATTTTGGGCTATAGATGCAGTAACAGAGGAGGCAGAAAGGGAATATCCTGGGCTCAGTCTGGTGTGTTCCTTAGTAGAACAGTGTGGCTGAGGGACATCTCGGAGAGCAGAGGCAGAAAACAATATGAGGTAGGCTCCTGCCAGTTCATTGAATGGCTGAACAATGAGTTTGGAATTTAACCTGTGGCCCTTAGAACTTTTGTGCTGAGGAATGACCCGATGAGGAGGAAATTGATTCTTAAGGATATTCAATTTTGTCAATCAGCTCTCCACACAATTAGGAGAGAGGGCCAGGCTGGCTTGAAAGGCAACTTAATGCTTTGTTTGTTTAACCATTCTTTGTAGAGGCTTTTAGCCCATCAGAGGATACTTTACGTTGTCCTGTTCTCTTTGGTGACAGAAAGCAAACACAACAAGGAGCCCTCACCTTACCCATGAAGACAAAGAGCCAGGTAAATGTACCATTAGCCCCCAAGGAAGATGGCAGCAGCGTGTCAGTAACTGTCCAGGCTGCTTTGGGGGATGTCAGGCCTGATGGTCAACCACTATACTGCCTTTGGATAAACCTTAGTCTTGAAAGTGCATCCAACACCAGGTGACAGCAACCTGGGAACTACCCAGATCAGAGCCTCTCGAGTCTAATAATTACAGGATCCTTACATAGGAGCTTCTCCGCTTCTCTTTCCCAGGAGACACAGAGCGTGTGCTTTAGGCGTTTGACTGAGGCTCAAACACATTGGATTAAAACCAGATCTGCAACTTGTCTCTAGAATATTCCTAAGTGAGTCTACTACTATCACTATGGATCCTGCTTATAAATTGGGGGCAGAACTGGGAAAATCAAAAGGAATGTTTTTATTCTCTTTGAATAGATGTGTAGACTCTGTGACTCCAGCATTGGGGTAATTATCTTTCAACAGCAATTAATTCCGAAGTTCTAAAACATAGAAGTAAACAGTTCCTTTTCTACATAGCGTTTGTTTTAAATATACCATTACAAATAGTAGAAAAAGGCATCCTTGAAGATAAAATTCCAAAGGAGGAGGAAATTATTTCAGAGAAAATTTTGTAGGCTTTTAAGGATAATATGAGACTCACAGTGGTATTATGTGAAAAAATGCCAGAACATCTGTTATGTTAAGTATAACAACAACAAAACCCAAATAAATCTCTAGTGAGGAAAAAAACTCATAATAGATTGTTGTGGGGCTTCTGCATTCGTTAAAGGGAAACTGGCAAAAGCCCTGCAGTGGGAACATGATGGGGCAAAAGTAATAATATGATCTGAATGAAACGATGCCAACTTCCAGGGTCTGCTAGCTCAGTCTTCTCATGCCTGGCATATTTGTGCAACGAATCCGAAGTCACAACAGCTAGCTCCCAAGGAAACCAGCTGTCAGTCACATACAACTTTGTTCTTTCTTGTTTTCTTCATTGTTTTCAATATAAGCATTTTTCTATTAATAAGAAAAGTGTGATCTGATTGGTGACAAAAAAAAAACCACACACACGTTGTCAAGTCAGCTTCCTTCCGTTCATTTTAATGCGTAGCCATGCCATTTGAGATGAAAAGACTTTAGTCTAATCTGGCTAGATATTAAGAAATAAACAGATGAAATGCTAAAATCATAGCAAATGTTCAAAATCCAGATTGGCTCAATCTGATTTATAAAATTTTTGAATAATTTTCTAAATACAGCTTATACAGGCAAACTTCCATATCCTCAGGAAATAAAATGCTCCTGATCTAGTCGAATCTGAGAAGTCTTAGCACTGTGTAATACATTTAGAATTTTTTGAGCAAATTTAAGAGATCCGAGGTCTAAATTGGTCTAACCAGTAACAACTTGACGTATTCTTTACATCTTAAAAACAAAAGCTTCTAAATAATTGGTTAATGAGCATTAAGCATCTTCAAGTTAAATGTCATGATGTGATGTTTTGCCACTTTTAAGGTAGAAAGTCTGTCCCTTTTGGAACAGAGTAGCTGAAATCTCAAAAATTTAGTAAATCTAAATAAGAGGAGATTGCTGAAAGATCTCCAAAAAAATTTGTCACATAGGGAAAGCCCTTGGCTAGAATATTCTAATGACCTAACCCCTGCCGTCCTCTCTAGACTCATAGTAAGTCACTGATGCCCTGGCTCTCCACCCTTCAGACATAATGATCTTCTATTAGTTTCTTTTAAGTGTCAATTTTTCCTGCCACTCCCTCTGTCTGGAACATTCCTTCCCACTCAACTCTTCACATGGCTAGTTTTTTCTCCTCGGATCTCAGATTGTCATTTCCTTTGGTGGACCTCTGTTATGCATGCCTTCTGGGCATTTCTCCCCACTTCTTTTGGTAGCAAAATCCAAATTTTCCTTTGGAGGAATCAGCCTGCCCTACCCTCAGTTGATGAGATTTTGGAGGAAGAGGCCAAACCCTTTCTATGAAGTTCCAAGGCATATAACCTAGCTCTGACTGCAGCGATGGGTTCAAGGATTGGCATATGATTTATGATTGGCCAATGAGGGTCAGCCTCTGAAGTCTTTCTGGAACCCATGAGAAAGAGGTATTTTCTTTCCACAGGGTTGGCTAAGTTGGTAGGACGTGAGCTTGGAGTTGCAATGGCTATCTGGGAAGCACAGGAGGAGACTGGCAGGGGGCGGGGCTTGGGGGAATAGAGAAGACCGGAGAGTCAAGAAACAGAGAAAGGGACAGAGAAGCCACGTCCCTCCCAATGACGTTGACTAAGGCCTCCAGTACTCATGCCTGCTTGCTTGCTTTCTCTTTCTTCCTTTTCCTTTTTCTCTCTTTCTCTCTCCCCCTTCCTTCCTTCTTTTCATTTCCTCTCTTTCTTTGCTTTAAGTGTTTTGAGTTTGGTTTTTGTCACTTGCGAACCAAAAACTAGGGACTGATGGGCTTCCTCAAAGAGGGCATTTCTGCTCACACCATCTACAGCGACTGCTTGCCCCTTTCTCATTATTTTCTTAGCATGTTGGGGTTTTAAAAACAGCTCTAATCATAAGTTGCAATTATTTTATGGTTTACACATTTATTCTCTGTCTCCCTCCATAAAATATAAGCTGTGTGAGACCCGAAGTGCCAAACTAAGGAGGACATTTTATTCTCTAGGCTCTAGGATGGCAGCAATGGTCAAATCTGAGTTTTGGTCCAAAAAAAAAAAAAAAAAAAGGAGTACAAAAGCAATAAGAATATTAAAAGCAAGATATGAGTAGATAATAGAAGAAACACTTGTGTGTCTTAGAAGTCTATATCTGCTCTTTCTGTAATGGGAGACACTTACTAACTTAAGTTAGTAACCAATATCTTTATCACAAGGGTCGGTTCACAAAAGAGGAGCCTTGAATTCCAAACCTTTCTGTGGAGCATCAAACATCATATGGGTGGTGAGTGCTTTTGGTGGTGCCAGTTATACTGGATAATCCAACAAATGAGCCTTGGGAATTCGTGTATAAGTGGAACACCAATAGTTCTCTGGAGCTCCGCTGAATTGCAGGCTTTATGTATTTTGGTATTTAGTTAGATAACTCACTGAGTGAGTCAACAGGCGGGGAGGATCCCACGGAAATGGCCATGAGTTTTCCATGTCATCAACTTGGGAATATTTAGGGGAGAGGTGAGATTTCAGAAACTGTTGAAATGTTGTGGAGGGTAGAGGTCTCACAGCGTGCCGAGTGGGGCTGGGGAAGTGCAGGCCTACAGCGCTATATGAGAGGGGGGTCAGGGAGTTGTCTCGGCACTCCTCTCTCCCCACCCCCAGCACTTGGGATGGATGGAAAAGCTGAATAATCTCACCTCTGCCTTTCTGCGTGAGGTATTAGTTCAGGATTCTAAAACTTACTCCACAACAAAATGACCTGAGGACGGGGCCAGCCTCCTCTTAGAAGGACCCCCTGCTTGGTTTAATGCTCTGCTGTCACTGTCTTGAAATTCTTTGTAAGTTTTTAACAAGGGGCTCCACATTTTCATTTTGTACTGGGCCCCACAAATTATGTAGTTGGTCCTGCCTGGGGGAGTTGGCAAATGCAGGTATCCAGGCCCTGCCCCAGAGCATCTGATTCCAAAGGTCTTCATGAGTCTCAGAATCGTCATTTCTGACGCATAGCCTGGGTGATTCCTTACGGACCACCCTTGCAGTAATATTTGCACCAACGCTAACTATAGACTCACTTAGGGTACCCAGGGAGTTTAAATGAATTTTCCTAAGAAGAGCTGAGGTCTGAGAGCATGGAAAGGGCAGGCCCCAGCATTTACAATAAACTGGAAAGAACATTGTTCCCAGTTCCCCCTGAAAACAACTTCTTTCTGTCTTAACTCTGTTGTTTCTCTGATGATCACTGCAGTGCTTAGAAATCCTTGGATCCCTGGGTTTTTAAGAGATCCCTTACAAAGAAACTCAGAAATGCCAGGATCACTGTCATCGGTTGTCCAGAAAGGAGAAGGGCTCAGGGTGCCTAAATTCATGACCTAAATGAATCTCATGGTAACTGACAGTGATGGTTAATACAAAGGAGCAGTCCTTCCAGCCCTTTCCTTAGCAGACTTCACCAATCATGGCCCCAGACATCACTAATCACTCACATCACTCATTTCCACCGAGCCCAGGTAAGGGCCCAGATCCCCTCTCAACCAAGGCAGCACCCCCCCCGCCCCCCCCCCCCCCCCCCCCCCCCCCCCCCCCCGCCTCCCCACCACCACCGATGAACCAGACTTGACAATGCAGGTGAAAACTATTTCCCAGGTCTATCAGTTGGACCCGGAATGGGGAGCCAAGGCTAAGTGAGTGTAAAAGAGTTACTTTTTTTCAGGTAAAGTGGAACCATTAAAAGGGTCACTCCTTTTGAGGATAAATTTACTTACCAGCTGCCTGTGTTGAAAATAAACAGAAACCCAACTCTTTCAGGGGAATGATATTATCACTGTCCCTCCCTCCCCTGGGGTGGTTTAAAACTCTGGGGCCCTCAGAGTAACTTAATCACTTTTAATGGGAAAAGTACTGGGTAATTTTTATTAACATAGCTCTGTTTAACCAATGGTAGGGCAGACCTCTTTGAGTTCAGATAGGGTTGGGGGCTTCTCGACTCAGCTAAATTCATTAACTACTGTGCTTCCAGAGGAAATGGAGGAATGTGCATCCTTCAACAGGAGGCAGCTCCGAGGTTGCCTCTGAGATCAGGATCTCATTAAGACACAACAGCACATCTTGAGAGCTCTCTCCCCAAACTGACATTCCTCTGAACTAAGCTTTTGGTTGAAAAATGTCACACATACTAAAACTCACTTGAAAGTATATTAAATTCCAAGACCTTGCTGTTGGGTAGAGATGGGGGCACATACAGCCCAGATGATTCTGGGATCCAGAGCTCTGGTTCCAACCACGGCATTATTGAGCACTTCATCAGGGCACAAGCGCTTTCTCTCAAACACAAGCTGATCCAGCCACTGCTTGCAACATGCTGGGGGTGGGAAGGGGGGACAAGGCTGCAGTCAATCCAGCCTTTCCAGAGGCATCCTTGGAGCTTTACAGCTCCTGCAGTGACAGTGTTTAAATAGGAAAACAACCCCTCCAAACAAGCCAACAACAAAATTCCCTTTGTCACCTTCTATAATGTTCTATATAATTCTATAATATTTTAAACTTTAGAAGGCCTTGCATCAGGATGTGTGCTATGTTAAGAGCAAAGCTGGAGGGAAGGTCACAGGGACAAAAACATGTGAGCAACAGTTTAGTAAATTTCAGTCAGGAAGTTGCTTGACCTGTGAAATTCATCATCTCAACAGTGTTTAACTTTAGTAGCAAAAGGAGACATTTTCCCCAATCAGCTGCACCAAAAACCTGTGTGATATATACATATGCAAATATATAGAGGAAGGCCTGGAAGGAAACACAGTCACCCCGCTCCCCCAAAACACAAACATAAAGGTGGTCCTCTTGGGGCTGGGGACCTCGATTAGGAATGATGTTCAAAGAGGGCATGGTCTTTTTCAAGCTTCCATTTTTCTCAAGGAAAATGGACCCAGTTGTGAGTTATAAAATTAAAAATTACTTTCAAAAAATATTTTCTATGATCTCCAGATGGACATTTCATGTCTACACCTGCCCTTTCCCCAGCATCATGCTGGGTTTTACAGAAAATACAAAAAGATGTAGTGCCAACAAATTACATGTGACAAAGAGATGTGACAGGGAGGCTGGCTGGCTGGCTATTGTGAAGGCAGCTTAAAACCAGGCAGACACTTTAGCTCTGGTCTCTTAAGCTATGCGGGTCCCTGGTGGAGAAGGAGAGAGGAGTAGCCTGATGGGGGTGGTGTTTGAATTAGGGGCTCTAGGAGGAGCTGTGGGTGGCAGCTGGAATCAGACAACCCACCCAGACGATCTTGTGGGACTTGATGAGAGTCTGTGTTAGGCAGCAAGAAAGATGGAAGGTGGGAGAGATGTGTCTAAGGAGCTGTCTGAGTGTAATTCAAAAATGATACTGTGGTTTTAAATCTAGGAGACTTGGAAACCTGGTAATGCCACCTATATCTCCATATTGGAAAGGGGAGTCTTGGGAGTTGAAGAGGAAGAGAAGCTAGTGAGAAAACCAAGGAGGAGCAGCTAGGAAGCCAGGAGAAGAGTGGCGAGTCTCACAGACAGGAGTCACAGAAGCAAGGATTTTCAAGGCAGTTCGTCAGCAGTGTTCTGCAGACAAACCATAAAGAAAAGACTAAGGGACATTTTCTCTTTGAATAGCAGGGTCTAAACTCATGCTTTTGAGGACCTGGTGCTGTCACTCAGAATTCGGAATGCCGATATTGACTTCTTTTGTCTATTTGTCAGTTCCCCACAGTTTAATGGGTCAACTCCTCAAAACAAAGATGGGACTAGCCTTCTCAAAAGTCAGCAGAACTTCCTCCTAAAGCATCCGTTCAGTCTGTTGTGAGAGGAAGCTGTCAATTGACTGGGGGTGGATGGGAACATATATGTATATATACACACACATATGCATGTATATTTTTTAAATCAACACTGCACAGGTTAATCCTATAAAGTCATAAAAAATCCACATATTTTCTCTCCAAGAAATAGTAATATAGCACAAATATAGCATTAAATTCAGAACTACTCAAACTTCTTCATTAAATGTCATTTCCAGTCAGGAAGGTAAAGTAGGGGAAATAGGGTAATTTCTGCTTGCTCAACGAACAATTGAGATATCTGAGAGCTTACTCAGGTATTTCACTGTTGTGAAATCAATTCAGCTCATTGCTCCAACTGTCATGTCTGCAGGTTATGTCTGTATTTAAGAGACTTAAATATTTATCAGTATTTTTATTGAGTCATTTGAAAAATTGGCTTCTGCAGCTCTCTATCATTGGAGGGAGAGTTCTGAGGAAGGGCTGCCCACCGTGACAGAGCTGGGGATAGTCTCCCATTTCATCCTTTGCCCCCTCTCCACTCTGACCCCCACCAAGAAGTACACGTTTCTGAAGAAGAAGCTTTGGGAATGTCAATTACGCAATTGATTATCTCTGAAGATAAACATGAAGGGGGCGTGGGAGAAATATTCTGCTCAAAAGCTGTGCTGAAGCTGCTGAGAGAGGATTACTTTTTCTCCTTCCTCTCTCAAGCAGAATGATTCTAATTGTGAAGACAGCTCTGTTCTCATATATGTTTTTGTTTTGTAAGCCTTTGGTAAATATTATATTATTTCAAATAATTTAACATACGTTAGGTGACAAAAATAAATTAGCACCTGTCTCACTTAGCCATCACTGTATTTAATGTAAAGATAGTGATTTTGTAGATCTGCATCTTTGTGTGTGATCATATACGTGCACTTAAGGTTAAAAAAGAAAATAAAAAGCCTACAGCAAAGTAACATGGTATAATAAAAAGAGCTGAGGGGCTGGCCCGGTGGCATAGCGGTTAAGTGCACACGTTCTGCTTTGGCGGCCTGGGGTTTGCCAGTTCAGATCCCGGGTGTGGACATGGCACTGCTTGGCATGCCATGCTGTGGTAGGCATCCCACATATAAAGTGGAGGAAGATGGGCATGGATGTTCGCTCTGGGCCAGTCTTCCTCAGCAAAAAGAGGAGGATTGGCAGCAGTTAGCTCAGGGCTAATCTTCCTCAAAAAAAAAAAAAAAGAGCTGACATCTCTTCAGTGCCTACTATGTGCGAGGTGCTGTATGAGGTATTTTATATCCATTATCTCATTTTATCTCACAGATGTTTGAAGGTAGATGGGGCTCTCTTTTTTTTTAACAGAGGCATCAACCAAGACTCACAATGGTTAACTGACTTGCCTAGGATTACCCAGCTGGTGAGCGTTGGAGTCAAGATTCAGTTCTAGCTGTAGCCACCCAAGGTTATGCTCTTTCTACTCATCTCCTTGCCTATCTCCATTATAGAGAGGAATTTCCCAAGCACCAATGGGCTTTGTACTCCCTGCATTTGATTGTGTAACATTTCCCAAGGGAACAGTCCAAGAACACACACATCCCTCGATCAACGGTTTTGGACCACACTCCCCAGAGTTTGTTCAACAAGGTGCTTTCTCCATCAAAATGTTCTTAATTTTGAGCTGACTGAAGAGCCTAAATCGTCATCAGGTAGGGAAGGCTTATAAAGACTCCATCGTCACAGCTGTTCACAGGTGCTTTCGGCTCTTCAGCTACTTGTGTAAGGCAGTAGCCGTAGCCTCCAACAACAGGGACCATCTCATTCTTCCTGCTTACCCCAGAAGAAATAAAACATATCCATTCCCATTGGTGTTAATTTTCCTACTCTTGAGCATATTTGTAAAAGCATATAGTGCCATATGGATGGCAAACAAACAAACAAAATCTTTGTCTTTTATTACATTTGCTTAATGATCAAAGATTCCTAACTAGACCTTGCTTCCTACATTGATCATTTGCATTGAATATGCAAATCTTCTCTCTTGCCAGGCTGGTCTTGAATATATTTACAAGAATATCGATGCCCATTGTTTCACTTAAAAATAGATTATGAATACTGACCAATATTTTTAGTCAAAGATTTTGATCATTTTCAGATTAAACTTCACACTAGGACTTAACCTCAGTTGACTTCCAACAACTTTCAGGTACGCGTTCCCGCAAACCCAGAGTTTCAAAAAAATGCACTAAATAACCTTAAAGCCCTTTATGAATAATTATGAGTTTTTAAGTTTTTGTGAATCTGCATATTAATTCTGTCCCATAAATAAAACATGAAGCAAAAATCCAGCGTGTTGAGTGTCAAGGGGATAGAAGAAGAGAAGGAAAGATAATTATCAGTTTAATGTGGGAACATACTTAACCTAAAAGATTACCTCCAAAATTGGTGACATCCTAAGTATATATAATATACATGGATGTTTTCATTTAAATAAAAGGAGAAAAAGATTTGTATTGAGTTTCTGCCATTTTCATGGCTCTCTCAGCAATCCGTGGTTGAAAAAGCAATTGTCGGAATTTTTATTTGCTAGGGATTAATCCTTCCCACATATTTAGTTCCTTTCTTCCCCATGCACTGTGTGCTTTGATGCCATATAATTCACATTTCATATTTGCTGTGTGTTATTTGGTTATCCATCTATAACTATAGGCTTTCTTAGATGAGAGACTTAATAAGCGGCTACAGGCAACTAAATTGACTGGATTTTATTTGCTTTCAGACCTTACACGCATAAAGGGCAGGAGGAAGCAGAACTGGTGTCCACATGATTCCAAGTCAGTCATGCTCAGAGTCGCTGGGGTGGTAGCATGGGAACAGCGGCAGGCCAGGGGGTGTGGATGGGAATCCATGACGATCTCTGCTAAGGGCGTGATGCTCCCGGACACCATCTTTGCACCTTTAACCGGTTTGCAAATAAGAGCGACAATGATTAACCCAAGGCTCTGTGGGCTCGCAGAGCCTCTCCCTTCACTAGAACTTGTCCAACTAGAGCACTGACTCTGAAATGCATGTTCCTGTGCCTCCAATGTCCTCCATGTTTATAAATGTCTTCTGAGAAGAGCTCAAAGTCCTCCACAACTTTCACTAATCATACCTGCCTCCATACTTAATTTTCGCTTACCAGCCCAACTTGGACTGTCACCCAAGGTGGCTTTTCTCTCAAGATTCCAAGCTGCCTTCCCCAGGACATATGATGGCCAGAGCCACGTGGGGTGGAAATGGGTTCTGCACAGGATACTCTACTGCTTAATTGGTGAAAAACAGTATCAAAGACTTTTTGAGGGCTTTGAAAAGGACCAGCCAAGTAATGATAATGGTACTATGGACTCCCGAATTTATTTAAAATGTTACTTTCTAAAGGAATTTTTACCTAAAATGCCATCTTTTCCCCACTTTCTGATTCCCACCGAGCTGGATGGGGCAGGTGCCAGGAAGGCCTTGTTGTAGATGGGGACACTGAGGCAGCCTTCCCCAATGCCATAGAATTTGATAGAGTTTCCAGGGCCTCCAGTGACTGCAAAGGTGTGCAATTATGGATGCTCTACTGCAGTTACTTTTCTTTTCTTTTTTGATTTTGTTCTCTCTCTTCCTCTCCTATTTTTTTCTGTCCCATTTGCCCAATTATGAAGAGTTGGCATGCCTAAAAGTTTGTGAAAAATGGGCATATGATGTACAGCATGGTGACTATCGTTAATAATACTGTATTCTATATTTGAAAGTTGCTAAGACTATAGAGCTTAAAAGTTCTCATGACAAGCAAAAAAATTTGTAATTCAGTATGGCAATGGATGTTAACTAGACTTATTGTGGCAAGCATTCCACAGTATGCACAAATATCGAATTGTTACATTGTATACTTGAAACTAATGTTATCTGTCAATGATATCTCAATAAAAAAATAAAAAGAAAGAAAAAGTTTGTGGAAAGACAAGTTTAAAATAACACACATATCAGCGACTTAATTTCACCAACTCGGCCTGCTCCTAGTGTTACTGAAACCGAAGTGGGTCCCCTCCTGCTGAGTTAAATCAGACTCTCCACCCAAAGTAGTTGTCTCACAAAGTAAAGCATATTGGCAGCAAATAGGGGACCATGAGGAATCATTTCCAGAGTCATGGCATCCCCCGAACAAAGGGAACCAGGGCCATTTATTTTGGATGGAGAATGAATATTCAAAAGGGAGAGGTGGGTATTTGCTTGCCAGGCTCAGTTGGAAAACACACTTCCACATACACTGCAGGTTATGGTAATAAGGCCTAAGCTCGTCCTGGAGAGATCTTAGTGTTAAAAGTAAGGCAAAGGTCATAGGCGTAGCTCTCTGGTGAGGCTTGGTCTAGTTCAGGGTGGTTTAGTGATTGCATCTTCTTAACATAACAAAAGGAAAAATAGCAATTTGGAAAAACAGTTAAAATATGCAAACTCACCCTTGAGTTTCTTGGGGTAAGTGGTTGGTGACACCAGCAGTAAAACATGCTCTCGGTTCAGTTGCGCAACCAATATAGAATCAATACAGAAATCAATACCCTTAGAGAACTTCTCATAAAAAGCCAACAAAATGGTGACTTAGTGTTAAAGCTCAACAAAATATACTGAAGTTTGGCAAAAGGAGCCTATGGTTTGGCCTGATTTCAAAATGGGTTCTAACCACCATTGCTCCACACACCCTGAGCACAATGGGCATGTCACTTAATCTCTTGGAGCTTCAGTTTCCTTATCCACAAAATGAGGATGTTTGGAAGAGTCTTATGGGGTTTAGAGACAAAAGTATGCCATGACCTCTGAGTAACCGTGTCTCTGAAAGTCTTCTCTGCTATGGTTACATACAATAGAGTTCTCTAATGACAGACAAGCTGCCTCATCAAAACAGAAGGATAGCTTCATTGTCTGATCCATTTCTTTTTGAAGACCTTCCTGTTACTGGCATTATGCTTGGTGTGAGAGGTTTAGAGTAGAATTAAATAAGCCTTCCAGCCTCCATGAGCTCAGAGGGCAGCCAAGGAGACAGAGAGACACGTAACCCGTTTCAACCCAGTGAGGATGGAGATCTGAATTCTTCTGGGGACTTGGGCAGGCTGCGAAGAAGAGAGCATCTTAACCAGATTCTCAAAGCATGAGCAGGACATTCCCAGAGGGAGGAGAAGCAAGGGCCATCTGGCAGAGAAAAAAGAGGAGCAAGGTCATGGAGGTGCAAAAGTCCCTGCATTCTGGAGAGAGCATCGAGGTCCCCTAATTCCCACTTCCATTTTGTAGACAAGTCCTTGGCCCTTACTACGTACGTACCAGGCGCTGCTCCATCCTCTGGGAATGCAGCAACAGGCAAGGTCCCTGCCCTCCGAGAGCTCATAGTCCTGTGGGGATGCCAGACAGTGAACAACAACCAGAAAGCAGAAGATGGACAATGAACCAATGCTGGCTGATGGGGTGGAAGCGATTGGGAGCTGCTCCAGGTGACCATCCAACTTGTGAAGGCGACATTTAAGCTGAGACCTACCTGAATGACAAGCAGAGGCCATGAGAAGATCCAGAAGAGAGGATTCCAGGAGGAAGGAAAGGCTACTACGAAGGCCTTGAGGCATGTCTAAACAATGGAAGGAGGGCTAGATATCTACACCCCTTTCAAGACTGCATTCGAGAGAAATTCCACATAAAAGAAGAAGAAAGGGTATCCCTAACTGATCCTGAAATTCAAAAGGAGTTAGAAGTTTCCAATTTTGGAGAAATCACCTTTCCAGAAACTCCTTACAAACGTCAGGCAACAACTAATCATTTTGACTACCATGATTTCCTTTTTCCCACTGGTTCCGCCCCATTAGGAAGGGAGAAAGCGTTTGTCATTAAACTTGAAAGTTTATAAAATGTGTAAATTCAAACTACTCCTATGTACCAATAGGTTCTAGTTGCTGAAAAAATAGGCATACACAAGTGGGATGGGCTTGAATATTATCCAAATTCAGAGAATCTATTTCATAGAGTGATAATTCTTTTGAATTTCACAATCACCATTCTATACTTTTTGGTTTTAAGCAAGACTTTAGTGCATGGGTTGGTACTGGCAATGCTCGATCTCTCTAATGAATGGGTTGTCAATTCAATTTATTAGTGAAAAGGAACGTTCTTAAAGATCTGGGGTGAGAAGAGAGCTTGGAATTCCAACTGAGGAGGGGTCTGCCCCACTCAGGTTAAGGGAATGGTAGAATAAAGAAGCATGCACCTTCATAAAAACCTTTTTAAAGTTTATGCTCTTGTTTATAAGTCTGTTACTTAATTATCACTAATAGATGATAGAATAGACAGCAAAATTCCTTCTTTGAGCTACACAATTGGCCTCATTGCTGGACCTCCTTAATTGAATCAACATTTTATTGACAGTACACAAATCATATTTGGCTGATTTCTCTACTTGTATTCTAAGATAAATCTTAGATGATAAAACTTTGGTTTCTACAGCCAACATTTTAAAACTATATAAAATTGAAAAGGCTGTGCTCTGGATCAGCAAGAAAGCAATGTTTTGATAGTATGCTTGCCATTGTCACATTAAAGCAAAATCTGAAATGCATCACATAACTTAACATAATCAACAAATATTGTGTTTCATTTGGAGGGCCTGGAGCTATATTTTTCCCCCTAAATTGCGATATTTTCAGCTAACCTTGTAGTTCACAGCTTAAGTTAAGTCTGCCATGTGTAGGACTTGCACAAATGCATGGGCTTTATATTATAAACTCAGCTGCAGTTTAAATTATTAGGTAAACTCTTTTCATGGAGCTCTGACACTGTAGAATCCACAACAAAAATAGTAGGCCAGCTGCCCACACCGCAAGGAGAGACCCTCATTAGATGTCATTTGCATTCCATTAACTACCAAGCAGTGGGTCAGTCATTGCCCGTCAGGCATTCAGCTCCTTCTTTTTGTGTTAATTAGCAGAGAAATAAGGAGTTAATGAAGATCTTATGATCTGTGATGACTCATCTGGCTGTTTCAGAGGAGTCGCCACTCTGGACCACTTCAGCGCACCCTGCTCGGATGCTCTGAGCAGCGCTGGGGGGAGGCTGCTGAGCGAGCCTTCGGAGGGGCGTTCTCAGGGGCCTGTGGCATGGTGGGCTTTGTTAGCTCAAGATTAGAAGGAGTTAATTGCTTCAAGATTGCTGGGAGATTAGGTTACTGGGTGGGATGTATCTATGTAAGCATATGTCAGCACTAGTTAGAAGATAGGAGACGCTTATTTTAATAAACTTTTGAAAAGAAGAATTAATTTGTCATTACATTGGAAATCTTATTTTATTAACTTAATTTGAAAATGTAAAGCTGTCTGAAACGCCGGTTTTTCACTCACTTTCCCTCTGAATATGTATGAATCACAGATTAGTGGAGGTGCAACACTGTTCATTCAGGGCTTTTTTTCCTGGAGGGTTTTTTTTTTTTTCTTCCTAATTCATTTTGCTGCTGGCATCTGGCTTTGGGGCAGTGGGCTGGTTCCAGTGACCTCTGGGTTTTCCTCTTGCGGTGGGTGGAACACGGCCTCTCAGAGACCCTCGCAGTCCTATCAAGAGAAGAGAATCAATTTGCTTGTGCCTGTCCTGCATCCTCCCCAGTGAGTGCTAGTTGCCTACAAAGGCTGTTTCTATGTGGTACCCATGAAACAGAGCGGGAAAGAGAGAACAGGAGGGAGCTGCAAGTTCAGTTTCTGAACTAAGGCCATCAAAGATGTTTCTCAATGCTTCCTTTACATTTTGTGGCTTTTTGATGACAAGGTGTAAATTGTCCTCATCTTCCATATTCTTAGGGGCGGGCATGTTACTATATGCCAGAAACTGCTCTAAGCACTTTATTCTTATTACCTCTTTTTAATCTTTACAACAAGCTTAAACAATAAGGACTATATTATCCCCATTTTTCAGGTGAAGAAACTGAGGCCAAGAGAGATTCAGTAACTTGCCCCAGGGGGTGCAGTGAGACCTGTCAGCTGTGCATCCCAGAGCTTTCCCTCCCCACCACTGCCCTGCATGTTTCTGTGACTGAATGAGGGAGCTTGGCTGTGTGGCAGGAGGGGTGAAGGCAGTGGTGACTCCTTCCACATCTAGATTGGGCAAGGGCTGCCCCAGTGGCTTGTGGCCTGGGGTAAATGTGGGTTCAGTGTCATCAGAGCTTCTGAGGTTTGGGGTTTTCTTCCCCAAAAGAGAAAATCTGGAAACGGAAATCTGAAGTTTTAAATAAAATTACCTGCTCTTAAAATATTTGTTCAAGATTTTTTTTTTTAATACTACGCAGTTTAAATAAACAAAAACAACCTGTGAACAACTATTGGTGACCTCCGTAAAAGTTGGGGAGTTTTTTAAGGCCGCTTTTCCCCCCAAAGTGCCTTGTACACAGCGGGTACTCAGTAAATAGTTGAACGGAGCAATGCACAGTTACACGAACCCAGAGGTGGGTCCCCAGCCTCGTCGACACAGTGAAACACCGATTTATAGAGCGAGGGCATTCTGAGACTCCGACCCACTGCAACAAGAGTCCTTTTATCGGGTCAGCAAAATGACCCATCCCTCTTGTGACCTTTCCGCGGATTATAATTTCAGCAGAAACCATTTGAATTCTCTTCCTGGGGACTTTACTGGGTCCCCTTTCCTGTCTGGGGTGAATATAAATTTGGCCAAAAATAATTTTCAAAATATTTAACAATTATGTAGCCACAGAAGGGCTAACACCTGGCTTAGCAGAGCCACGAGACCCTGACACATACTGAAGCCGTTCAGCTTGGCCAGTGCCCTGCCATTCTGCTGTTAAATATTTTAATATCACTTCTGCAAAACAGGTCTAAATGTAAAGAAAATAGAACCCTTTTTCCCTCCCTCTCTTCTTTCCTTCCTTCCTTCCTAACAGCTTGTAGCTGGATGCTAGTACCCAGGGCCCCCCCTCCTCTCTCCACCAAGGGAAGCTGGAAAGCTTCATCAGGTCCGAGGGAGGCTGGCTGTTGCAGGCAATGGTAACTTGCAGAGGGGATTAAAGCAGGAGTGAATGTGCGCTTGGACTAGAACTTGCATCTGCCTCCCCCTGGATTAATGCTGCTTTGGGTGATCCACAGGTGCTTTCTAGAACCTGCCTGGTGTTTTACAACTCAGACAAAAACAGGGCATTGACAAGTGTCAAAATGGCCTTTTCTTATTACTTAGTATTGGCAATATATTAAAAAATTCCAATTATCTCTTTAGCCTGCAGTCAAAAGTTTAGCAGAAGCAGGATGCAAGCTCTCTGCATTAAAAAAAAAAAAAAAAGTGTGTAGGAAAAGGAAAGGAGTACGACAGCTGCCCATCAACTGAACGCTCGGAGACAAGTCAACGCTGGCTCCTCTCTCTCAGACGAATCTACTGAGAAGAGCAAATGTGGAAATTGTGAACCATCCTTTTTTTTTTGTTTTTGAGTTATAAAATAGGTTTCCTTGCAATGAAAATGTTCTGGTTACATTGAATCACTTGTCTGTACAGTAACTGGACCGGACCTGGTCCATGAGATTCACTGATTTGAAAGGGACCAAAAAACAATCACAGAGAGGTTAAGAACCAGGGGCTGCAGGTCGCGAAGGTGTTACTCAGCATCTGAGCTCTAAAGATGGGTCCAAGGAAAGAGGATAGGCTTCCAGAATATCGTTTATTTCCTTATTTCTTGACCTTTATTAAAGAGGCAGAGCCCAAAGGAGGTCATAAAAGGCTGAAAATAAATGATGCATGTGTTTATTTATAAGAAACCATCATCGCTGAAGTGTGGGACAGGTCCTGGTAAGGTGGCCGGCCCCTCTCAAGGGGCATCTTGTTCTAACGTACTGTTTTGCTAAGGTTCTGGTGTAATTGTCACTTGGTTTCCAGTGTCCCAATTTTCTCAGGAAAAATTTGTGTTTCCCACCTCCCTCCCCTAAAAATAAACATTTTGTTCCAAATATACCATGGATGGACATTTTCTGAGGACTGGGGCTACTTTCTTAGGAGAGCTCATTCAGTTATTCAGAGACGTGGTTTCTGCCCAGGACACCTGCAGGCCTCTGGGGACACAGTTGGCCAAGATAGTCCCTGCTGTTCAGGAAACCAGAGTCTGGCACGGGGACAAACTCAGACATTAGTCCATTTATCCATGAAGTGTTTGTTAAATGTCTTCTAAGTGCTGAGCACTGCAGGGACAATTATAAATAGGGTGGTGAGTAGAGGTCTGTTCTCTGTTATAGGGAGCCCAGAGAGAGAAAGAGGAAAGGGAGTTAGAAGGAGGTGACATTTTGCTGGAGGATGGACAGTTGGCAGATGTTAAAGACAAGTGGGAGTTGACCAGGTGAAGAGGGAGGAAGAGAATGCCGGGTAGTCGAACAGTAGAAATGAAAGCACAAAAGTAAGAAACAGCTGGGAGTCCGGGCCCTTGTCATCAGACTCAAGACCCAGCTCTGTGGCTCTGATTTGTCAACGCTCAATAGTCGTGTTATGTGCTGTCCTTAGGCATGATGGTATGATCTGGAAGGATCCATTCATCTTCAGTGAGTGCAGCATTAAGCTGGCTGCTGGCTTTCTGGCCTCCTGTTGGGAAGAGCTGTCCCATGCTGCCACCCTCATCCAATGGCCTGGGGTCCGCTGTCCGTGTGTGCTGTGCAAACCATGCTGATGAGCGGGACCATTCTGAATTTTTCTTAGGGTCTGAGCTAAAAGTGGATGTTCTCTCCATTTAGAAAAAATGTAAATGCTGTGTTGTTTTCTGCGAAGAACTGAAAGCACGTCCTGAGCTGCCCACCCTGCAGCCCACTGCAGGAACTCTGGGGTGGGCTCACGAATGGCTTCAAGCTCTGCGCCACGTGGAACTTACCGCCTGCCCCCAGGAGTGAGCCAAGGTGTAGAAAACAGCTTTGTGAACGGCTCAAATGGCGGTTGAGTGACTTTTTTCGAAAAGCCTATTAAATGCCTACTTTAATGGAGATATAATCTGTAGAGATACAATAATAATAAAAAATAATGTAATAGAGATACAATCTATATTCGAATTCTTTCTGCCTATAATCCAATTTATACAAAAGCTGCTGTATAGATTTTCTCCACATTTGAGAGATATGTAAGGGCTGGACTGGCTTAAAATACAAGCCACGCAGTATACAAAAAAACTGAAGATTTCTGGGTCTGGCACCTCAAAGATATAGTTATCTTCTAAGGGGCCTGAAACTGATGTATAAACCATGGTATCTGGATGACCATAGAGACATGTCATACACATTAACACGCCATGGACAGAAAGCCAACAAAGTTTTCAAATAGCTGCAAACAGAAGGCCACCAGGACACACGCTCCATAGGTGGTGTTTCGCTGCTTCTTACATGAGCAACTCTGTGTAGCAGGCTCCAGGGCAAGTGGAAACAAGGATTTATTCATGTCCTTAGTGATGGCCAATAGTTCTCCCTATCAACACAGAGGGTGGGGAGGACAGCTGGTTACTACTATGAAGATGTCATTTTCAGCTTTCATCGTAAAAAGCGATGTTGGCTCTTGTAGGCAGCATCGTAGGAGCGGCTACACGGCTGAATGTCCCGGGTCCTGAGGTACGATCCCCAGAAGATTATGTTGGGTCCTCCACCCAACACCCATTTTCTTGTCTTATGAGCATGGACACAGATATCAACCCCTTCAACCCTTTACCACCCTTTGTTCTTAGGGCTCATGGTGTTGATGTCTTTCTCTAGTCCCAGAACTGGATATAAAGTCATAGACAGTTTCCTCCCTGAAATGAGAGAAAAGCTTGCCTCCCGTTGAAGCAACAATCCAGAAACTCAGAATGGATGGTCCAGATTTAGGAGGAAGCTTATTATTCATGACGACTGCCTGGCAGCGTCACGACTCGGTAATGAGGACGCTGCTATCACAGAGGGATCAAGCCCAAAACCCGGGCTATACATCTACGAAATGCAGTGTTGTGTTTACACATTGCAACCTCATCCTCAGAAGGGAAGGAAAAAACAGGGCTTCAAACGTGGCTGCAGCTGAGATGTCCTCTCTCCTAGGGCACCCTGGCCTGAGCTGGCCATTCCAGGAGCAATGAGATGGTCAAGAGGGAAAGAAAGATGACGCAACCACAACACTGCCAAGTGAGCTTTAGTAAAACCAGACTGTTGACATTTTATGAACTTAATGGCATAAAGAACATGCAGTGAAAATCATTTGCATTCTCTGATTATATATGTTGGATCCCTAAATATCTTGATCATGTTATTTTGCTAAAGATATCCTGATGGTGAATCTGTGTATGATTTACATAAATGAGGCATTTGCATAAATTAAATTAACAAATATAAATACACGCTTATAAAATGCTGATACCACTTACTACTCTCATAAAAATAAATTATGAGGGATGACATATGATAGGCCATGTGGTTTCTGGGCAATCATCGCGTGCCCCTGATGCATACTTGGCATTTTGTTGCCAGAAGAAGGAAGAAACTCCAACTCAAGCATTTCTGAAGGCGGGGTTGTCCCAGGGAAGCTAGAGAACAGACTTTTGGAAGGAGATGGTGTCTAAAGTGATCAAAAGCCCAGTTTAGTGTGTTGACTAAGCACACGGGCACCAGAGTCGGACTGCCTGAGTTCAAATTCTGACTCCATTGCTAACTCCATGTACAGCTTAGGACAAGTCACTCAGTCTGTGCCTCAGCTTTCTCATCTGTAAACTGGGGGTGGTAACAGTACCTACCTCAAAAGGTTGTTGTAAGGATGAAATGAGTTAGTGTACATGAAAGGATTTAGAACAGTGCCTGGCATATGGAAAATGCACAGTAAGTGTTAGCTATGTTAGCATGATTGTTATGCTATCTCAGTATGCTGGAAAAATAATCTTTCAAGGCTACATAGACCTTTGCTTCCTACCTGTTCTTTCTATCTCTTGACCAGCAACGCTCAAATATTCTCCGTCTTTGGAGCCCTGGAGTGAGAGAAGGAAAATTCCCTGTTACCTATATTCAGATCTCGGCTTGAATTTGGCTGCTGGGTGACCCTCCCTCCAGGGTGGATTCTCATGAGGCAATTGCAGATTTGTACCAGATCTAAGACATGGACCCCGAATGATCAGCATTGCAATGGCAGGCGCCAGTGGACTGGTGTGGCTGCCGGATTATATGGAAAGGACCACAGATAGTGGGTAGTTATCCAATCCCCGCCCCCCCCCCCCCCCCCCCCGGCCCCAGTTCTGATCAGACCAGGGATGGGATGAGGGAGGAAGGAGAACTTAATTCCACAAGCCCTGATTCTTGGTACCCAGTCCATCTCAGTCTTTGTCACCATAGCAATCACAGGCACCACGTTTTGGGCCAGTGGCTGCTGATAAAGTCTGCATCTGAATCCCCCGGGCTTCTCTACAAACGCACCAGATGTGCCGTGAGCCACCATTCCCTCCCTTGCTCCACACCCATGGGAATGATTTAATTATGACTCCTCTGGAGAGAATTATTTTATTTTTCTTCTCTAAATGAAACTATACTTTATTTCATTCTTTTTAACTGATTCTCAGAGATCAGATTGCTCAGTCTCTTTGATTGCCTTTTGGATCACTGGAGGAAATCGTCTGTTAACTGGTGAAATCCAGATTATTCCTATTGAGCCTGGACCAACCCAAATATATACTTCTGTTCATTAGCTGCTCTCCAAACTGTAAAGCACCTTCAGAAGTTTGTAAACCAACCTCTGATTTCTCTCGTGGAATTTCCTTCCCGTTTGAGAAGAGCACTGCCCGCAGCGCCCTCACTGGTGTTGAGGGCAGGGCTTGGGGCAGCTTTCCTGGGACCATGATCCCAGCTGTGGGGTCTGAGGGCACCAAAAGGCCCTCTGCCCTCGAATGATCACACCTGCTATGCAATTTTCCCTCTCACTGGGCTTGGTTGGACTACCCCAGGGCAGTGTACATGGTTCTGGGGTCAGAACTGTAATTACTATAATAGCAGCTATCAGTAATCCAGCCCTTTCTATGGGTCAGGCCACATGCTCCACATATGCTGGCTCAACCAACCTGTGAGGCAGCTTTGCAACTTTTTCATGAGTAGACATGGGACCTCAATGCTGGGATGTCAGGCTGAGGCGTCATCCCTGGTAATGCACCATTTGTGCAGATGGTGAAGTTCAACTTCATGGCCCACTGGTGTCCATCCACGCTGGGCCTTAGTGTCTGAGAAGGGAACCATACAACGTCCCGTTATCCCCAGGGCCATCCTGATGTCCTGAAGTCCTATCTGCCCTGTCATCTCCATCACACCCTGTCATGGCTCTCTGATCCAGGAACTATGTATGATCCAGCTTCTCATCCAGCAGCTCTGGACCTCAGCTCTCACGTCTGTTAGATGGGAAAAATTGAGTTCCTGCACAGCATCTTCAGGGGGTTATTGCAAAGATCAGATGAGATGATGGTGTGAGAAGAACCAGCACCAACGTTGTTATTGGCGTTATCTTTTCACTGGGACAGATATGCTCTCAGGCTTGTATCTGAGCAGCTATTTATTGGAAGCTTATACATTGAAAGAAAACAACATTATTGAGATTATTGCTTGAATTCTAATTCTGATTTCCAGCCCTAATCTTTCTTTTAAGCTGCAGACTCAAACATCCACCTGCAAGCTGGAATGGTCAGTCCATGGATGAAATGAACATTGGCAGAGGAGGCTCGTGTTGAAGGAGTGCTAAGTGACGTGGCCACTGGGGCCAAGGGTGGGTCATGAAGTCTCCCTCTTTCCCCTCCTCCAGTCCAGGCCTGAGCCCAAGGGGCTTCTCTGGAGATGATAACCGCTTGCTAATACCACATGGAGGTCCCAGCCTATAAAGAAGCTCTAGGTGATTCCAAAGTATGTGCTCAGTGGTCGTAAGAACAGCGCTTCTTAATAAGTTGTCCAGAAACCACCTACGTCAGAATCTCCCACGGTACTTGACACAGTAGCGGGTTCCCGTGTCCGCTGAATCCAGGTCTGAGCGTGGACCTGAGGCTCTACATTTACCAAGCTTCTTAGATGATCTTTTCATTCTAAAGGTCGAGAATCACAGCTTTAAAATTATCACTCTCTGCTCTCCGTACTGTTTCATCATGAACAGTGGTGGTTTTTTTTTTACTATGCATTTAACAGATAGTGTAAATGGTGTTTAAATCCATTTTTTCAGTTTGCAGCATAAGTTGTAGGATTGAAGGTATTAGGAAATCTAAGGGCTTTGAGAAAGGGAGCCCATTATAGAAAAATTAAATCTTCATATCCATCATTATAATAATTTTATTGCCTTTGCTCCTAAGAGGAATTTCCCTTAAAACAGCCCACCATGTTTACGTGCGTTCTTTCATTCACTTAGTACTTTTATGTGTCACATGGTAATGAAACAGATGAACAAGACACAATCCCTGTCTTTCAAAACACTTCTTATCTAGTAGAGAAGATAGATAGAAGCCTAAGTGCAGAAAGGCACTGCAGGACCCTGAGCGCTGCCTCAGATTTGCCCTCTGAACATCATGCCGTTAAGCCAGCCATTCCAGCTTAACGTGGAACTGTGGGGGCGGGGCTGATTTTTAGCAATAATGGCTTGAAATAGATTCCTTCAATTTGTCTGATTCAACATAATGCCACAAAGAGGATCTGTACCCTATCCAAACAGTTTAGTTGCTTTATTCAATATAATGTATACCAACCATTTTGGCACTGTGCATTGCCTTTTAAAGCAGGCCCTGCGCTTGGAAATTACAATTATGACAGCGAAGCAGTAAGGGGACAATGTGGCTGGGCTACTGGGCATGTGGCTGGGTTGAGAACGGGAGATGAATCTTGTAAGAATTCAGAATGTAGGAATGGGGAAGAAAGAGAAATACAATGGAAAGCAGAATAAAAGATAACAGCAGGAAAAAAAAAGGGGGAGTGTGGAGATGATGAGAGAGGTAAGGAGTGGTTCCGAAAGGTGGGCCAAGCCGGTGACCCCCAGGTGGGGGCTGTCTCTCCTACCACCCCGCCCCATCCCTCATCATGGTCAATCCAGACAGTCCTGGAGTCGAGTCTGCCCATCGCAACGACAGCAGTCTCGAGGAAGCTGGACTGGGATGGTGCCAACTCCTCCTTCCCTCTCTCTGTGACACCCATCAGAAAGGGCTAGCTTCTGAGCACTGAGAGAGGAGGGAAAATAAGCAGAAGTAATTTATTCGGGATCTTTGAGAGGATAATAGCCAATTATTTGTTTATAACACTGGTTAAATTTTCATTAGGCAGATTAATGGAATATCATGTACTGTCAACATTGGACTGAGGGGTGGTCTGTAAGAGATAAACGGGCAAACAGGCTCTGTGTCTCTCTGAGTAAATTAGTTTTTGCTTTCCTGTTTTTCATATGAAAATGGGAAAGGTGGGCAAGGTGGTGCATTTTAAAACAGGTCTTGAGATGGGCCAAATTGGTTAAATATGAAAGCAATGCTGGTAATAAATACATTATAATAACTTAGCATCATGGCCATAATTTTGATTTCATGAAAGTCTGGGATAATGTCGATTTTTAACCTGCTCTCTTAATACACAGTTCCTCTCCCTGAACTCAAACGCTGCTTCCTGTGAGGTGAAAGCACAGGACTTTGGGGGCCTGATTTTTCTGTATAATGTGCTCAGCATTAGAGCTGGTAAGTGCAAGAAGCGTCTGGGCTCTCTTGTGAGTTCCAGCATTGTCATCCCGGATGGCAGAGTGGCTCCCCCAAGTGCTTTATCAGGATCAGAATTCCCTAGGCTCGGCAAGCAGGAGAGTTGCTTATCACTCTGGAAGTAGACTGAGAGGCGCACACTCGACGATTTATTTGATGCTAAATCTCTGGTTAGAGTTGAAGCTCTAAACAGGCTGGTTTCTGAAGCTTGATATTATTCCATGTAAGAATCAGTGAGTCAAACTTTAGAACCAAAAATTCTATTAGCAAACTGAAAATCACACACACACACGCATACACGCACATATACACACTGAAATGGGCCAATTTATAACAATTGATATGCTGAAGTTTTAACAAAAATAATTGGCAGTTAATTTTTTTAGTTTAATTAGCATTGGAGAGTCATTAAATTTCCCATATGTAGAAGGCAACTAAGAATTTTCATTTGCAGTTCAACTCTGGATTTAAAAAAGATGTCATTGCTTAGAAGGAAGATGATAGAATGTAATTTCTTCCTTAAAAATAAAGAAGAGAGAGAGGGACAGAGGCTGTAGGAAGAAATGGAAGCGAGGCAGAGCAGTGGGAAAAAGGGAAGGAAGGAAGGATGGAAGGAGCGAGGGAGAGAGGAAGGAAGGGGGGAAAGACGAAGGGACGAAAAAAAGGAGGGAGGGAGAAAAGGGCATTTGCAGAGCTGTAGAAAATCAACTAAATGAGATTTGTTGTTCTTTTTTGTAAAACACTGAAATTTGAGGCAAATATGTCTATTAAAATTCCTTTCAAAAAGATAAGGCACTACTGTGAGTAAATCATTTTATTTGTCTATATATCGACTTTTCAAAATAATTGTATGCCTCAAAGTAATTCCCAGTGTGAATTGGTTATCCAAGTACATTTGTTTTCTAAAAAAGAAAATTGAGGTAGTTTTCCCTGCCAAAGACACATCGCTACAGCTCACCCTGGTCAGGTCCCAGAAGTTCATTTCCAAGGTCATGTGACTGGGGTAGTCCTTTCTGTGCACAGCCGGGGAGGCAGAGAAGACGGACGACAAGTGCCACTGCCTATGCTGCTCTCCTTTCCTCTCTGCATCTTCGCAGCAGTAACCAGGATGAACAGAGAGCTGGGGTCTCACTGAGCTTGGTAACCAGGTGCCTGCAGGGACAGTTGGGCTTCCTGCCCTTCTTTCTGAGCAGTCCGAGTCCTCCCCTAGTCATGGATTCCAGGTCAGAGAACCACAAGGGGACGTGTGTTGTTGGTGAGTAAATTCCTCTGAAATAGGGAGAGGTATGGATGGAAGGTCACATTTGTCTGCAGACTACAAAGTGGTGAGCTGGCCAGGATACTGACCTTTCGAAGTCTTTAGGGAGATTCACGTTTTCAATACCCAACATCTACTTGTTGCCTCTGAACTTCCTTGCCATGGCATCTTGAACACAAATGCTTCCACAGTTGGGCAGCTCCGGGCAGAAATATGACAGCCTTCAGGAGAAGTTCAGCTGGAGGGGAAGGTGGGTGGGGGATCATTTCAAAGTCTCTAAGCACTTAGAACAAGCATAGGACAACTGCCTTTAGATACAGCACCCCCGAACCTCAGTTCTCAGGGTCTGGGCTGCACGAGGCCCTTGTAGGAAGGCCCTTTTGATTATTCAACAACTAAAACCCTGTTGGCTGGAGGGTCCAGACAGACCCACCAAATGCAGAACCTTGCACTGCTTTGCATAGCATTAAAGGGTCGTCGTGGGGAAAAAGCCAGTGCTGAATTTTCCTAATTTGAAATATGAAAGATATTCTCCGGGCTATTACATCCTTTTAGTGAAGGCAATTCACATTCTTTTAGTGGTTTATCCTACTTATAATGATCAAATCCTAGAGTCAGAACTTCTAATGCAAACCACTTTTGCAGCTGTAATTGGATCTAAGGCAAATGCAACCACCAAGTTGCCTAAGACTCCCTGGCAATGTTCAATCAGGATATGATATCGCTTCTGAAAGTGATAGCTTACTATTGATACCTCGCCCAAGAGCAGCGCAAATTAGAGACATACTTGAGTGATTCTGAGGCCTCGCAGATGGACAGCGTGAGAGTAGACCACGGTAAAAGCCGAGATTCTCAAACATAGCATGATGCACATTTCATTGTGGTCATTTAATGGAAACCCTATGAAAGTCCTATGCTGAGTCTGGGGGTAAAAGAAGTTCTAACATTTAGGGAACCACATGAAATGTGGTTCTTAAGAAAATTCAAGAACTGATAATGCTAACAGCATCTGAAAGCAGACTCTGGGGGACTATGGGATATACGGTCACAAAGTGAAAACACATGGAATTCCCCGTTACATCCACTTGCACAGGACCCTGCTCAAAGTTCAGGCACTCCACACACACGCGCACACACACACACACACTCCAAATCCAGGGGCTTGTGGATGGTCTCTGAAGGTACAGAGGTCTGAGTCCTATCAGGGGATGGCTTCAACTCCTAAATGCCAACATAAAAACCAGGCATGAATCTCAGTGCGTAAATGCGAGTGTGCCAAGAAACATACTTGCTCTATTGACTGTATCTATATATCATATATTTTAAATATACATCTCATGGTTTCTATATTCAACATAATTTCCTACATTAGCACAATGCTGATTGACCTCCATTCTCCCCCATCCCTTGGGTTAAGCTACAACTTCAGGATCCTATGCAGTGAGAGTGGGAGATGGGGAGCATCTGGTCTACCTGCCTTCAGCCTACAGAGGTTACAGCTGAGACATCTACTGTTCCCTGGGGTGGCTCCTTCAGACCTGAGCTCTCTGTTGCTTCCATGCTGTACTTGAGATGTGGGAAATTTTACCAGGTTGCCTTTGGACCTCTGCCTAGACACGTCTTCCAGCCACTTCTCTCTGGGGTCTTGACGTCTCTTAAGAAGCCAGTAAGTGGGACCTGTCTTCTTCTCACACAGAAAGAAGCCCCGCCTGTTACTTAACCTCTTTAAACCTCAATTTCCCCTTCTGTACAATGGGCATAATAATAGCCATAGTAAGCACTCAATAAATATTAGCATTTTAAACCATCATTACTAACAGATAGGTTTGAATGGCCATAGATGGAAGCAAAAACACCTGGCCTCACAGGGCTCCCTGACTCATTAATGCTGTGGTGGTCACATCCTTTTATATTCAAATTACATCACTGGCATTTCTAGAAGCAAAGGTGCCTATACCACAAATTTCTGGATGCTGCTATGGTCTTCTTTCATGGCTCTTTATTTTTTAACTTTCCACTGAATTACACTATATATTACAATATGTGAAAAAGTGCAAGTAAGTATACGGCTCAAACACACTCATGTAACCAGCACCCAGAAGAAGAGACAGAACGCAACCAGCCTCCCAGAAATCCCACTCCTGCCCTTGTTCCATCACTACCCACCCTCCCAGGGTAGCCTTGATCTTGACTTCAAACAATGTAGATTAGCTGTCTTTATATAAGTGGAACCATATACTACACACTTTTTGGGACTGGCTTCTTTCACTCTATATTGTGTTTGTGAGATTCAACCAGATTTTGTATGTAGTTGTACAGCATTCAGCATCATTGCAGTATAGCTGCCCATTATAGAAATATACCTCAGTTGACTTATTTTCCTTTCAGAGCATTTACAAGTGACAATGCTGGAACTTGGTGTCCCCTCCAGGATGAGTCTGTGGGATACTTGCGGGCCTGGTCCTCATGATGCAGAAGTCTCCGCTCACGTGGCTAGCTCTGGGTGAGTGTGGCCGGATGAGTTGGAAGTATCTCCCTGACACTTGAAGAGTGACAGCATATTATCTCATCGGCACCAGTCCTCCTGCCGTGTCTCTGAGCACGGCCATGCGCCGCACCTTGACTAATCTTGGGTTTCACGCAAACCAGCTCCATAGCTTCAATGAGGGCCCTGGAACATAGTGATTAATAAAGGACACTAACTTTTGTGTGATGCCTATGAGGTGACACATGTGCCCTAGGAACTTATGTGTTACCTCATTTAGCCTCACAAAATCCTGTGCCATGGATGATCATTTAGTTTTCTTTTAACTCATTTATCATCTACTATTGAGTATCTACTATGTCAACTACTCACTGTTGGATGGATGAAAAACAGGGATATGTGGGCCAGGCCAATAAAGGTGGACAAGTGCTGGGAGAGGTGTGAGCCAAGGGTGCTGCAGAAAAATCTAGAAGGACTGTGGGACTCAGAAAAGGATTCTGGGAAGAAGTGACATTAATCTTCCCATTCTCCATTCTCATCTGTGGCTAAGAGAAGTTAAGTAGCATGTCCAAGGCCACAGATCTAAGAAGCCTGGAGAAGGAACTAAAACCCAAGTCACCAGTCTCCAAAGTGGCCTCTGCTTATCCCTTCCATGGGTGCCACCTAACTCCTAGAAAGAATCATTCTTTTCCAGCTTGTCCCAATCCATTGACAGAGTCCAGGGGCAGGACATAGAGAGGAATAGGTGATTCCTGGAAGGGAGACAACAAAGCCTTATTGAGGAGAGGGAGCCAAAGGAAGGACCCAAGACGGGATGGAGCCTGGAGATTTATAAATGCCCTCCCTTCTCATTTTGAAAATCAGAAAGAAGCCGAGAGTCCTAAGAGCCCATTACTGGAGCTGAAGTTGCATGTGACACTTCAGATAAAATTGCAGAAAAAATGATAGTAAATTCCTCCATCCTGTTTAGACGGAACTGGGAAAAAGGAAGGACTAAGTTTTGAACTGAATAAGCCTACGTATTTATACCCTTCATTGTTTTTATTTTCTGACTTTAGGAAGAATACAGTGTTCATCAGAAAAATCTCAAGCAACAGTTTGGTGTAGAGTCATCCAGATTCTCTCTCATACATATATATAATGTCTTGGTCAGTAAAGCAGAAAACCCGTCCTACGTATATGTCAAACCACAGCATCTGAATCACAGAAAGCGTGGAGCTGCCAGTGGGCTCCACCCCCACAGGTGAGGTCATGGAGATGATAATCTCCAAATTGCCTCTAATCCTGTAATGGCTTCCAAACCACATATTATGCCACATGTGACAACCCAATTACTAATACCACCATTTTCATGTATGCAAAGGGCAGCTAGCTTTTCAGTCCTGTGATTAGATGAATGCACAGCTACAAATTAACTTGGAATTTCAGTGCAATATGAGGAAACCGCCATTCATATTACATTCCAAAGAAAACCATGACCAATAGCTATAGTGAAAGCCGAGTGTCATCCAAGCATACTTGTCAATCAGCAAGGCAAACACATCTCCAGGCCCCCTGGCTGTTCTTCGAAGCAGGAAAACCCTCTTGGTTCTTTATTTAGTGAAGAGGCTAATGAGGACCCACAAGTATGAGAATTCCAAGGTGCAAAACCAGAGTAGTACAGACTTTCTGTACCAAGTTTCCCCAACTCCGATAATTAGAATAACAAATGGTGGGGAAAAAAATCTACGGTTGATGTCATTTTCAGAACCAGGACTGTTTAGTTGTTCTTTGATAGGCCTTACAGATCAGCAAGTCCAGGAAGACCCAAAGAGGAGAGAGGGCTCACATGCGGGCCAGGCAGGGCTCAGCTCAGCCCATGACTCTGGACTTACAGCATCAACCAGGAGGCTGCCAAGACAGGTTGAGAGCTGGTGACCACATTTTGAAAAGAAAGGATCCTCAATAGAAGAATAGCTCCTCCCAACCCTCCTCCACCCCATGAGCATCAAGATGGCTCTCACCCAGCTTTTACCAACCTCTCCTTTGTCTGCCTGTTCAAAGGAACAGTTTCTCAACGGATGCTCCAACATACTCCTTCTTTAGCTTCATAGTTTTCCAACTACTCTCCACTCTTCACCTTCATTTTGTCTCACTACTCTTATGGCTCCCCCATGAAATCTTCCCCTTTGTCATCCCCAGGCAGATCTGTCCATTCCTTCTCCTGTGCCCCTGTTCCACCCCAAATATGGCACTTCCCACACATTGTGCTTTAAGGATACACGTATCTCCCCCAGAAGATGGTCAGCTCCCTAAGACCAGGGGCTGTCTTTTACCTGCATTCGTGTTCACACAATCACTGGCACATAGGAGGCTCAATAAATATTTGTTGAATGAATGAATGGCTGAATGACGAATGAATGGATGGATGGATAGATAGATAGATAGATAGTTAGATAGATGAAGAAAGGGACTAATCTCACATTCCATTTATGTGTCCTAGCCTGATTCAAAGTCAAGTGGAAACAACTGTCTTTTCACAAAGATCTAACTAGAACTTTCTTTTTCTGAAAAGAATGTCATGAGCATGATATAGGACATAGGACTGTATATCCACTCCTTAGACTTCAACATGTTCTTCTCCCTTAGAAAAATATGGTGGCCCTCTGGCTCAATGAAGGCCTGTGTTCTTTGCACAGTGGATGTATGAAAATAGATTTAAACTAGAGATGGATGGCCCCAGATGGATGTGGTTGGGGTGTGGAAGAACATCTTGAACTATTTTTTAAACATTTCAGTTTCGGCAAAAACCAAAACATGTTTTGCCAATCACTTGCCCTTAATTTTAAAACCCATGGATTTCAAAGGAAATTTAATCTGAATGTTTCTACTTCATTTACCCCATCTCTTCAAAATGTTCTCCTGAAAAAGTGAACTGATGTCCTAGAAGTTTAAAGGACCTTTTATAGTTTGCTGGTTTCTTTTAAACAACAAGCCACTCAAGAATTCGGGAGAGAATCAAAAAGCCCTAAATATTGAAAGAAAAGAAAAAAAGAGTGCAAGTTGGTTTCAGTTTGGATCTAGGAAGTGGGCAACACGTTTGCCATGCTAAAACAAAGAAAAAATGGTTAAGGGAAATATAATTGTTTAAAAAGTGGATAAATGGTATATGATCAATGGACAAAAATAAAGCCAGAGGTTATTACAGATACTGATTCATCTGTAGTAGAGATGATCACAGATCTTGGTTCTTTTGTTCCCTTTGGTTTATTTGTGATGGAGTGTGTTGTCAGTAACTCCTTAATCATAACAGCATGTGACCATGGCAGAAAAATCACCATGATGCTTTAAAGGGAAGGAAATAGCAGAATTGTAGGTGCACAGCTCTCTCTAAGCTCCTTATAATATGCCAATTACCCCCCTGCCCATTACTTCATAACTCAGTCGTTAGTGACACTTGGGTGGGATTTGTCAACAATTTGCTTCCCGATGTGTTTACATGGGGGCGGATGCTCCCTGCAGACCTTACATGATATCCTTTTGTTCCACCAGATCCTGCTACTGTGCAAGTTACAAGCCTGGAACAGCTTGGACCCCTGGGGCATGCATCTGATTCATCGGAATCACTAGGGGAAATTTAGTGCACGGCAGAAATCCAGTCAACACCCTTGTTCCCAATAGTTAACATACTGTTTGACACCACTGTGGCCAGCAGAAGAATTAGTCCATCTCTCTCAGACCACCCACACCACTGATAGCTAATAACTAACACATGGGGAGACCATGGCTAATGATCTCCTTGGGTTCAGTGGTTCCTTGTGTTTTTATTTCTTTTTTTCCTTCTTTATTAGCATTCATTCATTCAATTAACAGTCACTGAGCGCCCATTGAATACCAGGTGCTCTGCTGGGCCTTCTGGAGGGACACAAAGACGAGAGAACTATAGTTACTGCTGTCAAGAAGCACGCAGACTCAGAATTAACTGTCATGTTGGTGCTTTCATTCATGCACTGCTGTGGTCAATGCAATACATGTTAAGGAGGGTACATTTTAAATCAAGCCCTTCTACATTCTGCCTCCAAAAGGAGTGAATTATTCAGTTAGCTTCTCAGAACCAATCAATATTGACATATTCATGCAAGGAGAAGACCCCGGCAACAGATGTCTTACATAGATTTACTTGGGGATAAAGTGAAAAACTGGAGGCAATTCTTGAATGTCTTCTGAAACACCATGAGAACGCTGGAAATATGAAAAAGGACAATAAGGAAAAACATGAATCATAGACTCCAAAAAAAGCTGAAGGGGAATACCTCCAAATGAGAAGCGATAATAGGATTTTCCCCATCACTCAGTGCATCTGTCTTTTGACCAGAAGTCTTTGACTTCTAAGAGCTTGCCAATCCTAGTCCCGCCACATTAACTTGCCTCCCAAGCAAAGATTCCAAGAACCACACGTTTTTAATTATACAAAGTAAAGGTTGATGAATGATTCATACAACTAATCTAAACTTGGGCCAGGTTAAAATAATACTGTGTAATAACTTATATTTATATAGCTCATAAGAGCACTTTTCTTCAGAGCTCAAAGTAGTTTGCAGATACTATCTCGTCTCTTCTCAAAACATCCTCGTGAAACAGACATGCTGAGGGTATCCTCGCTTTCCTTCCATGGACAGGGCAATAAAGGGCCAGAAAATTTCAGACCCAAGTCCAAGATCACACAGGATGACAGACAAAACTCCAGGACCATCTCTGTGCTTAGGAGAGAAGTCATCTCAAAAACCTGGAAAGTAAGGGACAGTGGCACCAGCAAAGCAATCTTCCTTCCTGATGGCAGATGACCACATTAATGGTGGAGGTTGGGATAGTGACAGCTCTAGGCCATAATATTCCCCTTCTTTTGGTAGCTTTTGGGGGCATAAGAGGTACTTGGGGTTTCAGATACTAAAGACATAAGAAATGCCATTCTGAATCAAACCCACAGCCCATCGGCTCCAAGAGTCTTCCTCTCAACTAGAAACTGAAGGACAGTTGTGAATCAAGATGGCCACTGCAGTTGACATCAGTGCCCTACGTAGCTCCTGTGGCCTTAACACTTTAGTCTGGGGCTTCCTCTCAAGTCCTGGAAGAAAAGTGTCTTGCCGACTTCAGGCAGGCCGGAAGTACCTGAGAATTAACTCCCCCTGAATGGAACTGTAAGTGAAGGTCTGAGCTCCTCATCCTCTGGGTGGGATAACTAGGGATTTGGTGGTGGGCGGGGTGGGGGGTAGTATTCCCTAATGTCTCCCAGAATCTCCCTGTGGGACTAAGCTCCAGGTACCCACACTGGTCATTGCCTGGATAACACATACTTCAGAGCTGCCTTCCCATCCCTGTCTCATTTCCCAACCCAAGACCTGCCTAGAGTTCTCATCTCAGGGTTGGTTTCTGGGGGAACTCAAGCCATGACAATGATCCTTTCTAACATCATGCTCTACAGCCTGATGACTCATTGTGGAGCCACATCCATGGACCATGCCTCCATGAAAACTTGCACGGATCCCTCCCCCAGGGTGTCAGTTTCCCCGTGCTCCTTACGCATCACGGGAAGGAGAGGATATTGTTAAGTCTGGGACAGAACTTGAGCAAAGAGGAATGAAAACCTGAAAATCATCTCAGCCTCTGTTTGGGTGTTTGGGTTTTTTTTAAGGTCTAGTGAGGATGGTATCAGGAAGTTAGAAATGAGCAAACTTTTGAAATCCATTTTCTCATTCTTTAATATAGTTTAGATGAGCATTTTATTCCATCTATTGTATGGCCAATGGCACATGTGAGAGGTACAATACCGTTTGAATTTGTATTCCTAGGTATGCCAGCCATACGTGGTATGCTTCCATGTCAGCCAGTGTGATGAGTATATTTGCCCTCTGGTGGCTTAGCAGTTATTTGCAGAATGTGAATTCGCTTCATTCGTTCATTCACTCAGTCACTCCATCAGTCAGTCAAGTAATTATAGTCTTTATTTTGTTCCAGACATAATGCTAGGGGCTGATGAAATAAACAGCGAACCAGTCCCTAGTCTCAAAGAGCTTATAGTTTTGTGAGGGAAATAGATATGAAAGCAAATTAACACTAATAATCAACTAAGTGAAAATTGTGATCACACGGATGAAGGAAAGCAATGAGATGCTGTGAGAGAAAAGCAGGACATATTTAATCTGAAGTGGGAAAAGAATCAGAGACAGCCGCTCTAAGGAGTGAGGTTTCAGCTGAGATCTGAAGGGTGAACAGTCAGGCAAAATGTAGGGAAAGGCAGACTTGGCAGAGGGAACAGCATATTCAAAGTTCCCAAGAAGGAGAGAGCTTGAAATACATTTTCAGGGCAAGTATAGGCTAGTGATGAAGGGCATGTACTATGCATTCTGGCAGGTGGGTCCCAAAAGTCCTACCTCTGTTGTTAGCTCTGTGACCCTGGGCAAGAAATTTAACTTCTCTGTGCCTCCTCTGTAAAGTGAGGTCTGCAATAATAGTAAGTATCTCGCAGTGTCCAGCACTCTGCACGGACTCAAAAATGTTTTGGTTAGTCATCAGAGTAAGTGGACTGAATTGGCACAGAATCAGCCAAGTCTTAGGTGGCCATTTCTGACACATGCACATGCGCACGCATGCGCACACACCACACACACACACAGACATACTTTGCTTAATGTCTCAGTGCTTCATTCAAGACCCAGTGTTCTTTAGAACTTTGCTGCTCAGACTGTGGTCCAAGGGCCAGCAGCATCGGCATCACCTGAGAACTCGTTAGAAATGCTGAACCTCAGATCCCACCCGAGACCTTCTGAATCAGACTCTCATTTAACAAGACCCCGTGTGACTCTTCTGCGCATCTAAGTGTGAGAGGTGCTGCTTTAGCTCCAATGCCGTGGCCACGCAAGGTCAAAATTCCAACGGCACATGTCATCGTGGTACGTGCTACCAGGTGACACCCCTTTCCTATTTTGACTTTGACTGTCACCTTGAGCAACAGATGGAACCTACGATCCAGAGGAGGAAAGGTTCTCTTCCTGTTTACACAAGGATTGAAAGGCTGGGGACAGGCGCTCAGTGGGGAGATGTGAGCCCTGAATTGTGGAGTAGGGGAGGGGAAAGGAGTCACGCAGGCAGAGAGGAAGGAAAAGGAATAGAGCTTTTCTTCTTTCGTAACCCTGGGTTTTACCCCATCTCTCCCTAGAAAACCTTCTAAAAAGGCACTGATGGGTCTCCCTCTCACATTTGGTGACCACTACAACAAGAGTTCTCCCCATTCTCTTCCATCCAAAGCTTGTGATCGACATCACTGTGTTGTAATGGAATCACATTTGATTATGTTGCTCTGAAAAATAAATTTTTGCCAAAAGACGAGAAGCATGTACAAAAGCAATACCACCATATGCAACAAGACTAAAAAGCCTAACTTTGTATTTTTAAAAACTCATCAGGTTTTTGATCTGTGTTTTATAAATAATCCGTGACTTTGGGATGCTTCTAATATTATTTACAACACAAAGAACAAAACACAAAGGCTTATAAGCTGCTCATATTATCTGAACATCAAGCAAGAATTTTTAGCACCATTTCCCTCTTAAATGTACAATTTAGATTTTGTCACATTTGTAATTACTTTGAACATTTCACATATGGAACACAAAAGATTCTGATGCGACATTTCCTTTGATAGCCTATTATGTTCAATGTGAATTCTAAATCAAATCTTGTTACCAAATAATATTGAGCATTAGAGGTTTTCATAGTTTATTTGCAAAATAAATAAATAAGCCCACAATAATCTCAAATGAAAACAAATGAAGGATGCATTCCTAATAAATTTGTATTACGTTTGATCATTTTTGTGATAAGATTTAGGGACCCTGACTAGAGAGAACTGGCTGAAAAATAATTTACCAGTTGGACAGGCCAGTCTCGTCTTTAGTCTTTTAAGCACACATTTTAAATAATGTCCGTGTGATGAAGCGTCTCTGCCTGTGTCTAAAGGGCATCACTGAGGGTGATTGAAGGATTTCTGTGAGGAGCTCTCGAGAAAGGATCCCTCCATCTCGTCAGGAAATAAATCCATGTCCACAGCAGAAGATAACAGGGCGTTCCAAATTGTTTAAGTATTGAACCTACTTGACATTTTCCCCTTGACCTCAGGCTGGAGTCTTTAAGAGTAGAGCAGAGAATATATATGCACATGGAGAGGGCCTGAAGTTAGAGAATTCGTTAAAAAATGTGCATGGTCATTCAGTTCAGGGGATTGAAGAAAAGTGGGGGAACTCTGTGAAAACTTAAAATACAACCTACACGATAGTTCAATAAACCTTAAAAAAGTCAATACATGGAGGTGCTAAGAAACTTCCCCCAGAGCCACACCATCCTATTCATGGGACGACCTTTCTAACTGTTCATTCTTGAGGAATAGTAGCTGTTTTACTGGGTCTGTGGCTTTGTGAATGTGCCTGCAGCCCCTTAAGGAAAGGATGCATGTCTCATTCGTCTTTCCTTTTTTTCACATCTAGCTCTAAGTGAGTGCTCAATGGATGTTTGTTGAATGAATGAATAAATGGGTGGATGGGATGGATGGAAGAACAGAAGAAAAAAAGAATGGATGACTAGATACTATGCTATCTCTCCAATTGGATTTGAATTGTGGAAGAGCAGAAGTGAGGAAAAATGAGGCAGAATATTATTTCAGATTGTATTCTTTTGATTTCATGTAACAGAAACACAATTCAAACTAGCTGGAGCAACCAAAAAAAAAAAAAAAGGGATCAAGTAACTACGAAGTCCAAGGAGTGGTCCTGTTTCAGGTAGGGCTGGATCAAGATGCTAGAATGACATCCTTGGAGGCTTGGCTGTTTGCTCTTTTCCTTTCTTGCCTCTGTTTCCCTCCATGTTGGCTTCACTCTCAGGCAGCTTCAGGTTTATATAGTCTTTGCAGCACTTGGTCTCAGAAGGAGAAAGACCATCTTGTCCTTGGGGCCCTCTCCCTCCATTCCCCACCTCCACTCCTCACTTCCATCCTGGACACATAGACAGATACCCCATGATTCCCTTAGAGGTATGTCATGATGTTTGGAGAAGACTATGAAGACCTATACTCATGGGCAATCAACTGAAAAAGATAATTTTAAAATGTGTTTAGCAATCAAAATATAGGATTCTCTATGTGAGACAAATTTTTTTCCCAAGAATCGTTAGCTATCATTTCACATTGTTACCCCATTTTAGAGAAATAACAGTTTAGTGGCAATTGAAGCACAGAAAACCTAAGTAACTTGCCCAAGGTCACACAGCTGTTACCTGGCAGAGCTGGGATGCAAACCTGGGGCGGTCTGTCAGCAAAGCCATAGCTCCTAACCTTTCTGCTCAGTTGCGAAGCTTATTTCCCCATCTGTAAAGACGGGGATAATAATAGTGCCTACTTCTAGGATTGTTGGGAGGATTTTACGAATTGATACATAGAAGTGCTTAAAATAGTGCCTAGCACACAGTAAGCACTCGGTAAATGCCAGCAGTTCTTTGCTCTCGCTGGAGAGATTGGTCTGGGGTGTGGACTGGGGAGGGGTCGGGAGAAGGCAGGAAACCAAAGCATAATTAATCGCGTGTTCTCCTTAGTAGCGTTCTGGCTCACTGATATTAGACTACATTGAGTAGACAAACGTCAAACAATTCCTCTATGAGGCTTAATTCGCACGTGTTTAAAGTAGCTCTGACGTTTATGATTTTTCACCCAGAGACCCAGCCTCTGACAGCAGGCTCCCAAAATTGGGGCTGCCTTTTGCAGCCAATCACAAGCTTTATTCTGCAGCTGAGTGTAATTTTAATTCTGCTATGGAAATTGTATGAGTTGCACGCAGTAGAATTTCAAATGCCTTACTTTGTAGTTAAAAAGATACCAGCAAATAAGTATGTAGGCTTCTTGGGGAAAACGTCAGATGTCTAAAGAGTGTCGAGCATTTGAACTTTGGGCAAACGATAGCGTCATAACCTGAGCTTCCTCCTGTGCGCACCACACACTCCTCCCAGCCCTGAGGATGCACCTGAGGGATTCACCTGTGCTTTCCAGCTGCTGGGAAACTCGCTCCATAGCTGGCAGGTAAAGACCCGGGCAAGCAACACAGCTGCAACTAACGAACCCACCCCCAACGTCCCCCATTTCTTCTTCCACAAGATAGTGTGTTTCTAATGTCACCAAATATTTTCCTATAAATGATAGATTAATTCCTGAGATGGAGACACAGCGGTCCCTAGCAAGGCAAGGATTACTAAAAATTTGGGGGCGTCTTTCTAAAGAGGGACGTGAGCTGTTCGATGACATTGACATGTATTAACAAAAAGGCCGAAGCAGGTGTCTTGCTTTGCCGATTCAGCACAAAGGAGAGGATTCAAGCATTATGATAACAGAGCCGTTCATGTTGCTATAGGCTAAAGTTGTGTGTTCACACTTCCACAATAAACCTATTTTCAGGGGCTTATAATTCAACCGTAAAAATCTGCTCCATGCTCAAACTTGGCAGAACAAAATCTCAGACTCTGAGCAGAGAATCCCTTCCTTACTTAAAATATGTTTAAAAGATGTGTTTTGGATGGATTTAAATTTACAAAGTGTCAAAAACATTAGGGATTCGGACGGCTACTTTTCTTCTGTTGATATCTAGAGACGACTAATCCGGTCCCAGGTAAAGGAAGCGCCAGCTTTTTTGATCAGTTTTGCCTGAAAGGATGTCAAGTTGGGAAGAAGTTAAACACCAATCTGAAATGAATTAGAGAGCATTAGACAATAATTAAACTGAAATTAGGGCATCATTTATTCATCAAGTCCTCACTAAGAAAAGAATCCAATCCTCATAGATACCTTTAAAATATTTAGATATCTTAAACACCTTTGCAAGTAGGGAGAGAATGATGGGATTGTTTCTGCTCAGAGGGGTTTACTGACGACAGTGACTGAATTTTAAACGCCGTTCAGCCCTGGAGTGGGGTGGGGGCGGGGCGTGGAGTGGAAGGTGAAGCTGCACTTTAAAAGCCCTCTTCGACTTGTATTGACAAATGGAAGCAACAGCTGATAGCAAGAAAAATCTCTCGCCTCTCCACAGGATGGCCTTGGTCCCAGAATCCCCAGGGTCGAGTGGGGCAAAATCAGCAGGTGGGGACACATCCCTTTAACTTCCTCCTGTGAAGTTACTGTCACAGGCAGTGGGGCTCATCCCACTAGGGTGCTCTGAGGAACCATGTAGAATGTGCCTTGGAATTGTCTCTCCAAAGGAGGCAAGGCCAGGCCGTTCATTCATTCAGAGAGTTAACTTCCACACATTTCTGGACTCCCAGGGCTTTGGAGAAAGCCTCAAGGCAGAAAAGAGAAATGCAACAGCACTTGAGGTGGGACCCTGTCAGCTCATGCGGGAACTGTCCACCACGGCTGCAGCTGAAGTCAGAGGTGGCCCAGGGGCATGTGGTGGGTGAGGAGGGTGACCAGCTTGTCCTCATCTGCCCAGGACCTTCCCAGCTTTAGCATTGAAAGTCTCACATCCTGGGAAACCCTTCAGTTGCAAAAGATTGGGATGGTTGGCTACCCCAGTGACGGAGGAACCAATAGTATCTGCTAATGGGATGAGAGACCCAGGGCTGTGCCCCAGGATGAGAGACTCTTCTGGAACTGTTTTCTAATAGGGAGAGTCCACTGAGCTGCAAGGCTTTTTGTGAGTTGGGGCCAGCACTGAATTGCTGGGACAATAAAGGAGATACCCATGGAGGTGGGTTGGGGATGGGGTTCTCCTTCTGTACTCTCCGCCTCTCACCCCACCCACAATATTCAACCTCTAATCTGAATAAATGCTTGATAGATACCAATAACCATTGATTTGGAAGAAAATCAAATTTCATCTTGCTCACGTGTCTCTATCAGCCCTGCTCCCATCTCTCCGTGGAAATTAACCACTTCTCTCCTGCTGCCCTTTATCCTCACCCTCAGGCCTCGAACTGCCACCACAGCTTACACGGACCCCTTCCCAGGTGGCTCTGTCCCCTGGTCTGCACACTCATTTTTCAGCTCAGTCACCTTCCCCTTGAAGGCTTCCTGAGCTGACCCCTCTGGAAGAACTGACTGCCACTGTCCCCCACCTAGACTTCCATCAGAGCTGTCAGACCCTTCTTGTGCATCTCTGGTCCTGGGATTGCCACCTCTGCTGGAGAGGAAACACTTCAAAGGTGGGGACTGGGTCTTGTTAGCTCTTTTCAGCGGTTCCCATCTTTCTGGGTGCTCCATACAAACATGTGAATCAACGAATGTGTGAATATCCCTTCCCAGAGGTGCACCTCAGGTGACCCTTGTCATCTCATGCCCTTGTCACACGCATCTCAGGTCAATGTCTGTTGGGACCCATGCAGGACAAGGATATCAATGCAGGACAAGGACACAGGTATAATCCTGGAGCCCGTGAGGCCTCCTTGCAACCTGCCCTGCAGCCAGTCTTCTCTGGGGCCTTCTAGAAATTGTGGGCTCTCCCTCCCCAGAGGCTTGCTGATATTAACAGAGCCTCAGAGAGTGAGAGCTGGAGGAGGCCCTGCAGGGCTTCACGCACCCCTTCTTTATTCAAATGGAGAAACTGAGGCTCAGGAGAAAGATGACTTGCCTTCAGCTGGCAGCCAGTGAGGGCGAGGCCGCTCCACATTGAACACACTGCCCTATTTCTTTCCCCAAAATGATGCTGAATCCCATAGGCACTCAGGAACAAAGAAAACTAAGTCATCCGGGCCCTGCTGCCCCAGGTGTTGTTCCCAGACCAGCAGCATGGTCTCACCTGGAGCTTGTCAGAAAGGCGGGCTCTCAGGCGGCACCCCAGCCCCGCTGAGTCAGAGTCTGCATTTTAACAGCATGCCCAGGTGCTGTGTGTGCACGTAAAGTTTGAGAAGCGTTGAGCAAGTCCGCTGGGGCTCTCAAGCCTTGCCCTAGCTCCTGGAGGATTCCAGTCACCTGGGGAGCTTTGAAAAATACAGACGCCTGAGCGCCACCCCAGACAGGTGCAGCCAGTGAAGAGGAATGGTTTTAAAGCTCTCCAGTGACTCTAATGTGCAGCAAGGTTAGAGAACTACTGACTTGACCAATTGTGTCCACAAAGCCTTTGCCCGAATTGTGCCAATGGCAGCAACCTCACTCCCTCCGTGGCCAGCCTCGTCCATCTCTGGACACTTACACATTCTGCCTCCAACAGCAGAAAGGTCTTCCTTGGAGGTAATCTAACATCTCAAGTTTCCCTGCCTGACTTCTTGGTCACTTGCCTTGGTCCATGCCACAATTGCTCACAACGGGATGCACACCTAAGACACAGGTGTGTGCAGGTCTAGTTTATTCCATACTCATATACTCATACGAGGTGCCTTGCATTCGTCATATTGGATTAGACATGCGTGCTCTCTCTGGTTGGGGTTACTGCTGTGTTCTAGAAAGCAGTTTCTTTGTAATGCCTCGGTATCTGGAATGGCACCATCCTGGAGGAACTAACTAGAATAATGGTGGGGGAGGCATTTTAGCTGTGGTTTTAAATTCAGTGCTGTTGATGAGTTCTTTGCTTTCAAAAATACTATGTAAAGTGGTGGATTTCCTACAAGAATCTTTAAATATTTTTGTGTAGAACCTTAGATCTTCTCATTATGTCACTTTGCTTCCCTGGTGTCATTAATCATTAATATGATTACAGCTTTATGACTATCTTGAAACTAACTCAAAGAAAAGCTTAAATGCTGGAAAATCTATACAGTGAGATTCAGGTGAAAGTGGAGGTGGGTAAAAATAGCTTGCTCGCCCTCTTTCTCCGGTCCTTTCTTGGTTTGCCAGCTGTCTTTCCATCCTGTTTGTCACTTCCATTGCTGAATTGTATGCACTTCCAGTTGAGTGAATGTCGAAAGAGAAGACCGTCCCTTCTGTTGAGCTGAGAAAGTCCTCTCAGATGACGAACAGATGAGCGCCAGAAAGTGTAGCATTTCAAAGCTGCCAAAACTTTGCGGAATACTTTACATTTCGGTGGATTCATCTGTTTCACAGCCATCATGCGCCTGGTGTGCTCCCCTTCGGGACATGTGCTTTCGGTTTGGTCTTTATTGGGTTTGTTCCTTATTTCCACTCTTTCCTTTACACAGGCACAGAGGAATCATGACTGCAATCAGGTTCAGAAAGTGGGGTATGGTGTGAATCGAAACAAATATTCCCTTTCTTCCGAGGAAGAGAGGAGTCTAAAAACAGTTTGGGGCGATTGATCATCTCACTGCTGATGTTGGTTTTGATGGGTGTGGAGGGGACCGCTGGGAAGAGAGTCCTGATTAAAGACCATCTTCCATTATGCTTCACGAGGCTCAGAAAGGCTCCAGGAAGTTTAAACCCTGGTAATATCCATATGGATGTGCGTAAGGACCAAGTTGATAGGTTTTTGTTTGGTCCAACGTCCAAGGGAAGCTTTCTCCATTTCCTCTCCCCGCCTAGAAATGCTTTAGGCCAAGTGGAAACCCGAGTCTTTAGACATATCCATTTGTGCCGAGGCAGGCGTTTGTTTCAATGGCTTCCACAGCAAGGTCCAGGCTCCTTAGGTATGTATACACGACCTTCACAAATACAGCAGCATAGGAAAACTGGGGATTTCTGCTGGGAACAAAGATGTTACAGAGAACGTGGGGAGAGAGATCCCTGATTATAGTACGAGGAATTAAATAAAATGAATATCCTAAATATCACTCTGTGTGTGTGTGTGCGCGCGCACGCGTGTGTGACAATGGGGGCTCAGGAGAGACTACACTCAGTAATGGGTACTGACCCTTTTTTTTATTTTCATGAGTAGTGACGACCACCACTGAACTGAATTGACATCCTAAATTGACTGAGTCATTTGGCAGCGACAAGAAGTTCACAGGCCAAAATCTGTATTGATCCTCAACCCCAACTCCACGTACACCCTTGCACACACAAATATATATACAGATACACACACGTGTGATAGAAGTTACACTCTGCTGTTCATCCGATTGCCTGTAAACTTCCCTTTTGCCCATTTTTCCTGACCACGTCGACTGACACGCTGGCTCGTCTGCACCTGCTCCAGATTCCAAAGACAGAGAAGTTGGAGGGTGGGGGTGGGGGTGCGAGCACAGGGAGGGGGAGGGGGGCAGAGGCCGTCTACATGAGGATAGGCGAGCTTTATAATAAAACGCAGTGCTTAACTCCCTCTGTTTGTGGTGCTGGGGATTTAAACAGCTTCTCCCTCGTCTTAGCACCACCCCCTAACAGGCAAAGCTTTATTCTGTATAACATACCAACAGAAAACTGCCCTGATCCTAAGTGTGCAGCAAGGATGTCTTACACAGACGTGCACCCTGTGGCCACCACTCAGATTAGGATATAGGACATTTTCAGCCCGCAAATGGTTCCTTCATGCCTCTTCCTAGCCAATATTCCTACCCAGAAGCAAAACACTATCGTGACATCTATGACAACTGTCTACCACTATAAATTGGTTTTGAACTAACCGGAAGTTAAATATCCTAGAGAGGCAACCCAAAATAACTAAATTAACTACTACTAATAAAAGTAATAAAAACCATTTATTCATCATTTACTGTACGCAGGCACTGTGACAAGAACTTTATTTTAACATCATAGTTTATCTTCATATCGACACTATGAGGAAAGTCGTATCCCCATTTAATAGATGGGGAAATTTCAGCTTGGAGAAATCATGTAATTTACCCAAGGTTACACAACTAGCAGGGCATGGAGCCAAGTTTTGTACATGGGTTTATCTCTCCAAAGCTTTAGCCCTGAATCATGGTGCTGTATTATCAAGAAGCGTCACACTGAGTGGAGTTCAGATGAGTATAGGATAATATTCCATCAAGCCATACGCCTGAAATATTAAAGATTACTTCAAAATTCTAGGTCACATATGGATTAGGTTGAACAATACAAAATTATTAATATACGACAGTTTTTGACCTGTAAAATGGTAATTTCATATGATTGAACTGCATTCCTTAATGAACAACAAATTTCATCAAAATACATAACTAGCCTCAACTAACTAAAATGCTTAACTTGGATTATTGCTGTTGATTCATTTATTTGTTTAGCAAATATCTATTTGCCCCTTCCTGTGTATTAAACACTGAGAATATGGAAGTAAACAAAACAGTTTATAATGCAGTGTGTCCGCTTTTAACAGATAAGTCAAATGGAATAAACACATTCGTGAATCAGAAATTTATTCCTAAAAACAAAATCCCTTTTTCTACACTAAGGCTGTCTTAATTTTTGTATTTTTATAATATTCTCAACTGTCAGAGACTAAGCCTACGGTGTTTGTTGCTCTGTACTCCTAAGATTAGAAAAGTGACTAATACATTTTCTAAAGATTTGTCACAAAAGTTCTTCAACAAAAATACCCCATATGGTGAACCTTCTGTTTATTTGGGGTTTTGTTAAATAGTATAAACAGTAACTCAATGTTTTTTCAAAAAGGGCCAGAGTTCTCGACCCCAGGCAATCGGATGTTATTTTGCATAGGATTTGCATATTGTTAACGGAATACCCAAACTAACTGAACTCAGTTTTCCCCACCCCACCATCTACCTTGTGCTCTTTGCTTTTTCTGTTTCTGGAGTTCTCACTGAACTCAAGTGAAAAAAAAACATGCATTGGATTCTTTCAGGCACATCCGGGTAAGGCTACAGTAGTGTTGCCAACTGATAGAATTATTTTTTAATAGGTTTTATTTTTTAGGGCAGTTTTAGGTTCACAGCAAAACTGAGTAGAGTGTAGAGAGTTCCCATATACCTGGCTCCCGCACAGGCACAGCCTCCCTGATGGAGTTTTTTATTTGTAAAGATGTTTGAATGGGCAAAAAATTATGAAAGGAAGTATTGAAAATGGAGTAGTTTGAATCAAGATCACAATAAGTCCAGACATAGAAAAAAATTAAGACCATTCTGATTCATTTTATGAAACCAGAAAAAAAAACCCAAATCTTATAAAAATTGTACTAAAAGAGAAAATTATAGATCCAACTCCTTGTGGTGACAGATGCAAATTGAATCCAGAATACATTTTAAAATGAATGTGTCATGACTAAGTATTGTTCATTCCAGGAATGGAAAGATGATCTAACGTTTAGGAAATCTGACAACGTAACTCATTACATCAACAAATTAAAGGAGATGTGATTATATTAGCATTTGATAGAATTAAACAGCCATTCTGAGCAACAAAAAATTTTAATAAAACAAAAATGACAGGAAATGATTTAAATATGGTAAATGCCATTTACCCCAGACTTCTAGCAATCACTATGTCGCGTGGCAAAATACTGAAATCATTCATATCAAATAAACAAATCACAATGTCTATTATCCTCATTATTATTTGAAATAGTTTTAGAAGTGTAAATATGATAAGACAAGAAAATAAAATAGTTGCTATAAATGATGAAAATGAAGAGATAAAGCTATCTTTATGTATACTTGATATGAGTGTATGTATACAAAACACATCAGATTCTACTAAAAAACTTTTTCAATTAATAAGAGAATTTGCTAAGGTGACTGGATGCAAGATACATCTGCAAATATCAATAACTTTAAAATTAGTGGGCAAAAGTTTTAGGAAAAATAGCATTTGCATAATCTCAAAGCATTTTGCCTAAGGTATTTATTCACTACAAGGAAAGATGTAACTTTGTAGTGGAGAAACCTAATAGAAATTGCTTTAACCTGGTGATTAGGGTAAACATCACCAGTGATAAGACATCATGAAACCTTTTTATATCAGGTACTGAGAAGGATACACAACATCATTCTTCTTGTTCCTGCCAAAAATGTATAATCTCAGTCCAATCATGAGAAAATGTCAGATAAACCCAAATTGAGGAATTTATTGATAATTTTCCAAAAGTGTCAAGGTCATGAAAGATAAGTAAGGAATGGAGAACTGTTACAGGCTGCAGGAGTTTAAGAAGAAGCAACTAAATACAACACGGGGCCCTGAAGAGAATTGGAACACAAAAAAGACATTAGTGAAAAAATGTGAAATTCAACTGAGGTCTTTAGTTTAGTGAATAATATTGAACCAGCGTTAAATTCCTGGCTCTAATCATCATTCTACAGTTTTGTAAGGTGTTAGCATTAGGGGAAGCTGGGGAAGGGATATACAGAAACTATTTTTGCAACTTTTCTCAAAATCCAAAATTAGTTCAAAATAAAAAAGTTTAGGGGAAAAAAACACCCCAGTAACTTTCCTCTCTACCAGCTTTCTTAATTTAGTTTTCCCCAAAGCATATCTAGAGACAAGAATTTGAGGACAAAGAATTTATTTGACAGGCATCTTAGTCAGTGTGGCTGCCACACAAAATACCAGAGACCGGGGGGCTTAAACAACATAAATTTATTTCTCACATTCTGGAGGCTGGGAGGACGAAGACCAAGGTGCTGGCTGATTCGTTCCTGGCGAGCGCTCTCTTCCTGTCTTGTAGATGACCGCCTTCTCATCATCTCCTCATGTGGCGGAGAGGGAGAAAGCGAGAACAAGCTCTTTGTGTCTCTTCTTATAAGGACTCTCAAACTATCATATCAGGACCTCACCATAATGACCTCATTTAACCTTAATTACCTTCATAAAGGCCCTGTCTTCCAACACAAGGCATCTTGTATGTTTATCTTCACATCAAGGGTTAGGGCCTCAACACACAAATTTAGGGGGGACACAGAAACTCTGTGAGCTCTTGAATAGTGATTCTGGCAGAGATGGCACAGGCAGGAAAGGCACGCCCAGAATATGTTTCAGTCCCAATAATGACAAATCGCTGCCTCCTCCAGGGTGAAGGAGGTCCGATGTAATCAGCTTATCACCCAATGGCGTGGTTTTCTTCCTCAAGGAGGGTACCACACTGAGGGCTCTGCATTGGTCTCTGAAGCAGACAGATCATGCATTTAGCAGCAGTGGCAGTAGATGCACCAGCCATGGTGGAAGGGAGCCTGCCATGACTGTTCTGTTCGTGGACCTGTGCAAGCACAAGGGTGGCCAGGGCAGGGGCTGGCTGATGCCTACCGTCCGCCTCATGTTTAGGGCCTCCTCTGCAGTGGATACTCTCTGGTGGACACGGATGTGGGTCCCTGTGTGCCTCCTCCCTTGGATCCATCCACATGCTTCTCCCCTAGACCTCTTTGCCTCTGATCTTCTAATCTTTTCAGATACTTGCCCAACCAACCGGTCCACTCACCACTTCCCAGGAGTCTATGTATATCCTTACATCCAGGCACTTCTCCCTCCACCCCCAAGTTCATGACAATGGGTCCTCCTTGAAGCTCTGCCCCCTGGGAAGTTTTCTCCTCCCATTGTTTTCAGGGTCACCCTGACTGAGAGTGTAGTGTGGCAGCGTTCATTTTTAGCTTCCACAAGACCCACCTGTTAGCCCCAGAAATGGGTTTTTCCTCCTCCATCAGCTGGCCTTACGGAATTCCCATGTGGCCATAGGTATGAGCTGGGGGGGGGGGTGAGGTAGTGGGGGAGTTGATAATTCATTTCCTATTCTTCTCCTGGAGAATGCCGATTCCCTGGCACTTCAAGAAGGATGTCAACCTGGGAGCACTTAAGCAGGAAGGCTGCAGGGATGTGAGCCAGCACCACAGCGTCTGCCACACCAGCGAAAACCAGTTACAAAAGGGAAATGAAAAAAAGATCCTGTTCACCATATTAACCAGGAATAAATTTAATAATAAAAGCATAGAACCTATGTAAAGAAAGCTGTAAAATCTTATTGAAGATCTTAAAATAAGACCCCTGCAAAATGGCAGAACATATCATATTCCTGGTATAAGAAGGCTTAATACCATAAAAACATCAGCCCTCAAATTAACCTAGAAATGAAATGCAATTCAATTCAGCATCCCAGGGCTTTTTTTGGTGGGGCCTGGGGGTAGGGTGCTGGGTGTGTATGAAACTATTTTAAAGTTTATATATAGCAATAACTGTCTGAGAGTGACCCAGAGAAGTTTGAAAGAGAAAAATATTTGGAGCGGTTCCTTTACAAAATAGTGAAACTCGTTATACTATATAACATATATATGTGTGTATGTATTGTATAATATACTACACTACACTATAATCTAAACAATATGCTATTGACAGAGGAATAAATTAATAGATCAAGAACAAAATGGAGAACTGGAAATAGATTATAGTCTATATGAGAAGGTGATACATGTACAAGGTCATGCTATGATTCACCATATAAGAGGATATTTTATGTACTAAACGACGTAGGAGTAACTAGTTGGCTATTGGGTGGAAGTGAATGCTGGATCTCAAGCCTCACATCATAAACAAAAATACATTTCAAATGAAATACTCAAAAACTATGAGTTTGGAGAAAGTTCAGTACTTCCCCCCTGAGAAGCAGGTGCCCAGGCTCTGTCCTCAGGGAGGAGAGTGACGAGAGCTTCATTGCTACCAGCTTCGGTGCCCCACCATTCTTTGGCAAAACTCCAATGCCTGGGATGGTGCAAGGATGAGCGTTGTGCCCCAAAGCACTTTTCCAAGTGAGCCTGTCCCCACACTGGGACAGTGCCTCGTGTCATCCCAGCTTCCCCAGGTTAAGGCTTTGCCTGCCTTGGAAAGTTGTCTTCAGACCTCAATTTCCTCACTCACAAAAGATTGTGAAGATTCAAGAGATGAGGAAGGTAACACACAAGAGTTCCTGGTGCATAGTGAGCAGCAATAAACATTAGCTGCTATGATCTTTATTGTGGTCGTTAATATAATCCTTGATTTCCTCAATATCAAGTAAAACCAACTGGTCCTTACCAGAAAACGTCCGCCCCCCCCCCCCAACATTCAGGATATCAGCCACCTCCCATCTGATCACTAACGCGCAGGCGCTGGCCCAACAGAAACAGTTAAAGTAGCAGGTCGTGACCACCTCCCTTCCCAGTAGCCCCTGCTCTCTGGTACTTGTTAGAGTTATTATTACTGTTCTGCCAGCTCCGTGACTCTAACACGTGGCTGTTTATTTTCCTTTATAATTTCTTTCAAAGGCTGTTATCTCACTCTTTGTGAAAATCCAACCTAACTAGGTCTACTTGCAGCCTCTCATTTGCTAACGTATTTTCTGTTTGAGAAATTTTCTCCTCAAACTTAGAGAGTAGAGGTAAGGGACCGTGCCTGGCTTGACCCTATCAGACTGGCCTAATCCCCATATCATATGGTTCTCTTTTAATTAGACATCCCAACAGTTTTCCCAGTTCCAAGCTGAGACTCCTCAGGGATCTGTCAGACCTGAAAAAGATTTTCCACAAAATAATCTTAGAAAAGCAGAAATCCTGAATCATGTCTGCTTTTGCCCTCTAACTGCAGAGCTTGCCGTAATGGGAGACCAGCTGTGGCCCTCTTGTCCCCCAGACTTCCTCCTGGCCAGATCTGAGTGTCGTTCCCAAGGCTCTTTGAGGTGGCGCCCATTGTTACGCTGGGTTTGGAACGTGAGATGTTGTCTCTCCACGCTTTAATGGATGACAGGCCTTGGGCAGAGGACATTGACATTTATTAAATGCCTACTGTGTGGCCAGGCACTATACTCAGTTCTTTGCCTGTATACAGAGCATTACCTAAGTGTTTCAACTGCCTCGATTTTTAAAAATAACTTTTTATTTTGAAATAGTTTAAGATTCACAAGAAGTTGTGAAGAATAGTACAGAGTTCCCATGTACCTCTCTCCCAGCTTCTCCCAATGATAAAATCTTCCATAACCACGGCATATTGTCAAAACCAAGAACTGACGTTGGGATAACAGTGTAACCCAGGCACCACCTAATCAGCTTCTGCCTGAACCGCTTGCCTTTGAGACTGGCTCCTCATTAGCTAGGTGCAACTTTGGGGAGAACCCTGACATCTCTCTGTTTCAGCTCACTCATCTATAAAGTGTGGACGACAATCGTACCTAAGCACAGATTCTTGTGAGAATTAAATAAGATTGGCTATTATGATTTGTGAGTCCTTACAACAACCCTGCGAGGTAGAGAGTATGGGAGGCTGTCTGCAGACTGGCTGCCATGGACCCCCTTCCTTAGTGACTTGTTGTTTCTCCCCATCAAGGGCTGGGGTCCACTTCCACACCCTTTGAATGTGAGACTTGCTTTGGCCAGTTGAACATAGCAGATGTGATGCTGTGCTGGTTTTGAGCTTATGTCTCAAAGGCCCTGTGTTCTCTCTTTCTCTGAATATTGCTTCCACCACACAAACAAGCCCAGACTAGCCTGCCTCACGAGGAGAGACATACAACCCGAATCACCTCTGTCACCCCAACAGCCAGACCCCAGAGGAGCAGCTGTCTAGCTGAACTGCAGCTGACTGTCCACATGCGAGGGGGCCCAGTGGAGACCAGAAGAACGACCCAATCAAGCCCAGCCTAAATTCCCACCTCACAGTGACCTAAAGAAATGGTTCTTGCTTACCACGACATTTCCAGGGGTTGCTTGCACCTGTGGGTAACTGAGACAGATAGCATCATGAAAATGCCAATAGTAATAACAATATTGGAGTATGATGAGAATTAAGGAGATAACGTACGTAATACTTTGAGCATCCAGCCCATGAGAAACCTTCAGTAAATGTGAGCTGGTTCTCATCGTCATCCTCATCATCTCATTCTACAAATGAGAAAACTTGCCTTTAGAAAAGTTGAGGAAGTTGGCCAATAAGCATCTGAGCCTGGTTGCAAACACTGGTCTGGATCCAAAGCTTTGTGCTTGTCCTTGCAGGAAAATGTCTCTGTCTCCTCTGACCTCACCCATCAGTATACCCAATGCCAAACTAATTCACCTAAATTTAAATATTGATACATGGTAAAGTGGTTCTCTCTCCTCCCCTCATCTCTGTGAATCTGTAATGAACTTTTACATTAAGAGTTGATAATGTGAATATTTATGTATACGCATATATATATACACAAAGAAACATGTTGGACATTTTAAATTATTCGTTTAAAATGAAAGCACTCAAATTAGAGTTTTGAAAGATGATCCAAGTTTTCTTCAAATCTTCATCTATTAAAATACTTTCATAGTAACTGATTTATATCTCAATGTAGGAATGGTTGTCCCAGGAACTCTCCACGACTGTTGTCTTTGGAACATTCTGGAATGCTGGGCAGAAGTCAATTGAATGTTGCCGAGGAAAAATATAAAAGAAAATAAAATCTTAAAAGTTCTTAATAATTGTTAGTCCTACAACGCTATGATACTTTTTTTCTTTTCCCACGAGAGCTATGGGGTTAGCCCACACACCAGTGTGCGAATGTGTTGACATCACTATATTAATGCAAATGAGGAGACGGGACTGCATCAAAGACTGAGGGAAAGAAAAGATGTGAATTTGCTGCACTGGTGTGTACCATCACCAAGAACCCAGACATAGCAGGAGTGAAATGTTTGGGAAAGGGACACAGATGACTTGAATGTGGCAACTTTTCATTTTCCATTTTGATGACTATTCGATGATTTTTATACAGTCACAGATCAAACGGAATCATAGTTAAAATGTAATGTGTACACAGTTGCTTTCATCTTCTTTTGTTAATTCACTCATGTAACCGTGTTTATGGCCACTTTATAAGTTATCACCCCAACTCCAAGAGGAGTGAAAATGTGCCTCTCAGTATGCCACATAAGCTTGTGTCCCAGTGAAGGAACCGGAAGGCAAAGGGCCAGCCTGATTTATGAACAGTATCCTACCTCCACAATGGGAATTAATGGAATTCTTCCCCAGAATGAATGAGAACGTCATGCCTTAGGGCAGAGCCTGCTGGCAGTTCACCCAGTGCTCACTCTTCCCATTTTCAGACTAACAGAACCCTGATTTTGTTGGGGGCAGACTTGAGCCAAAATGAAAAATCTATTTCCCAACCTCCCCTGTAGCCAGCAATGGCCGTGTGACTAAGTGGTATGTAGGCTGAAGTTATTAGATGAGGGGCTTTTGTAACTTTCCTTCCTCCTCATTTCTCCCTGGAATGCAGTTTTGATGGTTGGAGCTACTGCAGCTAGTTTGCAGTTATTTAGTATTTTATGGCATCTTGAACCTCACCCCAAGTTCCCTCACTTAGTACTTGAACAATTAATCTTACCCTCTGGTGCCTCAATTTCTCATCTGTAAAACCAAAATAACAATAGTATTTGGTCACAGATGAGGTTATCCACGTAAATGACCTTGCAGAATGATTGGATATACTGAAAGTTTTATTAAAGCCAGGTGCATTTTGTAGAAATAGTTGGAGTAGAGGTAATAACAGTAGTAGGTACAATATTATTAGTAGTAACAATTACAATAATAAAGTGAGCTGAGGACCAAATTAGGAAGCACTTAAAATGCTATTATGAGGCTTTTGGCTTTTATTCCATAAAAAGGACTTATTGAATACTCTTAAGCAGGAGCGTGACATGACTGCATCCACATTATACGAAAATTCCAGAAGGATTCAAGAACTGTTGGAGATGGAATTCACTTCATTTGATAACAACTGTTATACTAGGGGCGAAGGTGTTGAATGGGAGGAAGGACGACTATTTGTTCAGAAATTAACTTGATGGCCTCAGTTGCATCTTCCCTACATGATGTCTGCCCTGCGGGGGTTGATGGCGCGGTGGGCAGGGCTTCCTCACACTTGTCTTCGCTGTTCCTTTGCAGGGCGCTCTGGGCTCGGCTGTTTGCGCAGCTCCCTGAAGCAGGACTTCCCTGCTCGCGCTGTGGAAGCTCAGGCACAGAAAACTTTTTAACTCCGTAGTTGGACACTAAGTCACTGTAAGGTTCTAAAACATTTCCAAATTCCAAGTGTAGCAACTGCAACTGATCTAGACACCAAACTGCTTGAATTATTGGCATTAATGGAAGAAAATATTATTTTAAAGACATCTTTGGCTTCAAAACAGGGAACTACAACTTGCTCCCAATTGGGAAACTGCTCCATATTCTGCCTTCAAGGAGTTGGTGTGCGTGTGATCTGCAATGGAAATGTTCTATATAAAGACTGTAAGACATTGATAGTTAGGCTGAGTTAAACTACAGAAAAACCTGAGTTAACACACATAAAAATCGTTATTGAGCAGGAGTTTTTAAAATTTATTTTGATATAATCAAAGATCCAAAAATACTATCACTGTGCAGTAAAATTTTCCCCAGCTGAGAAAAGCCCAACGAAGGATTTGAGAAGATCATCAAATTCACTGTTGCTGTTTCACATTTGTGTGTTTTCAGACATCTGTGCTTGGACACTTGCAGCCTTTGGGGTACCATGTGCTCGATTTCTTCCTCCATCTTTGGGGGGCTGAGTTCAGCACTGTCCTATCGGATGGCAGGGTGAACCAACGAGGTGCCCACCGACAGTTCCCTCCCAGGTCCTGTGATTGCAGAAAACAGAACGGGGGAAAGAGTCAGCACAGGGTTCCCACAGGGACCAACGTTAGCCAACAGGTACTGGCTCTCTGGAACCCTGTGCTAAGAATTCTGAGACAATGTGTGGAATTGAGGGGGTAGATAGCAGACCTGATTGGTCAGCAGCACCTGCCATGGACCCAGGAGGTGGGAATAACCCTGTGAAGGCCAGGATTCACCAGTCCCAAGGGCCCTGTATCTCAGGGAAAGGCAGCAGGTGGTGGAAACCCATCAAATCAGCTCTCAGTCTACTTATTTGTAACCTATCTTGTCCCAAAGAAGATTTAAGGTAATTTACAAACATATGCAATACATCCATATAATAAAAAGAGAAGAAAAATACTGGAGTGAAGGGAAAGAGAGTGTCGGGATCCAGGTCTGTTGGATCTGGGGGCAGTCTACGCCCAAGTTTTCACTATCCAAGAGTGTCCTTGGGGCAGTCAGGTGACCTCTATGGGCCTCAGTTTCCTCCTCTGTAAAATCAGGTGGAATGGACCAGACCACCTGTAAGGTCTCTTCCAGCCCTAATCCATATACTTTTCAAAAAGTCCCACAACCAGGTGGATGATCATCGGTCTAGCAAAATCACTTCCACGGGCTTGCTATGTGCCAGGCTCCCTGCTAAATATCGCCTCGTCTAATCCTTACATCGACCCTCTGAATTAGGCAGCTACTATTATCTCATTTTACATATAAGGACACCGAGGTGCCAGAAAGTTAAGTAAGTTGCCCAAGATCACAGATATAGTAAGGGCAAAAAAGAGAAAAGTGAATTGTGAAGCTTAAGATAACATGAAAAGGTTGGGAGAAACCCCCAATTAAACAGATGACGTGAAGGAAGTGAACTTGCGTGATGGAAGAGGAAGAGGAACCTGAGGCTGGGTGTGGGTCTGTTTCTCAGTCCTCTGTTGTGGGCGTCCAACGGTGTTGGGTATCTCGCCCTGGTTGTGTCAGTGTCTCCTCAGGCCAGGCCTCTATGGCAGAGAGAAGAAAATTTGGAGTGATCTTGTAGGCAACAGGCTTTGGCCACGTAGTTTTCCTGTCCTCCTCATTTTGCCTTTCTGGCCTCCAACATAGTATGGGACCCTTTGCCAAATTTAGGTCTCCCAGTTAACCACAGAATGGCCAAGGTAACCACAAAACATAGACGGAAGCCACGAGCGGGACTGAGGTTACAGCAAGTGGGCCAGCGGCTGCCTCTGGGGTGAGAATCCCAGAGGGCCCTGGAGATGGATCAGCCATGTTGCTGACTCAGCTCCCAGCTTGACCTTGAGAGGGTCATCTCTCCGTTTCAGGAAATCACGGCTGGGGACCCTCAGCTGGTACTGGCAGAGGCACTGGGCTTTCTGCTAAGTGCTTGAGAATCCTTAGAGGTAAGAGATTTGAGGCCTGGCTAAAGAGTGGTCCTCGGACCAACAGCAACAGCATCACCAGTGAGGGGGTCAGACATGAAGAACCTCCAGCCCCAGGCCAGATCTGCTGAACAGACTGCATTTTAGCAAAATCCCCAGGGGAAACGCGCACATGAAAGTTTGAGGAGCTCTGAGTACAGGACAACTTACAAACGTTCAAGTGGTGGTGCTCACTTTTTAAAAAACTCTGCTAACTGTATCCCAAAGTAGGTCAGTTACATCAGAATCCCTGGGCGATGCCCAGGCATGGGGTGAGCGGGGGGAGGGGCGGAATGTGAAAGCTCCCTCAGGTGAGCTAAATGTGCAGCCAAGGTCAAAACCCACCCATCTCGTGTTGCCTGCCCCCTCCCTTCTAAATTAAAACCTACGCTAGGCGTTTCTGGACATCAGTTGGCAAGCCAATGTTGTTTCATGGCGAAGAACTCGCAAACTTTTAATCAAAAGAGGAAAATAAAGACAACATAATGAGCTTTTCACAAGCGAAAACATTTCGTTTAAAGGATTGGCTTTTATGCTAAAATTATGCCTTTACTATTTTCTTTTTGTCACTTTTTAAAATGTCCTTTCTTTTATGAAATGTTGGAGGAGGTAAATGTTTATTACAAAATAAAAAGAAAAAAAATCCTGATTTTTTTAAAAAAATCCAAAAGCCTAAGAACCATTCCTTAAGAAAACAGATTTAAATATTTCAGTGGATACACTCCCCTCCTTCCTCAAATTAAAACAAATTTGCTTCACTCACTAAGGTGCTACATCATGAGACAGAACTCAGGAAATGACTCTAGCCTTGTAAACACGCATTTCGATAAAAGGTCGACGGACATGAAGTCAGATTAAGTAACACAGGGTGTCCATCGTGCGATGTACTGGATTTTTTTTAAAACAAATGGTGATGTTTATGATTAACAACCCAAACTGGCCATCTACAAAGGAGTTTCTTGGACATGGGCTAGATCAGTGGCTCTCAGATTTTAGCCTCAGAATCCCCTGAAAGGCTTGTTCACGCTGGGTTCCTGGCCTCATCTCTCAAGTGTTTGATTCAGGAGCTCTAGATTTGGGCCTGAGAAATTTGCATTTCTAACAAGCTCCCAGGTAACGTTGCTTGCCCAGGGACCACCCTTTGAGAACCACTGCTCTAGGTAAAGAAAAATTGCTAGAGAAAATATGAAACAGAAAAATATTTCTTGCAAAAAAAGCCAAAAAGCATGTTTTTAGTTTAGTTTGTCCATAGAGTATGCAGACCTCCAGCAGGAATAGGTTATTTGAAGGGAAAGATTTGTGCTGATCTTATAAAATGGTCTTTTAAAAGCAGCAGCATATTTGCTGGAGATCCCTCGGTGGGCGTGGGGGCATCTCTTATGTTGGAGCCGGGTGAATAATTCCATAGGCAGTGGTCTCCTTCCGGGCCTGATGCCATGTCCGTCAGTAGCTTCCTGCACGTCCCTCTGCCACTCCATTTGGACCTCTGATTTCTCGAACAACTCTAATAAGATGCAACCTTCCCAAAGGTTGGCTCTCTTCTGATCCCGCTGTCCAGTGCTGACAACAGGCCCACTAAATTTAGCAGAAGTGGAAAAAACCCCACGGAGTCCCACTCCGGGGCGCACCTGCAAGCCGCTGGACAGCCCACCAGCCTCCAGACCATTCTTAGAAAAATTAGGCTATCTTTCCTTAGCTATCTATCGTGTGGCCTCCACCCGGCTGCAGGATATGAGGGCCATTTAATTAGGCCCTGCACCACTCTCTGGTGTGAAAAGGCTCTCAAACGCTTTGATTCCCCACTGCTTCGCAGCAGGAAGTTGTTGGCGATAATTGACATAGGATTTCCTTGTTAACCAGCAGCAGACATGCCGGATTAAAGCGACAGAGATCTCGAGAAGAAAGTGAAAGAGATAAGAAGCTCGAGAAGACTTCTGCTTATTTGGCACTTGAGGACGGGGAGGAAACAGCAATAACCCACTCAAGTATTGACTCCCAGAGTGGAAGGGCGTCCCCTTATCAGACCCATTTCAGCTTGGCTGATCAAAGATTGACTCCCCGTAAAATCACATAGGCCTGGGGTTTGTTAGTTTATTAAGTGGCAGGTTTTAGGAATTATCACAGGTTTAAAGATGGATTGCAGTTTATATGAAGGGGGAGAGGATTATCAGGTTTTCATCTGAACAATTATAAAATATCACAGCTGAAAGCTTGCTTGCAAATGACATAATTTTCCACTGCCAACTAAACAGGTCATTGTGAGGCTGCATGTAAGCGTTCCCAAGCAGGGAGGAAATACAGGCAAATTAACTCTGGGGAGGAATGAAGATGAGGGGCCTGGAAGCGCCTTGTTCCACTTCGGAAGCTGGTGTGATCTCATTGTGCCTGTGCGATTCCATAGGTAATTATATTTAATTTCTATGGGGGCCGTTTAGGTTGGCTTGCATTAAGAGATCGGGCTGAGAGAAGCAGGCCACTGAGATGGCTCTTAAAAAGCCGTTGTGATAAATGATACCGAAATAGATCCACATGAGCCAAGTGAAATGAAATGTCTACTTTGGAGTAGAGACAATTATGGTATATCACTTAATAACGTAACCTTACAAGAGCACATGTGGCATTAATAAAGGGCTGCGAGCTGCAAAAGCATGTTATGGGACTTCCTTTTGACAGCTATATACCGGTCCTGGCATGGTGGAGCCGCTTGCCTTGGTGGAGTGGAGTCCTTGACCATGATCTGTGCTTCAGAGAAATACGTAACTACAAAGGCTTGCATCCCTGCCGGTTTTAAAACGTGGCATTTCCTGGTGTTTCAGTTTGTGTTTAGTTACCAAAGAAATATGCTTTTATGGCAGGAAATTTAGGAGATACAGCAAAATATTAAGAATGAATAAAAATAATTCCCCCCACCCAGTGGTAAGTCCTGGTAAAGCCCGGCAGGTTTTGTTATTACATATACACAAATACGTAACGTCTCATAAAATCTGGCTCACTTCTTGTATTTTTCAAAAAATGCATAGTTTACTTAACAATAAACCACAAATTTTTCCCATATTTAGTAAGTGTTATTTGAAGGTATGGTTTTGAATCATGGCATTGTGTATGATAACATCATTTACTTAGATAATCCCCAATAGTTGGACATTTAAATTGTCATCCATTTGGCTACTATAAACAAAGTAGAAATGACCAGCTTTGAACCTAAATCTTTGTTTGGATGTTTCACTGCTTCCTTGGCAGAATTAGAATTAGAAGGAGGGTTTCTGGCTCAAAGGGTATGGATATCTTTTAGGACACTGATACCTACTCAAATTTGCAGATTTTCAACATTACTCAACAATAATTTTCCCGATGTCGAAGTCAGAAGCATTTTGTGTCATCCACCCCAAAACGAGAGCACATGACAGCAGCTATTTCATCGAAAGGACCTCAGTCACTCTGTCTGCCCACATCACTTGGGTTATTTCGTTCTAATCTGACCTTTTGCCATTAAGTTCTGTGACAGTTTGTGACAGACTATGACAATAAAGAGTGACTCAGTAATCAAGTTAATAGGGCCAAACTCTGAAGATAATCCTGTCAATGTTAACGACTAAAACATCGAACACATCTTTTATCCAAGAAGTTCAAGTTCCCCTTAGACACCAATTCATTACCGTTCACAAGTACAAACAGAATTGGATGAAAAAAACCACAAAAACAAAAACCTTTAAAGCAAACTGGAAAGGGAGGCAGTGGGAGGAAGGAGGAGATGCCGACTCTGGACTGAGCTTTTTTTTTTCTTTTTTTTTCCCTGCTTTATCTCCTCAAATCCCCCCTGGTACATAGTTGTATATCTTAGTTGCAGGTCCTTCTAGTTGTGGCTGGACTGAGCTTTTTAACAAAACACCCTCAGGGCTTGATCTAGTATGCAGAGGAGAAAAGGCATTTTTTTTCAAATTTTTATTTTTTCATTTGCTGCAGAAAGGCTGGGCCAGTCAGCTATCAAGTCTTTGAGACTATCTTGAAAACAACAAAACAAACAACATCTTTGCTCTCTGTGTCCTTAACGTCAGTCTCCTTCGAGTGGGATTTCAGATGTAAAGTCCGATTCTTCCTTGTCAGAGGGATGTTTACCGTGCGGATGGCTGAGATGGTCTGGAGCGTTATGTTATTCCTGAATGAAAGCAAGTGGTCTGCAGAGCCAAAAGTTGATGCTACTGTAGGATTTTTCTGCATAATTTATTCACGAAGAAGATGTCAAAAAAGATGCTCTTAGTTGACCTATAGCTTTGGAAAATATATCTGTGAAAAAAGATACTATTTTCTGTATATCTATCTATGAAAGATAATCTTTCCTATTTGTTATCTATTGAAAAGCTATCTTAATTGACTTATAGTTCTTAAAATATATATTTATGAAATTATTTTTATAAAGCTCAATGCAGACAGTGTCTGAGAAGATAACATATTACAAGCAATATTTAACTGTTCATTATTTTGAAGCGACTTACGTTTTTCCCTCTATGAGCAAAGATGGAAACTGGTTGTTCACCTCTCAGCACCAGAGACTAACGCTCACTGTATTGAAATTACATTGAGCCCGAACACAGGGTACCATGCCAGAAATTAGCCTGCTCCTGCCTGGGGGAAAATAAACTAGCGTAAATCTATTTAGCCCAAATTTTCTTGTCTTGTCCTCTTGATTTTGGGTAATCTCTAATTGTTTTATAAGGCAGAGTACAGTGGAATTGTTATCCACAGTGTAACCTACTGGTTCAAGGCATTTATAAATTCTGCTGCTCTAATGGTAACCCCGACTTTCAACACTTTCACTTGTCTGAAGGGCTGAAGAGTAACCAGCCTGCTTGGCCCCCAGTCCTGCTGATGCAAGATACTTAGAAATCATTTCAGCAGCTGTGGCTATTTGCTCAGAGAAACATCTGTCCAGGGGAGGCAGAGAGTATCACTAACTGAAATAAAAAACAGCAAGACCATCACCTTCTCGATCTGGTCTTGGAGTGTGCCTTGAGAACGATTGTCCCTGGGACCCCTTGTAATTTAGGGTGCAGAAATCAGAGACAAATGGATCTTGTTGTAATAGTGTTCTCATAACCATCTTGGGGAATTTCCAGCAGAGGTCTTGGAGAATTACACAATGCCCCTGATGCTAGGAATATAGTCTGACTCGCAATTCCAGCTTTCACAGCACTGTAGAGGTGAATGAAAAACAAGTTCTAAGCTCAAGCCTAAGACGGTACCTACAAAGGATAGCCCCGGAGCAGGTCAGGAGCTCTTTCTAAATAGCAATGGTCAATTTTGCTTTTCAAATAAGAGGAGGAGAACCCCAGTTTTGAACCCCTTATGATTTTCCACTGGGGCCCAACAAAGCAAGATTTGTTTTAAAAATCTTTTCTTCAAGGAGGGCCTAAGGATTGTTTTTATTTTATTAAGTTGCACATCCTTCGTCCACGAGATAAGGGGCGTTGTGTCATACGTGATACATATATATCATATGGTGTATATAATATAATGATGTGTCATAATGATAACATATAGCAAAAGAAGAGCAAAAAAGCGATGTGTGTAGGCATTTTACAAATTGTCATTTTTTTAATTGAGGTATAATTGACATACAACATTATATTAGTTTCAGGTGTACAAAATAATGTTTCAATAGTTGTATGTGTTGTAAAATGATCACCACAATAAGTCTAGTTAGCATCTATCACCTTACATAGTTAACAGAATTTTTTTCTTATGTTGAGAACTTTTCAGATCTACTCTCCTAACAACTTTCAATGATGCAATATGGCGTTATTAACTGTAGTTGCCATGCTGTATGTTACATCCCAGGGCTTATTTATTTTATAGCTGGAAGTTTGTACCTTTTGACTCCCTTCACCCATTTCACCCACCCTATAAATTGTCATTTCTGATTTTTCTTTAATCCTCCATGGCTGGTATCGTGTGTGAAGACTCCTCTGTAAGGTGCTGGGTCCTCCAGCAGACGAAGCCAAGACATCGTTCCCATAGGAGAGCTGACTTCTCAACACCCGTAATGGAAGCCGCTCGCATATCCCAAGGGCTTCCTGGGGGAAGGCAGGCACGGTTTTAAAGTGTTTTACATCTATGATCTCGTTTAATCCTCATACCACCCTGTGTCTGAAAACAAATTTCCCGAACTGGAAGTCTTCATTTATTTATTTGTTTAGAAATAGGCATTGAGCACATCCAGGAAGAATAGACCCACAGAGGAACAAGGACAGTAGAGTATAATTGGAAGGAGGCAGCGAGCAGAGTGGTTAGTGCACTGGCTTCCGGTTCCGAGGGACTTGAAGTGGAAGCCCAGCTCTACCACTTACGACTGAGTGCCCTTGGGCAAGGGGTGTGGCTTCTCCAGGCCACAGCTTCCTAATCCATAAAGTGACAATAATAATACTGATTTCATAGGTTATTGCAAGAATTAAAAGATACCAACAGGTCAAGCACATAGTGAACAGCTGACATCTAGTATATGCTTAATGAATAGTACCACCTACTGATTTTTGTCATTATTTTCTATTAGTGCTATTACTGTTAGTGCTGTAACAATTTAGTAAAGTATTATGGGATTACAAAAAAATTTCAGAACAAAAAGTTTGCACCTCTAACATCAGTATCACTCCTCATAGATTTTACTAGATTTTCCAGTGGTTCCCAAGGATTGTCTGCAGACCAGCGCTGGCCAGTCATTACAGCTTCTTCCGCCTGTGGACACAACCCTCGGGCTCTCTCTCCTAGGAAGGAATACTTTCTTTCTGAGATTCTGTTCTTTTAAAGTTTTTACGTATTTAAAAATTCTGTGTGTGAGTTAAAATGTGGTTTCTTTATAGAATGATGGAGACAATATATAACATTTGCGGAGGGATATTAATGAGTTAATTTGGCAGAATTAAAAATTGGCAATCCCGTGCAGAGGTCTCCCCCTCCCAATTTTGAAAAGTTGCTTCACGGAGTCTGGGAGTTCTTGGGTTTTACGATTTGTTTTTAGCAAAGTAAAAGTCTACTTTCTTCCTAGACGAAGCGTGGGGTTTTTGTCTATTTGTTTTCATTTTTCTGTGGCAATGGGGCTTTTGAGTAAGACTCATTTTTCTAAGTGATGCATCTGCTTTTAATGTCTTAAACGCTGGGATGGAGCAGACATCTCTCTCTGGTCTGGATTTTCTTAAATAGCCAGAAGTCTTCATGACAAAGACAGCAACCATCTAATAGAGAAATAACTCTAAGACAAAGTACTGTGGCTGCGTGATGTCGCCTCCCTGACAACCTATAAATGGACCATATTGATGAAGTGAACGGGACTCTCTCTGGTCCTTTTCAACCAGAAACTAATAACACCCGGCACGATATCAGGCATGCAATAACCTCGGTTAAAACTGGGTTCATCAAATAAATCACTCAGGAATTTTTCTATTTCTTTCTCTGGACACATTGCACATCTGCTCAATGAAAGGAGGAAAGAAGCAATATTTCTTTGATCAGGATTTTCTTTTTAATATTCTTGTACCTGTCCCTGGGGGTGCTATCTTTTCAAGTGGGTGCAGATAGGCGGTCGCTTTCTAATGAATGTAGAGAATTTATGAATTTAAGCTATAAAACCAAATATGAGGGATTTTAGTTTATCTCAATCTATATTTTACATTGTCATGAGAAAATAAACCGAACCACAAAGCTGTATTGTCCCCAGTTCTCTAAATCTCCTGATCTCGTGTGACCTTTTCAATGTGTTCCATTTGTGGCCACATATGGGAGGCGGATGCAAACAGATGATTGCTTTGTACTTTTTCCTCCAATATGTCTAAATACATGTAACGCTTTTCATACCCTCTCGGCCACGGATAGTAAGAGCTTGGCCAGAGCATCAGACCTCAGCCTCAGCTAATATTGTCACATGTTAACATCTTACTGACTCTGTTAATACTTTCTAGGTATTGGGTGAATTTTGAAATTTGTAAAATGGACACGGCTGTCATCCTGTGTCCTGAGGATCTTAAAATCCCTAGGTCAGCTCCTTGAGTCTTAAGGAATTATGGATAGAAGATGTCTTTTCTGCTTGTAAAATAGAAAATAGCAGAAGCTGTACAACCAGGGAAGCTGAGCTTTTCTGAACGTGGAATAAAAAGTGAATGAAAGGGCAGAGTCCCAGTTTGTTCTTGCTGGCCCGTGCTACCAGCATCGAGAGAAGCCGAGTGTGGTGGTGAGGGCACAGGGCTGGAGTCCGGTGGACCTGAGTTCGAATCCTAGCTCTGCACCTGCCAGCTGTGTGGAAGGACAATTACGTAAACCTGGAGTTCCTCCTTGGTAAATTTGGGATGATGGTACAGATCTCAAAAAGTTTTGTGAGGAATTAAATGAGTTAAGGTTTAGGAGACATTTGGCATCTTGCCTGCTATGTGTTAGGTGCTCAATGGATTTGAGTTCCCTTTCCTTTCCTGACTTCAAGGCCCAGGCTTGCAAGCTGTGTGATCCTGAGCAAGTTACTTAACTTCTCTGACCCTCAGCTTCCACCTCTGTAAAATGGAGACTGTTTTATAAAATGCATCTTGCACGGTTATTATGAATGAGATGATGGATGTAAGCACCTAGGAACAGTGCCTGAGTTACAGCAGGAGTTATTGACTGTTACTTATTACTGTTACTTTTTTAAAAAACTCTTTGTTATTTCTATTTCAATTACCATCGTTTTTCCTGTTCATGCTTCTTTTTCTTGGCTTCTGTTTCTTCACCTGGAAAATGAAGGGGTTGGAGCAGATAATACTTACATCCCTTCTAGCTCTAAACTGTTATCACTTGATGTGTGAAATAACATTTGTAAGAGCCATTTGCCGCCTATGAATTGTTATGCAATGGAAGATGGAAGGTTTGTAATTTGCATTTTCTATCAATGCTTTCTCCTTAAAAGAACAGCAATAGTCAGCATTTATTGAGTGCTTGCTGTGTGCCTGGCATACTTTTTTCTTTTAACACTTGTGTTAGTTTGGAATAATAATAGAGTTTTCAGCTTTAGCCTCTGTGAACATCCTCATATGGGTTTTTGTGTGAACTTAAGTTTTTCTTTCACTTGTGTAAGAACCTAGAAGTGGGATTGTTGAGTCATATGACAAGTATGTGTTTAATTTAATAAGAAACTGCTAAACTGTTTTCCGCCAGCGATGCGTGACAGTTCGACTTCTCCATACCTCTGCCGACTTTTGGCATTTTCAGTGTTTTTAAAGTTTTAGCCATTCTAATAATTGTGTTGTGGTTTCTAAATTGTAGTTTTAATTTGCATTTCCCTAATGACTAGTGATTTTGAACATTTTTTGTAAGCTTATTTATACTGTATATCTTCTTTGGTGAAGCTTCTATTCAAATATTTTGCCCATTTTTTAAAAAAATGAGTTTTTTGTTTTCTCATTTTTGAGGTTTGAGAGTTCTTTATATGAATTCTGGATACAAGTCCTTTATTAGAAATGAGATTTGCAAATACTTTTTCCTAATGTGTGCTGGAGGGTTTGTTTTTTTTTTTTCATTTTCTTAACTGTCTTTTGAAGAGCAGAAGTTCTTAATTTTGATGAGGTCAAATTAATCAATTGTTTTCTTTCATGGATCATGCTTTTGGTATCGAAATATTTGCTACCCAATGTCACAAACATGTTCTTATTATTTCTTTTCAAAGTCTTATAGCTTTACATTTTATATTTAGATCAATGATTCATTTTGGATCAAATTTTTGTTTGTTTGTGAGGAAGATGGTCCCTGAGCTAACATCTGTGCTAATCTTCCTCTGTTTTTTTTGTACCTGGGTCACAGCCACAGCATGTCTTGATGAGCAGTGTGTAGGTCTGCGCCTAGGATCTGAACCCGTAAACCCTGGGCCGCCGAAGTGGAGTGTGTGAACTTAACCACTATGCTATCGGGCTGGCCCCGTGGGTCAATTTTTGTACAGAGTGTGAGACATGGGTTGAGGTTGACTTTTAGTGTGTGGGTATTGAATTGTCTAGCGTCATTCACTGAAGAGGCCATCCTCTCTTCATCGAACTGCCTCTGCACCTTTGTCAAAAATCAATTGACCGTGTATGTGTGGGTCTGTTCCTGCACTCTGTATTCTGTTCCACTGGTCTATATTGCTGTCTTTTCTCTCTCATTGTTTTTGTTTTGTTTTGCTTTGTTTTGTTTGCTTTGGGGCCAGCCTCAGTGGCCCAATGGCAGATAAACAAACCTTTCTCTACACAAGACGGTGTCCACTCGTAAGCCAGAATGCACATGTGGACCTGCCTTCTGTCACCATTGGCCAGAGAGGAAATGAGTCTAAGGTTCGGTTAGACTAACCAATCTCATCACCTAAGTTCCAATAAGACATTGATTTAAAAAAATAAATAACTAGAACTCAGCGTTTTTGATAATGTGGTCCCCTGGCTGAAAAGGTTGGAAAGGGGGTGGAGCCAGAGAGGGGTCCTAAGTGTCTGTTCTCTCTCGCCTGCCTTCTGTGGCCTGCTGGACACCCTAAAAGTAGAGGCCACGTGTGCTCCCTCCAATGGGACAGGCCTGTAAGGACCATGACCCTATGTGTGTTAACTCTGATGGCCACACCACTCCTTTTTAACCACCAAGAGAGAGCCTTGAGTAGGGCTTTGCAAAGATGGAGTGCTGAAAAAATACCCCCAAGGACCTCAAAACTCTCTTTTTTTGAATCACGATTGAATTCAGAAAGTTGTGCCTTTTAAACTTAAAAATTGTGGCTCACATAAATTCTTTCAAACTGATCTGGCTGGACTGTGCATAGAAGCATTCAAATTCATTATATGTTTACATTTTAAAAATAATATTTCTGGATGTAGTTATATTTTTTCCACCATAAAGGTACCATTCTGCAATTTAAGAAAAACACTGTACTCCTATTTTTTCATGCAAGGCACCTGCACCATATAGCTTCAGGTGGGCAATTTAGGATATAATCGCAGACCACAAAATCCTGTTTATGGTGAAGAGCTTTCACTCCCATTCTGTGGGCGAAACCTCACCTTGTCCAAAGAAATAACAATTCTAAAAATTGTGAAACACTCAAATATCTCCAGTTTGGACTGATATGAAAGAAAGACGTGTTTTATCCATCCACTCATGTTTAGGGGGGCTCCGTTACCATCTCTTCGCCTCTTATGGATTTGGCTATAGAGTAAGGCCGAGCGTGTTTTCTGAAATTTAAGCATTTTCCGTAAGAAACTGATATGAGCCGGCTGAGCTGTAGGACACCTGGTAAGCTGGTCCCCCAACACCAGAATGACAAAGGAGGTCTGCCAAACACAGAGGGCCTTGAATTAGTCCAACAGAACACACCTTTGTGGGGGACCACGGGGACTCTGGCTTTATGAATAAAAAGGAGTGATTTATAATTAGCCCCGCAATGGTGCCTGAATGGGTGTTTCCAAAGAGATTGAAATGTGGGCCTCAACCAAATTGAAAAGTGCCTATCATTCTAATTATATGGGTTTCTTTTTTTCCTGCTCAGAAGAGCTGTTTTCTACAGACAGAAAGAAGAAGGGTGGGAAACAGCTATTTCTTAAGAACCTACTGTGTGTTTAGCACGTCGCATTCATGACCTCATCTTGGCCTCACAGAACTGCCCAGAGCTAGGTAGCAAATTCCAAATGGGCAGGACTCAAAAATGAGGTTGGCTGTATTTTTATTTCACCTGGAAAAATGACACATTCCTTAGAAACTGCCTCTGCCTTGTAGGGTCATTATAGCCAGTAGTAAGTGCTATTTAAGAGTTTAGTTAACAGGCACACCCTGGAATGTCAGCACCGTAGGACGCCATCCAAGTTAGGTTGCCCAGTTGTCCTCATCGCCCAGGCCCCTTGCCCTCTGATGGACCAGATCAGATATTTTTATATTTCTACCAAGATCTAGTCCGATGGCCTTAACATCCCACAAATTTACCAAATAGGTTCTGAAAAGCCAGAGAGCGGCAGAGACTGATGAAATTCGGTTCCTGTAGCCTATGAGCAATGGTACCTGTTCATTGACACTCATGTCACCTCCCTTTGTAAATCCTGCCTGGGCTGCCCCCTGCCCCAACTCAGAATGAAATATACAGACCCTTTGCTGTGGCCCCCATGGCCCTGCGTGACCTTGCCTCTTTCTGCCCTGCCCTTCCCCTCCACACCCCTGCGCCCCATCCCCTGGGTCTCCCCAGCACGCAGCCCCCTTCCCTGACCCTCATCCCTTGGTGCAGTTCTTTCTTCCCGTCACATTTCCCGCAAGATGGTCCTTCTCACCCTGTAGCTCTTGGCTTAGATGTCACCTTGTCCAAGAGTCCTTCTTTGACTGTTTCAAGTATGTGCCCCTCCCATTATGTTCTGTTTTACAACCTGCCTGTTTCCCTTGTAGCACTTCTTACTATTCATAATTATAGAGTTACAAGTGTGTACTTGGGTATTTTTTTTTTTGTCTGTCTCCCCGCTAGACAGAAACCTCTGCGGGGGCAGGATCTTTGTCCAGTTTAGTCCCCAGTGTATTTTCATTACCTAGAGCACCTGGCACAGACAGACCCCCATCAACATCTGTTGAATGAATAAAAAAGAGAACCAACACACTGATTTTGTGCAGGACAGGGAGAACATCCAGCAGCAGAGAGCAACTCTGCTTTCCCTGGGAGGGACCGTGCCATAGTTTGTGGGTCTAATTGTAGATCATTCGAAGTTGAGTTATGTCATCTTCTTGCATCACTGCAGGATCCGGCTGCAAGGCATCCCTTGCTGTGACCACCTGGAGCTTCTGTCTGATGGAGTTATCTTAGCACCCACACTCACTCCTGTGGACACCCCACATCTTGCTTTCAGATCAGAGGAGCTCCGTGCCCAGCCACAGGCCGACAGACCTTTAGTCATGCTCTTCCCGTAATCAGATGGGTAGCCATGGGCTTAGCCATGTGGCTGTAACTCATGCTTGCTGCTGGGCGTAATAACCAGAGTGCCCGAGGGAGGACGCCACAGAAGTCTATTGAAAATCTCCACCAGTCCAGGCAAGAAAGGGGAAGGGAGGCTTCCAGGAAGAAGAGGAGAAAGGAGGAGGAGGAGGAGGAGGAGGGGAGGGTGCAGGGAGGAGGGAGAAGAAGACAGTACTTACTACACGAAGTGCATTCTATGCGAATTGTACCACCCAAGAAATGGACATAGATGTCTCGTTTATGCTCCTCAATGCCCTGTGAGTTGAGGAAGGTTGATGGAAATGATGTAAGGTGCCTGAAGTCACCCAGTTACTAAGGAGCAGAGTTGAGATCAGATTTATTTAAGGTAATACAATCTTTTTAACCAAGTCCTTCTTGGCTGAGAAGCTGGCGGTCTTTTGCATATTGTGCTCCGTTCTTCCTGGCTCTCTTCAGGAGCCTCTTAAGGAGCACACACAATCCACCTTATAATTCCAGAAGGGAACTAAAGAGAAGACTTGAGCAAAACGGTGATGTGAGGGTTGAAGAGGCCCAGGGGGGATAGCGAGGCTGGGGTTCTTTTCTACAGCAACTTAGCCTCCTTACTCCTGCCAGCGTGCTGGCTACAGAAATGATAACGGGGAACGATGATGATGAGAACACTTTGGTTTAATGAGCGTTCACTGTGTGCCAAGCCCTAAGAGTGAGAACTACTAGTATTGGCCCCATTTTACAGGTGCAGAAACTGAGGCACAGAGACTCGCACAGATAGGAAGCTAGGAAGGCTTAGGTCCTGGTCCATCTCCCCATTGTAAGAGCCCATAATCACTGCCCCACAGCGCTTCAGGGGGGAGTTCTGTAAAGGAAGACCTGTGATACTTAAGATTGTGGGCCGTTGCCCAAATGCCACCTGTCTCTGTCCATGGAGCCTCCAAGTTGTGATCTCCAGGAGCCAATGGTCCCAAGCCACATGCAACCCCTGGAACAAGCTGTCCCAAACCTGCTATGCTTTAGAACCCAACTCAATGCTACCTGTTCCTAGAAGCTTTCCCGGGAGGCCCCCCACCCTCCTTTCGAAATGAACTTCTCTCTCCCCTGGGCCCACAGCCAGTGGTGACATACTACATTCGACTCCTGCTTCTGTGTCACCTCCTACTGCAACCCACAGTCTGTTTGAAGGCAGAGACCATGTTGTCTTCACTTCGACATGCCCTGCTCACTGCTTGGCACACAGCAGGTGCAAAGAAAGTAACCTCCATGTGGGCCGAACTGAGGAAGGGATTTAGACACGGAACACATCCCAGAGAGGGTGGCTGCCATTTTGCTGCCCAGCAGCGCAAAGTTGTTTCCTTCTAATGGTCATCGGATCTGAGCACCAGGGTGCCGGCTAACACCATCTGTCCCCTTGAGTCCCAGGCTATTTGTTTCTTCCTTGGGGCCATGTGGTATGGGCTTTGCATCTGACCAAGCTAGACTTAGATTCTACTCTGACCCTTCTTGGCTAATGGACCTGGGACAGTCCCTTGACTTTTGCTTCTCAGTTTCCTCGTCTGCGAAACCAGGCATACTGATGTTTATAGATGTGGTGTGGCTTAGTAAGGCAGTGTATGTGAGCAGGAATAGTGCCTGGCTCATAGGTCTTAGCCGTTGGCATTATTTGCATACGAAGCCACACCAACTACCTGGTCCCTAGGAAAACCTGATGGGCTGGGTGGCCACCCCACCTCAGGAAACTTGGCCCAATAGACACAGAGGTCCCTCTGTGTCCCGTGGCCCCCAGCAGTGGCTGTCACCCTTCTCACCCGCTCACAAGCCCCGTATTGTTCAGGCTTTGACTCCCAGACCAGGAGTAAGGGCTGCCTGCCCATTCAGCAGCCACCCTGCCCAGTGGAGAGGCCGCTGCCAGCTCCGGGCTGCATGAGTTGGATGAGGGGGGTGGCTGCTGAGTGACACACCTATGGGACCTGCCCTGGGGAATTCCCGAGAGCGAGTTCCTGGCTCATCTTTTTTGTGATGAGGTGTTGGGAATTGGGGCTAAATGGCGGACGCAGCAGAACTGCGGAGGAGGAGGTGGAACTTTGCTCCTGGGTTACTTTTGACACCATCTCCAGTAGATCCTTCACGTCCTGAGCTTTTATCAAGCTCCTAGGACATGCCGTGTGGCCTGTGACCTCCAGGAAAAGGGGGGAAAGAGGTCCACAAACAAGGATGATCATATAAACAGGTGGGAATGACTTACCTGACAGGGTGAGGAGGAGGCAAGATGGCAGGGATGGCGTTGCAGAGAGGGCGCCTCCGAGGTGGCCTCCATGCCTTTCTTGTCCAACTTCAGTGACTGGCTAGTTCAAGCACAGGGAACAAGAAAGAGAGCCCAACCCTTGATTGTCCCAACATCCAGACCACGGGGTTTTGCCTCGGGTTAAGAGCAGGGGTCTGGGGTCAGGCACACCGAGGATGAAATCTTTGCTGCACCATTTACTAGTTCTGTAAACTTGGCCCAGTACCTTGGCCTCTCTGAGCCTCAGCGCTGTCACTTATAAAATTAGGACAACCACAGTGCCTGCCTTACCACTGCATGAGATAATAACATCTCAACAAATGTATGCTAGTCTGATCAGGAGTGGCAAGCTGGCCCTTTAACACTTGAAACAGATCAGGTGGTATCCAAACAATGGACTTCTGCCTGCAAAGCTGCGTGAGCCCTCAGCCAGCTGAGGCCAGGCAGGGGAACCACAGCCAGAGCTGGGGAGACTCCTGGCCTTCCAGGGGTGTGGAAGGGAAAGGCTGACGGAGGCCAGCTTTCAAATGATGAAGTGCGTGGGAAGACAAGAAGGGGAAAGAGAGGGAGCTTCAGAGAGAAAATTGGAGGGAGCAGGGGAAAACAGTGTGCGGAGACAGAAGTGGACGGATGAAGTGTGATAAGAAGATTATGGGCTGCTGAGAGCCGGAGTGGGCAGCGAAGAGCGAGCCGCATTGGAGGAGAGGTAAGAGCTTTGCTGCGACAACCAGATGGATCAAAGGTAACGACGTGCAAAGGGGAGAGCAGATGTATGGGGAGCAAGAGGGAGAAATTCGAGCTGTTCTGGCCAGTATGGCCCAACCAAGGGGCCAGAGAGCCCAGATAAGATGTCCTGCAGAGGCTCTGTGTGTGTGTGTGTGCGCGCGCGCACGCACGTGTGCTGTCACACATATCAAGCATCAGTGATCATAACATCAGCAAGCAGAAGAAGCCACAGCCAGTTTGCAGGCTGCCATCTACCTGTCTTGGTGCCTACTGGCAATATGCGTTGTAATGCAAATATAGTTATACCTGTTAAGTACAAGAAAAAAACCCCATGTTTTAATGATGCAATGGTGCTTTTTCTGAAAGGGCATCAAAGAAGGCCCTTATGGGATTTATTTTATTCTGAGGGCTGTATGAAGAGCTATTCTAAGCCCAGGGTCACGTAGCAGGAGATTGTCTGAAGCAACCTGGGGCAATCACAGCTTTGCCGTCCTGAATCGAATTCTCATTGCACCTGCGGATGGTGGCTCCTTCTCTCGCGATCTCCACCTTCCATCTCCATTGGTGTCTGGCATTTTGGCCAGTGTCAGGGAAGCTCAGCCATGTCCACACTTGTTTCTCTCAGTTGAGGTGAGGCATGGATGGGTCATATGCCAAAACCATGATGATCACATCATGAATGTTTGCCCAGCACCATCCCCATGGATTGGTGTGAGCGTGCCACGTGGATTATCTCAATCCACCTTGTCCCCCTTTTACCTATAAGCGGCCGTGCCTCAGTATCCACACCTTCTCCTCTGGGCCCGATAATTCTGGGAGGTGACAGGGCAGAGGAAATAACTGGCATTTGAGCTTCTGTTGTGTGTTGAGCATGGGCTCTAGGATGTGGCTTTACGCAAACTGCAAAATGGGGATAACAACGATACCAAATGCACAGGGCCACCGAGGGGGTTGTCCGTGGCAAGGGCCTGTCACAGAGCCCTGCCCTGGGTAAGCGGTCAACAAACCGTGTGCATGTGAGTAGGGTCATGAAAATTTGCTTCCTCATGGTGATTTTGGTGTGTTTTTGGCCAAGGCTGTATGTTGAACCCCATCTGATTAATAGTATGCTGGTGTTTTGATTTCATTATGCTGTTGTGTTTAAGGGCTTGAGGGGGGCAGGTTGCAAAGGTGGATGGGACATGGGATATTCCTTTAAAAGAGTCAATTCTGATGAAGGGAAAAGGCCTACAAATAGCTGTAAAACAAAGCCATGAGAACATCACAGAGTAGATTGGAGTTCACGGGAGGGAAAGACTACTTCAACACCGGGCAGTTAGGGAAGCCTTCCTGGAAGAAGTGGTCCTTGACTTGACCAGAAAGAGTAAACAGTGTTGCTATGAGTGGAGACCATCGTGAAGGGAGAAGTTCCAGGAGGAGGAATGTGATGAGCAGAGGCGTGGAGGCAGGAATACCCCAGTTACTCAGAGAAGTCTGTGGATTCTGCCCGTGACTGGCTATGCATGGAATTTGCTTTGTTCTGCCTTATCCTTAGGGTTTTTCCAGTCACCTGTGTTAGTCAGGATAGGCTAATTGCTCTGTAACAACCTCAGAAATCCCAGTAGCTTAATACAACTAAGTTTTATGTGGTGTGCCTGCCATAGTCTGTTTGGGAGGGGCTACACTCCACACAGTTTTTCAGGGACCAAGGCTCCTTCTATTTAGTGGCTTCATCGTCCTCCAGGACCCAGAGTTCTCCACTGGACTGAATCTGGCTGACGAATGAATGAAAAGACTATGCGAAGTCCACACAGGAAGTTTTCTGGGCCAGGCCTGCAAGTGGCAGCCTCACTTCCACTCACCAGAGCATCCCATTGGCCAGAACTCAGTCACACGGGCTACCTAGCTGCAAGGGAGGCTGGGAAACAGAGTCTTCCTGGGCAGCCAGAAGAAAACAGTTTTGGTGAAACCAAACGTATTGTATTGTCCCTATCACAATTTCCTAGATCTATAGACATTTTGCCAAGCAACTTGAAGATGAGAATCATGAATCCTCAAGTTCATTTATGTATTCTTTTGAGTTTGCAAAGTGATTGCTGTATGTTTTATTCTCATGTGAAAAGAGAAAACCCTAAAATCTCTTGCATGTCGTCTATATATAAGCCCAATGGACTCATTGATAACATGTATCATTTGATCTCATGGAAGGCGAATTCTCCCATTTAGCCACTGAGGAAGCTGAGGCAGAAGTTACACCCTGGTCTCAGGGTCCTTTTTCCTCAGTGATCCAGCCTCATCCGTTCCAGTGAGGAAATCTAGCTGTGGAGGGGGTCCCCTTCCCTCGGTGCTCTCTGACTTTAGAGCAATGGTTCTCAAGTCGGGACAAGTTTGCCCCCCCCCCCAGGTGATATTTGGCAATGTCTGGGGACATTTTGGTCACAACTAGGTTAGGAGGAGCTGGTGGGACCTGGCGAGTGGAGGCTGGGGATGCCACTAAACACCCTGCAATGCACAGGACAGTCCCCACAACAGAGAACCATCTGGCTCAAAATGTCAGTGGTGCTGCTGTTGAAAACCCTGCTTGAAAGATAGCTCAGAGAGACAAAGTAGCAGGAACTTAAAAACATTTCACATTCCAAGTGATTTTTAAAGAAGAGCAAAGTCCAAAAAAAAAAGACCAGTGGTTGAAGCGTAGCCAGAGGATGGTGTGGGAACTGCGTCCAGAGCCTGTGACGGTCAGGACGTGAGCAGCGCCTGGCTGTTATGGCAAAAGCAGTCAGCAGCTGCCGCCAAAACTCTTTGTCAAACGCACACATGTCAGGATTATAACCCCTATTGCCAAACCAAACATGTTAGTTAGCAAGTCAGACCTCCTTCTCGATGTGTGTCCACAACCACAAGAAGGGCTCAAAATATGTCATGCAGTGCACAGTTCAAGAGTTGCCCCGTACATTCTAAATACTGTAAAAATACACAGAGAGAGCACTGGGGGGAAGTGACAAGTGGTTAAGCAGGGCTGTTTCTGAAGGATGCAATCGAGTTATTTTGTTTGGACTGCCATGTGCTTTCTGAATTTTTCAGAATTTCTGAAATTACTTTGTTTTTTAAACTTTTTATTTTGATGTCATTTCAAACTTACAGAAAAGTTGCAAGAATAGTACAAGAAACTTCCAGAAACCCTGTACACTGATGCATCAAATGCTTGTATTTGACCCCACTTGCTCTATCATCCCCCCCACCCCTCCTCTCTTTTACTCTCTCCCATTTGAGTGCCGCTTGGAACCGTTGTATCTCCTTACTCCTAAATACGTGGATGATATACTCACCAAAATTGGGAAATTCATTTGTAGTTCCCTTTGATCTGGAACAGCTCCTTAGCCTTTTGTGTGTTTCTTGACTTTGACATTTTTGAAGATAATGTGCTAGTTATTTTTTGCAGAATGTCCCCCAATTTGGGTTTGTCTAATGTTTCCTTATGATTATGCATTGTTGGCAGAAATACCACCTAAGTGATGTTGTGTCCTTCTAAGCATGCATTATTTTTTAAATAAAAAGGAAAACACTGTGAAAAAGAAAGTTTTGATAAATGAACATAGCTCCCCTTGCCTCCCCTCCCCACTCCCTACCTCCTCTGAGGACAGCACAGGAACCATGGCCATGTTATATTCATCTTGACATTTTTTGCAGTATTTAGTATTAATATTTCTGGAGCACCTACAAGTCTGTGCTCACTTTTTATTTTTTCGTTTCATCTCCTTCATTTGCCAAACTTTTCTAGAACACAGTTCTGTGCTTAGCCTCGGCCTGGATTGTGCCTCAAGCATAGCAGATGATTGAATATTTGCTGAATTGAATGATGCTTTCCTGCCTCGTCCCAGCAGATCTGCTCAGCCATCCAGAGGGGTTTTCCCTCTTCAGTGGCTGCACAGCTATTCTTTCCCACTTCTGTCTCTGAGCTTATGTTATTCAATCAAAATCATCTGTTTGTCTCCCGACTTGTCCCTGAACCGCTTGAGGAGAGAAACCACACACTGTGGGTCCCCAGCTCCCAGGACCCTAGGCTAATGCACCAAGTCAGTGCTTAGCATGCATTTCCAGAATAAACGGTATTTATATAACCACCCTGTATGGATGGGTGACTTCTCAATTTGAGAGAACTGACTAAGAGTGCTCATTCTATTTAACTAACAATCCTTAAATTATACTTACAAAGAGGCCAAGAGCCACCCAAACACAGCAGAAACCCATGGTAGCTGTATATACACACACAGACACACACACACACACATACACACATCCTTTTAGGGGTATTTGCAATTACTGCAAGTTCACAGTGTATTTCTTTAATCAAAATGGCCCACTGTGCCCCAAACTGGCTAATTCTGCACTTCAGGTGTCTAGGAAATTGAGCATCAGGTCGTGTTATTAAAGCACAGTAATTTGAGGGTGGCAGTCCTATGCTGCTGCCAGCGCTGAGAACCTCACGCCTTCATTTGGTAACTACTAGTTGTCCCGGTAACTTTCTTTGCTTTTAACGCCACAACCATGAAAAGTAAATGGAATGAGCCACTTTAAATTAAATATGAGAAACAATTACATTTTGACAGTTTAATTGCATTCTTTCTCTCAGCCTAGCTTTCTAAACAAGATACTACACATATCAAGTATGCCAATTGTATTTTCAGATTCTTTTGCAATTTAGAAAGTATCCCTAAAAGAGTTGAAATAATTGGTGGACTAAATGGTTCTTTCTTGAGGGAGCCATACCAAGGAATGAATGCTGAGCCGCTGCATCCACAGTAATTAGCTTTGAAGCCGCTGTGGACAGATGGAGAACCTTCCTGGAAGCCACGATCCTACTGCTCGCACACTCCCTTCTGCTCCATGTCGCCAACCAAATCAAGTGTCAAGAAATGCCTTGGCTGGCAAGGGTGGGGTGGGTTTATTTCTCTATGGTCCGAGCACCCCAAGGTGGCTCCAGAGGTGGCCTCGTCTGTGTGACCACCCAAGCAGAAGAGTCACCGGCCCGTCCTGGGAAGTGACTTCAGCCTCTGAGAACTGTGAATGCATTTGGAATACAATATGCTGCTGTTAAAATTCCAAAAACTGATTCAAAATATTCAGTAGGGGGAGAAGGATATGTGATTAACTAAAAAAAAGTAAGATTCTAAATGGTACAATCTCAGTTGGTACCATCGAGATGCACCCGTATTGAAAAGAGACAGAAAGGATGTGCGTCAAAACATTAGCCCCTTGATGGCGGGATGAATGGTGTTACACAGTCTCTTCAGGGTAGGGTTGAAATAGCACATGGTTGAAACTAAATTCAGAATGACAACCATAAGAGCGTCTATATTTGATGGCATCTATTATGGGCTGAATTGCGTCTCCCAAAATCCACATGTCGCAGTCCTAACCCCCCAGTACCAAAGAATACGGCCCTTTTTGGGAAGGGTCTTTAAAGACGTAATCAAGTTAAAATGAGGTCACTAGGTGGACTCTAATCAGTTAAGACCGGTGTCCTTAGAAGGAGATTAGGACACAGACACACACAGAGGGAGGACCATGGGATGGGAGAAAATGGCCATCTTCAAGCCAGGGAGAGAGACCTCAGAAGAAACCAATCCTGATGACACTTGATCTTGGACTTCTGGCCTCCAGAACTGTGAGAAAACACATTTCTGTTGTTTAAGGCGCCCAGCTGTGGAACTGCACTATGGCAGCCCCAGTAGACTAACACAGCACCAGTGGGTCACAAAGGGGACTGTGCTCAGGGCGCTTGAGGATGATGTGACTCAGGCAGTTACACAGGGCCCAGCGCTCAGAGGGCCCTGCACTTGTCTGAGTCCTCTGCCCTTTCTGTCTCAAAATTCTTCCTAATTTTGGAACAGCACCCCCACGTTTTCATTTCGGACTGGGCCCATGAATTATCGAGTCAGTTCTGATTGTACCCATTAATCCATGTATGTCTCCACTCCTCAAGGTAGCCGAGTTGGTGCTTACTTACTTACTAAGCATTTATTGAGCACCTAATGTGTGCCAGGCACTTTGCTCTGAGACACAGAGAAGAACTAAGCTCAGATCCTGTCCTCTAAGAACCTGAGCTGAAGAGGAGAAAGGCTGATAGACAAACAGCTCAGTGTCCCTAAGTGGAGTTGGCAAAGGGTCACGGGAGCACCAAAGAAGGTGCATCCTCAATCCAGACGGCTTCACACCAGTGTCAGACCCATATTCCACCCCACCCTAATTCTAGAGACAAGGCAATTGAGGCTGATCTGCCCAAGGTCAGCCAGCAGGTCAGTGTGAGCCTCAAACCCTGGTTTCATATCTCCTCTTTCCATGAGGCCATGTCACTCCCAGAAGTGCCCCGGGCAAGTTCCCATACAGTTAACACAGAGACCAAAGGAGCAGTGAGCAGGTGAGTGGTGCATTCACACCTGAGGCTTAGCCAGGCTGCAGGTACTCTGTGAAGTGATTTTGAAGGCTCATGTTTTCAGCATGGGGCTTAGGCATCATAGAAGGTGGAAGGGGCATGTGAGGCCAGAGCCGACTGTAGGACAGAGAGCAGAGGTTCCTAAGAGGGAATTAGAGGTGGCCCTGGGTTAGATCATCTTAGAAGGAATAGCGTCTGGGTCCACTCCTGGGGCTACAAGGGCCCCTTTGGGGGGAGTAATAATGCCCACTCTACCAACTCCAAGTGTCTGCTAAATCACTTATTTCCACTTTTGGCAAAATAACTGATACAAGGAAGCTCCAGGCTGAGAAATTATAAATGAAGACAGTGTTAGGCTAAAGTCTGCATTATCAGCAAATATAAAGTCCACGGTTCTATTTCCATTACATACAGTGCCACTGTTTGCCACGATCCGCCTCTGGTCCCCAGTCCGATGGATTTTGTTCCACATCTGAGAACGCTTCCCTCGTTGGCTCAGAGAAGTTCTCACTCCTTAAGACACCCATTATTTAAATGTGGTTAAGAGATGGGTAAGATTCTTTTCCAAACTTTCAAGCAAAGAAAACTTTGTCATTTATTATATCAGGGATGAAAAACCATCTGCTTTCATCTGCGCCGATCAGTCCTTGAATCAGCAATGTGCCCTGCTGGACGCACCGAGGGTTTCCCATACCCTGCTGGCCAGTTCAGCACCATTTCTTCTCATATATCAAACTCCCTCGGGCCTGTTAGCCTGAGTGCCCCACAGGCCATCCACAAGAGGTACCAGACTCCATTATAACGTCTCTTAGCACTTTCTGCACTTCTGAGCCATGCTGGTGGGACACCTGGCTGTGCGAAAGGGGACTGCAAATAGGATTAGAGACATAACATCACCTTGCCTGTCCCCTCCAGCCGGGCAAGGGAGAAGGCTGGGAGAATTCTTCGATTTTCTCAGAGGCCTGTGCCACTTGCCCACTGACCAGGTTCCACTTTGATGGATAAACCATCACTCCCCAAGCCAGGACTGACACCTGAGGCCCCTCTGCATGGGCAAATGGGGAAACTGAGTCATCGTGACGCGGTTCTGAGCACCTCTGTGCACAAGCAAGATTGTGCCAGCTTCTTTCGGCTTTTATTTTTGGGTCCTGGTGGTGATGAGTGTGTGTGCATGAGTTTTCTTCCAGTTTGTCTTAGAAGAAGAACACGGCAGTCTAGAGAGAGGGTACACACAGTTCCAGGGAAGCAGAGGACAATCAGGGCATCTGGGCCAGGCAAAATGGAAAATGTCATAGCAGTTTATAAAAGAAAAACGCACACACAAGAAAAACTGGGTGATGTGAGGCATTGGTCTGCCTGGCCAAGTTCAGGAGAGTTGACAACCCTGAGCTTCCCTTCTTGCCGTTTGGACCTCGCCCGAAACCCGCCAACTATCCCAAGCAGGAGAGAATAGGCCCTCTGCTAATTACCCCAGAGGCCAGCTTTCTGCTCCTTTGAAGAGCTCGCTTTGAAGTGATGCATTCCACTGCCAGGCCTGGCTGTGCCCAGATTAAGCACATAATGAGCAATTATCAGCCGGGCTCTAGGAGTGCGGCCGAGGCGGCCGAGTGGAAAAGCGCCCTGTGCCCGCCGCCAACTATTCGGGCCGCCATGGCTCCCTCCGGGGCAGGAGTAATTCACTTACCCACTTCCCTCCGCATCCCACCCTCCGTGACGTCCTTCCCATCCATAAAATGGGGCTCAGGGACCTCGAGGGGCCCTGCTCAGAGCACTCCTGCTGGCTGGACGCCATGTTTTAGCAATTGTTCACTAGAAAGTACCAGGAGATACAACCCAGGATAGCGCTGAGCCTCAGAGGGCAGGCTCTGCAGTCAAAGCCATCAGAACGACCTGTGTGACCTTGGGCAGGGGATCAACCTTCTAGCGTCAGTGCCTCATCTGGAAAGGCAGGACATTGAGAGACCCCACCTGTGGACTGTCAGTGGTGGATGGAGCACCGTGCCTGTGTCTGGCCGCTTCTCAATACATACTCCCTGGCAGTGTCACCATTTCATTCACGTGTGCAGTCACATGGCACGAGGTGGGGATTGGTGATAACTGAGGCACAGAGTGACCTGCACGTCTGTCTCCCCTAAAGTCCAGCAGAGGAGAGTGGAGCTGAGTTTTGAAGAAGTTGTAAGGATGGGCAGTTTGCTGGGCTCTGAGGTCCACCCTCCTTCAGAAGATCTTTAGGGGCCTGACCTGGGGACTTTTCTGGTTTGGTCCACTGTGGCGCTGAGTCCTGTACTGAAAGCTGTCCTCAGCACGGGCAGGGCTCCCAGCCAGGAGGAAGAGTCTAGCAGAGAGAGGAGCCTTCTCTTTTCACAAGGAACACGGGCTCTTCTGCATCAAGGGCCCCTGTCCTTTCAAGAGTGTCCTCCCTGCTCCTTGGATCCCCTTTGTCCCTCCATCGGACATGCGGCTGGGAAGACAGCCCCCTTGAGAGGGGACATGGGACTTCTTTTCAAGGTGGTTCCCTTAACCTGTGAGCAGGTTAATCTGCAGAAATCCACCTCCTACAAGAAGCCCCCACCCACCTCCCCTGGTGGTCATGTGCTCTTCTCTGAATTCCCATAATTCCCTGTCTTGGGCCCTTATCTCTGGGGTCTTGCAGATGGTTCCATGGGGGCAGATTAAAGGAGCTGTGAGCATCTTGGGGCAGAGGCCACATCCTGTTCATCTCTATCCCTCACAGGTACATAGTAGGAGCCTTTGTTTGCTTGCTTCCTTGCTTTCTTTCTTTTTTTAAAAATTAATTTAAAATTAATTTTGGATTGATTTTTTGATTAATACAATGGCCTGGGATTTTTTTTTCTTGAGGAAGATTAGCCCTGAGCTAACATCTGCTGCCAATCCTCCTCTTTTTGCTGAGGAAGACTGGCCCTGAGCTAACATCCGTGCCCATCTTCCTCTACTTTATATGTGGGACGTCTGCCACAGCATGGCTTGATGAGCGGTGCCATCTCCGCACCTGGGATCCAAACCGACAAACCCCGGGCCGCTGAAGTGGAATGTGCGCACTTAACCGCTCTGCCACTGGGCAGGCCCCACTGAGATTATTTCTTGAGAGCAGGATTGGTGGAAAGGGGGTGGAGGTGAGCACAGGCATCTGGGTGGAGGGGACTGCCCCAGAGGGAAGCCCCAAAGAGAGGCCACCTCACAGTTTTGTGTAAAGCCAGCCTTCGCCATCTTGGACAGTTCTGAAAAGCTCCGTCTGCTTCACCCTGCGGAGCTCGGCCCCCATGTCAGCCCACCTTGCAGAGCCTCCCAGGAAGCAAACTCTCTCCTGTTCCTGTTCCCTCGCACATGCTGCTCTTCTTCCTTTCCTTTAACTACTTATTCACATCTCAGGTCCTTCAGGGCTCGGCTCCTTTCCTCAGAGAAGCCACTTCTGGCTGCTCGCTCCAAACGAGGAGCCCTCCTGTGCTCTGATTGCCCTCCATTACTTTTCTTTCAGGGCCCTCATCTCAGTTTTCCCTCAAATACATATTTGTGAGAATATCTGATTAATGCTTATCTCTAATGCCTGCTAATCTTTACGTTTCATGAAGGCAGGGACCCACCATTGGGCCACCACCATTCTCCCAGGGCTGGGCACACAGTAGGTGCTCACTGAAGATTTGGTAAATGAGCGAATAAGTGTGATTACCAGTGTTGTTTGGGGTCCAGCCCAGGACATGTGGCATAAACCACAAGGCAGGAATGGGTCTGCTTTCCGTCTGCTCAGATGCGCGCCCCCCCCCCAACCTGCGTGGACCTCAGGTCCACCTCACCTTAGTGGCACAATAAACTCAGGATGGTGCTCAAGCGGGATTTTGACAACAGCCAAAGCCAGCAAATGGTCCCTTAAAATAAAATGCCCTCCCTCTTCCCAAAGGGGACCGTTTTTGACATTCACCTCCTTCGGGGACGGTCACCATTGCCTGCACCCCCATCCCCAGGTAGCTGAGCCACCAGAGGGGCCTTCTCTTAAGCTGAAGCCACTGTCACCTCAGGGGAGGCCAGAGAAAAGGGCAGCGGCAGGGGGTAGTGGGGAGGGGGGCAGCCAACAGGCAGTTTTCACATCTCAGGATCTGAAATGATTGCCTTTCTCTCCTCTCCCTGTGGGTGGGGAGGTGTGTTATGAGCTGGTGACTTCAGGCTGGGCCTGGAGATGGAACGAGACGCGCAGTTGTCAGGAGCAACTTAGCAAGTCCCTCCACACCCATCACAACTGAGGCCCGGATCAATCCACAGCCCATCAGCGGGTATTTACGAAGGCCTGCTCCACACCGCCAGCCCGAGCCAGGGCCTGTGAGGGGACAGTGAGCAGACGGCCAGGCCGGAGAACCAGGGAGAGGTCTGTTTTCAGAGAGAAATGAGTGTAATAGCAGCAATGAAAGAAAATGACAGAGCAAATCCCCGCCCGCCATGTGGCCTGTTACAAGGAAAGGCTGCAGAGGAGGACCCCCTACAAAGGCCACCTGGTGCTGGGGAGGAAGCCATGGGCCTCCCATAAAACCCCACTGGAATGTCTTTCTCCACATCCCTGGTACCAGGGACAGGCCTTGGCACCCAGAAGGTTCTGGGATTGCTTCCTCTAGTGGAGAAACTGAATGGAGAAATGCTGAGTCTGGGATCAGACAGGTCAGGGTTCAAATCCAAATTTGGTCATTGATGACCAAAGGACCTTGAACAAGCCCTTCATCTCCTTTCCAGCTTCATCTTCTTTGATCTTCCTTGTGGGTCAAATAGCCCCCTTATGAGCCCCTTGGGATAGTTATGGGTGAAGTTATGGGTGCTCCCCACATATTACCACAGTGTGCATGCTAGCGTCTTTCCGCATGTAGTAAAGAAAATGTATACCTGGGCAGAAACACTGCCTGAAATGGGGCGTCTCCTTTCTCTCTCTCTGAAGCTAGGACTCATGCCAGTGTTTCCGGTCACTTTCTTTGAGTCTAGAGCCCCTTATAATTCATCTGAGAATTCACTTCCCCTGCACATCTTCCTGGCTTATTACCTTGGATAGAAAAATTGAGGTAAACGATTAGGATGAGAACAGACAACAGAGCCTGAGTTTTGAAAATTGCTTCATAGTTGGCAAAGTCTTCTTATGTGCAGCCTCACTTGACGGGCAAGGAGTCTTGTTGGAATGAAAAACACGAAACAGGTGGAAGTAAGCAAATAAATGGTGTAGCAGGCCCGCCTGGCCAGGATGCGCATCTGGCGTGGGGTGCCCTCCTTGTGGCTTGGGCTCACTCCAGCAGGAGTGTGCTGACAGTGTGCAGAGGCCCCGGGAAACGCTGGTGTGAAAGTTGGTAAAGTGTTTCTTTTAAGAAACAGGGAATTCCGTAGTGATTACCAATCCCCTAAAACTCCATAGTGAAGCCTAACCTTTCAAGCTGTTATATTGTCACAGTTTTCTTATTTATATCTGCTTCTTTAAGAAGGATTTGGCATGATTTACCAAAAAAACACTATCTATTTATACACACACGTATATATGAATAAATATGATCTATGAGATGATAGATCGATCTGTCTATCCACACACACACAACAGAATAAAATAAATAGACAAGGAAATCAGGGCAAAGGGCAATAGAAGAGAGAGAATCAGATTAATCCAAGGATTAGGCCATAAAATCTGGAGCACTTGCTGTAGGTCGGGGAATTCTGATCGCACAGTGTCGCGGAGAACTGCACTTTATTTACACTCTTGCAAATAAAAGACATTCTCTTATTTCACCCCCAAATCCCATGCCCAGAGCCACCTGGACTCACTTGCAGACACTGATGTCACAAATCTGCCATGTGGTAGTGTCTCACCTCGTATCCTTGTTTTACACTGACTTTATTTCCTGGTATGAAACCCACTCTACCCTTAGAGCCATGGCCTTCTTCATCTTCCACCTGGGAACTTCCCAGCCCAGGGACCAGGCCACTCCAGGTGTGGGGAAGCCATCCGCCCCAACCTATTAGAGAAGACCAGGCTAAGCGTCTCTGGAAATTTTGGACACAGCAGAAGAGATATTTGCTCAGTGAGATAGAGTGGTTCAGATGTTCCTAATTCTGCGTGTGCTTACGCTCCTGAGTGCCTCCCTCCATGATGTGGACTAACACTGTGCTTCCTCTGAATGCCGGAAAGACACTACTCCATAATCTACGGAGAAACCAGCGCATCCCATTGACAAGCCACGTGGTACATCTTTTTCCTTTTAATGTGGGAACAAGATGACTTATTATCCCAACATATTTTTGAAGACAAGTTCACTACTAGGGACAATAGGAAACAAAATTGTACAGTTTCATTGCTTAATCACAAATCCAAATTTAGCAGCCTCATCCTTTATTTAGTGGTATGGCTAGCTCCGCAGTTGGCACCCCACCTCTGGCACTTACTAGCTGCTTGACCTTGGGCAAACCTTAACCTGTCTGAGCCTAGACTTTCTTACCTGTAAAATGGAGAAATAATAATACCCACATAGTAGAGTTTTTGTGAGGGTTAAATGAGAGAATATATATAAAATATTTAGCCATTTCTAGTACTCAACGAACGTAGCTGCTATTATTCATATTACTAATCTCGTGATGATGATGACAATACTTGAAATCAGTGCTTCTCAACCAGGGACAATTTTGCCCCCCAGGGGACATTTGCAATGTCTGGAGACATTTTTGGTGGTCTTAACTGCGAGGGAGGGTGCTACCAGCATCTAGTGGCTGGAGGCCAGGAGGCTGCTAAACATCCCACAATGCAGAGGAAAGCCCCCACAACAAAATGGTCCAGCCCCAAACGTCAATAACGCCAAGTTGACACCCCACTTTAAAGCAGAAACTGTCTTGTTCAGAACTGAATTCTTGCTTTTTAGGAATTCTATTAATCAGCTAGAGAAATCACACTTTAAAAAAAAGGGGGGAGGGAATACCTTTGCTAATTTGCTCACTGGCTGCCTAACTTGACATAGTCTGCTCAAGCCTCAGTGTTATCGTCTGTAAAATGGCCAGGTAACCCTAGCAGGTTTCTAAGTGTTCCTCTGGCTCTGCCCCCCTCGGACTCCATGATTCTAATTTTCAACAACCCTCTTTTGTCCAGGAAGGAAGAGGGGCCGGGCAGAACCCTGCTACCTTCTGGATGAATAAGAGCACAATAGAATTCCTTTTGGAAATAAATCATCTTTTCATATAAAATCTTCTGAAGACCACTTGGAGAAGAGTAATAGATCTGCCAGTCCAACACCTGCAGGGTGGGGAATAATTTACTTAGCGTACTGACTTGGAGGCAGGCCCTGTTCTTGATAAATGGCCCAATTAAGCATCTGTTAATCACAGCATTATCTCATCAGAAGGTGGAATACCTACTTCTCCCAAGCAGTTTCTCAGGGAGATAACATCACGAATTCTCCAGGCAGCGAAGGGCATTTAACAGCACAGGTTAGCAAGGGGGGAGCAATGCCCCTCTCTGGGCTTCGGCCCCAGCGGTTGCTGGGAATATCCCCTGTACTCCATCCTGGCCCTTCCCCCATCAACCTTCCCATAACCTCGGCTCCTGAACTCTCCTGTTTGTCAGAGGCCTTGATAATAAAGCCACATCTGCAAAACCTACAGGAACTTTACTGCAGTTAATTGAGTAATTGAAGCAAGATGCGAGGAGAGGTGATCTATGGGCCTGGGTTGAGGGCCGAGAAGGGAGACAACGGATTTATTGCAAAGGCCGTGGGCGGCCTTGGGTCCAGGCCCTGGTTCACGGGAAGTTTGAGGTCATGTGGGATTAAAATATCTTTAGAAACAAATGGAATAATTTGACTGAAATATCAGGGATGCTGTGCCAGTTTATGCCAGGAGACCACATGTGATTTATTTACCTTGCGACCAACACATTTTTTTGATATCTGCCCCATTAGTCTAAATTCATAGATTATTGAGCAAATGGATATCCCTTGTCTGTGTCTGTCCGTGTGTCTCATCCTGATTGTTACATGAAGCCTGGCTTTTGTAGTTCAAGATAAGTAAAGTTATGCCTTAAAGGGACTAGAGCCCCGGAAACTACCCAGGTGGTGAGTAGAGCCAAAGATATTTACAGTCCCGTGGTTGTATTTGCTCAAAAGAGGCTTATTAGGGCCAATAAGCAATTGGTGGTAATATCTTCTTGTAATCTGAACAACTCCATAAATCTTTACATTTAAGCACAATTCACCACCTTGAAGTCATTGGGTACAATGTAATATATTTGCTAGCCCTGCAGATGCCATATATACACATTATAGACACATAAAATCGCCCACTTGAGCGCCTGGCATTAGATCTGCCGGCCGACTAGCCGGAGCGCACGCCCCCAGCACGCGGGAGGATTGGCTTTGTGGAAGGTTATTGCTCCTTTTGTAGTTTCTCCACTGCTTTATTAAATCCCAAATTCCTTGCAAAACTGTACAATTTTAATAACTCAAATCCGCGTGGCTCATAAAGCTGTCTAAATATACCTAGCACCCTGGGTATCAGACAGATCCGCGGGTGATGATGTCACTGGACCTGATTAACCGGAACAGGTCACCCGACAAGATTTTATTACAAGTGTCATTTAGATTTCTGACAGCTTTACAAGGCTTAATGGCTTTTTTTAAATACATTGTGTTCAAGGAAGCTGACAGTTGGGGATGCCTTGTAAATACAATGCAGTGGAATTTCCTTAGAAGCCGTGTGAGAGAAAGCAGAAGGAGCAGGGGACATCCCTCTCTGTCCCCAGTCCCATTGCTCAGGAGGCCCGAGTTCATGTCTCCTGAGGATGTTGACAAATGAGCCCCTGACGCCACCCCCACCCGCTCTCCAAACCCAGCAGGCCTGCCCCAGGTCGGGCCAGATGTTTTCATCTGAAGCTCTCCAGGGAATCAAATTCCTCAGTCCAGAGGGTGACCCACTCCAGCCGCCCCCTCCAAGCCCTCCCCTAAGCCAGGCTTCCTCCTAGGAGTTGGTGAGGCTGGGCTTCCTGAAATCCACGCCCTCCATGAGCCAGTTAGTGAAGTTTTGTTTATTTCTTCCCAGCAGTTTGTTGGACCCACTTGGAGGGGAGACAGGAGGAAGGATGGATGGACGTACCGTGCCCCTCCTCTCCCTGGGTGCTGGGCACTGTACTTGGTGCTCTTGGTAAATGACCTCATCCAATCACACAACCTCCTAGCTGAGCAGCTGCTTTTACTGTCCGTTAACACGTGCGGAAGTACGGGTCCAGAGGATTCAACAAAAGGAGGGAGAGAGGACGGAGCCCGAAGCATTTCTTATGTGTCCAGCTTTCTCACCCCACTATCTGAAGGAGGTGCTGTCACTCAGCTTTACAGAGAGGAGGCTGAGGCTCTCGTGACCTCCCTGACCCCGTCACTCAGCCCAGATGAGGGGCACAGTCACTTGTCGTGAGAATAGCCACCACCGTTGGGTGTCCTCTCTGTCTGGGTCCTGTGTGAAGTGCTTTCCCTGCACTGTCTCATTGAGTCTTGACAGCATCCCTACAAGGTCGATCCTGTTAGTGTCATCCCCACCTCACGGGGCAGAGAGGGCCTTGAGAGGTTCAGTCACTCGTGCAAGCTCATATAGGCAGTCAGTGGCAGAGCCGGGATTCCGGTTGCAGAGCCTGTGTTCTTATGCGGGAGCGCTGACAAGACCTGCCTTTCCCAGCGCACGGCTGCACGTGCGTGCATGAGGAAAGCAGGTGAATCCTGTACATCTGTGTGTTATTTACCGCTTCCAAAGCACTTTTGCATAGTCATCTCATTACATCTTCATGCCAGCATCCACAAGGGAGGGAGATGAGGCATCATGACCCCCATTTTGCAGATCGGATAGCTGAGGCTTAGAGAAGTGAAACATCCAGCGCAGGTCCCAGGAGTCATGGACTGTGAGTCCAGGGCTGACCCAGTCGCTCTTCCTCTCCTCCAAGGCCAGGCTTCATCCACTGTGCAGTCTGCCGCTGCAGCATGGGGAGTGTGCCCTCGGTAAATGGACACAACCAGGACTCTCAGGGGAAGATTTGAGAGCAAACGCCCAGGCCAGTGGGAAATGAGAAGCAGGACTGACCACAATTAGCAAGTATGATTGAGCCTCATGATTTGTGGATTCTGTATTTGCAAAGGCACTAAAATTTATTTGTAACTCCAAAATCAGTATTCCCAGTGCTTTTGGGGTCATTTGCAGACATGTGTAGGCAGCGAAAAATCTGAATCACTCTACATGAGTGTCATGTGTCCTTTGCGTAGTATTTCCAGTGCCTCGTTTGTCACATTTTTGTGCTTTTTGTGATTTCACTATTTAAAATGGTCCCCAAGCATAGTACTGTGTGGTGTCCCTGAGCGTATGAAGCCTGTGCTGTGCCTTAGGGAGTGTTAGATAAACTTTGCTTAGGCATGAGTTCTAATGCTCTTGGCTGCGAGTTCAATGTTAGTGAATCAACAATATATACATTAGGATGTCTTTAAACAGAAACCCACATTAAACAAGAGGATGTATTGATCAATTGGCAAAAATGTTGTAAGAAATGTCTCACAGGAACCTAACTCTGTATTTCTCCTAGGAGCAGTGGGTCCGTATCTGCTAATTCATTTTGTGTGGCAACTTTATAGAATATAACGACCAGAAATAACAGGAATCGACTGTGCTTCTAAAGTTTCTTCCGCATGCGCAGTCCCCTGCTTGTTGCTGTTGGAGGCAGAAGGACAAATGCAGTCCTTTTCTCCTAGGACGCGTCATCACCGTCGCGAGGAGAGAAGCCTGAAGATTGGGACTTTCTGGGCCAGCCCCACAGCCAGCACCAAACTGGCATCATGCTTCTCAGCAGAATCTCTAGGGCACTGATGTCTGAAGAAAAAGAACAAGGCCACAGATGTCATTTTAAATTTTCTAGTAGCCACAATGATAAAAAGTAAAGAGAAACAAGCAAAATTTATTTTAATAATATATTTTATTTAACCCAGCATGTCTAAAATATTATCATTTCAATACACAATCATTAAAAATATTAATGAAATGTGTTGCATTCTCTTTTTTGTACTGTCTTTGAAATTCAGTGTGTGCTTGATACAGAACATCTCAATTAGGAGTAGCCCCATCACAAGTGCTCAGTAGCTACATGGGACTAGTAGCCACTGTTGGGACAATCATGATTCTAAAGAGCAGGATATGTCATCCCCAATTACACCCAGAAAAAGGATCTTCACACACTAAGTATCCAGCAAAACTCCTCTGTGACAGTTGGAAATCAAGTGAAGTGGCTGTGGATACAGCTCTTGTATAGGGGATCTTGGGGTTTACTTGACCTGCCCAAGTCTTGGGTGTCTAAAAAGGGGGCAATGCTAATCACCTCAATGGGCTTCAGTGAGGATAAAATGAGATAACATTGCATAGTGAAAGCTTGGTCAACACTGGCTGAGACTATTTCTGTATTTCTGTCACTGTTGATGGCGAGCCATCAGTGTATGTCCAGCCGGAGTCCTACAGCAGCTGAACAGCTGCAGATCCACAGAATGCACTGGGCCACACAACTCCTACATCTTTAAGAGTGCACACGAAAGTGGGAGCACATGTCTGACGCTCCAGACCAAAGCAGCCAAACCGGAAACTGGGTAACATTCCAGGATCCACCCCCAGAGAGAATCAGCGGTTAGTCAGGAAATTACTCCCATTTAACGTGGGGCTGAGTCTCTAGGGACCCTGCTGTGTCCTCCTGCTTGACATCATGCCACCTCAGCCAGGTTCCATCTTTTATGAAGCAGGCTTTGCTCAGAGTTGGGAAGAAGAGCTAAATGGGCAAATGGACTTTTTTTCCCTTCCCATTGTCTCATGGCCAGCGGGCCTAGAGCAGGGCCCCTGGGGTCTCAGATTGGAATTTGCCCATTGTTTCTGATCGCTGGAGCTTGGGAGGATAATTTTATGTTGGGGCCAGGTTTCTCAAACTCCAACTGTGCATGGACTCCATTTAAGGGGAAAAAAACATTGATTCTGGGGAATTAATCTTGAACTCCAATTTGAGACACTGAAAAATGAAAGGCTTATTCTACAACAAAGCAAATTATCATTGCAACAGAGATGTGTTTTGTTGTCTGGTTAAAGAATTATTTTTAGGGGCCGGCTCCATGGCCGAGTGGTTAAGTTCGCGGGCTCCACTGCGGCGGCCCAGGGTTCGGATCCTGGGCGCGGACATGGCACCGCTGGTCAGGCCACCTTGAGGCGGCGTCCCACATCCCACAACTAGAAGGACCTGCAACTAAGATATACAACTATGTACGGGGGGTTTGGGAAGATAATGCAGAAAAAAAAAAAAAGATTGGCAACAGTTGTTAGCTCAGGCGCCAATCTTTAAAAAAAAAAAAAAAAAGAATTATTTTTATATTATTGAACTAAAAGAGGATTTTCTAAAGTTTGTGTGGGACTCATGGCTTCCCAGGACTGTGCCTATGGTCTCCAGCTTGAGTCACTGAATTCGGGAGAACTGCAGTGTACGGGTCATTTGAGAAAGACCAGGGCAGGCTGGGGGATGGCCCAAGTTACTCTGTCTCATCCATCATGTCACCTCTCAGCCTCAGGGAATGACACCTGGCTTGGGCCCCTGTGCCCACCCATCCCCAGCATTTGGGTGGCAACCTGGAGCCAATTTTTCAGGGCCCTAAATCCGCCTCCCTTGCTTGGCAAGTCAGCACCAGTCCTCTTCCCATTTGGGGGCAGGTAGAGTTTCGTGTTTGTCTCCTTTTTCTCCCAGAATAAGCACCAACTGTGGATAAAAATCTCAATGGTGGTAGGTTAATTTCAAATTGGGATAGTTTGGAAATATCCCATGTACTGAAAGGGGACAGTAGGCGCTGCTGTTGTGATTAGTAAAATCCGTCTAAAATGACGGCAATGTGCTTACCAACACCTCTTTATAGATCTTGTAAAATGGACCCCACCTGCCCAAACCCTCTCTCTCCTTTGTTTAAGGCCCCACAGCCACGTGGACAGGAAACTTCTTGGAATGAGTCAGAAGCAAGTGAGTGTCCATCTCTGCTGCCAAGATCTTGGACACCCTGTTGAATCTGTGAGCCCCAACCTTCTGCTTTGTAAAATGTGGATCGTGTTAGCCATCCCAGAGGGTGGCCTGGAGAGGTAAACAGATACCCAAGGTGCCTCCAAGGGCCCAGCACAGAACAGAGGCTATGTGCTATCCTGTCACCCTTAGAATTCACTATGAAATCAGGAGGGGTCCTCTCTCTTTCCAGTGACCCCTAGGGCAGAGCAGTCTGTTTGGATAATGTATCATCCAAAGACATCTAAATGTCAACTTTTCGGAGAGGGTGTCGGACTGCTCTGATTTGCACCCGCTGGATGAGAAGCAATACTCTCCCCATTTCTCTCAGCTTCTCTCGGGTCAACATTTGCCATCAGCTCCAACATGGCAGCCACGGGAATCTGTAGAGGTGACGATGGCAGTCGAGGTGCAGTGCGTGTCTCTGTGCTGTTAACTCCGAGCATCTTCAGACTCGATGGCCCCTCCCATTCCCCTTGCCACTGACTCTGCGTGAGGCATGGTTAGAGGCTGGGCCAGGTCAGGCAAACCTCTCCTCTCTTCCCCCAGGCTGTATCTGCAGGCAGCACTGCCTTCAGTGCCTTGACAAAGGTGGATGAGCGGATTCACCTAAGTGAGCTGCACTGTCAGAATGACGGGAAGATGTGCAGAAATGAGGAACACGCCACCCAAGCTGACGGACAGTGCCTTCCTGTTCAGTGGCCTGGTAAGGGGCGGGGCTGGAGAAGATTCAGGAGAGCAGGACGCTGGACACAGAGAGCACCTAACTTTTCAGGGGACCTGCTTCTCCCAGGAACCCTCATGCCTGCTCATGTCACCGAACACCACTGCAGAGCCGTTTGACTCCCCACGCCAACCTCAGCCTTTAAAGAGTGTCTCAGCCATGCCTGGATTCACCTGTCAAGCCTACACAATTCCCTACTCTTCCGTGTATCAGCCCTGTGACCTTCCACCAATGATTTACTCTCTCTGGGCATCAACTTTCCCATCAGTGAAAATGGACATAATGATCCCTACCTCTCAGGGATGAGAGAATTAAATGAGCTAAGATGTGAAAGCATGCATCAGAGCCAGAGCATAGTAGGTGTTCAGTTAGTAAAAAAACTAATGATTGATAGATGGTATTCACATTAAACACATTTTTGATAGAAAGGGCCAGGAGTCTCACTGGGTATAGCAAGTACCTCTCTCTCCTCACTATAAAAAATAGTCTCCAACACTCAAGCTGAGACGTCTTGATGCTTGACAGAGGTTCCAGGCCACTCAGCCCGCATGGTGCCTGTTGTGTGCTGAGCCTGCACAGCTGTCCATGGCTGCCCTGGCCCAGCTCTTACCTGATGTGTGTCTAGAGTCCAGGGGAAGTTCTTTCCTTGATTTTCAGTCCCCAAAGCCATCCAACTCCAACAGCTCGATTAAATCTCGCTAGACTTGAAGAAGGAACACTCTCCACCAATCCATCCTCTGACGCCCCTCTCCACTGTCACGGTATTTACTTCCCTGAGACTTCCCGCCTGTGAGCAGGGGCTCAGTGGGTTCAGGCACAGACACACGCCAGGAGGGCCCTGCCTCAGTGGTCCTGGGCAGGGGGTGTTGGGGGGAGGGTGGCTCGTTATGTCCCAGGGCTGGGTCTCCTGACAGGATCTCCCCACAAATGCCCCCTTGGCAGCCTGATGTCAGACTCCTACCTGGTCTCCATGCTTCCGTTCTTGCCCCACTCCAATCTACTCTCCACGCTTGGCCCTCCAGAACACGAATCTCCTCATGTTACCCACCCCTTCTTAAAACCCAGCAACGGCTTCCATTACCCTAGGGGTGAAATTCCAAACTCCTTCCCAGGGCTTAGAAGGTTCTCAGTTTGCCTTTCTGCCCACAGCCCAGCTATCTCAACTACAGCTTCAGGTCTCAGCTTTGGTGTCACCTCCTCTAGGAAGCCTTCCCTGATGAGCCTCCTCAAAGCCCCCACGGCTGCCTACTCTTCTCCAACAAGGCAAGTCTCAAACCCTGTGTGCTGGGATGGCCTGTTCCCTGTCTGTTTCTCGGACCGGCGGAAATCACTTACTCCTCTCTGACTCCCAGTGCATAGCACAACGCTGAAAACTGTAGAATTAATGAGTCAAGAGATTCCTGATGACTATTTCTGGAGACACTACCCAGAGCTCCCTCAGCATTGGGACAAGCAGCTCAGAGCTCCCACAAGATACCGGGAGATGTCAGAACTCTCCGGCCTGTGGCCCAGCAGAGGTCTGTGGTTTTAATGCTAATGGAAATTGGGCTGGCAGATCAAAGGCATCAGCTCCTCCAGTCCAGATTGCCAGCAGCCAGCGCTATCGAAATATCAGTTGAATTGGTAATTCGAAATTAAGTGGGTTAATGATTGACGTCGATTTATAAAACCTGGCCCACCAGCTCGCCACTTGCAAACAGGGCCTTTCCTATTGTGGGCTGGCTCGGAACATGGAGCTCCCCAAACAGGAGTTCATTGATCTCTAGCCATGCCCCCACCCCCTCCAGATTTTAAAGGGCCCCTGTTCTCAAAAACCTTACACCATTCCTGTGAGATGTCTTAGAAAAGGCTTAGCACCTGAGATCCCCTTTCAGAAATAAAAACTCACAAATTTGAGCCAAAGGGGAAAAGCCTGGTATAACTTTGCACCTGTAACACATGAGTCACTTGATTAAGAAAATGCTCAAAATCAAGTTCATGGTTCTCTCTGTGTGGGGTACAGGAAAGTGGGGGCACACACAGGGGAAGAAATGCCTTCAGCGGCACCAGCTTTCAAATCCTAACCACAGACTAAACATTCTGGGCCGTCCACAGTTTGGAAAAGGACTTCTCGCCTTGGTGGTGCTTTATTGTGCTGGTCAGAGAGAGATCTGATGAGCGAACAACTGCTGGAAGATTTCGAAGCCACCTCCACTCCCTGGCAGGCAGGGCTGGCTCCCTCACCTTTGTTTGGAAGCTGGGGAGGGGAATGGGAGCCTCAGGAGGAGGGCGGGGTCCCACCACATCAGATGTGGGAGACCCAGCTGGGAGCAACCCTCATGCAAAGACTCTGGTGGACTAGGAGTTGTGAATGCTCCGACAAGGACTTACGAATCTATAGGAGAAAAACGTCCTTTGTGAAGTCTGCTAGCCTTTCTGGGGGCTGCTGGGCCTCTGTGCAGAGCTCACGTCCAGAAGAGGCACGCACTGCCCAGTCTGGTCCATCCACACCCCATGGCAAGCCCATCAGCATGATTCCCAGAGGGCTGACCTGGGCTAAGGATGCCCTCAGTCCCCAAGAGGAAAGGACAGGGCAGCCCTGTGGCCTGACTTGGCACCTCTCTTTCTTCTGTAAAATGGAGACGGTCACCCCTTTCCTTCAGGTAGGTGAGGAGCCAATGAGATCCTTTACCCAGAGCCTCTCCCGGCTCTCCTGAGACGCAGGCACCTGAGTTCTCAATGATTGTGACCTACGTGGTCACCCGGGTCACTCTAGGAATGCTTTCTCCTGCTGTTTGTTTGTCTTAGGCCTTTGTGCAAAAGAGGTGGAAGAGAAGGAAGCGGGGAGAAATGTGGCTGCTTTGTCACCTCGGGTCTCAGGAAGGGGGAGAATAAGAGGACAGTTTGGGCCGGCTCCCTTCCCAGAGCTCTGCCGCCTTGCCTGGCTCCTGCTTGGGGTTGGATGGAGTGGACACGGGAGGGCCGGGGCCGAGGAAGGCCTGAGAACAGAGGACCACCTCCAGCTCCCGCCTTCGTGTCCTTTCACCCAACTTTCCTTCAGGTGTGTTACAAGTGAGAGATCGGGGCTGCATATTAATAAAACAATGGAATTTTTATTTCTTTTTCTCATAAATTACATAATTCAAACCTTAAAACACCTTTAATGAACAGTGACTGGGCATGTGACACTTAATAAAACTGGGCTCAGGTCAGTTTCTGCTTGACAGGCTACCAGCCGAGAATGTGCCTTACAAGTCAATGATTAAGAGGCGGGCATCTTTCCTGGGCTCTACTATTAAACACTTCAAAGGTTTCCAGAGTCAGATAAAATGAAAAGCAAATGTGTTTCACTGCCTCTCAAATGCCTCAAATGTTTTAGCAGGTGCAAGCAATGAAACCTTCCATGGTGACAGCGTTTTAGGGTCTGCAAAGTGCACCCGACTGAATTCTGGGAATTCTGGACTGGCTTCATAAAAATTCATGATTTCCAATGAGGAGAGATGTTCATCTTTGGGGCCCATCTACATATGTGGCACAGAAGGAAAATAGCATGGGGTCCTCTGGGCCATGGGTCAGCTTAACCCTTTCTGTTCTGAAAGAGACTCTGCATGGCGCACTAGAGAACCCCCAGCTGGGGTGGTCAGCCTTGTGCTGGCAAAACAGGGGGGCAAATCTCTGGGTTGGCCCAGACTTTCCAAAGGCACCGTAATGGTCAGGTGAAACCCAAGTCCTCTTTTTCTGGGAATGAGTACATCCTTATATGATCTAGGAATGCATCGCAAACTGCAGGAGCCAGCAGACTTAGTACATATAGATGGGATGATTTTTTGCAAATTATTTAACCTCTCTGTGCCCCGGTTTCCTCATCTATAAGATGGGGATCATTGTAGCACTTACCTCACAAGATTTTTGTGAGGATTAAACAGGTTAACATCATAGAAGCTCTTAGATCACACAGCAGAATTCAATACATGTTCTCAATTCTTATTGTCCCTTTAGGAAAAATGAATATGAAAAGTTAGCATTCTACAGCTTGGCATTTTGAGCTTTTCATTTAAAATTTGCTGTAACTTAGCTTTATAAGTCGTAGTAATCTCTCACATAGACGTACGTATAATATTTTATAGTTTACAAAGGACATTCTGAGACGTTACCTCATTCCAAACTTTCAACAGTAAAGCTGGTGAGGCGAGGATGGTCATCATGGACCAAGGATGGGTTTCCAGCTCTCCTGTGGCTCTCTCGCACACAGCTGGACCCATTACTTGGACCTCTGCATCCTGAGGGCACCCGTCTGTGAAATGGGTACAGAGAGGCTCCCTCTGAATCACAGCATAGGCCACACTTAAGAGCTGGTTCCCCCAACATCTGCTGAGTTATCAGAGCTGCTGGCCCCATTCTCATCCCACATTTTTCTTATTCATGACGGAACCAGAATCAAAGCGCTTTACATGTTATCTCAGTAATCTCACAAGCACTTATGAGACCTCAACTTTTATTCTTCCCCTTTCACAAGGAGGAGGGCCGTGAAATGGCATTCCAGGAGTCAGTGAAGGAGAACCCTTAGTTCTTTCCTCAGGGAATAGCTGAGCAGTGATTGTTATCAGAGAACATTCTCCTGATTTCCCCGCAATAAGGATTACTCACCTGCCCCCTCAGCAATGCCCCACTGCTAAGTGCACGTCTCTGAAAGCCTTTGTGGGCTCTGGGTACTTGAAATTGGGACACATCCCATGGCCCTTCACCACACGGTGGGTACTCCAGGTGGACACTGTTATGAGCATCTCGCCTACCAGCTACCTAGCCCCTGCCTGCTCTCTGGTCAGTCAGCACACAGCAGAGATTCCTTTCAACAAAGTCATGGTTAGTGTTTTGGCTCAGACATCCCTCCTGGCCCCCCCCCCCCCAAAAAACCATGTTGGGTCCTGCTTGGCCTCCACACTCTGCTCTTAGTGCACACCACCCACTAACCATTTATACCTTTCTAAACATCCTATTTAAGGACAGAATTTTAAGACATATGTGAAGATGTAATTACCACGATGTTCTTCACAGCATTATTTTTAATGGTGGCAAATACAAAACATCTTAACTGTCCAGCATCAATAAAACTTGGAGCATCCATGTGCTGAAGAACCAGGCAGGCATTTTAAATGAGGCTGATAGTGATATGAGAAGAAGTTCATTGTGAACTTGGAAAGAAATTCATGTGTCATGCTAGGTTACAAATAAGCATATTGCAATGCTGTGTGTCTAGAAGGATCCCTTGTTTACTAGAAGTACAAATTTTATATATAACTATTAAAAGTTACGCATGCTTCTTTTTAAAATCCTATGAGGATATATATGAGTTGGTTGATAATGTTTACTGCTCAGTAATATGATTTCAAGTTGAATTTTTTTTATCAATTTTTATTCTCAGGACTGTGAGTTCAGAGAATTAATATTTTAGTTCAGAGTTTAATATTTTTTTCCATTTTCTTTCTTTGGCCGATCCATATTTTCTGATTTCTCTCTAAGAAACATGATGTCTTTCATTATATTAAAAAATGTTCTATTTAATTAAAAAAATATTTAGAGTTTAACAGCTGAGAGTGGTTTGGGAAGCAATCTAGTCTAATGGCCGTAGTTTCCAGACAGGTAAACTGAGGCCCAAAGAAGTGAAGTGCCTCCAGGAAGGTCTTCAAACTGTTTGGTGACAGAGCCACTACTAGAGTCCAGGTCCCGTAACTCATCCCCGTTCTCTCCACAACGTCCTGTCGTGTCTCTGAGATTTTGATAAATATGGAGGGACGGTTTCCATAAAGTCGACTGCATGGAAGCAACTCTCCTGTCAGCGGAACTCAGCATTCCTCAACTGGCTCCAAAGCAAAGGTGTCATACTGCACGCCTCCACCTTTTCCCCCCTGGTTACAGCAAGTGGGTTAAAAACCAATGGCACACATCACAGTGTATGTGCCAGGACACGGGGCGAAGTGTTACGCCGGACTTCAACACATTATTCTCGTCCAAGCTCCTATTCTGCATGCGGACAAGCGTAGGACACTGCCCTGCCCTCAGCCTGCTCCACCCCTCCACTCATCCTGGTCCAGCTACGTGGTTAATGAACAACATGGCCAAATGAATGGGTGGAGATTGTATCAGCCGGTTTCAAACAAAGGTCTTTTTTTCTAAATCACCCTATGCATTTATGGTTTTTCCTTCTCATCCATCATGACTCATTCATTTGTTGATACTAAAATAGAAGGTGGCTGTGCCTTTCAATTGCGGTAATTTTTCCATTAAGGAAAAGAAAGAACCTATGTTCCAAGCAGTAACCTTAAGGGAAGCTGGATATCCTGCTGAGGCCCTAGCAGCAGATGTGCAAAGAGAGGAAGACCCAGGTTGTAGCCGAGCTTCTGCCAAGGCCTGCGAGAGCAGGTCCAAGGTGGTGCTAACAGCGTCCACCCCTTACTAGGGCGCGGTCTTGCACCTTCACAAACCTTCACCTCCTAAGGCTCTGGGGGCATCCCCAGCAGCCCTCAGCATCAGACCTTTGCAGATGGGGAGGCTAGAAGATGTGCAGAGAGGCTGGGTGAATTTCCAAGTCACAAGGCTAATAAGAAGCCCCAGCCCCCTCTCTCAGTATTTTCTATCGTATACTAGCACCAGGGAGAATTTGAGAGGGAGTGGGGCCCCATTGCTCTGACCCTTGATAGGAGGCAGAAGGAACGCTTGGAACCAGTTAGGCATGAGGGTAGAAAAATTAGCTCAAGGAAAATGTTTCAACCTCAGAAGCTCCAAGCTTAGGGCTTGCATCGCTTGCATCATTTATTTTCTTTCTCTAATATTTTTTCTTTTAACTCTTAAATTATCCTAAAGTCTCAGAATTTTCACTCCTGGGAATCTATTCCACGGAAGTAAAAGCACAATGACCTAAAGATATGGACCTACGTACAAAGACATGAGGATGTTTAAGCACAGCATAGTTTGTAGTAGGCAAAAATAAAGACTGAAAACAGGGCCAGCCTCAATGGGCTAGTGGTTAAGTTCAGCGTGCTCTGCTTCGGCAGCCCGGATTCAGTTCCCGAGTGAGGAACCACACGACTCACCTGTCCGTGGCCATGCTGTGGCAGTGGCTCACATAAAAAAAGAGGAAGATTGGAAACAGATGTTAGCTCAGGGTGACTCTTCCCCAGAAAAAAAAAAATCCATCAATAAATAAAAATACTGACATTAAAAAAAAACTAAATGAATTTCCATCACTAGAAGATTGGCCAATTAAATTAGGCTTCATGCCCACTGTGAGTGAATGAGAGCTTCATCATCAAATTTGGGGGGTGAATTTCCATGACATAGTGGAGAGTGAGAAAAGCAAGATGCAGTGGTGCATATAACATATGTATCTTGTACACTTGTTTATATTCATGTGTCTGTGTATGATTCCAGAAGTATCGAGTAACGTATAGGACACCAAACACGTTGGTAGAATGAGTTGGAAGTGGGAGGTGGAATAATAATGGGAAGAAGCAAGTTTAAAAAAGCTTGCCCTAAAAATCAGCTTATGGGATAAGATCTTAAATATGCAAATTATGTGTGTGTGGTTGCATATAAACTTCAAAAGAAAAAAAAAACAGATTTAGGTAGATTCAGATTCACCGACTTGCAGAGCCATCACAGCAACGTCGATGGTGAGGAATTTATAAAGGAGGACTGCATTTCCATGAAAACAACACTCCCAGCTCCCACGTCTGCCTGTGTGTCAGGAGAGGGCTGTGTGGCACGGACCCGCGCGGGCCTCGAGCCCACGCACACTGGCTGCTGGGCAGAGGGCTGTGGGCACAGGTGATGGAGACGGCTGTCCTTTATGCAGCTTCGTCTTGTCTCACCTAACACTTTAAAAAAAACAAATCCTTTTGTACTCTGAAAAGTATCAAATTGACGATGTTTTTAACGCTCCAGTGTGAGAATCCCCCCTTCTCTGGCGATTTTAAGTGGTACATTAAGTGATTCTCTAAATTACCCAGACCGGTGGTGCTCTTAGCCCCCAGCTGCGCTTGAGTGTGGGGAAGGCCTGGGACTTCTGACTGCTCTCTCAGGATTTGGGGCCAGGCAGCGGGGACCCTCCTGGTCACTGGGTGAAGGGCTGTGGGGTCTCCTGTCAGGCACTCGGGGAGGCCTGGACGTAGTGCCAGTGGAAAAGCAATCCTCACACAGCCCCAGGGGAGGCAGTATGCCTCCGGGGTCCTTTGATGGCTGCACACGGCCAGCATGGCCCATTCCCCACTCCGGCCACCTGGAACCAGGCTGCTGCCCTCTGGGCCTCAGGACTGGGATAGGCCCAGAGTGAGGCATCATTTCCGAGGAGGCAGAATCGGGGTCCTGAGGGACTGACTCAGCCCACGTCGTGGGGATTTTGGTCTCTAGCAGTCAGCCCAGGGTGTTATAATTGTGATACACATTGTGCACATGAGAACATGGGCAAAGGAAGGGGCTGATGTTAATTTAAGTTCCTGGAAAGTTTTCACATAGAGGAAAAAGCATGAGGTAGAATTCTCCAGACTCAACTCTAACAGAGATGGGAAAGGAGGAAGGTTGAGGTCGCGGGCGTCAGACATCCATAAATGTCCCAGGGAGGAAAGCGTAAGCCCTCCCCTGGACTGTTGTGGAGATCAGCCATGGTCATAAGCTCAAGGTCAAGACTTAGAGCTCTTCTCCGGCCCAGGAAGGAACATGGCAGCCCCTCCACCTAGACCCATCCGGCTCTCTCTGTCCCCTTCCCGGCAGCCTTCCACGTGGCACATATGCCTCCTGACACGCTCCATTTTACTTGTTTATGGTCAAGTTTCCTTTATTAAATTGTAAGCTCTCTATGCTCACGGGTTCTCATCTGTTTTGTTCCCTGCCATATTCTCATTATCTAGAACAGTGTACATGGAGCTGCCCAGCAGGTACATAATATGGGAACAAATAAATAGTGAATAAGTGAAGCCCAGAATTTCAGTGAAAAACTGAAAATATAACTGTTCAACAATGAGAGTAGGGAAGTAAATAATGTGTGGTACATCTACTTGAAGGGATATTATATAGCCATGAAAAATGTTTTGGGTCATGGCATGTGCTCCAAATGACAGGCTGATTATCTCTGGGGGTGGGTTTGTGGGAGGGGTGGTGCCTTCACTTCTCCTAATAGGTAATTCTGAAATATTTACATTTTGTATTACTTTGTATTTCATTTGTAATCAGAAAAAGAAAAATACATTATTTAATATGGGGAAAAGGTTTGAAAGTTTTTGCAATGACATGAAAAAATGATTTTGAAGCAGGGTTTATTTAAAAAGAAATCAAGGTACAAACCTTTAGACAGAATAATTTTATATATTTATATGTCCAGAAAAGGAAGACTAGGAGGAAACTTTAACAGTGATTATCTCATTTTTTTCCTTTTGCTGTATACTTCTCTGTCATTCCAGATTGCCTGCAGTAGGCATCTAGGCAGAAAAAAACTTTATCCAAAAATATAAATTTAATGGAGCTATATTTGAACATGAGAAATGTGATTATGTAGAAATAAAAGACGGGAAACAGGAGAGAAGTTTGTTTTTTTTAAGTTGTTTTAATTTTATTGTAACTTTAAAAACAATCTTTTACTTTAGAACAATTTTAGACTTATAGAGAATCTACAAAGATAGTTCAGAGTTCCCATATACAGTGTCCCCATTATCAACATCTTGCATTAATTTAGTACCTTTGTTACAATGAATGAACCAATATTGATACATTATTAACTAAAGTCCACACTTTATCGAGACTTCCTTAGTGTTTACTCAACATCCCTTTTCTGTTCCAGGATCCCGTCCATGACAGTACATGTCGTCATCATATCTCCTTGGTCTCTTCTTGGCTGACGGTTTCTGACACTTGCCTTGTTTGATGCCCTTGATAATTCTGGGGAATACTGGTCAGGTATTTTGTAGAATGTCCCTCAACTGGGATTTGTCTGATGTTTTTCTCATGATTCAACTAGAGTTATAGGTTTTGGGGAGAAAGACCACTGAGGTAAAATTATAATAACTTTTTATTCCAACTATCACCTGGATAGTCAGCTCGCTGAGGGCAGGAACCATGTCTTATTCTCACTTGATATCCTCAGTCGGTAAACCACAGAGCCAGTGCATGGCAGACGGGGCCTTGAATCGGGACTCCTAACCGCCAAGCCGTAATTCCTTCCACGTATCATACAGTTTAAAAGGTCTCTTTCACCTTCGCATCTATGAAATATTGAAGGTTGAACTACTAGTCTTTAGACCATCATCCAATTCTGAAAATCCACTATGATTTTTTTCTTGTTAGATCAGATTGAGCGTTTGGCCTCTGGCGAAGGCCGTCCCTACTGCTCAGAAGACAGGGTTTTCAGGAAGGGGCAGATTCTACAGCCTCAGCTGGAAGATCATCTCTGTGATAAAGCAGCTTTACTTCAAGTCAGCCTTCTTTGGGTCTGACTTAATTCCCTCTTGCTTCAAAAAAAAAGCCCACCACTATCCTGCACTGAAATAAGTCTGGTGACATAAAAACCCTCTGCAGACTTGAAAGTGGTCAGCCCTTCTCTCTCTCTCCGCATCCCTGCCCTCCCATCCCTGCCCCAATCAAAATGCAAAATCCTTCTAGCTCCCTTAATCCTGCTTTTCAACACTCCCACGTGATGGCTGCCTCCCTCTGGCCTCTTCTCAAGATCTCTGCATCGTTCTCCAAACTGGGGGCCCAAAGCAGAGCTCAGGGACGGACTTGGCCCATGTGAAAATGGCTGAGCAGTCCTTTCGTGGGTCTTCGAAGCCCTCTCCTATTGATTTGTTCCCATGTCAATGACTTAAAAGAGAACAGCACTTCACTGTCAATAGGACCGCTGCCAGCTTCTCCGGGTAGCCTGGCATTTGGGGACTGCCTCGGTGTCCCTCATCAGCTAGACCTCACAACTCTGATTCCTGGGTCTCTTTGCCTTCTGGGGTTCAGGATGCCTGCGTTCACACGGTCTCTTTGCGCTGCTTGCTGCAGTCATCAGCCACTATCTCTGCCCCACGAGAAGAGCTGCCATTGAGCTGGGTGGCAGTTTTAAACCTTCCTGTTAGCGCCATCCTGCTGGCCCAGGACAGTCCAACACATGGGCGACGGCACCAGTGCTGCCACCCACCTGGACAGGAGGACTGACAGTGACATTGACATCGCAAACAGCCAGCTCTTCTGTGAAGGGACAGGTGGAGCCCATTCAAGTGCAGAGCAGCTTATGTCAGAATGGTCGGGCTGAACCACATGCGCGCGCACACACACAGCTTATTGCTGCCTTCAAAAACAAATTTAAAACACATTTATGGAGTTAACAGACCATGAGAGTTATTTTTAAATAAAATTAATTTGTAAAGGTTTCAAGATGTTAACAAATGATCAATGAGACTGTTTCATAATTGATTTAAAAAATTCATTAGGTACACAGTGTGGCTTTCTTATTAACTTTTACTTGAGTTTCCACTTGAGGCTTTGTTACACTTCAGTGGCTCCAGGAAGAGGAATTCTTGTGGTCGCTCAGGTTCCAGCCTCACCCTGGGACCCCACCCTTTGCTTCAAGGCTTTGGGCCGGGACATTGACCCAAGATCATGCCAGAGGGGAGGTGGGGCGTGGGGAGGGGGCTTCAGGAGACTGAGAGTCCTCCAGGTGCCACCCTGAGTCTGTCTCATCTTCCCCAGAATGTGTCTCAAGGCAGCAGGCAAAAGTCAGGGTGAGGCACCCACACTCCCAAAGCCCACTGCCCCTCTAGATGGGTCCAGGGCTGTCAGCCTCCAGCCCATGCCAAAATATCCCCATGACAACACCCTTTCATCCCTCCATCCATCCATGCGTTAATTTATCTGGTATCCATTGAGTGCCCACTAAACGCCAGGCACTTTGCTGGATACTGGAAATTTAACTCCCTAATTTTCTCTTTTCACTTGTTTCTTTCCCAGGAAGGGGAGAGAAGAAGCAGGAGCCCAAGAATCTCAGCAGAAAGTGAGCTGCCAGTTGGTGACCAGTGACTGCAGGGACTTCCCGTCCTATGGAGGGCAATTCTGGGAGGCAAGTTTGTAGAAGTCTTTGAGGTCCTGGTGGTGGAGCCCCCATTGCCCATCACTTCCGCTGCCCACGTTGCTTTATTTTTCTTCACAGCACCTATTACCTAGATGTGTTCTACACGTGTTTGATTTCTCGTTATGGTCTCTCTCCCTCACCAAAATGTAGGCTCCATCCATGTAGACATTTTGTTTTGAAACTGTGATTTCCCTAGTGGCCAGATCAGTGGCTGGCACTCAGTAATATTTGTTTTGGGTGGCTGGCTGGCTGGCTGGCTGGCTGGCTGGCTGGATAGATGCATGGATAGGTGGATGGGCAAATGGGTTGGTGGTAGATGAATGGATGGATGGATGATGGATGAATGGAAAACAGACATGGCTCTCGCCCTTGTGAAGTTTTTAATTTTGTGAAGACTATGGATTAAATGAATGAAATGAGTCATGAATGTAAAGCAATGCAAAATCGCAATCGCGTCAAACGCCGCAGAGAAGGAAGAAGTACTCAGTATCAATGAAGAATTTAACAGAAGGCTTTCATCCAGTCTGGGGACCTCACTCTTAGGAAGTGGACTGAGCTAAGAGCAGCTAGTGAGGAGGAATCCACTGGAAGATACAAACTGTCCCTCTCTGTGTGGTTTCCAGTTGTACAAACCTTGACCCTCATTTCTCCCTCTTGCCGGTTTCTGCCCCCCCAGGACAGAGTCACTAGCAGGAGGCCAGGTTTCTCAGGACGAAGTGGCCTGCCAGCTGGTGGCCACGACTCTCCGAGAAGAGACACAGGAGCTCGTGCTTCCTCCTTTCTCCCCCTAATTGCCCAGCTACGACAGCCCATGGTGGGGCTACAAAACCAGATTGAAAACATAACTTTAGCCAAATGGTGCCACCTGGGGACGGGGTTCTTTGGAGAAAAATAGAACTTCGGGTGACCTAGAAATCAATTGGGTACTTTATCTCCTCCTGGTACCCTTCAGTGCAGCTGGGTAGAGGGAAGGGCACTCAAAGTGGTGACAGTTCCCTCGGTTCAAACCCCTGCTCTGCGGTTTCCCAGCCTTGTGACCTTGGGATTGTTCCTTCACCCCTCACCCTCAGTCTTGTCATCAGCAGAATGGAGACAACGGTTGTAAAGGTGTTTTCTAACACAAGGCAGTAAGAGCTTGATAAATATTACTGCTTTGTGATTAGTGGTCAACGAGCCTTACAAAAACAATAAAAATGGACAGTTCCTCTGGTGCCAATTGAAATGCCTGTCTCCACTCACTCAAAAAATAGAACTCGTGGGTGTTCTCTGTGTTCCAGCACTGTGCTGGGCACAGTGAGGCTGCAAAGATGAGCCTCTAGATATACGATAACATAGTAAGCCAGACGCATGGGCAGGCGTGGACAGAGCAGATAGCTCTATTGTTCATTTTAAGCATCATTGTTATAATATTATAATTTGTTCCATGGTATTGTAATCTGTACAAGGTTGTCATAACAAAGACATTGGGCTGGGCTAGGAGCCCTGGCGGGTGGGAGTCGAGGAGGGGACATGGTGGAGCAGGAGAAATATATAAATAAGGAGAACACCCAGGGTCAGTCCTCAGGGGGCCCGGAGCCTGCCTCCACTTCCTGGCCTCCAGGCCCCAGTGCCTGCCATCTACTTGCACTTCTCTTCTTGCCCACTTGTGGCCCAAGCTCGAATTCCTTCTGCAGGTCTCAGGCCAAGTCTTACATTCTGCAAGATCTCTCAGCTGCCCTCCGGGCCACAACTATCCAGAGACGCCCTCTTTTATTCCCTTACCTGCCTCCATTCTTTTCCATCATAGGATTTATCACACTTGTAATTGTACATTTATTTTGGGTAGGGGTTTTTTTTCCGGTAGGTCCCCCGCTAGACCCTAAGCTCCATAAAAGCTGAAACCACACCTGTGCTGTCACGGCTGCATCCCCACCTCCTGGCCCAGGGCCGCACACTGAGCCATATGCTAGTACATACTTATCAAAAGATTTGACTTCTTAGGGAGGCAAGAAATACACGGAATGACCAGAAAAGAATTTAAGGGAATATAATTTATCCCCTTATATTTTTATCATGCTTTTCGTTCACACTGCCTTTTGCCAAACACAGAGGTGGGTGTAAAAACTCCACGGAATGGAGCGCACCTCCATACAAGTGGTTAATTATTATTCTCTCCCATAGTTCTGCTTATTCCCCCAACATCCCTGATACCACGACAAGGATTTTTATCCCCATCTTAGAGAAGAGGAGTCTCAAAGATGGGCAGTGACCTGCTCTAGGTCACCTGGATAGTATCTGATTTTAGATTCTAAACTTAACCCTTCCAAACACAGGCTCCCACCAAGGGCCCAGGACCTGCGCTGGTTGGTTAAATGTGGCCGCTGTTAGGTTTGAGTTCAAAGAGCCGCTAGAATGGCTAAGGAATCTTGCAAATGAATTGAGTTCGCGATCTTGCTTGATTTTTTCAGCAGACTCTTCCATTTCTTCCTCTAGGAAAAAACCCATATTCAGAAAGGGCCCGGGGTCTCCGGAAGGGAAGGTCCTGAGCATCTCCAGGGTTTTCTCCGCCAGCCCTGCCTCGGGGCTTTATCTTCACTGCTGAGTTTGGTCAGTTTTGCATCTTTGCCACACTTGTCCAAGTCAACCCCTCCTTGCCCGTGGCTTTAAGGGTCTAAGGAAGAACACAGAGGAAGAGGCTATGGGAACCCTGCCTTCGAGGAATTCCAAGCCCTGCTGGAGGGGTGAAGCTCCCGTAAATGCAAAGCCAGCCCCAGGCACTGCTCAGAACCCCGAGAGGCAGAGGGAGGAGCCCATCTCACTCTGGAGCCAAGGAGGGGCCCCCGGGAGAAGGCAGGAGCTGAGCTCCACAGTTCTTCCTCAGTGTGAGGAAACATTCCCGCCCAGCAACAGAGACTCAACTCAAACAGGCTTCAGGGGGGAATACAAGAGGAATTTGGGCTCATGTCATTGAAACGTCCTGGAGTAAGGCTAGATCCAGCCTCAAGAACTTGCCTCTCCTCCTCAGCTCTGTTTTGTCTGTGGCAAGAAGGCCTTGTGCAGGTAGGGCCCTGGCCACTCCAGGCTTACACCTTTCTAGGTTCAAGTCCACTGTGAAGGGAGGGCTGCTTTCTAGATTGTTCTGGCCAGAGACCCAGGGTTTGCTCTGGCTGGTTCTGATTGGGCCTCATTGAGGCCAGAGGGATGTGCTGCTCTGATTGGCCAGGCCTGGTCACATGCTCACCGCTGGAGCTTGGGGGTCGGAATCAACTCCCACCAAAGCGAGTGACTGAGAGGCAAGGAACCAGGTTTCTGCAGGCAGCGTTGGAGGCCACTGCTGGAAGGAGGGGAACTGTCTACTCAGCGGGACAGAGCAAAACTTTGCTTTAGAGAACTGTTACTATTATCCTGCTCTTAAAAGTGAGAAAATTGAGGTCCAGAGAGATTAAGCAACTTCCCCCAAGTCACACAGAGATTTAGGGAGAAATTTCTCAAATTGTTTAACCATCATGCTCCTAACAGTACCCATGACACTGGGTCACCTGCTGCTGTGTCCTGAAAAATCACCATTTCTGTCTGCTCTTGTGGGAGACAACGCTCCAGGAAGAATGTTTGTCACTCAGAGCGGCTGCAGTCTGAATAACCACACCATCTGCCCTGTGGGTGAGTGAGAGCTCCACATCCTTCTCGATGAATAGAGCTCGGAGGCATCCTCCCTCCACCACTCTTATTTTCTTTTTACTCCTACTGGGTTGGAATTGAAACATTATTGTGGTAACTATTAGTTTCAAGGAAAAATTGTAATTGCTTCTAGATCCACTCACTGGTTTCAAGAGCACTTTAACCTTTAACTTTCTCAGTACAAAAGCAAGCTTGCTGCGCAGGGAATCTAACAAGACCATCATTTATTGCTGGCAGAGTTCATTAGTCAATCGTAACAGTTTAATTATTAGCATTTTAATGCACGAGCATTTAACTAGACAGAACAACAAGCTTTGGCATACAGAAAAAGACTTCTTAAACAGAGCTGAATTAACCCACACAATTGTTTGTATTGTGGTGTGTTATTAAAACGAGATGATTAAAATGCAAGAAACAAATGGATCCATATATTTAGCCAACAAACCAGCATTTGGCTTCATGGTATTGAGAGCATGCTTTCTTTTTTTCTTTTAAGCTTGAATTTTGAATTTTAAAATCTTTGTTTTAGTTTTTCTGCTCCAAATTATGGGCTAAAATGATAGAAAGAGGATCCCGTTTGATCCACCGATGGTAATGGGCAGCTTTAATAAAGAAAGAAGAGCCCCAGAGAAGGAAGCCTGCAAACGGCCGGAGTGCTCCAGCCTGGGAGTCCTGCTCTTATGGGCTCCATGGCCCTCGATTCTGGCTGCATAGAGGAATCACCTGGAGGGTTCTTTCCACTGCTCCGTCCAGGCTGCATCTCCAGAGAACCTGCCATTCTGATGATCCAGAGTCTAGACGGCGGGGAGACTGGGGAGCTATTGTTTAATGGGTATAGAGTTTTGTTGGGGATGATGAAAAAGTTCTGGAGGTTGATAGTGGTGATGGTTGCACAATGTCGTAAATGTGCTTAATGCCACTAAATTGTATGCTTAAAAATGGTCAATTTTGTGTTATGTATATTTTACAATAAGAAAATGGAAAAAATTAATAAAGCTCGCCATATTCACATTGCAGAATCAATGTGTGTTATCAAATGAGATTGTGGATAGAAGCCTTTTGTAAGTTTAAAACGAGGCATGCATTTAAGGTGGTAGTAATATTCTTTAATTATTTGTTTTAATCATATTGTTTTAATAAGAGGCTACAATATAAACAGCTGAGAAGGTTAATTAATAATGTCAAACCTAAATGAGTATAATTAACGTCACTCAGCAAAGGCCTTCACTAGACTCAAAACATATTTTCTCTCTGGGGTAATCATTGTCTGATTTTTCTAAACAGTTTCTCCTCTGACTGGGAGGGAGGAACTATTAGAGAAGATGGGAAGAGACAGAAGGCCTTGCATTTTTCATTTGAGGCTAGATATTCATAGAGGGGTCTCACATGTTGTCAGTGCCACCTACCTCCTGGCTGTAGGAAGAGAAGGTCCTCAAGCCCCAGGATGGCCTCTGCTATGAGAGACACTGGAATGGACAAAGTGTAACAAGCAACAGTCATAAGAGCCAGCATTCCTTGAATCTTTACGAAATGCCAGGCTTCTGATGGAAATAATGGTTGGGGATGGTTGGAAGGTTGTACGGGCAGAGAAGAGGTGGGAGATCTCCTCCCACTGCCAGGTCAGAACAAACTCAGAATCCCAAAGAATTTTCTGTTACTTCTTTGCTTCTGATTCAAGCAATAGGTAATCCAACCCAGAGGGTCTCTGGGGATTTGGGCCTGACTCCTAGACTGTGAGGATATCATTGCCCCTCAGTGAACAGAGAGAATCGCTCCTGTCCCCCTCTCTTGTGCCCTTTCTCCTCTCTGACCATCCTTTTTGGTTCTTTTAACCTCTTGCTCTCCCCTTCCCACCCCTCATGCATCAAAATCCTGCAAAAGGAAGAGGGAAAAGTGAAGAAGCCCCAGGATGCGCTGCCTCTGGGTTTGCTGAAAGGTCAGACTGGAAAGAATAGTTCTTGTGCCTTTTTGTGCTAGAAGAGCTTATGACTCCTTCTCAGCTTTGAGTCATAAGCTATGAAATGTAACAACCCCTTCCTGTTGTTGACACTAAGACAGCCAGCCTTCCAGAAGTGCAGGGTTGGAGGGCAGGACAGGGGAAACCCACCCTGCCATGTTTTATTTATTTATTTATTTATTTTATTTGTCTTTTTTTTTTTGAGGAAGATTAGTCCTGAGCTAACATCCACCACCAATCCTCCTCTTTTTGCTGAGGAAGATTGGCCCTGAGCTAACATCTGTGCCCATCTTCCTCTATTTCATATGTGGGATACCTGCCACAGCATGACATGATAAATGGCACGCAGGTCGGTGCCCGGGATCCGAACCAGTGAACCCCGGGCTGCCAAAGCAGAGCTCACAAACCCAACTGCTATGCCACCAGCCAGTGGCCGTGTTTTATCTATTTTGATTAATTTAAACAGTGCCTTGTTGAATTATTTCTGAAATAATTTAATGCAGCTTGCAAAATTGGATACACTATAACAAGATAAAATAATTTGATTAAGAAAGAAAATGAGGTAGGATATAATGGGGAATAACGGCAAATACCACAACGTCACACCATATGGGATAAAGAAAGGGATTTGGGGGCAGGGGTTGGGGGGAGGAATTTACAAACCAAGGATCCACAAGCAAGGGATCAGTCTGGTCTCCCCTCCTCTCATCATTCCGTTAGAAGAATACCAGGGCCCAGGCACATAGTGGGTCTGTGTTCCAGGGGAGCGATGGATTCTGCTGGTCTGCCTTCTTACCATGTAAGCATGGGAAGATCCTAAAGAACTTAGGGACAAACAGACTATTTAGATGACTGAGCTTAGATGTCAACTGTTTACAGCCATTGCTGGGAAATGCCGCTACCCAGAACTTGCAGACCTTGGGGGCCTGCGGGAAATTGCAGCCCCTACTAACGGAGAGGCTGCTGTGGCCAGTTAAATTGGGAAACCCCTCCCACTGGAGATGGGACATTTGGGGGTGCCCCAGTCTCAGCTAGCTCACTGCCAGACAAGCTGAGCTGAGCATCCAGAGGGATTCTCAGCTGACCCTGTGTGTCCTTGCACTTCAAAAGAAAGTTTTTGACCAAACCAAGAATGAATCTAAAACATAAAGCGGATGCCTGGAGCCTTCTATATTTGTAAAAGTGGGCCTCAGTTTTCCATATAATTTTTCCAACGACGAATGCAGAGAGAGAAATATGATTCTATTCATGAAGTAAAAATAAGTGGAAGTAAATTCTAATCTTAAAACCAGAATTTCCCCCATGAATCCTCTAGAAAATTCTAGGTGTGATGTAAGGAACACCATCCTCAACCAACTCCAGTAATTGATTTTATGTGGTTTTTTCAATGACACTACTAAAGGGTTTTGTGTGGCTCTGCCTTAATTTAGCAGTAGATTTTAGAGCTATTCTCTCCAATGCAGTAGCCATTAGCTACCATGGCTGTTTAAATTAAATAAAATTTAAAATGCAGTTCTCAGTCATGCCAATCACATTTCAAGAGCTCAGTAGACACATGTGGGTAGTGGCTACTGTATTGGACAGCACAGACGTAGAAAACTTCCATCAGAATGTTCCATTCGACAGCACTGTTTAGGGTTTTTTTTTTAATTTTTTTTTTTTTTTTTTTTGAGGAAGATTAGCCCTGAGCTAACTACTGCCAATCCTCCTCTTTTTGATGAGGAAGACTGGCCCTGAGCTAACATCCATGCCCATCTTCCTCTACTTTATACGTGGGATGCCTACCACAGCATGGCTTGCCAAGCGGTGCCATGTCCGCCCCCGGGATCCGAACCTGCGAACCCTGGGGCTGCTGAGAAGCGGAACATGCGAACTTAATCTCTGCTCCACTGAGCCAGCCCCTGCTTTAGGGTTTTGAGGATGAATCGCACACCCATCAGACTGTTTGCTCTAAGCATTATGTCCCTTTGCATCACCTTTTTTTAATTAAGATTATGATAGATTACAACCTTGTGAGATTTCAGTTATACATTATTGTTAGTAATGTTGTGGGTACACCACTTCACCCTTTGTGCCCTCCCCTCACCCCCCTTTTCCCTGGTAACCACCGATCGGTTCTCCTTGTCTATATGTTAACTTCCACCTATAAGTGGGGTCATATAGAATTCATCTTTCTCTGTCTGGCTTATTTCGCTTAACATAATACCCTCAAGGTCCATCCATGTTGATGCGAATGGAACAATTTGGTCCTTTTTTATGGCTGAGTAGTATTCCATTGTGTATATATACCATATCTTCTTTATCCAGTCATCAGTTTCTGGGCATTTAGGTTGGTTCCACGTCTTGGCTACAGTAAATAATGCTGCGATGAACATAGGGGTGCATGGGACTCTTGGGATTGCTGATTTCAGGTTCTTAGGATAGATACCCAGTAGTGGGATGGCTGGGTCATAGGGTATTTCTATTTTTAACTTTTTGAGAAATCTCCATACTGTTTTCCATAGTGGCTGCACTAGTTTGCATTCCCACCAACAGTGTATGAGGGTTCCCTTTTCTCCACAACCTCTCCAACATTTGTCACTCCTGGTTTTGGATATTTTTGCCAATCTAACGGGGGTAAGGTGATATCTTAGTGTAGTTTTGATTTGCATTTCCATGATTATTAGTGATGATGAGCATCTTTTCATGTGTCTATTGGCCATCCTTATATCTTCTTTGGAGAAATGTCTGTTCATGTCCTCTGCCCATTTTTTGATCGGGTTGTTTGTTTTTTTGTTGTTAATCTGTGTGAGTTCTTTGTATATTATGGAGATTAATCCTTTGTCGGATAAGTAGCTTATAAATATTTTTTCCCAGTTAGTGGGCTGTTTTTTTGTTTCAATCCTGTTTTCCCTTGCCTTGAAGAAACTCTTTAGTCTGATGAAGTCCCATTTGTTTACTCTTTCTATTGTTTCCCTCATCTGAGGAGTTATAGTGTCCGAAAAGATTCTTTTGAAACTGATGTCAAAGAGTGTACTGCCTATATTCTCTTCTAGAAGACTTATTGTTTCAGGCCTAATCTTTAGGTCTTTGATCCATTTTGAGTTTATTTTTGTGAATGGTGAAAAAGAATGGTCAATTTTCAATCTTTTGCATGTGGCTGTCCAGTTTTCCCAGCACCATTTGTTGAAGAGACTTTCTTTTCTCCATTGTAGGCCCTCTGCTCCTTTGTCGAAGATTAGCTGTCCATAGATGCGTGGTTTTATCTCTGGGCTTTCAATTCTGTTACATTGATCTGTGCACCTGTTTTTGTACCAGTACCATGCTGTTTTGATCACTGTAGCTTTGTAGTATGTTTTGAAGGCGGGGATTGTGATGCCTCCGGCTTTGTTTTTCTTACTCAGGATTGCTTTAGCAATTCGCAGTCTTTTGCTGCCCCATATGAATTTTAGGATTCTTTGTTCAATTTCTGTAAAGAACATCCTTGGGATTCTGATTGGGATAGCATTGAATCTGTAGATTGCTTTAGGTAGTATGGACATTTTAACTATGTTTATTCTTCCAATCCATGTGCATGGAATGTCTTTCCATCTCTTTATGTCGTTGTCAATTTCTTTCAAGAAAGTCTTGTAGTTTTCATTGTATAAATCTTTCACTTCCTTGGTTAAATTTATCCCAAGGTATTTTATTCTTTTTGTTGCGATTGTGAATGGGATTGAGTTCTTGAGTTCTTTTTCTGTTGGTTCATTGTTAGTGTATAGAAATGCTACTGATTTATGTATGTTGATTTTATACCCTGCAACTTTGCTGTAGCTGTTGATTGTTTCTGATAGTTTTCCTATGGATTCTTTGGGGTTTTCTATATATAAGATCATGTCGTCTGCAAACAGCAAGAGTTTTACTTCTTCATTGCCTATTTGGATTCCTTTTATTTCTTTTTCCTGCTGAATTGCTCTGGCCAACATCTCCAGTACTATGTTGAATAGGAGTGGTGAAAGTGGGCACCCTTGTCTTGTTCCTGTCCTCAGAGGGATGGCTTTCAGTTTTTGTCCATTGAGTATGATGTTGGCTGTGGGTTTGTCATATATGGCCTTTATTATGTTGAGGTAATTTCCTTCTATACCCATTTTATTGAGGGTTTTTATCATAAATGGGTGTTGGATCTTGTCGAATGCTTTCTCTGCATCTCTTGAGATGATCATGTGGTTTTTGTTTCTCATTTTGTTAATGTAGTGTATCACGTTGATTGACTTGCGGCTGTTGAACCATCCCTGTGTCCCTGGTATAAATCCCACTTGATCATGGTGTATAATCTTTTTGATGTATTGCTGTATTCGATTTGCCAGAATCCCTTTGCATCACTTTTGACAATGAGTGGCAGTAAGCTTGAGCTTTTCTTCCTTGTCAGGTACCTACTATTCCAGGTTGCCGTTTGGGTCCATAGGTACATGCTTTAACTATCAGTTGAGCTGGAAAAAGATCCACTGATGTCCTCCCGTTAAAACTGGGGGGCTTGTCTACAGCACACACCTGTACACTCTCCTTGTGTTTAGAGGGAAGCCAGGGAGAGCCCACAGCAGGGCCAGGTTCTCCTCAGACAGTGACTCTGGTTCTGGGCTGACACTCAGACCAATAGGCAGTAGAAGTTCTAACAAACCCACCATGTGGCATGGCTCCTCGTTTTGGCTGAGAAGTCTCCTAAAGCACCTGGAACCAAATACCACTTACATCTTCATTTTATCTAAGTAATGCCCCCATCTCGCATCTATGTTTGGGCAACAGAACTTGCTGGAAAACTATCCAAGGCAAACTAGTTGCAAAATGAACCCAACAGGCAGTAGGCCTGAGGCATCACACAGAGTGATTTTTAACTTCCTCCTTTCCCACTTGCTGACTTTCTCAGCAATGTTTGCATAGGATCCCAGGTCCTCCATAGGGTTGCAGAGGAGCTGGAGGTCTGGCCACTGTTATATAATGTACGATTGACCACCCTCAGGGGTCTTTGATGACTCATGATAGGAGAGGATTTCAAACTGTGCTATGATCCCATACATGATATTTTCGGGTTCCAGACACCATCTTAGTCTATGAATTGCCTGCCTTGGAGCATATGTGTGGGACACATACACATAGATTAAAATGTAGAGAGGATTACAAACCATGGCATCGCTCAAGAAACCACATCAGCTATTCTGCACCTTTGTAGACAGGAGTCCTTTTCCTTCACTCCCTCTTTAACTGACATTTATTTTTTATTTCAGCCTAAACTATCACTTCCTTAGGGAATCTCCCCAGAATACTCCATGTACCGCCCACCAAGACTTGGTTAAACGCCTCCATTGTAAGATTCTCTCTTCACCTGCACAACATTCCCCATATCTGTAACCACTGGTTCACTGTCAGCCTTGCCTGTTAGAGTGTGAGAACCGTGGGAGCAGGGATGGTTTCTAGAGAGTTCACTACTCTATCTTCAGGTCCTAGGGGAATGTGTGGCAGAGTGTATACTCAGTAAAGATGTGTGGAATAACAGAATCCATCTCTGAGCATCTCTATAAGGATGTGCAGATGGAGAGAAGAAACTAGAAGAGGAAAGGTCCTGACGTGCCAAAAGAGAGGAATCAGAGAAAATGTTTTCCTAAGAAACTGGTACTGCAGGAAGCAGGAGAAAATTTTAGGAATCATCTGATTTGTATTCTCAACATCATATCAAGAGCAAGTGATAATTTAAAAAGAACATCAGAGATTAGGGAACTTTATAAAATTATGAGAGACACAATTGCTGAATTGAAAGCAACAAATAGCAGCCGGAATAACTTTTAAAATTTGAAGTCAATGACATACAAAATTAGGCCGAGAAATTTTCCCAGAATAAAGAGATGAACATTTTAAAAGGAAAGAATTTCTAAAAAAAAATGATTCAATAGATTCAATTATCATTTATCAGGGATGTTAATGCAGCTAGCCAAAAAGATGGAAGACACAATAACCTACCAAGTAACAGAAGAAAATTTTATAAAACTAAAAAAATGAAGACAATGATTTAATAAGTCTTTAGATCCAAAGGGCTCCCTGAAGATCAGGACATATTAATTAAAATACCCAATATATAGAAATATTCTGGTAATTATGTTTCAGCCTCAGGCTAGAGAAAATTCTATAATCCTACACAAGAAAGGGAAACCTGTCTGGCCTCAGAATTCTTCTCCTTAATATAAAACAAAAAGATTATACAGCACTGGCCATTAAGGTCTTTTTTCTTCTTGGAAAAAAGTAAGAAATAATATACAAAATTTAAAGTACACAAATCATGAGTGTACAGCTCAATGAATTTTTTTAAAAGAAAACATTCTATAATCAGCACTTGGTTAAGAGCTAGGATATGACCATGAGCCCAGAATCCCCATCACACTCCGACTGCCATTCCATACCCCAAAAGGGTAACCACTGTCCTAACTGCTAACACCATCGGTAAGTTTAGCCTATTTTAGAACTTTATGTAGACGGAATCATAAAGTGTGGAGTCTTCTGTGTCTGGCTTCTTTTGTTAAACATTACATTTTTTTGAATGTAGCTGTGGCTTGTGCATTCTCGTTGCCATTTAGCGTTCCACTGTATGCATATACTACAACTCATCCATTCTACTGCCGGTGGACATTTTACTAATGAACATTAATTGTCTTTGGGGAACAGATATATGCATTTCTTCTGGGTGTATGCCTACAAGTGGAATTGCTGCATCATAGGTAGACGTACGTTTAAATTTAATGGATATGGCCAAATCATTGTCTAAAGGGACTGTACCAATTTATATTCCTGTCAGCAGTATATGAGGCTTCCAATTGCTCCACGTCCTTCCAACACTCGGTACATCTGTCCTTATTTTTAGTCATTCCGGCAAGTGTGTAGAGGTATCACATTGTAGTTTTAATTTGTAGTTCCCTGATGACTAATGAAGTTTAGAGCCTTTTTATATGTTTATTGGCTATCTGAATACACTCTTTTCGAAGGTCTATTCAAGTCTTTTATCCATAATACTCCTTCATCTTAATTACTATCATTTTACATAAGTCTTGATATCTGGTTTTATAAGTTCTTCATTTTGATATTTCTTTTTCAAGATTGCCTTAGGTTTTCTTGGCCTTTGAATTTCCATATAAATTTTAGAATCAGCTTGTTGACTCCATAGGAAAAAAAAGCTGTCTAGAATTTCTTTGGGATAGCATTCAATCTATAGATGAATTTTGGGGTAATAGGCATCTTTACAATATAGAGTTTTCCAATCCATGAACATAGTATGTCCTTCCATTTACTTGGGTGTTCTGTAATTTCATTCAATAATGTGTTGTAGTTTTCAGAGTGGCTATCTTGCACACCTTTTGTTAGATTTACTCCTAGGTATATGACATTTTTTTGAATGTAGTATTACCACAAGGATAGACAAATAGATCTCAGCAGAGGTTCTATTCTATTCTAGAGTGTGGAAAATATTTTATATTTTAATCTGGGTGTTTACACAGATGTGTACAATTGTCAAAACTAACCTAACTGTACTCTTAATTAATGCACTTTATTCATTTTTCCTATGTTTGTTTTACCACAACAAACCAGTATGAAAAAGAAAAATATGTAAAAGACATGGCAGACACTTCAAAACTGGAAAAATATATTAATAATAAAAAATGTAAATTACAATAAGATACAATAATTTTTGACAAATTAGCAAAGTTTTCCTCTTTTTGATGATATTACCAGTATAATTTTCATAGGGTCCTAGGATGCAAGTACTTTTATGTACTACTAGTGGAAGTATAAATTAGTATAAACTTACTGAAGGGCAAGTTGGCAAAAGACCTAAAAATGTGCATGCAGGTCCACTGGAAATTCCACTTCCAGAAATTTATTTTAAAGAATCTATCATGGATATAGCATAAATTTAGCTATTAGGATGTTCACTGCAAAGTTATCTATGATAATAAAATACTGAAATCTATCTAATAATAGAGAAGTAATAAAAAACTATGAAAGATAATGAAATAATATCAACCATTAAAAATATGATATAGAAGAAAAGTTAATGATGTAGGAAAGTATTCTCAATCAACATTCAGCAAAGGAAGGTAATCTACAATATTAATAACTCAGGAAGTTCCCAATTTATCTATCTATCTAGATCATAAATCACCATGAAAACTAAAAGGAAACAGCAGTGATTTCCCGCACTGATGGAATTTTGAGCCTTGAGTAGTACTATAAACATCTTTCAGAGCTCTGGACACAAATACAGAAGCACCCTCTTTACCCAAACAAGCTTGGTCCCAACCTGCACACCCCACCCACAGCTTTCACTCTTGTTCTCTCACTGAAACCTCACAGCAGCCCATTGAGGTCGGCATTCCTCTTTGGATTTTTACACGTGAGGAAACTCAACCCAGACAGGATGATCACGTACTCAGAGAGGTCCAGGTAATATAAGGAGGAGAAGGGATTTGAACCCAGGTCCACCCATTTTCAAAGCCCACGCCCTTGTCCCCACATGAATACTTCTTATTATCACACCAGAAGCAAGACCACCAAAAAGTTGTTATAAACCCTTACACTGCAGTGCAGAAGGGCCTCCTTCAGGATAAATACAATCTGTTTGGAATGCACCAGCTTTATTGAAAAATATTACTGAAATCAAAGCATTTTGCACTACTTTATTCATTATTTTTAGGATACTTCAGGATTTTTGCAGGATTTGTTTTTCATTTCACTTCTGTAAGCCTGCCAATGGTTTAAAGGCAATATTTCAATTCAAGAAGAAAAAACAACTTTCCCAGCAAATACTCAACAATGTTTTCCATCCTTCTTTCATACAGTTTTTGGAAATTCTCCCCTCCCCCTCCTCCCACCCCACATCCCTCCTCCCCAACTCCCATAAAGTGCAAATTTAACACTCAAGCTACTGTTTAAACATCCCCAAATATTCAAAACAAATTCAATTTGTGGTTGCGAAGTTTTGAAATGTTAATTATATCACCAGCCGTTCCACCTGAGAAGCCACAAATCATTCTGATACAAAGGCAAGGAAAGCGCAAACTCGCCATCCGGGAGCAGCCGGAGACTGTCGCCTGCCTTACAGGGTCATGAAGGACTGCAGCGAGGGCGTCCCGGGACTGAGAAGCTGAGCCAGACCTCGGAAATGAAAACAAAGGCTTCACTCCTCCATCCACTTCACAGACACTTGTGTTTTCAGCAGGCGCCAGGTGCTGCTGGCCCTCAAGAAGCTTCCAATCCAGGTTTGGTTGGGGGCAGGTAGATTTTAGAAAGCGTTTTTCATTCTGCTTATGGCGCGCACTCCTGTAATACTGTGCTTTCAAACTGTGCTCCCTGGAACTCCGGGGGTGCCTCAGGGGTGCCCTGGGGGCTGTGAAAGGGAGGAGAGCGAAGGGTGAGGATTCTTCACCGACAACCCCACCCCTCACTTCAACCACAGGAGTTCTGCTATGATCTGTTTCAGGCACTTGGATTCCCCATCAGTTTTATTTTGGACGAAAGATAATGTGGCTTTTAAAAAAAAGTTGGAGAGGAATCCCTGCTTTAATGCATTGTGACAGTGGAATGAGAAGAGAGGGCCACACTGCTCATCAGAACATGGAAAGAAGAAAAGCATTTCAATCTGCAAGTGCCCAGAACCACCTCCCTTGGCCTGAATTCTTCTTTTAATAGCCGATGAAATTACAGACCAGAGCAAGGGAGAGAGACAAGCTCAGGGTCACAGAGATGTCTCGGCAAGTGCACAGCAAAAATTAGGAAGTGTTAGCGTAGCTTGTCCATACCAGAAAACTCAGCCACAGGATCTTAGGAAGCAAATCACATTTCCAAAATGCATTTATTTACTTAAGTCCTGCTTCTTTTCAAAGCACAGAAATAAGTAGGTGTAGCAACCTGAGAGCTAATATTATTCTTGAATGTCGAAATTAATTTTGAGCTTCCTACCACTCAAGGTAAAAAGAGAAATCCACTAGGTTCTATAGTTCTTATTGATGAGAAAATATCAATTCTTTTTAAAAGAGATTAATTCATGAAGAAATGTCCTTATGTAACCTTACAGAGGGAAAAGGTTGTGTTCTTCTTCTGATGGAATATACCAATAATTCCAAAGATACTAGCTTTCCCATCTAGGCTGCCTCATTGGGTCAGTTCACATGTTAGCATGTGAACTCCCTCACTGGCCATTTCCACTGATATTATAAATGAAATCATTGGTTTTGTAAGTTGAGAAACTGAAAATCCGTGGTTTTCCTTTTCTCATTCTTCAGTTACATCAATTACCCCAAACTTTGCATTCTGTGTGACTTCTATCTGCAGGTAAGAAGTAGAAACTCCATAGAGAGAAGAAAGGAGCAGAGGGAAAAAGAATAAAAACATTTGTGATTTGGGGGCCCTGAGTATTCCGTACGCCATCTCATAGTTTAATCTAACACCGTGGATTCCCGCTCTGTGTCGCTCACTTCTCGCACTGTGAAATCCGTGCTCCGTCTCTGCTCCTCTCTGCCACACCACAACCCTTTGAAGCGCCTCCTGGTATCACAGGTACAGAAAAGCCAAGGACTAATGAGCTCAGAAGCTGGCCCTGGTTACAGGGGTCTTTCGTCAACACTTCAGCCACCTGCTGTGACCCAGGGCTGATCAAGGCGCTCCAAGTCCCAAAACAATACAGATCAAGCCCCTGCCTTCAGAGACCTCAGGCTCCTGGCCAGACACAGCCAGCAGTCAACAAACAAAAAAGAACAACAAAGAAACACCAACAGGTAAATCACAGACTGTGACACATGCTGGGAAGGAAACAGACCAGGGGAAGCGATGGAAGGCAACTAGTTGGGGAGGAGCAGGCACAGAAATCTCCTGATTTCCACGGGAGATCAGGGCAGGCCTCTCTGAGGAGGGGACGGATAAGCTGAACCTGGAAGATGAGAAGCAGCCAGTGAGCCGAGGACCAGATGGAACCAGGAGAGCCTGGGTCTGCACCCGGAAGTTCAGGAGGCCTTGGGCCACTTCCTGTCTAGTCACTCCGACAGCCCTGCAGGGTTGGCATCTTTTTCCACTGCATAGGCACACACACTGGGGCTCAGAGTGGTTGAGTGACTTGATCAACACCACACAGCCAATAGCAATGGAGCAAGACTTTAATCCAGGAACATTTGGCCCAAACCTCTGCTTTTAGCAATGACCTCATTTGGTTTGACTCATTGATTGATTGATCCTCTACCACTGCTGGCAACTCAATTTACACTGCGCCAGTCAGTTAACTAGTTAATTGTCTGTCTATACATTTTGATTCATACTCAGCCTCATTCTAAAGGGGGTTTGAAACCCCAGATTCTCTGTACTTGCCGGAGTCTCCTTCAAAGAAAGCCCCTCATTCTGATTGGTGGTACAGAGATCCCATGAGAACGTCTTCTCAGGTGCAAATTCAGACTTTTAAAGAAATTCTCGCATCCAAGATGCCCAAGGTGATGCTTAGGAACCTTCTGATGCTCTGCTGGGAGCTGGGGGCCTTCCCACAGCAGGCGAGTCACAACACATGTTCTCCCAGGATGCTGCCACTCAATTTTCAAGGGGTCCTACGTATACCTGGAAACTCAAGCCTCCCTTTACCAGGCCAAAAGCCGAGCAAAGAAACAAAAACCCTCCTACCTCCTCTGGTGATGCAGCAAACATTCCCTGGAGGGCCAAGTGGGCAACATGCGCTCTGCTCCTCCGCCTGTCTCCATTGCCATCATCCTGAACGTGGATGTCACCATGGCAGCGTCCCTCCACCCCCTCCCCAACCCTGATTCGAGCTGCAAGCTGTGAAAGCGGTCTAGAGTGGCAGAAAGAGCTCTTTCTAACCCTGGGCTCACTTCCAAGCCTGCTGGTTGATGAAACCCATTGCAATGACCAAGACGAAGTGCAGGAAAACGGGTCATCCCCTGAATGGCCAAGTGTGCCAGAAACAGGTACATTACATCATTGCCACACAGGGCCTGATTCTTACTCAACCAGGTGTGCCATTTGGGGGTTTTTCTAAATAATCTGCCAGCTGAAAAAAGAGGCTGCCTTTCAGGGAGCCCTTCCTAGCTCAGAATAACAGCCAGCACATGTTCAGCTTTACCATGAGATAGGAACTATTCTCAGGCCTTAGCGTGTTAACTGAGTAATTCTCACAACAGCTCCATGGAGGTAGATGTTATCAGCATCAGTATTTTACACGTAAGGAAAACAAGGCACAGGAGTTTGCATCACTTGACGGAGGTCCCACCCAGAAAGGAGTAGAGACTGGATTCCAGATCCTAAGTGCTCACTCTGCTGGATCTCCCCACTGGGTGCAATGAAATGGCTTTTCCAAACCATATGGGAAGGTTCTCAGCCTGTTACTCATGCAAAAATCAGAAGCTCGTATCCAGCCATCACTATAGACAAACAAGGAAAGATGGAGATGGTGCTGTCAACACTAGCAGGTGGTTTTCCGATTCCAGGCTCACTCTGATGCATGCAGAAAGCATGCACTGAAAAAAAGTAGGGGGCCGGACATGGGTAGCAGAGATCAGAGAGAATGTTAAAAGTCGCCATCATGGGGCCTGAGTTAGCAGCTGCCTGTGACGTGTCATTCCCCGGCTCTGATTGCCCCATCATTTGCAGGTGACAAGCCTCAGCATCCCACAACCTCAGGTGTATTCGAGCCAGATCCACCAGGTGACGTTCCAGGAGACGGTGCTGCGTCCATGGGCATCACCGGGGCCTCCGTCCCCTGGGTTCCTCAACGCCCAACTCCCAAAAGGAACGCCTTCCCCAGGCAGGCATTTTTATTTGGGGCGGTGATGTGTAAATTCAGAGAGAAGCTCTGGGCTGGAGACAACATTTGCTTCCTTCCAGAGAGCAGTGTCAAGAAATTGCATTTTCGAGGTAGAAATGGTTCATCCCTGTAGTGACACGGCCTTTTATCTCCTGTTAGTTCTGAGACAGGATTAGAGCGAGAGAGAAGTGGAGACAACACACAGCCTCCCTCCTCGCCCTCAACCCCAGGCAAGCAGGAGGCTAGACACCCAGGGAGCCCTGTCTGGCCCTGTTCACGGCCTTCAGCAGTGGGAGGACACAGGCCACACGCGTTCCTCAGGGGACACACACGTGGACATGCGTGGACATCATATTTGGGTCCAAGTGAAAAACCATAGAATCCTGAGCGCTCCTGTTCTGAAGGGACCTTAGAGACCATCTAGCTCAGTGCTGCCCAATAGAAATGGAACATGAGGCACGTATGTCATTTAAGATTTTCTAATAGTCATAGGAAAAAAATTAAGCAAAAAGGAACAGGTGAAATTAATATATTAGTTAACCTAATATATCCCAAATATTATCATCTTGGCATGTAATCAACATAAAAATTATTGAGATATTTTACATTCTCTTTTTATATACTAAGTTTTTGTGTATTTTACACTCACAATGCACCTGAATTTGGACTCAATTAGCCACATTCAAGGGCTCAACAGCCACATGGCAGTGGCCATCACTGCCGCACAGGACAACAGAAGTCTAGCTCATGGATCCATATGGATTATCATGTGCCTTCTCTAGCATCTCCCCCAGGAATCATCTAGCTCCCTGCCTCTCAAGTGTGGCCAATTAGCAGCAGGAGCATCCCCAGGGACTCGTTAGAAATGCAGACTCTCGGGCCTCACCCAGGACCTATTTAAATCAGAATCTGAATTTTAACACTATCCCCAGGTGATTCATTTGCACTAGAAACTCTGAGAAGCCGGTTGCCTCCTCTTAAATACTTCCAGTGGCAGGGGACTCCCTCTCCCATCCCCAAGGAAGCCCACACCATATTTAACTGGCTCTAATTATTAGAAAAGCATTTCTCCTCCCTTTGTTGTGTTCTCTCTGTGAGCCCGGCACTACGTTAACTCAGCCTGAATCATCTCGTTTAAGCCCAGCCCAGCTGGATGAGATGGGGGCTAGCTGTGGCTCCTTCTGATTAGATGAAAAAACAGAGGCCCCACCATCTAGATGACTTGCCCCAGATCACGTAGCTAGCCAGCAGCCTGTCTCCGGCACCTGCTTTCTAAGCCACTCACAACACCAGGGCCTCGCTGTACCTTCTGCCTGCTGGCTCCTCCTACACCCTCCCTTGAGGCCACCAGGAGCCCAGGGGACTTCTCCCTCTTCACAGTAAAGGAAAGCGTAGTTGGTACTCGGTAGAGATGCAGTCTTCAGTACCACGGCTTTCTATTTTGGTGTGTTTCATTTATTACTGATTTGATGTCTTTTCATTCAATATTTCATTTATTGCCTGAATAAACTCTGTGGGTACCTGCCTGCTCAGCATTTCCTTTCCTCATCACAGTTTCGAACAAGTTTAGAAATTGACAACTAAGCAAATAGGCAGAAATTAATAAAAGTCATATGATGTCATTAGATAGCTCAAAGGTTCCTGGTTTCCAATTAAATAAGGTCCACGGTTAAAGCAATTATGTAAGGTACACATATTACGTGAGGGACCCCAATTATACAAGGTTCACACGTAGGTACCGCGTTGAGGAAGACCCTGAGCTTGCCACAGAGTGTCAGGAGACGACAGCGAGCTGAGGGGTACGCTCAGAGCGGGGACAAAAGTAAACAGCAGTAAGTGGCCGTGAAGGAGGTTTACCCCCTAACTGTTGTGGGTCAGTAAAAGCCCCAGAAAACCAGCAGAACGTTGCTTTCCGTCTGTCTTTCCAGTGATAGCCTGGAATTGCTGACTGCACAGTAGAGGGTGAGCGTTGACGTGGAACTTATGCTGTTGTTTTGGGAATGAACTACACTTCAATTCAAACGAAAAGTCCTTTGCCTTGAATAATCATGGAAATCACTGAACGAGACACTGTACTTTTTTGTAAAGAATTTGACACGTTTTAAATGACTATCATATTCTTCGGCTTTACAGGAAATTAAGAATCACTGTGTATCCGAGAGAGAGCGGGGCGTGGAAGTGGGAGATGAGGGAAAGGAATGAAAGGGGAAGCATGCATTTGAAATCAAGTGGCGCCAGCCCGGGACCCCACACTTCAAATCTACATAAAGAAAGGGCCTCTGTGTCTGTCTGTTTCCACATCACATGCAATGCCTGCACTGATTGCCTCCAAATTTAGAAAGTACATCTGGGGTGGCTAACCTTAAGATAGCGGCCGCATGGACACACACCATTCACTTGGGGGTTACCGCGAGGGATCCCAGAGAAATACACAGTTGTCCTCCCAAGCAGCTGATAGCAACCAGAGACCTTTTTCATACCCATTGATAAAGAAACGTCAAATATATCAAGAAGCCACAAACAGTATTTTCAAATATAAGTCCCGATTTAAAGACCTAACAGCAGAACTATCTGAACTGCAGCCCATGATTTATGATCTAGAACCTTCTGACATGGGCATTTCTACCTGGCTGCAGGCACTGGTTGATTTAAAGACGGTTAATGATTGTCCAATGCAGTCCAGGGACAACAGCTAGCTCTGAAATCCACCCCACACGCCACCGCTGGTGCTTCGGAAGCAGCCCACACTCCACGGCCACCACTGTTCCTTCCATTCGTCAAACACTCTGCACCCATGTTAGGTGTCCTCCCACAGGACACAGCCAGTGTGGCCAGGAGAAGTGAGATTGCAGCCGACGGGAAACATCGTTTGGTTAATGTGCAACAGGTTCTCTGGGACAGAACCAACCTTTGTCACCACTGCATCCTCGGGCCTAGGACAACGCTTAGCTCACAGTGCCATTCGGTACAAATTTGTCAACTGGCCGTCCTCGGAGACCTCACTCCCACGTTCCAAAGCTCTCCAGTTAGAGCAGCAGTAACCACAGCAGCTAACATTGATTGGAGGTGTATTTTGTCCCAGACACCATGCTGAACACTCTACTGACATTACCCCATAGAACACCTCAACAGCACGATGAGATTGCGACCATTATTTCAATCTTTCACGTGAAGAAACTCAGGGGCCAGACGATTCAAGCACATGTCCACTGCCCCCTGCCAGTAGGTGGCAGAGCCGGGATTCGAACCCAGATCAACCGCCGCCTTGTTTGGAGGCCCCTCACGATAACGTTTCATTCTTATTTTTGTTCTGGACATCCAGAGGCCCACAGTAACCCCGGATGCTCCTTTGTGGGGGAGCATCTTTGAAATGCCCCTGCAGCAGCTTCCTTTGAGGACCTTGGCATTTTCTCATTCGGAACTTTGCAAGTCATTTCGAGAAGGATAAATAGTTTGTGGTTCGTGCCCTCCAGGAGTCACAGGCTGCACCAGGGGGCAGAGGAAGAGACATAATGGCAAGACAGCGTGGCATTGAAACAGACTTCCACTGAACACTGCCAAGCTGGCGTCACCAAGCGAGGCACTCAGCAGGGTGTGGGGACACTGCACATCCTGCCCGCTAGCGGCTTACAACCTGTCTGCCCCCAAACAGCCTAGAAGTGGGTAGCCCACCCTTGAGCCCAATGGCAGGGTCAAGACCAAATGTGCTAGAGGCGTGCAGATGGGGTGAGATCACTATGGGTTGAGGTCATCGCCATTCTCTGGGAGATGAAAGCAAAAACAGCCCTGACAGATGCCCTGAGTGTCCGTGTCATCTCTAAGTATTTCCCTGGGGATGGTTATTTAGGGGAACTGGGATGGTAATGCTTGCTGTGGTCACATCTGTACAGCAGCCGCAGGCTGAGGGCTCCCCGGGGCTGCCTCCAAGCTTCACAGTTCCACTTTGGTTAGAAACCCCGGGAGGCCATCATCTCGGCCAAGGGTGCACAAGGCTGGCCCCCGGTTAGTGGGGGCTGCTGTGGGTCAGCGAGGTCGGCGAAACTTCCCGAACTTGGCTGACTTTGAACAAGACGTAGGAGCTGTTTTAATGCTCCAAAGGGGAACTTTCAGTGAAAATAGCCTGCACATCTTTCTCCAGAAGGGCTACAGGGGCACGCCCACTTCTCCGAGCCCTGACCACGGCTCTGGGGAGTTCTTCCAGCCTTCCCTGAACCAATTTCCCAAAGTGCTCTCTAATTAATGCCTCCCAGAAGAGATCCTCTCCTTGTCACAGAGCAGAGAAAAATAAAAGCATTCCTGCAAACGTTTTATACCCTGGGCAGAGCAGATTCCTTTTAGCCAGCCCAAATCAAGTGCCGTGAGGTGAGTAATAATAGAGACCAATATTTTTCAGGACAGCCTGTCAAAGGCCCTTCTAGGATGTTTCTCTCTTTTTAACCACAGAAGCAGAGTCAACATAAAGTTTGCAGGAGACATTATCGCTATGAATAGAACAGTTTGGGGGGTTCCTATGGAATTTCTGCAAGAGAAGAGCTGGTTTAGCCTGTGTAGCACCTGGCACGCAGTCTCTCAAGTATAATCTGTTTCTACACAACGCGTGGATTTATTCACTCACTCAGCAAATATTTATCAAGCACCTGCTAAATGCAAGACACTTGGATAGATGCTGGAGGGAAAATATGAAATCCCTGCCCTCATGGAACTTGCATTCTTGTGGGAGAAACAGACACAAATAAAATAATAAGATACGTCTGTTAAATATACTACGATTTGTGATAGATGCTGTGCAAAAAACAGAAACAAGAAGTGACCAATATGAAGGGAAATGTGTATTTTGGGTTCAGGCTCAAGAAGGACCTCCCTAGGAAAGGAACATTCATACTGCATTCAGAAAGCAGCCAGCCTTGCAAAGGGCAGGGGAAAAGCTTTCAGGCACGAGGAATAGCTTGTGCAAATGTCCTGCGGCAGAATGGAGCACGACTGAATTGGTGAAGCTGAGAGAGAAGCAGTGGGGCTGCAGTATGATGAGCGGGGGGGTGAAGGGATTGAAGGAATGGGCAGGGGCCAAACCAGGTGCTCCATGCTCTGAAGATGGACTCTCTTCTCTGAGCTTCTGCCTGGCTTCCCTCAGCAATTCATCAGGACAGACCAGTGCCTGACTCCTCCCCCTCTCCCCTACCTAGCACCCCAGGAACACTATCCTGACGCTTCAAAAGAAAAACCAACACACTCTGCCCACCCTCTGCTTTGTTCCTGCAGCTTCTGCAGTGATGAAGGAGAAGGCTCCATAAAGAGAGCGTGGGTGATGTTCCCCCAGTGTGAATTCTTCCCACCCCATCGAGCCAACCCCGGGGTGGCTGCACTCAGTATGCTGCCACGGTCGTTGATAATAATTGTTGCATTAATTGGTGCTGTCCGGACCAGACAGACGTAAAAGATCCCACTGTGTCCAATAATTAATGTTTTTCCCTCACTGCAACGCCATTAATAAGGGGCTCTTCCAAGAAACAAGTAATTGGCTGGTTGGGCGTCATTAGGGTATTTATAGATAAGCTTTGGTCTGGAGACATAGAAGAAAGCTGATTATGTTTATTTAGACTCTATTATCTATTGCTAATGTGTTATCCTGCGTTCCCATCGTCCCCATTCTCCGGTTCCTAATGACACGGGGCACACTTACAACGTGATTTCAGTGACCTCAGCGCGGCTTTCTCTCCGCTGCAGGCAGGCGAGGCTGTTCACGAGTTCCCTCGCCCCCGCTCATCCACCAGAACCTTCCCTTTCTGCTGAGAAATTGAGAGCCCGGCTCTCGGAAGGACCAGAAAGACAGTTTCTCCTAATTAAACCTCAGAGGAGTGGAAGTTTCTTGGGTTTGTGATGATCTGAAGGGTTTTTGAAAATGTAAATCTGGTTGGGGAAACATTGCTTTGAAAAATCGAGGGAGGCAGAGGCAGCTGGGATTTGAGATGATGTCTCAGTGGTCGCCAGCAACGAAGTCTCAGCGACTGATAGAACCTGGCAGAAACGCACATCTCGCTGGACCAGCAGCTGTGCTCACACGCGCTCTCTGGACCCGGGAAGTGGGCACGCGGCGTGTGGGGCTGGCTGCTCCTTCTCCCAGAAGGCTTTGATCCATTCGTCCTTTGCTAGAATTTTCAGAAGAGATTTCTTACGTTTTTTAAAAAAAGTATAGATATGCACAACAGTATGCGTGTACTTAACACCACTGGATTGTAATAAAAATTATTAAAACAGTAAATTTTATGTCACGTACATTTAACCACAATAACATCATTACTAAGAGACTAAATAGAATAATACAATTCATAAGCAGAATTTAAAACCATAAGGAAGAACTAGGGTTTGAACTTTGTAACTGTAATATAGCTAATATTAATTTTAGAAACCGAATAAACTTCTAAACGGTCTTTTCTGCACACAAAACTATCCTCAAGTTAATTTTTAAAAACCCTTAAATTAACAGCAAGAATTCAAGACAATTGCTTTGTCAGTTGAATGAGCTGGATCAGTATTCATTTTTACCACTTTCTATGAAATTTATCCACTCCTGGCTGTAGGCTCACATGGATTCCGTAGCTTTTTCTGTGACTCATAAAATAAAGAACCCAGACCCATCTAATAATAAAAAGTATAACTAAATACGTACACACATCGACTCTCTATACACATTAATGTGCTCAATACACGGCCCCATTCACATCTCCCACTGCACTAGATGGTGGGAAAGCGTGGCATTAGGAGTCTGGAGACTGGGTTCCCGTTCAGGCTCTGCCCAGGTCACACGGCACACGGAGGGTAGGAAGACACACAACCTCATTAGGTCTTGGTTTCCACACATGTGAGATAAGGATGCTGCTAGTGCACACTTGGTCTTGGAAGGTGGCTGGAGGCGCTTGGCACATGCAGAGAAGAGGCCCCGTGAATATCCACCTGTCCCCATCTGACCTTGCAGATGTGAAAGCAAGTGACGCGTCTGGTCCCCCTTCCCCAGACGTCTTCTCCGTGAAGGACGCCCTCAGGATCCCTGACCTGCCTCTAGTTTTAAAATAAGCTCCCAGAAAGTTGACCTGTGCATGAATGTGTGATGTAACTTTGCAAATTAAGCGTGCAATCCTTTCAGAAAAACGATGCCCTTTCCTCCCCTTCTCCCCACCACTGGGACCAGGTAATTTGCGGGCACATCTGTTGCAGGTGTTGGGGAATACTCTTGGAGATATTCTTAGATCCTGGCCTGGGGTCTAAAGGGTGAGAGGCTGGCTCCTGGGACAAGGTGATGCCTGTGGCATTGGTCGGGTAACAGGAGTGAGCAGGGCTGGGCCTGGGCAGGTGGCCAGGGTTAGTAGGTAGATCAGTAAACAGGGAAGCCACAAGAACTAGGACTGCATCAGGGGCAGGAACAGGAGGCAGGCACCCTAACCCAAACATACACATACCCCGCATTCATCAGATACCACTTAGCAGATATTACCTGGCCCAGGTGAGCGACTTAACCCCACTCGGCCTCAGCAATCTCATTTCAAGGGAGGAGTACAGACGTGCTTAGCTCCTGGGCTGAGGCTGTTCTGACTGGCAGCACTTTAATTTGCAGAGTGCCTGCTGGGCACCCAGCATGGTGCTGTGTGCTGGACGGGGAGGGATGGAGGATCAAAGTGAAAAAGAAAAAGAAAAGAGAAAAAATCCAAACCGGGTCAAGATCCACACGAAACATGAGGATCCAGCCTGGTGCTCCTGCCAGACAATATTTTGTGGTGCCCCTTGGCTATTCTGAAACAAAGTTTAGAGGCATATAGTTTGTCTACACACAAGATGTTCTAATCAGCATAACATCTCAACTGTAATATAGAGAGGGGAAAAGAGAAGCAGTTTGTAACAAAACAAGATGCATTTCAATAGGTTGATTCTCTGACATGACTTCCCTAATGAACACAAGGACCTGCGTTTGCGTGTAAGTCGTTGTGAATGCCACAGCCACAAACACAGCCTGACAATGGGCGTGTTGTTTCGGAGACTCAAATACCGAGAGCGAGGTTGCCATGGGTGACATGATTTTCCCAACGTGGTGAACGCTGCTTGGTAACGTTCCAAACAAAACACAGCGCAATCTCCCCTTAATTTGTACATTAGTCCCATTCCTGGACAAGTCGATGTATAGTGGACGCCATGCTGAAACTTCCTTCTGTTTATGTGCATAAGAGAGCCACGTCCAGGCTCAATCATTAGAAACCAGCTTTTCGCCTACGTGAGTACCCATCAGGACACCCCAAAGTCAGGCAGGACCCAGGACAGTCCATTGTTGTGTGGGACTGTTCCATGGTCTCTTGAAGTCTTGCATCCTTGGTGCCTGCTCCCTGAATTTATGGCATTCCTTCTATCACCACAAATGGACTCTAGAGGACAATATTGCCCCCCTTGGGAACCACGGATCTAGCCCCTGCCTACCTCTCCAACACTGGTCTGGTCCTACTCTCTCCTCGTTCACTGCATTCCCGGCCACACAAGCTTTTCTCCATTCATCCAACACATCAAAGGGCCTTTGCACGTGCTCTACTCTCCACTAGGACCGCTCTTTATGCAGCAGCCTTCTCATCCTTCATGTCGCAGCTCACAGATATTTCCACGAGAGCACCTTTTCCCTGTCACTTGTCTACAGTAACACACACATCCCCCCCCCCCCGACTAGTCTCAGTCACATCACCCCATTCTTGTCCCTCAGGGCACAGGTCGTTGCTGTAATGACCTTTTTCTAGATTGTCTCCCCCACTAGACTGAGGTCAGCAAACTTTTCTGAAAGGGTCAGAGAGCAAATACTTTAGGCTTTGCAGGCCATATGGTCTCTGTCACAACAACTCAACTCTATCACTATAGCTCGAAAGCAGCCATAGACAACATGCAAATAACCGGGCGGGGATGTGCACCAATAAAGTTTTATTTATAAAAACAGGAAGGGCTGGATTCAGCCCAGGGGCAGTAGACTGCTGATCCCCGCACTAGACTATAAGCTCCTCCGTCTCTGTCTGTTTACTCTTGAAGGCCTCCGGTCTAGCACAGTCTAAGGCATACAGTGAGAGCTGAATGAGTGTGTGTTGAAGAGATGAGTTTGTTGTCCAGGTAGAAAGAGGAACAATGGAAAACAGAGAAAGACCTACCAATTCTTGGCACCAGGGAAGCGTTTACACGTTGGTTGCATACCCAGCACTGCAAGTCTTGAGAAGGGATGGCAGAAGAATTCAGGGAGAGCTTCCTGCAGGAAGTGGCCCTGAACAGCAGCTGAGGAAAGAGGGGAGTTGGAGCACGGGAGTCATGGCAGTCACTTGTTCAATCATTAATTCATTCCCTCATTCAAGGGACTCTTGCACAGTGTCCTATCAGATGCTGTCAACACAAAGATGAACACACCGTGCCACCAGGGAAGGACGAATCTGATCCTGTTCTCAGGACAGTCTAGGGATTTCAAGGATTCTGCGGCCCAGTCAGACTTCTGGGTGCCTGATGCATAGGAGAGACCAGGGTCACATCTGAGCATGACTCAGTAGGGCCCCAGCTGGACCTTCACCCCACCAGCCATCTACAGCATCCAACCCCACTCTGCCATGCCTGTGAAATCAGTGTGCAGCCTCCAACCCCACCCAGCTGCAGGGCCCACCCTGATCACAGCCTGCTGTTGGCCCCTCCACCACCCAGTGGCATAATCCTGCGCTTTTCCCAGGATGGGGTGCCGTAAGGGTGGGTCTTCTGCTGGAGGCTGGGGGCATTTGAGCAGTGGCGCCCCCGGCCATCAGAGCCCACAGCACACGTTGCCAAGTAACTGGGCAGGGGCGGCCCAGCAGCGTGATAGGCATCTTGAGACCATGAGTGATGATTTTTTGGTTTTTTAAGAAGTTATTTGAAATTCTTTTTTAAAAAAGACTCCAGGGTATCCACACTCTTCCCTGCAAAGCTCGAGGCCTCACACCTCCTCCAGACCTCAGCCCCGCCTCTCTTTCTCTGCCCTGCCTTCTGGGAAACTCACAGCCAAATCCGCAGCCCTCAGCCCCCAAGGCCTCGCGGTGGACGTGGTGCGCCATAAGTCTCCACTCCAGAGGATTTGGCTCCTTATTGCCCTTTCCATTGGATTTCCTGTCTATTTTTGAAGCTATAATGGATGCATCTCCACAGGCCAACTCAAGTCCTTTCAGGGGTGAGCTAAGCTCCCTTTGCATACACACAAAAAAAGCTGCAGAACGCTCTCCCTATCTCCCACCCCCTTCACCCCTGAACTCGTCTTATTAATATTGAGCTTAATTGTTTTGAAGTTTAGTTTCATTTAAACAGTCCAATTTATTCTTAGCATTCATAAATAATACATTTTCTATCTGCAAAGGAGGGGTAAGAATAGATAAACTGATTTCTCAACACAGTATTGATAACAAACAAACAAGAAAACATTCCCTACAGGAAGGAACGCAATGTCATGACCTTCTTCTTGTCTTAATCCTGGCTCTGTCCCCTTGTGGTGACCTTGATTGAGTGCGCAACGAGGGGCAGGCCCTAGTACGTCTGCACGGACACCATGAGAGCTGGGGGCTGTGGCCCAAAAGCTAGTAAGGGTCACAGACGAAAAAAGTCCCAAAGGGCTGCTCTTAGTGGAGGGACTAAGCGCCAGGCTTTGGGATCAGAGAACCCTTCATTCATTCCTCTGCTTCTTGGCTCATTCAATAAATCAAGTACCTTTTGGGGTCAGGCAGCACGCTGAGCCCTGTGGAAACAGATGAACAAGACTGGACCTAAGCGCACAGCGTAGGGAGAGCACAAGAAGCGAGGGAGCTGCCAAGTACAAGGTCATTCCAAACTGTGCTAATGCAACAGGGAGCAGTGGGGGTGGGGGAGTGGACACATTAGGGAAGGCCTCTCAGAGGAGGTGACATCTGAGCCGGCCAGGAGAAGGGCAGGGGAAGCAGAAGTCAAGGGTCCAACAGTGAAAGTCCAGAAGAGGAAAGAAGGCGGACGTGGAGGACGCAGAGGCGTAGAGGCCAGTAAGTTTCCCGCCTCTCCTGGGGGGTTTAGGGCGGAAAGGCAGCCTTCAGGAAGGCTGGGAAACTGTAGAGTGCCCGCAAATGTGCCTATGGGGACAAGACAGTGTCACTCCCCTCACAGAGAGTGGCAGAAGAGGACAAAACACTGATCCTGATAGTGGAAGAACGAAAACAAAGAACAGACAGACAGTGTGGGTGAGAAACGAGGCAGAGACGCTCGTTCCTAAAACAAGCCAGGGGCCCTCCTGCAAGCAGGCGCTGCTAAGATGCGAAACCCAGGGGGCCGTCAGTCAGCACCTTCAGTTCCAAGGGTCCGGTCCCTTACAGACCTTTCTGAGGGCCCCAGGCCTCTGCACAAGGCCCAAGCCTGGTGGCACCGTGTCATTTACGGCGCTGCCCAGAGGACCACGATGCCATGTTGAGAATCACCGATGATCTTTTCTTAGCTGACAAGTGACAGCTCTTCCCTCCCCACACCTGTCTGGAGATAACGCTGTTCTGGGCTGGCCTCAGAGAAGAGACAAGCCCACTCGATAAACAGCAAGGGCTTCTCCCCTCATCAATGAGCGGGTGATGCTCTCCGATGCTTCAGAAAAGATTCACCCAGGCCAGCTATCCAGGGGAGCTCATTTGGGGCCTGCTGGCGACGTCTGAACACCAGGATCACGCAGCGACAAGCGGGGAAGGCTCCAAACTCTACCTCGCCATCTTTTTAATGAGTAAAACCCTCTGGCTGCTGCCAGGGCCCTCGGAGACCAGCTATTAATGAGCGCTTAGAATAGACTGTGCCTGTTTTATACGTGTACGGTGGCCTGGGAGAGACACTTCAATTTCCATTTTACATCTGCTGCCGTGTTCAAGTGTCTCCTTAAGGGCAGGAAAACACTTGGCAAATTTTCTCTTTAAAAAGACATGTTCAAAGAGAGCATTCCCTCCCCACAGACACATTCTATATGTGAGCGCTTTTCAATTTTCAAAGTATATATTTAGATTATGTATATGAAAACCTGAGGATGCTGGGAGGCAGTGGGGCCTCAGCTGCACACACAGCTCTTCCCACCTCTTGGGGCCGCGTAACGAGGGCTTTCTGGTTTTGTCCTCAGAGTCAGTGGCTTCCTTCACTGAGATGAAGACGGGCACAGGGCATGGAGACAGCCTGTGTTTGGTTCCTATTGACCGGCCTCAGTCCTAGCCCGCAGACCACGTGGGTCACAACTTGAGGAGTAACACTATTTCCACGGAGACTTCCTATACAGCGTGTGACCTGAGATTCAGGAAAGGGGGCTGGACCGAGGTGTGAGCCACCTGGGGCCCAGAAAGGAGGCGTGACTGGCCCAAACCCAGACGGGGGTCAGGTGACGGGGCTAGCTTCCCGCGGCAACTTTGCAGGGGTCTTTCCAAGACTGGAGGAGGGTCTTGAGTGGAGGAGAGGGAAGAGGAGGAGGTAGAGATGAGAAAGGAGTTTAGGAGACAGCAGATGCTGGGAGGTCTTGAGGACACCCCTGTTGTCCCCAGGAGCTACGTCTGCAATGGGGAGGGTGGAGATAGGGACCGCATGAAGTGGCCTTGTGGTGTAGGGGAAAGCACAGCCTCAGGCTCTTGCACTTACCAGCTTCTTAGTCAGCTCGGGCGCTACAACAAAAGTACCAGAGACGGGGCGCTCAAACGGCAGACGAGAATTTCTCGCCATTCTGGAGGCTGCAAGCTGAGATCAGGCTGTGGTGTGATCGGCTCACAATGAGAGCCCTCCTCCTGGCTCGCAGATGGCCGCTTCTCACTGTGTCCTGACATGGCAGCGAGAGAGCTCTGCAATCTTCGTCCTCTTATCGAGGCACCAGTCCCATCATGGGGGCTCCGCCCTCATGACCTCATCTAAACCTAGTGACCTCCCAGAGGCGCCACCTCCAAATACCGTCACATTGCAGGTTAGGACTGCAACATGCGAATTTGGGAGGGACACAAACACTTAGTCCATAGCACCAGCTGTGTGATCATGGGCAAGCTGCTTAGCCTCTCTGGGCCTCCACTTCTCATCTGTAAAATGGGATCATAATCCCTCTGCCTGCAAGCATGTTGTGAGGAGGACGTGACCTTCCACATGCACAGTGCCTGGTGCAAGGCAGAGCAGGCTCAGGGGTAACCCTCAGAATCCTCCAGAACAGGAAGCCCATCCTCCAATCGACCTCAGAAGACCCGCTGGATAAACATGTCATGAACAGAAAAAATCCAGATAAAATAAAACTTATCCCTATTTTGAAAGGGGACAATGTGGGATGAAAGCCACTGACAGTGCGAATTGCCGCTGATTCCATCACCGTGGCCATCCCTGGAACACACAGCACCAGAAAGCTCAGTGGTCCAACCCTTGCCCTGTGGCACCCCAGGGCGTTGCCAATTATCTCACAGGGTGACACCAAACTCTGACCAAAGCTAACCCGAGTTTTCCCGATTCAAAATGCCACCATTCTCAGCTAACAGCACTTTGGCAAGTGGGAGAGGTGCCACAGGGCCACGCTGTGGCAGAGACGGCCTACTGTTCTCTCATCCTCCCGTACTCATGAGCCTCTATATATTTTTTTTTTTTAAGATTTTATTTTTTCCTTTTTCTCCCCAAAGCCCCCCGGTACATAGTTGTGTATTCTTCGTTGTGGGTTCTTCTAGTTGTGGCATGTGGGACACTGCCTCAACGTGGTCTGATGAGCAGCGCCATGTCCGCGCCCAGGATTCGAACTAACGAAACACTGGGCCGCCTGCAGCGGAGCACGCGAACTTAACCACTCGGCCACGGGGCCAGCTCCGAGCCTCTATATTCTTGAGACAGCAAGGTGCCCAGTTAAAGACTTTCGTTCCCGGCCTCTCTTGTAGACAGGTGTGGCCATGTGACTAAGTTCTGGCCACTGAAACTAGAGAAACTTACAGGGAAGGACTTCTGGGAAGATTCTTGGAAAGGGAGAAAAGACAACTGAAGAAAAATCCTTTTGCTTTACCAACTTCCTCCTTCTTGCTGGCTGGAATGTGGACACAACGGCCGGAGCTGCAACAGGCATCTTGAAACACTGAGGACAGAAGCCAAATGTTGGGAATGGCAGAGCAGGAGGAGAGATGGCCCTGGGCCCCAGATGATGGTGAAGCTACCACACCAGCCTACCTAGGACTTCTTGTACATCAGAGAGGAAACCTGTATGCAATTAGGCCACTGTTATTTGAGTTTACTGTCAGGTGCAGCTGGACCTAATCCTAATATTTGTCCTTTGTTACTGGAGGCTGGTGACTGTGTGAAATAGGAGCTCTGGGTGCCTGGCTACCAACCCATTCTTGGAAGGAGACACGGGTGGGAGGTGGGAGGAAGGGGGCAGAACGTCATGGTGCAGGATGAGGGTCCACACCACCTTCCCACTAGTGCCCACCAATCCACCAATTTTGGCTAGTGCTAGACCCCAGATGAGTGATCCGTCTCTCCCTGTTTCACCTTCTAGACACCTCCAGCCTTAGCCAAAATCTAATTGGGGGGTGGAGGGGGGGCCCGCGCTGCAACAGGAAAAGGGCAGAAGTCAAAATGAACCCTGGTTCTAGTCCTATCTCTGACTCCTACCAGCTGTGTGACTTTGGGCAAAACACTTAATCCTTGAGTCTCGGTTTCCTCCTCTGAAAAATAGGCATCACAGTAACACCTGCCTCAAAGGGCTACATGGATAACGCAAATAAAGTGCATGGAATTCAGCCCTCAGGAATGACAGCTGTTCTCATCACAGATGACTTATGAACTGATACTACTGTTTTCAGAGAGAGGTCTTGGGGCAATGGCACGTCCTCTCTCCGTGAACGCAGGAGGTAGCATTGCTCTGTTCTTCCCAGGTAAATCACTTCCCGTGCCACCAAGGTCACTCCCAACTGTCTGAGACCTGGGTAAGATGACAGGACTGGGAGGGAGGGGACCCGGCTCCTGTCACTGGCTTCACCACAGCGGTGTGACCTCAGGCAAGTCGCCACCTCTGTCTGAGCCTCAGTTTCCCCATCTGTGAAATGAGGATGCCAGACTCCACCTCTGAGACCCCTTCCAGCATCAAAGAGCAGCGATCCCGCGAACACAGGGGGCCTGGAGAACCGGATGGAACCGATCCATCCACCTGCTCTATTTGTACCTGCTGTCGACTCTGCCGGCTTCTCGCCCCTGCCATCATTCTCAAATGTTCCTTCCCACTGTACTCCCATCACACCACGAGCCCCATTCAGGAAGAACCATCATTTCTGCAGACACTGAGCCTAGATCTGAGGACCAGGCACGGAGAGATTGGAGAGAGTGGCTTACCTCACTTTACGCAAACCTGATATAAAAACTCAGATGTGCAAACCCAATAAATTGGAAGATTGTTGGTTTGTAAAAGAATCACCTAGAAATAGAAATAAGCTTGCTCATCTGCGTCTTGCTCATGAGAGCCTCTGCATAGATGGAAATCATGCTGACTGCTGGCTCCTGAGCTCGAGGCCTTAACCACGTACTTAACATGTCATGATATATATTTTACTTAAATTAAGGTCACACAGACAATGAATGGTTGAGCCAGGATTCTAACCTAGATTACTAGATTCTGGATTACTGCACCATAATCTTGAGGCCTGAAAGAGAAACAGCACAAGATGGGCCGATGCCAGGCAGTAGGAGAGAATTTCATCCTGGAACCAGCTGCCACTGGGTGGCTGTGTGACCTCAGGGCAGACATGGAATCTCTCTGTGCCTGTGTTTCCTCCAGTATCAAAGGTGGGCTTTGGCAGAGTGATCCTTGCTGGTAGATCTTCAAGCTGCCAGGAAGCCCCCACCCCACTCCGTACTCAGTATACACCAGGGCCTCCAAGGGGAGAGCACATAGCCACGGAAGCAACACCCTGTTTGGGAACCTCTGCATGGGCAGAAGGCTGGGGACCTTGACTGCACACGTCTTCCATTCCCTGCCCACCCCTGGCCATCTCTAGAACCCCATGGGGGCCTCCACTGGGTTTCCAAACACAGGCAGATCTGCTTACAAACCTGAATGCGTAAATCAGCTATTTGGGGTAACTGGGGACCCCTCTACAGATCCCCTCAACTCCCATTCCACTCAGAGACTTTCTCCACCCGCTAGTTCCATGAGGAGGAGGGGCCCCTCACTTGCATCAAGGTTCACCTGGATCAGCCATGCGGTGCCAAATGATGTCACTGCTCCGTGGCATCCCAAGAGACTTTTGCAACATATAGACAGCATTGCTGTAAAAAATTTAACAGGCCAACAATTGACACTCGAACGCTTTTGGATTCACCCATGAATCGGATGCCCACGTGGTGCCAAAAGCATTTATTGTCTCATAATTTGATTTACTTTCTTTCCGTGCTGCTCCCAGTGCCTGCAAGTAAGGGCAAAATGGCTGATGTCTCCAGATGCCACGGAGGCTAATAAAGCTTGCTGTGCTCCCAGCATGCTCTCTGCTGTCAGAAACCAGCAATTAACTTAATAGGGTTCTTGAAATGGAGTCGATCCGGGAAATGTGGCATGTGTTGACACTCTCCCGCTGATCCAGGCAGCCTCCCACCATTGACTTGCAGGGTCTGTTTGCTATTTGAATTATTTAGGAGCTTGTTATGTGAATTAAAAAGCAGCACTTTGCAGCATTAAGTCTAATATTTTATGATCTTCAATTGATTAGGTGGGCTTTCAGGATTACATGGAAAGGTTAAGATAAAACACGCCTCAGACAGGCAGCTTTCGCCAGTCTGCTCTGCTTTTCAAAAACCTACGGGAAAACCCAAAAGGAGCCTGCCTCCCTTTTCCCCTCCAAGTGCAGCTTCGGGAACCGGTTTTCGGACCATCAGAGAGCTTTCCCGCCCTGAGGATTCCAGGCACCTGGGTTCTCAGGCCCAAAGGAGGCTGCACCCCCATTTGTCTACCTTTCTTTTGTCTTTTTTTTGGCACAAAGATGCCACTGATGATGTGGTGCCCAGAGGGACCGCATTCCAAGCCTGGGCCTGCACAGGGAAAACCCTGATGCAGACTCCCAGCCACTCATTTGGACCTAGATGGGGCCCTGTGCCGTGCCCGCCCGTGGCCAAGGGTGCGTGTAGCACACGCCCCACACAGCAGGAACCTTACAGACCGCCAAGCTCCAGGGGCCTCCCTCTGCCGTGAGTGCCAGTTCATGCTTTCTTGCCCTGCCGGCTGCCACCACCCTCTCCCCCCGCCTATGACAATAGCCTAGCTTCTCCCATCACTTCTGTTCCAACCCCCTCTACACTGTGCAGCCAAAAGGATCTTTCTAAAACCCAGCTCTGGCTATGACATGCCCCTCCTCAAAAACCTTCAATGGCTCCCCATTGCCTGTTAAGTATATACTTATCAACCTGGCCCCTGCCTCTCTTTCTAGCCTCGTCTTCTATTGCTCCCATAGGAACCAGCCAGACGGAGCTACTTATTATTCTTTAAAAACACCCTCTGTTGTCTCAACTCGCAAGCTTCGCTCAAGGTGTTCACTTGGTGCATCGTTCCCCCCCTTCAGCTACTGAAACTCAACCACCCTTGATAAGGAACAGAGTAAAGAAGTACAGAATATAGAGCTTCCTGCGTTCCAAGCACTTTAAATGTTATCATATAGTCCTCATAATAATCCTGTAAGGTAGGTACTTTTATCGTCTCCATTTTATACCTGGTAAAACTGAGGTTCAGAGAAGTTATTAACACCCCCACGGTCACTCAGCTAGCTGGGATTCAAACCCAGGTAGCAAGTCCACTCAAGTCATCTCAAGTCCACTTCTTTGGCAAAGGTCCCCTGCCTCTGCTGGGGCGCCCTCTTTCCCCTCAGAGGTTCGCGGCATCCACCTTTCCCTGGCCCTGACTGGTGCAGCCTGCAGGCGGAGGGACATGGCTCTCTTCTCTCCCAGGATGCCAGTGCCCTGGGACAGTCTGGGCCTCCCTTGTCTCGTCCCAGGGCTTAGGACCAGAGTTTGCACGTAGCAGGGGTTGTCGGGAGCAGGCTGTCAACTTGACCTCAGGATGGCTCCCCACCCAAAAGTCACTGCCCCCAAAAGAGCATTCACCGGGTGCCTACGGCACTTTCCCAGCGGCAGAAGGAGGCACTGCACGTGCCGAGTAAGCGAAGGGCAAGCTCTCAAGGAAGAGCGACTCGAATCTGAACTCGGGCACCACTTCTTTTAACCATGAAACCTTGGGGAATCGAGTTAATTAACCTCCCTGAGCCTTGGTTTTCTCACCTGTGAAATGGAATAGCGCTCCCCACTCCATAAGGAAAACTATCTAAATTAAATGCATTAATTCATCAAAAGCACTTAGGGTACATGGCCCCTAGCACACCTAAGGGCTTAGGAAAAGTCAGCTGTTGTTACCACCGGACTCACCCCCATGGGAGTCTCCAACTCGCCTCCTGCAGCTCTGGGCCCCGGGGCCTAGCATCTCTACACCCCACTTCCTCACCTGGGACATGGGTTACTTAAAACTCACCTCCTAGGATTATGGGAAAGGATTTCATGAAATAGCAGAAGGGCCTGGAGCAGCACAGGCATCCAATATATTAATAATAATATACAATTTTTCAAATTAATATAAACTTCACCCAAGCTGAGGATTTTTATCTTTTCCAGAACACCATAAAAATTGCCCCTGATGCCTGAAATCAACAAACTTGTGCAAAACAAGTGATATCTTCCACCCCCCCAACCCCATGGTGGGCTCTGAGGGGAAAGTGGATGGATGCCACACAGCCCCGGCCTCCAGGGGGCGCTCGATTTCATGGGGGAGGCAGCGCTGAAAGAGCCGATTTCCCCCAAGGCAGAAGTGGGAGAGGGCTGCATGAGGGCAGGGGCGGGGGTGGCAATGAGCAAAGTCTGTACTCGGAGCTCAGCAGGGAGGAGCTGCTGCCCCATCCTCTGCCCCATCCTGTGACCTGTGATCCGTCAGACCCGTTGGTCGTGCCATGGGGATGCCAGCAAGCGCTTGGCAGCTGCACGCGGTATGGCAGAGAGTGTCTGTGTGATTGTGATGCCTTCCTAGGAGAACTTGGCCCCCAGAGGCAAGGCTGTCACTAAAATCCCTCAGGTAAGGAATTGTCTTCAGAACCCCTCTGTTGCAGAGAGGCCCCAAAGCCAGGAAATTGCTCTCAGAAATCCTCTTGCCAGCATCCATTGCGACTGCTGAGCTCTGTGGGTCCCATTCCCAGCTCTGTCACTTCCTAGCCCTGAGACCTTGGGCAAGCTGCCGTACCTTTCGCCATCTCATCTATAAAACGGGGGTGATGTTACTTTCTACCCCCTAGGGTGCTGTGAGGCTTTAAAGAGCTAATAACAGGTGTAAAGCAATTAGAACAAGGCAGGTGTATAGCAAGAACCATCACGTGTTACTACTGATACCCTGGGCAGGCAACCACCCCCACCCACCTACCTCTGTGTCCTTCTGATGCTCTGTGCCCTTGGACCGCCAGGGCTGTATCTTGTCCATCTTGGAAACTAAGCCAGAGGGAGAGTGCAGTGTGGTGGTTAGGACTGCAGGCTCTGGTTTGATGGTCAGACCCCGTCACTTCGTGGCTATGTAACTTCGTCAAGCTCTGTGTCTGCTCTGAGCCTGTTTCCTCCTGCACAAAAGGGGATAATAATAGAAGCTATTTCATAGAGATGTGAGTGTTTCATTAAGTGATGTAACCCACAAGAAGCACGTAGAACAGCTCCTGGCACATGGGAAGTGCTAAACCAGTGTGAGCTATTATTGTATCTACGGCCCCAGCACCCATCGCTGTGCCCCATCCAGTGGTGCTAAGCAACTGGTTGTGGATCCGTGAATGAGCTGACTATTTATATTTCACGTTCTCTGGATGGCCAGAGGTCTTCTTCAAATTTTCTCCCAAAGATAGGACCCTGGGACAGGAGTTGGCCACCGAGGATGTCATGTATCCGAGATACTCACTGTTTATAATGACCTCACTGAGTAAATAGTGTGAGATGGGGAGCCAGGTCTTCCAGAAATACTCTGTCCCTGGCTCTGGCCCCGGCACGGAGACACAGTGACCCTAGCCAGTTGACTCATCTCTCCACCATGAGCTGGGCTGCTGAGACAGCCCCACCCAGCCTCTCTCGCCTGGCCTTGCTGGCTCCTTCAGATGGTCTGGCAAGCCCAGCCGGAGCCAGTCTAAAGCAGCTGGCTCTGGGGAGGAGGAAAAGCAGGTGTGAATCTGTGATTAATGCCAAAGAGGGGCAATCAAAGGAATAGAAAAGCTCTGGCAAGGGAGGTTGAGGACAAAAGGCCAGTGCCGTATGATGTCACTGGAGAGCAGGGGGAGGGGGGTGGGCGAGAGGGACATTGAAGGGCAGGTAGAATGAAGGTGGGCATTACTGTGCTGTGGGGTGGAAATCTACAGGGTTCCGGGACCCAGACTGGCCTGGAGCCACCACCACCCTCAACTAAGAAAGAAATCAAGAGTAGGGAGGAAATCCAGAAGTCCTCTCTATCACCTCCCAGGATCAGGGAGCCATGGGGAGAGCTCCGAGAGACTGGCTCCAGCCTCATGGTCAAAACTGGTCAGGGCAGAAAGATGGTGGCATTGAGACAAGTCTCCAGTTGTCTGGCACCCTTCTTGAGAACCTAGATCTCTTTAGAAAATAATTGGTTTTTTAAATTTTGAAAATATAATTTCCATGCTGACGATTTCACTTCTTGAACGACAGGCCTAGGCACTTAGAAATGATGTGGTTCAACCACTTTGATGTACAGGTCAGAGGATGTGACTCCGTTCATCCCTCCTACGGTATTTACTGAGCACCTGCTACAGCGCTGATCAAGGTGCTGGGACCCACAGAGAACAAGACGACCGAGGTCCTCATTCTCATGGAACTTACATTTTTGGGGAGGAGACAGAGAATAAACACTAAGGGAACAGAGAAAAGCATTCAGATCAGGATAAATATTAGGAAGAAAACAAAGAGCTTTGTGATAGTCATGGGGGGAAGAGCCAGGTGTCACGAAGATGTATCTCAGGGGTGACAGCTGAGGCCTGAAGCAGAAGCTAGGACAGGAGCACCGGAAGAGCTCTGCCTGCAAAGGCCCTGAGGCAGGGACTCAGTTAAGGAGGTTCCAGAAAAGGGACAGGTGTACATGTACGGGGCTGAGGCAGAGTGAGCCTGCTGTCATTTGAGGGCACTTTACTGCATGCCAGGCACTGTTCTAAGCACTTTACTGGTTGCTCATTAAATACCCAGAAGGACCCTCAAAGGTCGGGTACCATTCTTAACTCCATTTGAGTTGTGGAAACTGACGCCAGAGAGGTTAAGTAACCTGCCCAAAGTTACCCACTGAGGACAGGACGTGCAGGATTCCATCCCTGGAATTCCGATTCCATCCCTGGAATTCCGAATCCAGAGCCCACTGGAGCAGATTCCAGGCAAAAGCTCCACGACACAGCTGCTGTGAGCCTCGGATCTGGTCACACAGTATGCGAGTGGTCAGCTCAATGATTATCGAGCTCCTACTGTGTGCCAGGTGCCGAGCCCCATCCCCAAACCCCTTCCTGCGTGCCAGGCTGCCTGCAGTGCGCCTGGTGAGGGGACATGCCCTCTCAGGCGACCCCTGCCTTCCCCGTCCACCTCTCTGGCCTCCCCCAGTGACTCCCTTCCGACCCGGGCTTCACTGGTTTGGGAGTGACGCTGGCGCTCTGGGTGAGAAGCGGCTCCGGTCTCTGGTCCTCGGACCCCAGGCGCGCCAAGGGACCCGTGGAGCCCAGCCACCACGCGCGCGCTCAGACGGGGCTCGCAGAGAGGCCACCCGTCACCCGCCCCGCCTCCAGCGCGCCTTTCGCTCACCGGAGACCCCTCCTTCGGGAGCCTTCTGGGGTGTCTCTCAGGGAGGCGAGCGTGGCCAGGTTAACCTACTATCAAAGCGCCCAGGACCACCCGCCCGCCCTAGGAATCATTTCTGTCGTCAGCTCGGCCGCGCATGTCCAGCGCCATAAGCCCCTGGTGCCCCCGGTGCCCCCGGAGACCACGCGGTGGGCGCCCGGCCCGTAGCGCGCAGACGCTGACCCCTGCGGGCACCTCGGCTCTGGGCGAGCCCGGGCTCCGCGACCCCCGCGCCGAGACACCCGAACGTTCCATCCCCCGAACCTCGGCGACCCAAGGATTCCCAGTCTCTTGGTGGCGCGGCCTGATTGGCAGATCTCCCCTTGGCAGGGGTGGGGGGCCGGGGGAGGGCTCTTGTGCACAATTGCTGTTTTTACTCCTGCCATCATTAATTCAACTATTGACAGAGCAAGGAGGGTCTGCCGCGCGGCTTTGTGTCACGCACTCACTGTAATTTACTTGAAAAGAATTAAATCACAATTACCTGCCATTCGTTTTGCATAAAACGACCCGTGAGGAGCCTGCAATCTCGGAGTGCTTGAAAGGACAACAGCCCCATTGTTGCCACATTAGAACAATATTTCTCCATTTGAAACTTAAAACATTCGAATTAGCAGCTTTGTTTGACTACGGTGGCCCACAGATAGGCAAGACTGACACCCATCCCGGACTGCAGACATTACAGTTAACCAGCGCAATTTTCGTTCAAGTCTAGACGGATCTTTTACAATCGTTGCATTTCTTGTACAAATGTACCTCTCAAATGTTGGAAAGGACAACATAATCTTTTATCTGTTACCTAGCCAGGTCGATAAATTATCTAAATGCCATGAAAATTCCTCCTAAAATCAGAGCAAACTGTAATTAACTCACTTGAGATTTGTTTAAACGTCCAAAGAAATCACACGGCTTCTCAAATAAAGTTACTTCTGTTCTCATTTTCTCGCCTTTCAGATGTGGTCCGTCAGGCAAATATAACTGATTAGCTTTTACACCAAGCTTTTAAAAGTGTATTTAAAATATTCAGTTCTGCAAAATTACATCACTGTGAACCAGTGTGTTCAGCAAATTTGAAACCAGGCTGGTTTTTTAACAACTTCTGTAAAAGTAAACTGCTGCTTTGAGTGAGCCGTAGTTTCCACTCACGTTAATGGTTTTTCAGTAACAAAATGTAACTGTGCAATCAAGCTTGAGTATTAGAAAGAACCCAGTTACTAATGGTAAATACCCTTGAAGGACCAGGAAAAACGCCAAATAAAAAAATATAGTTGGTAACACTGGGAGTTGTGCGCAGTGAAGTAATGTGTCATAGCAACATGATGCATATGAAAATAAAAAGAAGTGACAGAAAGGAAGGCTGAAAATATAAAAGATGAAGGAATGGAGGTAGGATTTTAAAAATCTGAGTGGTAAAAAGCAAGCTGAAATGCGGATTGAGTGCAGCAAATAATTAAAACATGAAATAAGAAAACCCAATAACCTAGGAAAGCAAATGAGAGAAGTAAACATGCATTTGCTATTTTTAACAGTGGACGTTGCTAATTTTAAAAAGTGCCATTTAATGATTGAAATGCTATTCATATTTTAAGAAGTTTCTTTTTTAAGAAAGAGTGAAGGCTGTCAGCTAATTTTTTTTTTTAATGAATAGCCTTTTCCTTTAAAGAAAAAAATATTTTATTGTCTGCTCCCTTTTATTTTTTGGAATGAGTGTGAAAATTAAGATGTTTAATTTTATTTTTGGTGACTTTAAATTTTTTTAAGTAATTTTCCCTGTATTCTTTTAGGAGAGAATAAACGTTTTGCTTCGGCACAAGACAAATTACACGTGGAGTAAACCAAGGACTCAACTCTGTTTTCATGACTGGTTTTTTGAACAATAATCCATAGAGGCGGGAGAGGAAGGGATTCATGCAGCAAATGAAACAAAGTCCCTGATGTCTATTTCTATTCTGATAGCACCTCCTGGAATATCGGCAACATTTTAAGTTCCAGCCTAAGCCATGAATTCCTTCAGAACAAATCAAATGTCTTTAAAGAATATTTCTGTTTGAAAAGGAATTAAGCCCTCCTGAAAGAATTTTAAAGGTTGTGATATTCACAGTCTGATAAAGCAGTACCTTTAATGAAATTCTAATTAGCAATTTCATGCACTTTGCTATTAGTCATATCAGATTAGTGCACATTTTCACAGCCTTCCTCTAATTAAGTGCACTTATTCCAAGTTTCAAACACTTTCCTTATAAGATGAAAACTGTGCTGAAATGTTATTTAGTAAACAGAGGAAGTGTGAAAGTGTAGGTGTGCGTTTGTACAGGGGCAGACATTTTTAACTGTCTACAAATTTTTTTATATTTAAGTTGGTGAACTCAGGTTTTCATCCCTGCTTTCTTGTATTCTCAGTGTTTGCCTGGTATTTCTAGAGGATGTATTCAAATCCTTAGCCCAAGTGCACATCATGTGTATTTCTGCTTAAAACATATTTTCTGTATGTGTATAAATGTAGCAGGATTTTTTCTTAAAACATCTTTTCTGTGTGTATATTATGTCTATGTTTGTGCATGTGTATATATATATTGAGAGAAAGAGAAACTATACAATATACAATAGTTAGTTTTTAAAATCTCTGAAAAGCAATGAACAAGCATTTGTCCATATAACATCCTCACCCCTGTCACCTTTTGTAGGCACCTTCTTTCCCTGAAAACAGCAATAAAATTTCATTCGACCTTCTAAATTTCATTCTCAAGCCCCAGCAAGGAGCGGGCAGGTAGCTTCGTGAGCGGATCCATGGGACACAGGACGTCTTCCTTCGTTTCAGACTCGGCTTCCCCGCGGCCAGAGCCCAGCAGTCAAGCCAGTCATTTCCAGGCGAAGCAGGACCTACCCTGGGGGCTCACACCCTACAAATCCCTGAATCCTCCATCATCCCTCCTCCCAGCCTCCTAGTGGGCCGCTCCAATTTAGGAGGATTGTATTGTCTGGAAATCAACCTGATCTTATCTGTAGCCTTTTGTCAAGAGGAAATTTTTGTTGCCTGTTTTGCTCAGAGGTTGAAACTTGTAGTATATTAACTAATTGCTTGCATCACTAACACGTGTTCTCTTGTTGGTGTCATTCATTTATACTGTAACATTTTTGACATTTTTAGATTGTCTCTTGGGACTCCTGGGCCTCTTAGCAGTTCCCTCTATGAAGAGTGTTTGCCTAATGATTACTGACTGACATCTCAATAACGAGCAGTAGGAGTTGGGTGCATCTATTGAAGAGTTCGGGGGGGGGGGGGCGGTGTATGTGTGTGTGTGTTTTAATTCATGGTCCACTTTGTCAAGTCATGTGTGAGCCATAATTTAAGCTAATAATTACCAGACATGAATTCAATGAAACATTGGTGTCTACACTTAAAAAAAAACATAGTCCTGAATTTTAATGCATTCAGAAAACGTTTGCCTAGGGCCAGGCTGGGTCCAACACGCATATGGAAGCACTTTAAAAGTGATAAATGATTTGGAATCTACCCTGTCTACTGGTGTGCTTCTCAGGAAAGAAAATTAGAGCTAACAGGTGTTAGATAGGGAGTGCTGGGGCATTTTAATAGAATTGTCAAAATCTTGGTACCAGATGTTGACATTAATGCACACAACTCGGAACGTAATGCCGGGCCGCCATTTAAATGATTATTTGTTTAAATTTCAAGTCGCCCGCAGGAAATCCTTACTCTCCTCAGCACCTTTCTCTACACACCATCTCCTTGCTCTTTCCCCTACGATTTGCATCAAAGTGCAGTGGCTGCTCTGCTCACATATGCATGCCTTAAATAATCCATGCCTGTCAAATTTCATTTTTTCTTTTCAGATCATACTCATCACATCCCCATCCTCGCTAGCCTTGAAGTCCGCCTCAGTGTATTCGTATATGAGAAAAAATGATTTAAATACAGCCAGTTACAGGATAATTAATCTTTGAACTACTCGGTAACTTCAAATGTATATACCAAGTAATCTGCATGAACTTGTAATTACTATGTATTTATACGATATTTTCCATGTAATCACCAAGTCCTTACATGGGTATGTGAGCCTTGTAAATTATGCCGATAGCAGGAAACTAATCTCGCCCACGCCACGTGCAAAAAGCCGGTTCAGGAGCCGCTGGTCTCCACCGCAGTCAGTTAATCGAAGGATCCACAAAGAGTCTATCCTTTAAAGGACACTAGAACGTTAGCCTGCAATAAAGTCCCAACTTTAAGAAATACCAGGGGATTGAGAGATGGGTGAGGTGGGCAGAGAGAGGCTTTCTCATCCAGCTTTCCTACAAGGACTGTGATTGGTTTGGGCCGTTTATTGCTGCTGGAGTTGAAAGGCAATTGGGGAAAAAAATCTCTAGGCGAAATCTGCCAGCAGACCCACAAGCAGCATTCTGCTGAGGCTGGGGGAAGGTCCTGAAATAAATTCCAATGTGAGTTTCAAGAGCGAACCCTGAGGCGGATTTGGTTTGTCATCTTTTTGAAGCCAATTAAAGCAGAGGCAAACTCTCCAGTTTTTCCAAACCGAGCATCTTGTCCCAACTCTCCAAAAGTAACCACCATCACAAACAAACTGTGTGTGTGTGTGTGTGTGTACACGTGTGCACTAGTTTAATGTTTTCAAAAGCCATATTTGTTCAAAAGCAACCATCCAAATAGAAAGGACCCTTCTCCATCCTTGGCAGGTCCTCTCCTTCCCCCTTGACTTGACAAGAAAGGAGGAGGGAACATACAGAGCTGTGGGCTTTGGGGGAGCTACAAGTGGCCACTCAGAACAGAGCAAGGGGACAGGGCAAATCTACCCTGGATTCTGGACATCTGCAGAGTCACAGGCTTTCCTCTTTTCTCAGCCCTGGTTAGAAATAGGAAGAAACCAGGGACAACCCTGGAGGCTCTACCAAGGCCCGCTGCCCCGTGGCTCGCACCCGGAACCTCCCCTGGCTCCCACAAGGCTCCAGGACAATGTCCCCAACCCACTCAGACCTGACGGCTGTGTGGCTTAGCATCCACAAAGCCCTCTTTCTTCAGGGGCTCACCCGTCTAGAACTGCACTGTCCAGTAAGATAACCACTAGCCACAAGTGGCTATGCAACCAATTAAATTTAAAGATTCAGTTTCTTGTTTGCACTAGCCACATTTCACGTGCTCAATATATGGCTAGTGGCCACCCTTTTGGACAGTGCAGATATAGAACGTATTCAAGACTGTTGGTCTGGAACCCTACATAATTCTCTGCTCTCTGTCCTGATGTCTCCCTGCCCAGAGACGCTGGCATATTGGTCTAGGGAATCGAAAGATAAAACCAGAGAGGTTTTCCTGGACTCATGAAGACGCTGCCTTGTCTCAATAAGCCCTCCCCTCGCTGCACCTGGCCTTTCGTGCAGGGCCAAGGTCAGACCCTGGGCTCAGTGTGTTACCCAGAGCTCAGTGTGCCCTCACTGGGATTCCTGTTGGGGAAAAAAAGCCCCAGCCCCCACAGAGCCCTGGGAGACATCTGAGGTCATGGAGGCCTTGAGTGGCTAGCGGTCAGTTCTGCTGGCCAAATGGTGTTTGCATCGTGGAGGCGCCAGCCTTTGCTAGTACAAACCTGGGACGCCGCTCTGCCTTCCAGGGTAAGAAATTTCAGGGTCATTTGCTAGGGAGAAATTCTGGTTGTTCATTATTATTCATTATCTTTCAACATATTTGCCATTTGATTGATAGCATGTACTACTCATTATTGCAGCTGTTCTTCCAGGGCCTGCCATATGGCAGGCCAAATGCCTCTTTATTCTCACAGCAACCCTGGGAGGTAGAAACTGTGATCCCATTTTACAGATGGTAAGACTAAGGCTAAGATGGACTCACTGACCCCCCTCCCCCCACCAAAGCCACATGGCTAGTCAGCAGTGGATCAGGATCCAAACCTCACCCCATTCGCCATTCCACACACACAGGCCTAGTCTTCAGCCCCGTATGAGCTGTCTCTGCTCCCAACAGGCAGCCAGGAAGCTAAGTAGAGTGCTTACCTTCCAAATCCTCAGCCATGCTCATTCTCAGCATGCAACTGCCTTATCTGCTTCCCTCCCCTAACGGTTGGTTGGTGAGCCCGCCCAGTCCGCGGTGGTTTGTAAAATGGCCCAATTTCCCACCCCATGTGCGTGCCCCCTTTGCAGTGGGGTTTTGCAGCTCCCTCCCTCAAGAGCTGGGATGTGTTTAACAGAGTGTATTTCTAAATCCAGGTTGGCCTTCTGACTTGCTTTAGCTGGTAAAATGTGGCAGAAACAACAAGATATCAATTCCGAGAGCGTGTCTTAAGAGGCATGCATCCTTTTGTCCTCTCTCTCTCTTAGAATCCTGACACCACCCCCAAATGGGCCCAGGCCAGCCTGCTGGATGATGAAGGTAAATGGCCAGTTGTCCCCACTTCCCAGCTAAGAGCCAGCCAACCTCTGGAAGCAAAGCTGCCTCACTGACCTGCAGATGACCCTAGAGGCATGAGGAAGCACCCTCAGGAAAGAAGAAGTGCCCAGATGAGCCCAGCCAAGCTCACCTACCCACAGAGTCATAAAGAGATGGTGGTCGGCTAAGCCACTCTGTCTGGGGGCGGTTTGTTTCGCAGTGGGCACTAAATACAAGACAGCTCCCAAGCCAGATATTTTTTATTATCTAAGGCATGCTCATGTTGCACCCTCTGCTTCTTTCATTGGCTGGTTATCTTTAGGGCTATGCAAGAAACTCATCAACCTGGCAAGATTCCATAAGGCTCCTCCTGTCACCAGTCCCTGAGCACCAGGAAACCTCTTTGCTCACCAAGCAACTGACAAATGAGAATTTTTATTTTCAAAAGTCTACTTCTGTGGTCATTGGACACGAGATTCATTCCCACTTTTGGTTCTGATTTTGGACCAAACCACAAAACCTCCCACATCCACTGAGATTCTCGCTTTGCTTTGCTTTCCTTTCATAGCCAGGCGTCCACAGGCAAACATTCATCCCTCGCAAATCCATCAGCAGCCGGCAGGGCTGAATGCAACGCTCCCAACTCGTTTCCAGTTTTCCCATTGGATCCATTGATTCCAGGCCTTCCCACAGTGGAACTCACTTTGGAAATCCTGTTAAGGCCTCATGTCTGGAACAGCGCTGTGGAGCCCATAACACATTCCATGCAGCTGGACGTGAGATGCTAGAAGCTGGGTTGTGGCCAAACTGAGCTGTTCCAGCAACCTCCACAGAGCCTCAGTGAAATGTCCCGTCATTCATGCTTTGGGTTTCATGGCTTTCCTCTACAGAGGTGAGTTCCTGGGATTTCTAAGCATTTTACACTCTGCATTCATTCAATAAGTAGGTCTTAGCCACCTACTGTGTACAAGCAAGACTCGGAGGGGCAAAGTGAGGACGGAAAAGAGGCCTCCGCTTGGAAAGAGCTCACTGATGGACAGGTGTGAAAATGAGGAAAGATGGTGAAGAGCAGAATAAAATGAGTGTCCAGCAGAGAATAAAAAAAACAGAGCTGACATTTATGGACACTCAGCATTTGCCAAACACTCTTCCAATAATTATTCTAACTGCTTTAATTCCTTTAATCCTCTCCCCAATCCTACTATGAAGACACTATTACCTGCCCCATTTTAGAGATGGGAAAACTGAGGCACAGAGAGGTTAAATAGTACAGGCAGTCCCCCACTACGTTCCTGAAAATATACATGAGTATTAAATGCATGGAAGTTGAGTAATAGATTGGTGTGTTAGAAATGGAACTCCAGGGGCCAGCCCCACAGCCTGGTGGTTAAGTTCAGCGTTCTCTGCTTCGGCAGCCGGGGTTCAGTTCCCGGGCACAGACCTACAGCACTCGCCAGCAGCCATGCTGTGGCGGTGACCCCCATACAAAATAGGGGAAGATTGGCACAGATGTTAGCTCAGGGCTAATCTTCCTCAGCCAAAAAAAAAAAAAGGTAGTAAAAAAAAAAAGAAATGGAACTCCATTTCAATGATGTAAAACATAGAAAATACCTAACACAAATGTTCCATAATGTACACCTGATTATTTAAATATCAAAAATTATTAAGGGAGGCCAGCCCAGCGGTACAGTGGTTGAGTTCCTGTGCTCCGCTTCAGCAGCCTTGGGGTTCACAGGTTCAGATGCCAGGCATGGACCTGCACACTGCTCATCAGGCCATGCTGTGGTGGTGTCCCATATACAAAATGGAGGAAGATCAGCACAGATGTTAGCTCAGGGCCAATCTTCCTCACCAAAATATATATATAAAATAATTAGTAAGGGGCTGGCTGCCTGGTCTAGTGGTTAAAGTTCTGCACACTCCTCTTCGGTGGCCCAGGTTCATGGGTTTGGATCCCAGGCATGGATCTACACCATTCATCAGCCATGTTGTGGTGGCAACCCACGTACAAAATAGAGAAAGATTGGCACAGATGTTAGCTCAGGGCTAATCTTCCTCAAGCGAAAAAGAAGAGGAAGATTAGTAGAGGATGTTAGCTCAGGGAAAATCTTCCTCAGCAAAAAAAGGTTTTTTAAAAGCCTATTAAAAATTATGAATATATCAAAATGATTAAAACCCTAAAACATTAATTAAATATAAATATAAACAAAAGTATTGCTAAAGTAACTTCTTACACCATATCTCTGACCTCCTGGCTGACCTGAAGTGGTGTTTATAAAGCAAAAGAAGCCAGTTTTCATCTAGGTCAGAGCATTTGCTGAGCAGGCCTTGCTGCAGAGCCAGAGAGCCCAGCTCAGCCCTAGACATGCTCCTGAGCTGAGAGGCTCTGTACCAGGTGAGGCAAGTGGAGCCTGGGAGCTGGAGGAGCCGAATTTGGCCCAGGGTTTCTCCTCTTGTAGCTGGGTGTCCTTGGGCTAATCACTTAACCTCTCTGAGTCTCAGTTCCTTAGTTTAACACGGAACTATGGGTAAGAACTTTCCAGGCCTCTTGGGCTTTTTGTAAGGGTCAATCCGAAAACATTGTGAATGAGTTGTAAGAACTGTTAAGCACACAGGCTCCAAGTCAGGCTTCTCAAAATGTGGCCCATGGACCTGTAGCATCAGCATCCCTCGGGAGCTAGTTAGATGCCAGTTCTCAGGCCCCACCCTCACCGATTCAGAATGTCTGAAGACAGGGCCCGGGACTGCCCTCTGGTAGAGGATCCCTTATGAGTGGGCAGTTTGAGAACTATGACCTTAAGTGACGCCAATTCCCCAGGAGAGTCCTAGGTCACAGCTGTGGTCCCGGGAGAATTATGGAGAGTGCCCCTTTCATTTTCAAAAGTATCTCAGGATGGATCATAAATTGTATGGTCCCTACAAACGGCTCCCATGAGCCTAGCAGCCTTCCTGAGAGATGGGGATCACATTATCACCATGGAGACTGGGCTAGGAAAAGGGAAGAGGGGAAGGAAGGAAGACAAGTGGGCAGGCTTTCTTTAGAAGCTGGCTTTGGGCAATTAGAAACAACTAGAATTAGAGATCGTGGGCATTGACCCCAAGACCCCGGAGACCTGGAGGATCCTGGCTGTTGGGGCCCTCTCGATGTCAACAATCACGCCATCATCTGGCCATGCTGGAGGTCACTCACTGGTCCCTTGGCTTTCCAAGAGCCTGGGTGTGGCTTCAGAGTTCTCCTACACACAGCACTCCAGGCAGCTATTACTTATTTCAGGCCTGAGTGCATCCGTCTCCCTTCATCCTAGAGATGAGCACACTGAGGCCCAGACGATGACTCCCCCAGGGCAAACGGGCAGTTCCCAGAGCTGGGAGTGCCTCACGCAGCTAATTCTTCCTGGCCCTTTGCAACCACATGCTACCTGAAAGTGAATTGTCTCGTGTGGCTGGGCCTGCTGAGAAGAAAGGAGAGAAGCGTTGCAACTTTTGGTGAAGCAAGCCTGAGCCATCTCGGGGAAGTACCTCAACTTTAACCTGACCAGGTAGAGATCACCTATTTCTCAGATGAACAAATCGAGGGATTAACTGGCCTGCCACGGTGGCTACAGGGAACCTAACCTGAACTTCCTGACACCACTTGGTCCTTGGACATTTGACTCGAAAGGTGGCTTGCCTTCAAACTTAAAGAAACTCACTTGCTGCTGGCCTGAAATTCTTACATTGGGCACTCATTCCTTTGGGTCTGGAGAACAATTTGGTCTTCTAGAGTCTTATCTGCATAGATGAGAAATCTGCAAATGTGGTCATAAGCTGGCAGGGAGCCAAGGATAAGGTTGGCTCGCCAGTTTGGTTATATTTACATGCCTGTCCTTTTTTTTTTTTTTGAGGAAGATTGTCCCTGAGCTAACATCTGTTACCAATCTTGCTCTTTTTGCTTGAGGAAAATTGTCCCTGAGCTAACATCTGTGCCAGTCTTCCTCTATTTTGTATGTGGGATGCTACCACAGCATGGCTGACGAATGTTATGTAGGTCTGTGCCAGGGATCCGAACCTTCAAACCCCTGGCCACTAAAGCGGAACACGCGAACCTAACCACTACGCCACCGGGCTGGCCCCTGCATGCCTGTCCTTTTACTATTTCCTCAAAATTTTACTTTAAGTTGATTTGCTTTTTTCTTAACAAGTTCAATACATGTATTTTAAAAGAACACATCACATTGCTATTGGAAATGGAAAACCAATTTCACTTGCCATAATTCATTAAAACTAATATATCTTTCAAAATATAAAAAGGTTCCTCAGTGTAGTACCTCCAGTCAGCTCACATGCCACAGCATGACACAGTGCGTGCGCGAAACACCCACACACAGGGAAGCAAGAGGAAGGGAGAGGGGAGGGGAGCGGCGTTCCTGTTTCTGCACTGAAGCCGCCCGGTGCTTTTCAGAAACATCCTGGGGTGGGGGGAGGGCGCCTTGGGCACGGCCTTGGTTGAGCCACTTGTATTCCGAGCCTCAGTTTCTTCGGCTTTAAAATGAGGCTGAGCACGGTCAGTCTCCTCTCAGGATGCGTGAGAGGACGATTAATTGGGATTCTGGCTGTTCATGAGCTTTATACACAGCAACACAGCGCAAAATTGAATGCTCAAAATGGTCGTTCCCGGCTCTCCCCACAGCGTGAGGCGGCCAGTCCCAAGCAGATGGACCTGCGCGCACAAGGGAGGTTACTGTTCAAGGAAACCTTGTAACATGTGTCATGGAAACATGGAAACAGAATACAGAAACTGGGAAAATGCAAATGTGAGTAGACCACCAAGACCAGGGAGAGCCAGGGAGGAGCATGCAGGTCGTAAGGGATCGAGTAGTTGCCCTAGGTTAGCTTCAGATTTAACCTGGAGCTTCCTGGTAACAGAAGTGAAAAGGTAAAAATACTTATAGAGGAGGAAAGCAAAGAAGCATTTCACCCTCTCGGGGGACACAGAGCTCTTCTTAGTCTTGAATTAAAAAGTTAATTTCTCACACAGGGTTTAGGATAGGGACACTAGATGACAGGAAAAACAGTCTCACCCCAGGGCTGTACGTCCTGCCTCCGCAGTCACAGAAGCTCCCAGGGCCGCTTCAGAATCTGACAGTGCATCCTGGCTTCTTTGGGAGTTTTGCTTTCTCTCTGTTTCATTTTGTGACTATCTCTACAGTGTGCACAGTGGGAAGAGTGCTGAACTGTGAGCCCGAGAACCCCAGTTCTGGTCCTGGATTGTGGGACCCCACGCAAGACAGCTAACTCTATCAAAACTTCTCCATCTGGTGGTGCAGCCACTGAAAATCATTTTAGAACTGTAATTGCATCAGAAATGCTCATGGGGCATGTTACAGATATGGCAGGATTTCACCTCTGTTAAGTCGGTCCACTGATGTACAAAAAGGCCAAATGCTGGGTGGTTAGGCACATAGGACCGAGGCTGGAGCCAGTCCGTCTGTCTGGGTTCAAATCTTATCTCCCACCACTACTTATCTGTGTGGCCTCGAGCAAGTCAAAACCTCTCTGTGCCTCTGTTTTCTCATCTGTAAAATGAAGGGACTGCCTGGTATAGTCATTTTGAAGAGTAAATGAATTACTATGTGAAAAGCTCTTGTAAGAGTGCCTGGGACACCGAGCGTTCAGTGAGGGTGTGTATGCACGTGTGTGCGTGTGTGTACCCGCATGTGAGTGTGCGTGTGTGTGGCCACTGAGAAAAGTCCAAAAGGGAAAGCTCCAAAATGTTAAACGTCAGCTGGCGGTGACTTCGGTTTTCTTCTTTATGCTTTTCTTTACTTTTCCGATGATTTTCTTTATTTTCCTTTTCAACTCAGGGGGAAAAATGCTTTGCGTTTGACTTTTATCATCTGCAAGATCAGGATCACAAATCTTGTTTAAGATACCTCCCAGGTCACTGTGAGGTTTAAGGAGACACCGAACTCAGGTTTATCAACTGTGAAGTGCAGTACACAGTTGGGGAATTACCCGTAGAAGCACACTGGAGCCGCCAACCTCCAGCTCTTGGGGCACCGTCCCCCATGGGTGGGTCTTGTGGCTGTGTCTCCCTCACACTCTAGCCCAGGACGTGGGTTATGGGCTGCCTCCCTCACTCAGGGAGTCCTCTCTGAGCCCCTTCCCCAAAAGGGCCCTGGAGAGGGAACATGTTTTCCCCTCAGCCATCACATGTCCACCAGCCCCTCAGGTTTAAAAGTTGGGCAGTCCCTCATCAACCCCTTCATGGTGGAAAGAATACTTCGCTGTGCCCTCCCACCCACGTGTACCCACACCCCTGCTACACCCTAGCCTCTGAATGTTTCCCGTTAAATTCAGAGATTTTAAAAAAAATATGCGGGGCTCTCTTTCTGTGGGTGTTTATCCCGCCACGTGGGGGCTATCTGGAGCCAGCCCCGTTCTCCAGCTCACTAATCCAAATTCATGCCTCGAAATAAAATTTTTAAAAAAACAATAGACCCTTCTGGGCTTTTCCACATTTTCTTTTTGAGTTGTTTTTTTCCCCCCTGAAAGCAAATTTGGCATCTTAAGCAAGATACCACAGTATATTTATGGGAGTTTAATAACTTCTTCCATTAATAACATAGACAAACTAATTTACCCAAACGTGTCTGTTTTAAACTCTGGGAACAAAGGGTGGGAGGATGGAAATCAATCTTTCCTTTGTACTTGAGCCACTGACCCGTTAAAGCTTTGAAGATCATTTCTTTAAGAAATTGTGAGGAGTTATTTAAAACAGCAGCTACCTTCCCATTCCAGCTGCGTAATCAAGCATAATAAATTAGAGTTTAAAAAAAGTTGACTCCGTTTTTTTTTTTTTGTATAACTGAAAATCCTTAATAGCACTTTGACAACTCGGCTCCATGGCAGACACCAGCGAACTTTCCTTCCACTGGAGCTGGTTAAGCCAAGATGAAGTCGCTGCAAGACATTCCATCTTGGAGGCCATTGGGGAAAACCCAGGCTTTACCCTTGACGCAGGGCTCCCTCAAGTTCCCGTCGCCGGCAGGAGTGAGCGTTGCTGTGGGACCCAGCCACTCTGAATGGGGCAGCAATTTCCGGCCTCCGCCCTGAACGCCCACCCCACTGAAGGCCACTCCATGGAGAAGGAGCAGTTCAGGCGGGCCCCCGAGGAGCCACACGGAGCCTCCCTCCCAAATCGGGTCAGCATTCCTCCATGCAAACCATTCTGATCCACTTTGATAAAAATCAGTCTCTGTGGGTCTTGAAAGAGTCAAAGGCCCTTCTTAATCAAATGATCAACTGTTCATTTTGAAAGCTTGACTGGTTCAATTAAGATCACAGGCAGGAGACAGGCCGGTCATATTACCCTCCTTACCAGCCGGCCTGGCCGGTCGCCGTCCCCAAGATGTACCGTTGACCAACCCACTTCTATGCCTGCCCGGAATGCTCCACCACCCTCAATGAAATCTGACCGCCCTTCAAGGCCCCATCCTGCTCCCACCTCCTCCCAGAAGCCTTCCCTGGCCCTACCAGATGGCAGTGACCTTTCCTCCCTCTGAAATTTTGCACCCATATTGTGTGTCCCTCCACTCGGGGTTTTATCGTGGTCTGCCTTGAGCTGCAGTTTACTTTCTTACAAGCAATCAGACTTCAAACTCCTTGAGGATTCTCCCCACGGGACAGGGCCTCCCCGAGCAGACCCTGATCACTGACTGAAGACGAGCCTTTAAAATCCCTGTGTGAGCCTGCGAACTGGCAGCCCTTGATGACAAAGGCTTGGCTCCCGAAAGTTCGTTTGTGAGTCAGCTATTTGGAATTTAGATTGTACGCTTTCATTTGTTCCAGTATAACAGTGTTCTAAAATGATGCAATAATGTTCCAGTGGTGGCCAGGTCACAGGCTAGCCCACAAAGTCCTAATTTGCCTATAACATAACAGCAATACTATTCAACAGATACACTCCAATTAATCCACTGTGAGCTTAATGATTTTTTATGGGCTAGCCTGGGAACTTGCCCCCATTATCCACTAAAGGGAACGCTTTGGTGGGAAGCACACTCATCTCCCACACTTCCTCCCGTCCATCTCCTGCCACAGTGTCTGGCAGGGCACAGAGAGGGAGCAAAGCTACGAATCTCCTCTCCTTCTGCTTTCTTCCCTTGCTCAGGTCAGCCTGGCTGCACCTAAAACAGAAAGAGAAGAGGGCTCAGGGAACCCTTGTTGGCCAGAGCCTGCCCCAGCAAAGCCAATTGTCTGATGGATGGAGGCGGTGGGGTGTAGGGTGGGGGCAGTGATGGTGGGGGGCTAGAAGTTTAAGGATGATGAGGGGCAGCACCCACATCACTAGTCTGTAGAGAGCTACCCTTCCAACCACACCCAAGCCCAGCCTCTCAGACCAGTCGTCTCCCAAAGGCATCACTTTAATCCAGAGATGTAACAGAGACACCCGGACGCTCTGATGTCACCTTAACGTGGGCTCTAATCTCTCTCCTTCTGTCCCTGGCACAAGGCCATGTGGAGCAGCACCTCCCTCCACACCCCCAGCCTCAGAACTCAGGGTCAGATAACGCCTAGACCTCCTGGGCCCTGGTCCTGCCAGTCTGTCCACACATGGCAACTAGCCACACTGAATCTCTATTTTTTTAAACAACAGCACTTAAGGGATAGAGCGTTTTCCATCTTCCCACCAGTTAATCTGCCCCCTAAGAGCTCCCACCTTCCGAATTTGTGCACTCCCAGACAATATTACATATGTCTCTTCTGATCAAGTGACCAATAAATTATGTTCAAGTCAGTTTTTTCTAGAAGTGTCTCCACCCCAAATTGTAGCCCCACCTCTATTTAGTCCACGTGACCCAAGAACACCTTTTAAACCAACATATTAACACCAGGGAGGTTGACCCTGGAAGGAAAGTGAAAGAGGCCTGTGTCGTGTGACTGTCGGGAAATTCTGATGGCAGGAGCCTGGAAAGGAGGTTTTGCAAGCGGCCCTACCTTGTCGCTCCGCCACTCTGCCGACGCTATGTTAGAACTCATTTAAAGCATTCAAGCATATAATCAAATTTCAGTAATGAGTTATTAATTAAGCAGGGGCAACCAATTCTCTGCTAACTGCCTCATAAACAATCGACAGGAGATTTGTGAATTTTGACTTCCTGACACTATTAAACAAATCAATATTAGGTTTCAGACACAGCAATTCAGACAGTTTTCTCTGTTATTTGGCAGCCATCTGCCTGGAATACTAATGAAAGAATTAAGAGCTCGAGATTTTGCATGTGTTCCATCAAAAAGATCCTTATCTGTGGGGAATTGGGGCCTGATTTGCATGGAAGAAGTCTTTGCTTTTGTAGGTACAATTTTTCTCAATATGTCACTCATTAGTATTTATAAAAGCACTGGGCAGTGGAACGGCCACCAGGCTTCAGAGCCAGCAGCCGGAGCCCTACCGGAGATAGCTCGCAACAAAGCAATTCATTTATTTATATCCTTTGCAGACTGGTTAATTTATAGCTAACCTAACCCGTGGAAAACTTGGGTCTAAGAATTCCGCCAAGCTTCTTACTCAGCTTTTATTTTTTGAAAACGTCTGTTTGTTCCAGCATAGAACAGCTAACTAAACAAGGAAGATAGAGTTTTGCAAAGTCTGGGCAACCTCTAAGTGTCAAACTGTGGTCGTCGACGTCATTTACCCTTGACCTTCTCTCTTTCCTTCTCTTCTCTTTATTTATGTCCCTTCGCTGTTCACTTAACTCGAGAGCAGTGCTGTTAAAAATGCGTTGCAGGCACAACGACAGAGATCTAACCCTGTGGATCTAAGGAAGAAATGGAGTGCAGGCAGCAGCAGAGCTGGGGGGCTCCCACTCCTTCCTGAAGGCACCCCAGACCCCAGGAGGGGGTTAGTCCACAGGGTCACTCAGCGTGTGGAATCCATTCGCTCCGTGGCCTCCTGGCTTAGTCGGCCAGAAAGGTGCCAATTAGGAGACGACCTGAAGGTTTCAGGATCGGGACAAACACAGTGACAAGGACCCTTTCCAGACATGCAGAGGCAGAAGCCCTGTTTATCATATCCTTATCTAAATTCCTTGATAAACCAAAACAAACAGACAATTATATATATGTGTGTGAGTGTGTGGGTATGTGTGAACATGTATACACACACACACATATTAGATTTACAATGGGTCCTTAGAGAGTCCCCCTGATGTATGCCAAGCTGATTTGATATTCCCAAATCAATTCACATGCGACATTTCAGAAGTGTAGCAACTGGTTGTGTTATACTCTCCATTGACCAAAATGGATAAAGGGAAGACAAAGAGAGGGATCCATCACGAGGCGGGTATTTATTATGTGTTGGGCCATTCCATACACTGTCTCATGTAATTCTCACCACACAGTGAAGTAGGCCATGTAGACAGCCTATCCTTAACTTGCCCGGGTCCCCCAGGATGTGGCAGACTTGGGACTGGGTGCCAGTTGACGGCATGACCCACTCTCTCTCCGTTCTAGCTTGCTCTGAGGCTTCTCACACTATCTCTATGTCACGCAGAATCTCTGCTAATCTTGTCCAAATATCATATTATAGTTTTCCATTTAAAATTGGCAATTACAACAATACTAGTCGTTAACCATACACATGGTTTGCTGTTTGGGGACATGGAAATTTCCTTCAATATTTTGCAGAATTATAACTTGGTTTTTAAATCTTAAAATATCCTTGTTACCTTTGCAGTCAACATCTCCTACTGCATCAGTACTATAAGTATAAAATTACTACAGATTGTTAAAATAAGTCATATAGTGAAAGATCAAGAGAAAATTCAGAAACTGTATCTGTTCATCAATCTTAGATTCTTTTCCTTGATAGGAAACATATTATATATTTAAAAATATCTTAGTTCAGAGTGCTGGCCATGTGTCAATGGACAACTTGAACACTCAGGGTTGACATTTCCAATTCCCCATTCCTGGTTTATACTATATCAGTCTTTGAATACTGTTTCTGGACAACAGATCTACTCTAGTCAGTTTAAGCAGAAAGGGATTTACTAAGGAGGATTAAGTAGCTCACAGAACTTCCAGAAAGGCTGGGGAACCAGATTTGGATGCTATAAGAAATACTATAGCCAAGGGGCCACTTTGCTAGGAGCAATGCTGATGCACACTGTGGGACTGCTGTACCATAAAACCCACTGGTCGGAACCTACGACACTGAGCGGTGTACTCCACCAACTCCACCACAGCCAGCTCCAAACACAGATGCCTACACTCCCCGTCAGCACAGCTGATCTTCCTCTGCATGGCTGCCAACTTCGACTACTCACTTCACTTCCAAGATTTGAGTGGCACAGCTCCTTGGCAGAATTGAGCTCATATGCAGATTCCTAGCTGCAAGGGAATCTGGGAAATGCAGTTTGTCTTGTTTCTAGTTCTATAGCATCTATAATACAAAAGGATGGGCTAGAAGGGAGTTGTGATGAGTAATAATTGAGCTAATCTACAAAACCAGCCACAGTAATGCTGGTCATGATTTTCCTTTCGTCCAAACAAACCCACACAACTGTATGGCTCACGACATCCCTACAGTGCATAGGTGCTGAGGTAGGACTTTCACATCTGTAACATAATTTGATTTCCAAAAATCCCCACAGCTAGGTACTTACCATCTTATCTGCTGATGAGAAAACTGAGGCTTAGAGACTTTAAGAAAGTTTCTCAGCATTGCACAGACAGCAAATGGGGGAGCTGAGTTTTGCCCTGCTGTACCCTGGTCCAGCAGGAGAGCTACGACAGTGAACAGATCACAGAAGCTCAGCCACTGATGAGGTGAGTGACTTTAAGTGAGTTTTTATTTGATTTCTCTAAGCCTCAGTTTACTGATCTGAAAAAATGGAGACAATTGCTACTGCATAGGTAGAGTAGTGAGTATCGAATAAAATAACATGTACGTATCCTCCAGCTTCAGAGCCAGAATATAATATGTCCAAAATAAGTGTTGAATAAGTAAATGCATGAAGAAATTTAGAAAAACAAATGCAAAAAAAAGGAAGACCGCTCTAACTTTTCACTCCCTGACAACCGGCCTTCTTTCGCTGAGTGGGACACGATTTACTTGATAATCTGCCTAATGCAGGAAGGTTTCACCGCCAAAAGCTCAATGTCAAAATAGGATTATGTGCCCAGGGAAAGGGACCTTTTATAGGAGCAGTGGCTCGCTTTAAAAACAGGCCTGTTAACACTCAGGCTTAATTAAACTGATTTCTTGATGAATCTAATGTGACAGGGACCCACACTGGTAACTGTTAACCTGCAGACGCTCTCAGGCTCTCCCTGGGGAGAGAGAGAAAAGGGCATTTTAAGAACTGTTGTTGAGGTAATTCAATGGACCTCACTTAATGTTTTAGTGGTGATGTAAGTCAAACTTGGAATTCCTTTTTAATTAATTTTGGCCAATAGATTGTGCATTTTTTAACATGACCTACATAGACTGGGTCACATAGGGACTGACTTATAGTTGGATTACACTAATTTTTTAAAATTCAGCCAACAAGTGGTAGTTGCCCTATTTAAATTTTCATAACTTATGGGTTTGGGGCCCTCAGGGGATAGATGGTAGGCAAAAATCTTGCAAGAAATCTCTGCCTTCATTTGTTCACCAAATATTGCATGTAGATTGAATACAGAATATCCTTCAAACACACATATATGCACAACTATTTTTCTTCTCTTTATTTACAAATTTTTAATTATTCAAGTAGTATGCCTAATTCTTGTTGCTAAAAGTTCAGAGTTAAAGACCCCTTTCACCATTCATTTCATTTAAAATAATGAAATAACTAACACTGTGTACTTACCATATCCCAGACAGTGTTCTAAGCATTCGCTTATATTCTCTGCCGGACAACCCTCAAGATTGCTACGATTACTACCATCATTTTACAAATGAGAAAGCTGGGGCACGGAGAGATTAAGAATTTGCCTGAGATGACACGCCAGCATGCTATAAAACTGGGATTTCAACCCAGGCTATCTGGCTTCTGAGGCCATGCTCTTAACTACCTCCATATTGCTGATTTTAATCCCATTGGCCTCCCCAGAGAAAGATCCTGTTGTCACTTTGCTGTGTGATGTCTCCCAGATATTTTTCTTCATGTTTACATACATAGACAAACCCATAAAAATATTTTTTAAATTGCATGTTATACATTAACAGAGTGGTTCTCAAAGTGTGGTCCTTTGAGATCAACATCACCAGGAAACTCCGTAAAATGCAAATTCCCAGACTCTACCCCAGACGGACTGAATCAGCAACTCTGAGACTGGGGGCCCAGCCATCTGCATTTTAGCAAGTTCTCCGGGTGATTCCAATGCACGCTGAAGTTTGAGAACCACTACACTAATGGTATGCAATGGGGATTCCAAGAAGTAGACACCAAAATAGGATTAAGCGCGTAAGAATCTCATTAAGGGAAGTCCCTATATGAGAGGACATAGAGCGGGAGGCATGCAAAAAGGGAACAGAGAGGAAACAGGAGGGATTCTGGGAAAACCATCAGACTGCAGGGCAAGAGATCTTGTCAAGGTGCGTCTGACCCTGAGGAAGAAAGGGGGAGAGATTAAGTAGAAGCCACCTAGACTGCCAGTGGGGAGTCCTTGAGCTCAAAGTTGGCTAAGAAAGGAGTCCGATGTCTCCCAGGAACAGGTTTGCTTTAGTATTCTTCCCACACCCAGTCACTGCAGGGGAGCAGCCCAGGGGAAGCATGGCCTTGACTCAAACACAGGGACGGATTTCAAGGAGCAACAATTACGTTGTCAACCAATGATGCCACCTGGTGATCCGTGAGGCTCATTCTCCTGGCCGCCATATAATGTCTTAGGGAATGTTATCATTCTGCAGCTTGCTTGCTTCTGTTACTCAACTCTCATGTGTTGGAAATCTTTTCCCTTCAGTGCATATCGATCTGCTAACTCTTTTTAATGGCTGCATGGTATTCCATTGTGTGAATATTCCGTTGTTTGGGTAATCATACCTCCATTGAAAGACATTTAATTTATTTCCAATGTTTTCACTGTTTCGTACAGTGCTTCAGTGTTCGTCTCATCTTGTGCTCTAGAGGAATCACCAAGAAGTGAAGTTGCTAAACCCCAGTGTCTGTGTGTGTGTGTGTGTGCGCCCGCGTGTGTGCACGTGTGTGTATGTATTGCATTTTAATAATCACTGCCACACATTCCCCTCCAAACTGGCTGCGTTGATTTATCCTTCCAGGGACAGAAAGTAGATAAAAGTAACCATTTCCCCACACCCCAGCCGCCACTAGATAGCATCAAACTTTTAATTTTTGCCTATCTGATTAATGAAATGATGTCTCATTGTTGTTTTAATTTGCATTTCCCTAATTACTCGTGAGATTGATCTCTTCTCATACATTTATTGGCCATTTGTATTTTCTCTGTGAATTGCCTGTTTATATCTGTATCATTATTATTCATTTACATCGATATTGTGATGGATAAAATACAGACCTATTTTTAAGTATGATTAAACTGACAGTATCTTTTTTATCATTTCATCTCTTCAATTAACAGATACTAAAAATAGTTTGAATGTTTTCATGTTAAATAGGTCCTCGTGCACAAAAGGGTGAAGAACCGGTGGGTTCTGTGGACTGGGGGTGCCCACCACCTGCTGCAGAGGGGGAGGGGCTGAACTCCTGCTCCCTGGGAGCGCCAGGCCTGTCCACACCAGGCTTTCACAGACCCTGCAAATGTGACCCCTGCACCCAATGGGTCCCAGACACCCAGCCAGCCCAAAGACAGTTTGTCTGGGAGGGTCTCTCCAAGTGGTGTGGCATCAGCTGAGGGCCACCAAAGGCAGGAAGGCTTTCCTTCCCACTCCACTTTCAGCCCATGTCCTGCTATGGAGTCAGGAGACAGGGGCTTGAACACGAGCTCTGCTCTTTACTGTGTATGCAAGCTCAGACAAATCATGAAACCTCTTGGAGCCTCAGCTTTCCCATGTGTAAAATGCAGGTAGCCGTAGCCTTCATAGAGCTGCTATGAGAATCAAGCGCAAGTGCAGCCCCCACCCCAGGATGAGTGCATTAGACACCCAGCGAATGGTTGCTACCAGGACTGTCATATGCGTTACCGTGGCCGATTACCATCAAAAAGAGAAAGGGGTAAAAATGCCTTCCAGGCCAGTGACATTACAAAGAAGGCGCCTCCTGTCCTAACCTCACACAAGAACCCCGGGCTGTGGCTCTTCCCACAATGCACCTCCACAGCCCCTTCTGCAGAAACCACTGAAGCAAAGCCTGGGACCCCCACTCGGTGTGGCCCCCCCCAGAAGCCTGTCGTTCCCCCGGTACCCCGGCCAGGCCCAATTTGGAACTGCCTTCTTTGCCTCTTGCTGCCTGCCTTAATCTTGTGACACCAATTAACTTTAATGAAAGTTACATGGGAAAATTGTGGGGTGTAGACACACAAATATGTCTTCGGCAGGAAGCAAGGACAGCCTCAGAACCGTGGTGATTTCCAGGTGGAAAGAAATGTGGAGCTTTCTGTCTCCTCCGGGTAAAGGAGGATTTGCAACACCCAAAGAAAATAACTCTGGAAGGAGAGGTTTGAACCATGCCAAGTTTGTGACACGAGGAAGCCGCTCCCAGAAAGGAAGTCCTGATGAAGACTGACAGCTCTGCTCCACTCCCGGGGGACAGGAGGGCATTTCTCTTGGACAGGTAAGCGGGCCCCACCCACCCTCCACATGAGCCCAAGCGGGTCTGGGACACACCTGACTGCTGCTGATGGATTTCCCCCACTTTCATTTAATTACCCTAATTCCTCACATCTGTACAGCCTTTCAGAGTTTCCAGCACACCCATTGTCTTGCTTTAGCCTCAGAACCACCCCTTAGAGTAAGAATTGTCTGGGTCCCCATTTTATGTGTGAACGAAGACGAAACTCCAGAAGGGGAGGTGATCTGCCCCGTGATGAAACTACTAGGAGGCAGGTATCCCACTGCCTCCGGCAGGCTTCCCCATGAACACGCATGTCCTGCTGGCTTTCTCCCTCAGCCTCCTGAAAACTTACTTCCTGATTGTGACAAGCAGAACTTACCAGAGGCAGGAGAGTAAAATCGCAGGTTGCCTGATGTCCATCATGACAGCTTCCTGCCATTGCCACATCCTTATGTTCCTATATCTGAGGGAGATCTCGAGAGTGTCCACGCTTCCTCTAGGACTCCACCTTGAGATGTACCTGGAGCAGGTGTCACATCCTACAAGGGGCTCTACACTCCCTAAGTCTTGCCCAAACATTTGTGGCTGGACCCTTTTATGTTTTCCATACCACCCTGCCCCACCAAAGGACCAAGAAAATGTGCACCCCGATTACACTGTTATAACATTCATCTTAAAAGAATTCCTTTGAAATGATCAAATAATAGCTCCCATTTCTCAAGTGCAGACTGTACGTCAGGCCCTGTGCTTTGTAGGTTGTGCACATTACCTGACTTGGTCCTCACCACAGCCGACTGAAGTGGCTATTTGTGGTAAGACAGCTAGTTATCCACCAAAGAGAAATCTCCCCTTCTTCCATAGAACGAGACTTGCAATTGAACACATGGGTGCCCAGCTAAAGACTACATTTCCCAGGCTCCTTTGTAGCTGATCTGATCACATGACTGCATTTAGATCAGTAGGATGTTTTGGCAAGTTATGTGTGCGACTTTTGGGTCATTTTTTAACTCCAAAGGCAAGCCTTTTACTGTGATCTCTCTCTTTCACACTCCTGCATATTGGTTTTGATCTTGCAGATGAGAACAATGGCCCAGGAGAGACAAAGCAACATCGTGGAAGGGGTCCAGGTCCTGAAATGACCACATGCATGGAACTGCCCGTTAACCTTGCCTGTTCACCCAGGACTGATACATGCCAGGGAAATAGACAGGTCTCTTTGGAGCCCCTATATTTTGACATCTCTTTGTTTTATTACTATAGCTTCATCTTTGACTAATGCAGTATTATCATGTCCACTTTACAGATAAGGGAACTTAGGCTCACAAAGATTGTGACTTGCCCACATTTATACGATACACAGCAAGGATTCAAGCCCATGTCTGTTGGATTCCAAAACCCCTGCAATATGATTCATTCACTCATTTATTCGTCTCAGCTTTAATGACTATGTAATAGAAGCAAGAATCCCAGGGCTTTGCCCGTACAGGAGGACCATAAATCCACATGTTGCCTCCTCCTTTCCACCTTCAAGAGAATGCCCTGCTCAGGAGGCGAGTTGCCCTAAGATGCAGATGAGAGCTAATTTCAAAACTTCTACCCGGTCTCTGTGGAGGCGTAAGTGGGCAGATGGCTCTGAAGTGAGTGCCAGTTCCTGATGCAGATGGATCTCGGAGGGCAGCCGGAGCCTGGTCACAAAAGGATTAAAAGGGAAACCGAGACCACCTGGATTAATGCGCAAAGGCTTTTTCCTCGGAGAGCAGGAGGCTGGGAAGATGAGGTTGCATTTGGGAAAATGTCTTTGTTCCTCACTATTCTCTAGACTGTTTGATCAGTGAGAATCAGTATTTGTCATTGAAAGATGTACAGGCAAGTGTGTGTGTGTGTGTGCGCTTACGTTCACATATTGGTGTGTATGTGTGGTTACTTGGGGGGTTGTGTGCATGATATTGTGTATGTAGAGATGTATGTGTGCTGTGTGTGTCTATTATACATGTGTTGTTGTGGTTATGTGTGTGAAGTTGTACGTGTGACTATGCATTCATTTGCAGCTGTGTCTACATTTGGGGTAGGGGGTGATCCACCAGTTGTCCACTGGATAAGAGGGAAGAATCGTCCCTTCACACCTCCCCCCGGCGGGAGATCTGGAGGAAGACCTGATGGGTATGGCCAACCCCATCCCAGACTGTCCTGTTCACGTCCCTTTGGTCTTCTCCCACACACCCACACACACACACACACACACACATGCGCGCGCACACACATACACACACGTGCACACTCGCCTTCTTTTTCAGCCTTGACCGAATCACTCAGCTTCTGGAAATGAGCTGCAGGGATTACTGAAGCTCACAGACTGGCTGCTGGACGGAGGGAGATGGAGTCCAGGGCCAGGCCCATCCTCTAAGCAGAGCATGGTCCCTAACGTGGGGTGGAGATTTATCTAGACAGTTTAAAGGAGGAGGCAGGCTCTTGGGGAAGAGAAGACTCGAGGACAGGGCCATCCTGGCTGAGAGCTCACACCTCCTGTGGAAGGTTGATCTTGACTTTGAGCTTTTCTTTTGGAGTTTGTGGGAATCCCATGAATTGGGCAGTTTTGCATCTTCCCCTCTGAGCATTGAATTCTCATTAGTTACTCTCATCTGGCCCAGCTGTGAAGCAACAAGTGACAAAACTGCAGGGCCAGAGAAACAGGATCATACAAGCGTGTGTGTCCTCTGCCTCACCCTCACCCCCGAGAGGTGCCCAGGCCCCTAAGCCTGCCAAGGTTCATAGCCCAGGAGAACCAGGCAGTGACCATCACTAAGGTGCACAGAGGTCCCAAGGGTGAGGAGCAAGGGCCGGGGACACCCCTGGAGAGGCAGACAGGGGACAAACCCTGAGCTACCTGATGTGTCCTGGATGGAGGAAACAAAATGGGGAAGGCTGAGCCTCGGGCTACACCTGCTGTATGCCAGGCCCGGGGCTTGGCGCTAGAGCTGTGAACGCTAACCAGGCATAGACCCTCCCCGCAATGAACCACAGTCCAGGAGAGCAGGCAGACAGGGAACCAAATCATCAAAGGCAAAGAAATGACCCCTACGCCAGGGCCTGAGCTGTAAAGAACTGCCAGCACTCGCTGAGCACCTGAGAGCTCACTAGGGGCTGGTCTAGGCACTCCTCGTATATTAAATCATTTGATCCCTAAATCTGTCCCATAAGGTCGGTATCATCACCATTTTACAAATGGGGAAACTGAGGGATAAGAAGCACAAATGACTTGCCCCTGGTCACACACCTAGTTAGAGGCAGGCTGGGATTTGAACCCAGGCAGTCTGGCTCCACCGTCTATACCACCCTGCCTTGCTGTGTGCGAGGCCTGGCAGAGACATGAAGCAGCAGGAAGTGGCCTGTGCTTGGGGAAGTCAGGGCAGACTTCAGAGAGGAGGGGTGCTCAGGCGGGGATGCCTGAGAGGCCCGAGTAAGTGGGCAGATGAAAGGGGACAGAGGGGAAAGTGGGTGGTGTTCTGAGCACCGTTGGTGATGCAGAGTTGATAGAGGAGCAGTTTTCAAAATGCCTTTTTCTGTGACCCATGGCGAGCAATGCATTTACACTGCGGCCTAGTACGTGTATACTCATGTATAACTGAGACCTACTTTCCTGAGTCAATGCTTACCCCTATTAGGTAGGATGAACTTTAATATTTCCTATTCTATTCTATTTCATGTTGTCTAAGTGCTGTATAAAACATCCAGCAAATTAGTTTTGGAATCCCCTGAAGTTTCATAATGAGTAGTTTGAAAAGCACACTCTCGGGTAAGTGACGCAGGAGGCAGAGGGCAGAGGATCAGCATCGCCATCACAGCTGGGCAGGGCGGGACTAGGATGACGGAAGTGAGATGCCCTAAGCATGAAATTTAATGAGGGACTCACCCTCGGGGTTGAGCAAGTGTGAGGGCGGCATCTGAGAGTGAGCGCCTCCTCAAATTTTGCACCTTGGTACCCCGTTTGTCACCTCATAGTCTCAGCCCTTTAACTGGGCACCTATTCTGTGCCAGGCATTGTGCCCAGGGCTTGGATGCAATCTTCCCAACAGCCTCTCTTTCCATAGAGGAAACTGAGGCCAAGAGAGATGCTCAGGAAGCGTCAGCTGTGACCATTAGCAGTCCCCAGAAATCTTGGGTGATTGACAGCACCAGGACAAGAAAACTACAGGAATGGGTGGGGTGAGTATGGTGAGCCGGTAGAGGGCCACCAAGAAGCAAGGCTGTCATCAATGCCCAGATGCACACATGCCACCAAGAAGAAAGGCTGTCATCAATGCCCAGATGCACACATGCCACCAAGAAGCAAGGCTGTCATCAATGCCCAGGTCACACGTGCTTGTTGATCTTGGAGCCCAAACATCCACATGGATTTCCCACAAACCAACTTCTCAAGACCAATTTTACAAATTGCAGAGAGCTCAGCTTGGGAAATCCTCAACAGCTGTCTACTTCTGTGTTCAAACAGGAGCGGTACAAAGTGCCCAGCGCTGGCTAGCCGGTAAGCTTTGCTATAGCCTCACTTGATATAGTGGAGTCCTATCTACTTAAAGAAAACTAAACCGTGCTTCACCAGAACAAATAAAATCATAAAAAACCTATGGGAAATCACAATGGCATAACACTACACACCCACCAAAATGGCTAACATTAAAAAGATTGATGACACAAAGTGTTGGTGAAGATGTGGAGCAATGGAAACTCTCACACACTGCTGGTGGGTGTGTAAGCCAGCACAATCACTTTGGTAAAATTTTTGTCAGTTTCTACTAAAGTTAAGATACGTGCGTCCTATGATGCTGAGACTTCCCTTGTGAGTATGTACGCCACAGAGACGCGGGAACATGGATAAGAGTGTTCGTAGCAGCATGATTCATAATAACCCTGAACTGGAAACAGCTCCGAGCTCCAGCAATAGAAGAACAGGTAAATAAATTTTAGAACAATCATAATCAACTACTGCATGGCAACGCAAACAAGCTACTGGAATTGGGATGAATCTCAAAGATGCATTGTGGAAGGAAAGAAACCCGACATGGCTGAGTCTATACTGTACGATTCCAGCTTTGCAAAGTTCAAAAAACAGGCAAAACAAAACTATGCTGGTTAAGTGATAAAACAAAAAAGAAAGCATGGGAGTGACTTCTGTAAGAGTCAGAATAGGTTCACCTCTTCACGTGAGGACTATGGTGGTGCCTGAGAGGGAGGGTAAGGGGCTTCTGGGGTACTCACAATGGAACCTAAGTGGAAGGTACATGAATGTTTACTTACAATAATTCATTAATATGTAAATTTATGTTTTATATTCTTTCCTATACATAATTTATGTTTCACAATTTAAAAATATAAATACATATTGGGGCCAGCCAAGTGGCATAGTGGTTAAGTTTGCTCCCTCTGCTTTGGCGGCCTGGGGTTCACAGGTTTGGATCCCGGGCATGGATCTATGCACTACTCATCAAGCGATGCTGTGGTGGCATCCCACTTACAAAACAGAGGGAGATTGGCCCAGATGTTAGCTCAGCGACAATCTTCCTCAAGCAAAAAGAGGAAGATTGGTAATGGATGTTAGCTCAGGGCCAATCTTCCTCACCAAAAAAAAAAAAAAAAATATATATATATATATATATATATATTTTTAAATGCTTGCCTCATCTGCGAGCCATTCATGTTCAAGGGACCCTGGAAAGCTGCCAGCCCATGGAGCCAGGCAGTCATGTGTTCAAATCCTGATTCCACCAATGGCAAGCCATGTGCTTAAACAAATTACACAGCTTCTCTGAGCCTCAATTTCTTTATCTGTAAAATGGGGATGAAAATTCCTACGCGAGAACTAAAAAGTCATGCATATAAAGAGTGTGGATATTCCTAGTACGTCGGTAGGACCACAACAGATAGCAGCTGAGTTAGAAGCGGAAGCAGAGAGAACGGTGACTTCAACTGCAGGCTGCACAGAGAGGAGGGCCCACTCTAAATCATCTATTGGGGTTTCCTCTGTTAACATCCTTCATGTCAACATCTCAGGGTGCCACCCAGGACCACAGCTAGCCCAAGGTCACCTCCGTGTGGATTAGAAAATGCACCCCTTCCTGTGGGGAAACGAAGCTTTGGGGAGCTTGGTCTACCTTGGATGATGACCTAGGTTCGGAGTAAGGACTCCACTGTTAAATGCCCTCCAGACTCAGCAGCCCCAGAGAAGAGATGAGCTTCCCAGTCCTGTTTAGAGGGGATTGTTACTGTGTCCAGGAAAGGCTGTCGGGCCTGGGCCCCAGGAACCGTAATCATCAGAAAGTTACTACACATATCAGATAAAGGAGGGCCCGCCTCTTGGAGATGGGACTTGACAGGCCCATAAAGGCCGCCTAATACCGCTGAGCTCATGGTCTTTTGACATCATGTCTCATTTTCTGCATGAATGAGAGACTCAGCCAATGTGAAGCAATCTCGCGTTTCCATTTACAGCACACGAAGTCTCGCTCACCGGCGTCGGCACCCTCGCCCTCCCGGCACACGCGAGCAGAGCAGGGTTTCCCAAGCAGTTACTCAGCAATTTAACAGAAAATGTGAAACTCCTTTTCCTCCTGAGCACAGGTCCTGACAAACATGGTTTCAGGGCTGAGTCAAAGTCTGTGGTGAGCCCCGATTACCTGGTCCTTTGGGGGAGAAAAGAAATTCAGGGCCCACAGGGGAGGTCACCCTGGGGCACTGTCAAGTTGGTGACGGTGACCCCGATCTCGACATTCAGGCCCTCCGCTCCTGTCCCTCCGTGGAAGGGAAGTGGAAGCAAATAGACACTTATTTAACATCTACAGCTGTCAGGCTGTGTGCCAGGGTCTCCACCTCTGGTCTTTCTTTAACCATTATTCCCACTTGACAGATGGGAATACTAAGTCACACAGCTGGTCTCAGAGCCAGGCTTCTCACCCCTCTGAGCCAGCAACCTGTGGACTCTTCTTCCCCACCCCCACCTTTGCTCCCTCAGCACCTGCCCCCAAGGAAGGCTCTGATAGCAGCCGTTTACCTGTCGGTGCAGAAGCTCCATAGGGCAGAGGTGGCTGAAACCTGGTAGGAAGACGGCTGGGATGCTGCCTTGAAGGTGTATGTGCAAAACGAGTATGCTGAGTTGACTCGTATCTAGAAGCTTCCACTGGAGAACCCCTCACTGAACTCATCCTTTCCAAGACCCTGTGCATGGTTTTGCATTTGTAATTCTGTCTTCTTACCCCCAGTTGTATCAGCTTTAAGCTTCAGATCTCCCGTGCTGCGTGGATGCAGCGTGTATTTTATGTAGGAGGGGCTTTTGGAGATGGTGCTGATGGAGACGATGGGGGAGCCAAAAAGTGCTTGAAGGAAGGGTGGTCATGAGGGTGCTCTAACCCTGAGAGAGGAACTGTGCGTGCCTCAGGCCTGCGTGCTGGCCTTGTGGAGGCTGAAAGGCCAGCCAGGTGGCCTCTTTGTCCCCTTTTGGCTTCAGTGGGGAGGGGCATGGTCCACGGAGTAGAGCACAACAAGTTGCAGGTGACCCCTCTATAAGGACACACAAGATGGCCAGACCTTGCCTGTCCCCCCAGGAGGGAGCTGTGCTTCTGTCCCAGGGCTGCCATGGCAAATTACCGCACTCCGGGTGGCTGAGAACGACAGGAGCTTATTCCCTCACAGTTCCGGTAGCCTGAAGTTCAAAACCAAGGCGTCACAAGGATGCTTCCTTCTGGAGGCTCTGCAGCAGAATCTGTCCCATGCCTCTCTCCTTGTCTCTGGTGGTTGCCCACAATATCTTGCATCCTTTGACTTGCAGCTGAATCAGTCTCCCCTCCACCTCCACATGGCACTCTCTCCTGTGTCTTTTGTGGCTTGTTTCCCTCTCTTTATAAGCACACCAGTCACTGGACTACAGCCATCCTAATCCAGTATGCCCCCATCTTAACTTCAGCACGTCTGCAGAGACCCTACTTCCCAATAGGTAGTGAGGTGTTGGACCTGAACATATTCTTCGGAGGGACACAATTCTACCCACTATAGGAGCCAAGGTCACCTTTGCCAGACTGGCCTCCTGGCCCTATCTGTGGGCCTCAATGGCTTCTGAGTCCACATGCTGTGTCTCTGCCCGTGGGCCTGCCCTGGGGCAGGGCTGATCCCTGTGGTCTATGTTCCTGCGTGGGAGAGGCCAATCGAGCAGACTGTCTCAGGGCTTCTCTTACACCCCCAGAAGGCTTGAGGCTCTCATGGATAACAAAAAAAGATGGAGGCTCGCCCCTTCACCAGTTACCCTGCACATCATAATATGCCTCTCCTGGAAGCCCCCTCAATTTACCCACCTACTACAGACTGAATACGTCCCCCCAAAATTCATATGTTGAAACCTAATCCCCAGTGTGATGTGGGGGTGGGGACTCTGGGAGGTCATTAGGTCACGAGGGCAGAGTCCCCATGAATGGGATTGGTGCCCTCATAAGAGACCCCAGAGAGCCCTCTCACCCCTTCCACCGTGTGAGGACACAGGGAGAAGACGGACGTCCATGATCAGGAAGCAGGTCTCACCAGACACCCAGTCTGCTGGCACCTTGATCTTGGACTTCCAGCCTCCAGAACTGTGAGAAAAAAATTTCTGTTGTTTGTAATCCCCCCAGTCTGTGGTGTTGTGTTATGGCAGCCCAAACGGACTAAGACTTCGCCCCTCTCTATCATTCCTTTCCCACACCTCTCCTCAGTCCTGATGCCTTCAGATTCAGCAAGGTTTATTTGACTTTGGAAAATTCAGGAAAGAATAAAAGATAAATCAACAACCATCCAAGTGGCAGACACTGCACATTGACTCCCAATTATCCATCCTCCCCTTCTTCCTTACTGATGAAATCCCAATTTTTTTCAGGGTTGCAATGTGCCTGGCTAGAAAACTTCACTTCCCAGCCTCCCTTGCAGCTAGGGATGACCCTGCTTGGCCAATGAGACATAAGTGAAAGTTGCTAGTTGGAACTTAGAGGAAAGTTCTTGATAAAAGGGCCACTTTGCCCTCCCCCTCTTCCTGCCTTGAATGCAGGAAATGACCCAAGAAGTGGGGCAGTCACCTTGAGACACGAGTGATAAGCCTGAGGACAAAACTCACATGCTCAGGACAGTTGAGCCCAGGTTCCTGTTGGGGTCACTGGCTGCCTCCCCCAGACGTCTTAATTTGCAAGAAAACAAGCACGTCACTTGCTGAAGCTGTTATTTTCCAAGTTGTCAGTTACTCACAGCTGAAGAGCGTCCTAACTGACACAGCTCTCCTCCCACCACCCACACGCAGCGCTGCTAACGTTTTGCCCCATATCCCTCTAGGCCTTTCTCTGTGCAGAGGCAGACTCCCTGTCTTTGAATTCTGGTTCCTTCACTAACCAGGTAGGTCCCTAAAGCAAAGCAAACTATTTAACCTCTTGGCATCTCTGTTCTTGATCTGTAAATTCAAGATAATAGCAACTTCCACATGGAGTTTTTTGAAGGCCCAATGAAGTAAGTAAAGTGATGAGCACGGTACCTAGAGCAGAATATGTACTTAATAAATGTAATTATTACCAATATCAACATTTTATATCCTGCTTTTTTTGCATGGTATTATACCATATGCATTTTCCTTTGTTATTAAGAAGTTCTTGTAAACACCATTTTAACAGTGCCTAAACTTCATATGCACTTGAATGTTAGTTATTAATATCAAAATTTCATATCCTAGGTTTTTACTTAATATTATGACATATGCATTCTTCCATGACAAGAAAAAAAAATCCTTAAAATCATTTTAATGCTTGCCTGGAATTTTTTTTCATGGCTCGACTAGGGGTCAGAAAACTTTTTATTAAAGGCCCAGATTGTAATTTTGTAGGCTTTGTGGGCCATATGGTCCCTGTGACAACTACTCAACTTTGCCATCATAGTGCCAAAGCCGCCCCAGACAATGCATAAAGGAATCGCCACGGCTCTGTGCCAATAAAACTTTATTTACAAAAGTGATGGAGAGCTGGATTGGCCCAAGGACCATAGTTTGCTGCTCTCTGGGCTAGATCCCTTATTGAACCAGTCCCTCCTATTGTCAGAGCTTAGGCTGGTGCCCAATTTGGAGCCATTGTAAATAAGTCTGCAGAGAAGATCTTGGTGCTGACGTCCTTGACTACATTTCTGTTTATTTCCTTAGAATAGCTTCTCAGCAGAAGAATTATAATTTAAGGTTCTTGAGTCATCCTGGCAAATTCAGTAGGCATCATTTTTTTTTTTGAGCCAGGCTTTGCACTTCCACCTGTACCTTTGTTTGTCCCACCAGTATTTTCCACGTTTCCTGAGCAAGAATTCTGTCTCTTCTATCAGACTTCCAATTCCTCAAGTGTAAAGATTCTGGATATCTTATTCCACCATCGTGTGCCTTGCCCTCAGCTTTGCCATCTCCCTCCCCCCACCACACACACACACTTGTGAAGTATCTATTGTGACTGCACACACAAGGTGTACAGGGGAAACTAAGTAAGTGGCTGAGTGAATGAATCCCACGTTTAAAACCCCAAGGAGGCACGAGTCAGTTGCATATGGCCAATCACTGAGACTTGAATGTAGGGGACCCTCATAAACTAGGTGTTAAACAAACTTAACTCTTTCCCAGAAAACCCATGGCAAGATGTCAAAGAAGCTAGTGGTTTGTCCCAAAGTCCTATGTCCCTCTCTGCTTGCCCAGAGCCTGATGTAACCCCCATCCCACCGCTTCCCAGAGAGGCCGTTGGAAGGACCTCGATGATGCCACCTGCCCTCTCTACACCCCCTTTCATCTTCCACCAACCTCCGCCTATTTCCCAGTCCCACACCATGGTGGCCCTCTCATCATTTAGTGAGACTGAAGACAGCTGCCACTCTGCCAAAATCCAGTTCATGAAACGTTGAAAATGTTCTACATTTCTTTTCACCTTGAATTTTTCGTGAAACCAAATGGCAGTTTCCAAAGGTGAAAAACTGTTATTTTCCCAGACAAATTCCTGTGAAGTGAAAATTGCTAGTTTCGCACAGCTCTACCACTGAGGACTATTATTACTATGGGCACAAGATTAGCACAATTTGATCAGGAAAAAATAAAACTTGGCTTATATCCCCAGCAAGCTTTAAATGTTCCTACAGCTAGACTTTCACAGACCAAGAGCCAGTGGGAGGCCATCCCTAGCCTCTGGTCACCATGCCTACCATCACTATCCCTGTGGGTGAGTGCTGAACCCAGACCCCCTACCGGACATGGCCAAACTCAAGATCAGGCCTCTGGAGAGGAATAATAGAATTCCTTAAAGTGGTGACCTGTATGGGAAGCCGCCCCTGCCCCATATTAGTTCACAGGGCTGCCATGACAAAGTACCACCGACTGGGTGGCTTAAAGAACAAAAATTTATTTTCTCACGGTCAAGGAGGCTAGAACTCCAAGATCAAGGTGTTGGCAAGGTTGCTTTCTTCTGAAGCTTCTCTCCTTGGCTTGTAATGGCCATCTTCTCCTGGTGTCTTCACATGGTCTTCCCTCTGTGCGTCTGTCCCCTAATCTCCTCTTCTTGTAAGAATACCAGCCATACTGGATTAGGACTCACTCTAGTGACATTTATCTCAAAACACAGTCACCTTCTGAGGTCCCGGGGGTTAGGACTTCAACATATGAATTTTGGGGGGGACACAATTCAGCCCACAGCACTCCACATCCCCAACCCAGCCATCTTACCATTGCCTTGTAGACGATCAACGGTAAGAGGGCTTTAGGACTTATCTAGTCTAGCGGTTTTCAAACTGTGTTCCGTGGAGCACTTGCAGATCCTAAAGTGACCTTAGGGGCTTCCATGGCTGAGAGGAGGAGAAGAAGTGGAAATCTGGGACCCCAACTCTGCCTCCACCAAATCAGCATGTCTTTTATCCGTCCCATACTGAGGTTCCCTTTGAGATTTTGTTTGACCAAAGGGTTCTTTGTTTGACAAAATGTTTGAAAATTGCTGATTATTTTTCAAATGACCAGACTGCAGAGTAGAGAAGCAAAGAGATGTGCCCGGGATTGGGGAGCTACCTGTTGGCATGTCTGGGGTAGAGCTGAGCTCTCCCGTTCCGGCCTAGCGTTCCTTCCACTATGCCTTTCTGAGATGGCTCTTGAGTGAGACCTCAGGAACCGCAGTGGCATATAAGGAGTTTTGTGGTGCCAAAAGGTGAGTATCTTGCTGGAGTCAGATGGAGTATTGAATTGACATAGCATCACCTTAGAGGTTTGGACATGTGGATCTGGGCTTAAATGTTGGAAAATCTGAGTCACTACTATCCTGACGTCAGATACTGCTTGGAAATTTTCACTTCAAACAAGAAGAAGAAAGTGCTCCATTTTGGTGCATTTGGGTGACTCGGTTAGGAACCACGCACAGAGCTGAGAAGTGATACATAGCTTTGGCGACAAGCCATGGATAACCGTGTTTGCATGCTTTCCTGAGTGCCTGGCTGTCAACAGCAAAAATGGAGCTGAGGGAAAAGCATCAACCTCCACTTAAAAAAAAAAAAAAGAGAATTTAATGTCCTCAAGGGCAACACGCTGAGCTCACAGCAGAACAAGAGTTTTGTTGCATGTACGTTCTGAAGAAATGGCCTGTGCTTGGAATATCCCAAGGAGTTCTTGGGTTTGAAAAGCAAAGCGATTGTCTTACCTGGAGACAGTTAGGGTAGGGGCAGCTTTGGGGGTGAGAGAGAAAGGCCTGTCCACAGGCTGTACATTTCAGCAATGCCTGCAGCTCCGAATTCTGGGGCCAGAGGTGGGAGTTGGAGCTGAATCAGGCTGGCGCTTTCCTGGGCTCCAGGGTAAGCTGGGTGAGGAAAACAGGAGTCTCACCCAAAACAGATGTCCTGACCAACAATGGGAAGCTGCTTTTCTTTGAAATGTCCTGGTACGGGCCGCACCAGGCAGTCGGGGCCACCCGCGTCTGATCGCCTCCTGATAACACCCGGAGCAACTCTTTATAAAGTCACTGAGAGAATTCCTAGAGGAAGAGCTGGCCTACACCATGGAAAGGACATTACCCACACGCAGGCTGTTCCTTTGCAGGGCCTTGCACCCTGGCCTGGGCACAGCTCTCCCTGCCATCGCCTGGCTAACCCAGCGCTTCCCCCAGGGCTCAGCTTGGGCATCAGCCTTTCCAAAAGCATTTTCCAGCCACTGTCCATGACCAGCAGCATCAGCCTGCCCAGGAGGTGGTTAGAAATGCAGAAGCTCCAAGCTGCCCCGCACCTACTGAAGCAAGATCTGCATTTTTGCAAGATTCCCATTAAAGTTTGAGAAGCGCTGGTCTCCTGGAAGTTAACTTCAGGGGCTTATTCTAACTGAGACCTAAGGAGAAAGCCCTGTGTGACAAACACTGGGTAGCAGAGGGCCATGCCACCAAGGCAAAGAAAATTAATAGTGGCTTATAAGCCCTAAAGGGAGAATAACGGGGCAGACTCTAGCAAAGTGGTCAGGGGGAGCAGCAGAAGAGCATATTACTGAAGATGCATGAGGACTCTCCCAAACTCTAGAGGAGAATGGAGCTAAGTAGTCAGAGACCTGTGTCCTGAACATCTCCTATGTGCAGGCCCTGTGCTAAATGTCTTGCGTGCTTTGCATGCATTTAATCCTTGCATCAGGCCAATGAGATTGGCATCCATATTCCAAATGAAAAAGGGAGGCCTTTGGTACAAGCACTCTGGAAAATAATTTGATGCTATCCCATAAAGTTGACTGTCTTTATTCCCTAAGATCCAGCAATTTCACTTCTATATATATGTCCTATAGAAACTCATATACATGTGCAGCGGGAGGCACATAGCAAAATGTTCATAGAAGCACTGTTTATAATCGTAAAAATAACTGGATACATCCCAAATGCCCATCAAAAGGAGACTAGATAAATAAATTGTAGTGTATTCATACCATAGGATATTTTCTAACAGAGAATGCGGATGAAACACAACCTTACCCAATAACAAGAATGCATCTTAGAAATATAATTTTAAGTGGGGAAAAAAAGCAAGTCACACAAGACCTGATAGAGTATGGTAGAACTTTTTTAAAGCTCAAAAAACAATCAAAATTTAGCAATATACTTCGGGATGCATATGTAAATAATAAAAAAAATTGGTTTTTGTTTTTTGTAAAGACTGGAACCCTGGACACATTTCAGGGTCACGGTTGCTTCTCCAGTGGAGGTGGTGGATTGAAGGAAAGAGGGCTGTCGATGATGCAAAGATGCTAGGAAAAGTCTACTTCTCAGGTTAGGAAGCAAGTTCACGGGCATTCATCACTCGCATGTTGCAAGTCTTCTTTTATATGTGCATTAAATGATAATTTCTAAAACAGATTAAAGTCCTGAAAGCTAAGGCTCAGAGAGGCTGAATACCTTGGCCAGGCTGACACAGCTAGTACCTGGCAGTGCTGGGGTTTGAACCCAGGCAATTGGCTGCAGAGCCCACATAAGCCACTGAGCCCAGCTGCCTGTCGTGTGCTAGGCTGGGCTCAAGAGCCGCTGCAGATATCATCTACAGGTCTGACTTCGGGGCCTGGCTGGACTGGTATTAATGACCCTCCCTCTCCGTGGGGGGTGGATGCAGACACCCCATGCCAGAAGCCTTCAGGGGGAGGACAGTGCTGGCCTGTTCTCTTCCCCAAGCTCGTTCCAGGGGAACACACTCTGGTGCCGAGTCTCCTGCCGGCCTCTTTCTACTGGATACGTGGTGACCCCCGTTCACAAGGGCTCTCAGAAATCTGCCAGCATTTGCTCCAGGTTCAGACTGCGCATTTTTCACAGATTTGTAAAATAAAGAAGAGAAACAGAAAGCAGAAGAGAAAGGCAGGTAAATCCAGTTAGATTTCAGTTCATCATTCCAGCTCCTAAACATTCCTAACAAGGAGAGTGAGAACACCTTGCTTTTAGAAAACATATCACGGTCATTGAAAGGACTTCCAATTTCTCACGGCTTCCTAACACCCAACTCCATGAAAAGAGCCACCATGAGTCCCCACATCCCTGGTTACAGATACGGAAAGTGGCACCCAGGGAGGGTAAGCAGATTGCCCCAAGTCAAGGCTGTGTGACTTTGACTGATCACTTTCCCTTTCTGGGCTTCCATTTCCACATCTGTAAAACAGAACGGTTGCCCCTGGTGATTCCTAAGCAGTCTTCCAGCTCTGACAATCTGCAGTTCTCAGGAGGACAAAACTAAGAGAAAACCCCCATCTTCCAGTTTTACTGGTTCTTCTGGAAGGAGTTCATTACACCAGTACCTCTGAATAGGAAGACGCTACGGGTTCAAAATAACCCAAAAGGGGAAAGAAGAGACAAGAACACTAAGAAGGAGAAATAAAAGAAACAAACCACCCCTGCTGCTCTATGTATCATTTGTATCATTTGGGCCAACGTCTAGAGAGCCTAAGAGAATAATGTGGATTTCTTGTTCATTGCGTGGCTCTGAGAGCAAACCGCCAACCACAACGCGAACACAAAGGAGAGAAGAAATGGAACCACACTGGCTGCACTGCCAGCGTCATGCAAAGACAATGGGCACTGGTTTAATTTCCCCACCGCCTCCCAAACTGCGCTCAAAACAAAGTCAGATGTCTCCTTCCCAGAAAGTGGAAGAGGAAAATATCAATCTGTTTCGGGGAAAGTTACGAATTGCGTGTGCCTGGAATACTTGATATATGACTGTAGCCTGGTGTGCAACAAGTGATTCTTGCTGTTGCATTTGATCTCGGGATGGTAATGTGCTCTCCTGACATCGTCCAAATGGGGAATGACTGAGGATGTTTTATATAAGATGGCTGCAAACTTCAAAGGCCACTCTTAACCCGAACCACCCCCCGCCTCCCTCCCTTTCTTCCTCCTCTCCCTCCAGGCCCTCCTCTCCCTTCACCCAGCAAATTGTTTCGGGGCCAAAAGTGATTGTAGGACGATCAAGAATCAAGGAACTTGTGGCAGGTAGTACCACCTGTGTCTGGGCAACAGCCCCACGGGCCCGCATCTGCTCCCCAGTTGTGGAAGGAGCGAGGGGGCCGCGTCTGAGAGGGATTCCCAGCCGGCCGATCCAGCCGCCTAGGCTGCCATGGAGCGGAGCTGGCAGGGGGTGATCTGCAGCCGCCCTCCGGCTCCGAGATGGAGGAGGGCTCCCTGGGGACCCAGCAGCCTCATGCGGTCTGGGTGCCAGCAAGTCAGGCCCCACTGTTTATCACAGGTAGGGAAATCGAGGCCCCAGAAGGTGAACCCAAAGTCCCCCAACACTGAGGGGCAGACAGGAGCAGAGCCCAAGCAGTCCAGCTTCCAGCCCTGAGTTCTTCCCGCTGCACCCATGCTTGACCGGACGGAGAAAGTCACCCCTTTCATGTCCTCCCGCCTTGAATGGACGGCAGCTAACTTTTATCCAGTGTTTACTCTGCACCAGGCACTGACCTAAGCACCTTACATGGATTAACTCATTTTACCATCGCATTAACCCAGTGGTTCTCAACTGGGGCGATTTTGCCCCCAGGGGACATTTTTTTATTGTCATGATTGGGGGGAAGGGATGCTACTGGCATCTAGTGGGTAGAGGGCAGGGATGCTGCTAAACATCCAACAGTGGACAAGACAGCCTCTCGCATGGTCAATGGTGCCATGGTCGAGAAACCCTGCATATTAAGCCCATGAGATATGTATTACTATTATTATTGCTGTTGTTGTTGTCGTGGTAGCCATCATTGTTGTGATGGTGGTGCTGCTGGTGATTATTCTCAAATTACAGATGTGAAACAGAGGTAAGGGACTTGCCTGGGGTCACACGGCGCGTAAAGGCAGACCCAGGAGGTAAACCCAGGCAGACTCCCAGCCAGGATACAAGTTTCTTTTCTAATTATACAGGGAATACAGGAAGCCAAGTTCATCTAAAAAGTTCCAGAAATACAGATCAAGCCAAAGGACCCTTGGCCCTCACCCAAGTTCAGCCCCCTCCCCAGAGTGACACGCACTCCCCACCTGGTGCATATTCCTTGGCCTTTTGCTCCCCGTGATCATGAACTCTAGAGCTCCACAGACCTGTGGTTGCAGAGGGCTGAAATGAAACTATTCCCTACGTACCTTTTGCAACTTGCTTTTTCTCACTTACCTATTGCCTTCGAAATCATTCCATATCAGGGCATGCAGGCATACATCATTTTAAAGCAGCTGCTTAATATTCCATGGTTTGGATATCATCACTCCCCTACTGAGGGACATTTGAATTGTTTCCAGTTTTGGACTAGCTGTGTGACCTTGGAGGAGTTCCTCAACCTCTCTGAGCCTTAGATTCCTTGCCTGTCAAGTGGGAACCTCACAGGACTAGTGATTAAGTTTTCAATGACACTGTGTGAAAGGGATGGTGCAGTGCCTGGCACATAGGCAGGGCTTAAAAGGGGCAGAATGTTCTATTATTATTACTATGCATCATTATAATATACAATTATTATTACTGATATTAATCCAATTAGTCAGTAGTCCGCTCAAGCCAATACACCTCAAAGTGCCATCAAGATCCTTTGGGGAAAGTGGGTCAATGATGGACTATCCCACATCCAAAGAATTGAAGCAATTCTCAATCCACGTCCAAACTGAAACAATTTCCCAGCATTAACTGACTCAACTGCAGGGGCACCCATCAGGATTAGGGGGCGCCGAAGAGATTCCTGTTGCTCAAGTGGGTTTAATGTGGACCACCTTCCAACTCGACCGACACAGAAACACCAGCATCTCCAGGGAAATTCAGCTAATGAGTGTACACAGAAGTCAAAAAAAGAAGGACGGGGGAACTCTGTGCCCAGTTGACCCCTGAACCGGATGAGATTAAGACATGATACTTAACAAGACCAGCTCATGACTCAGTGGGCCGTAGTTACCAGGACTCCAGAGCTGGCAACAACCTAAATCCCACACCGGCATATCCAGGAGAGTGTGTACAGGAGTGAGACGGCTCAGACACTGAGGTGGCCTCGGGGCTGCATTTTGTAACCAGGGTTCCATTTAGCCCTCTCGGGTGTTCCCCAAGAAGAGTCTCCCAGCCTCTTGAGGATGGAGGATTGGGGGGACACCTCTTTTAGGGGCCCGAGGCAGGGCTTCTAGAGCAGAAGCTTGCCAAGGTGCTGACAAATTGAGACAATTGTACCAAGAAAAGATTCCCAACTACTTACTGTTGTCCTTGCCCAAGTCCTGGGCGGGAGGGTTGGGAAGGGAGCAGAGGCCCATTGTAATGGATGCCTCTGGTTTCCCTCCCCACTGAGCCTCCTCAGGGGCCTTGATGAGGAAGGATCCTGCCACTCTGACCAGGAAAGTGGGATCACACCTGGGGTGGGCCAATCCCAGTAGAAACTCACCTAGAAACAGTGATTGATCCTGGGGACGGCACATGACTCAAAATAAGCCAATCAGAGATCTCTTTCATTTTTTCCAAACTAGTTGGAGCGGGGTTATAGCTTCCCTTTCTAAGACAGCAAACCCTGTGGATACGTCTCAAGGGTTTCTGGCAGCCACGGAAGCGTCTAAGAGCGCGAGGCCAGCACAGAAGTGTCCATGGAAAGGTGGAGAGGGAGCGTGGCAGCTGTCCACATGCCTAGAAGCTCTCCTCCTCACTCTCCCAGTGCCCCAAACCAATTGATTTGTTTTTGCTTGAGCCCATTTGAGTTGGGTTTCTTTTTTTCGAGGAAGATTAGCCCTGAGCTAACATCTGCTGCCAATCCTCCTCTTTTTGCTGAGGAAGACTGGCCCTGAGCTTACATCCATGCCCATCTTCCTCTACTTTATACATGGGACACCTACCACAGCACGGCTTGCCAAGTGGTGCCATGTCCACACCCGGGATCCCAACCGGCAAACCCCGGGCCACCGAAGGAGAACATGTGCACTTAACCTTAACCCCTGTGCCACCGCCCCGGCCCCTGAGTTGGGTTTCTGACATTCGCAAATAAAAGAGTTCTGAATAATACATCAACCCAATCTGATAAGGCACTGCTGCAGCTGGCTATGGTTTAAGTGGACAGAGCAACATCTCTGTGACACCAAAGGCTCGTAGAGCAGGAGCTCCAGAAGAGTCCTTGGAGATGGTGTAAGCTGCTGTTCCCCAAAGACCATCACCAGTCTTCAAAGATGGGAGCCGTGTTTGACCCAAAGCGAGAACCAGACCCGTGTGTCCTCGTGATGGGTCCTGCACGCCCGCCAGTGTGCTGGACGGAATCCTTCCTGAGGGCCAGCACGTACTCGGGTTCCTGAGCGAGAGCTCTGGAGAGAAAGATGCTCCAGCTCACAGCTGGAGTGAGGATGGCCATAAAAGCCCAAACTGAATCCTAGGGAGGGAAACAGACTCCAGCCAGAAAGAGACAGGGGATAAGTTCCCGAAGGAACAGATGGAAACGGAGGGGAGAGAAGCATGGCGCAGGGCCCCAGGAAGGCACGCCAGTAGAGCCAGCCCAAAGTCAAGGGGGACTGGAGGCAGATCTATTTAGGAGCCAAACTTTCGGTACCCTGCCCTACACACATGGGCTCTCTCCAGGACAGCAGCTGGGCCTGGTCACCTGCCAGGCTGGGACCCAACCAGCTGTGTGTCTGGATGAAGGGTACATGTATGCACACGTGTGTGCATGTCCACATGCATGTGCAAATGTGAGTGTGTGCATGTACAGGAACTGGAGTTTGTGGATGACCTGCTTTTCTGTGTGTGTCTGTGTGAGGAAAGACGGGTTTACAAATATGGGAAATACATGTGGGTGAGTGGGCGTGTGCCTGTGAACAGGGCAGAGGAGGACACTGAGTGAGAAGTACTTGAAGACCATGAGTAAGTGGGCTAAAGGGTATGCAAGGGTGTGTGAACAGTGTCTGTGGGGTGTGTGTGCACGTGTGTGTTCATATGCCTACACATGACAAAACAGGCCAGGACAATGGGAGCACGAGCGCCTGGTGGCAGTGAAGTGGGTGGGGTGTGCGTCTGTGGGGAGTGCATGGCGGGGGCGGTGAGTGGAGTCTGCTGGGGTGAGCAGCTCTCTGGGGGAGTCAGGCTCCTTGGGGATTTCTCTGCCAGCCCTTCCTGGTGAGGCAGCGGGCAGCTCCACATACCAGGCCCCCTCCTCCCCGAGCCTGTGCCCAGACAACCAGAAAGAGCAGTGGCAGGCTGGTGCCCCCACAGCCCTTCCCGGCCTGGCCGTCGGCCTGAGTTGGAAGTCCTGCCCAGAGAAGCAAGACTGGTTCCTCGCCCCAGTGTGCCAACACACCTCACGGTTGGCCTGGGGGCTGGGGAAATGAGCCTGTTGGGAGAGACCTCTAATTTGCTTTTCCAGTCCTAAGGCACCTTCTGGATGCATAGGAGAGGGAGGGAGTGAGCAAACCTAAGGGGATGGTGATGTGTCTGCTGGGAGCTCTGTCTTGGTGAGCTCCCCACAAGGACCTCCAAGAGGAGAGCTGAATCCATGGGTTCTAAGAACCCAGAGTTGTGGTCTCATGGAAACAACTGCCACCATGGACGAGCCGAAGACCCCCGAGTGCTCCTAACTCTGCGAGGAGAGTGTGGACATCTCTGGGACCTGCTGAGCCCATCTCAAGGAGGCCAGAACCACCAGGAAATCAGAGCCACTGGTGTCTGGGCTGAGGAGCTGAGTCCCCAGGCATCTTGCTGGTGCACGAGTTGGAACAGGCCTGGCCTTAGTCACATCTCAACTTCTAATTCTGGTTCATGTTCAACACCCACATGCCAAGCTGGCTGGCATATTTGGTCCTTTCTGGTCGTCCATCTTCTTCACTCCACCCTATGCTCCCCGACCCCAGGCTTTTTCCACCCAAACCAAAGGACATTCATCATCCTGTGGTTCCCGCCGGCCCTGGGATTGACAGGGTCAGCAACCAACGGGAGATGGGCTACACTCTGGTTTCACAGGAAGGCTCCTGGGGGAAACCCCCACATCTCTCTGGGCTCTGTGCGTGACCCACACCCCGATTCCTTCCTTCCTCCCTCCGAGATGATGAAATCATAGCCTCGATCTGGACCTGTTCATGCCACAAGATAAATTGTCAAAATGTTTTGATCTAATTGGGTCTTTTTCAAGTCAGCTGAAAACCATCAGGCGGGGAGCCAGATGGAGCTGGTGATTAATGAGGGACATTTGGTTGCTTCTCCACATCCATCACGGAGCCCTACTCGGGTGGGAGTGTCCTAATCCTCCGCCGGGAATGGGTACGCCAGGCGATCACTGAGGCCGGCATCTACCCACTGGGGGGCCTCTCCTTGCTTCCACCGGCTGCAAAGATGGCCTTCCCCTGAGGCTCCAGAAACTCTGGGCCAGGAGAGGCTGCCCCTGAACAGGCCTCAGACTTGGAGACAGCCTCTTGCCCCCAAGCAGTCCCAACCCTGTTGGGGGCCACTTGTGATGGTGCTCCAGTGAAGGCAGGGCAACAGAGGGGAAGGGAGACAGAAACATTGCCGTGACCCCGGGGAATGCACTGGCTGCCCCTCCCTCATGTCCAGGTGTGGGGGCTCCAAGACTCAGCCTGCACGGCCACCTTCCCTCTGTCTGCTCTGAAGTGGAAGGGCAGAGGGGTTTCAAGAGAACGTTCTCGGCCGAAGGGTAACGGCCTCATAGGCACTCTCCAGGGTCCCGGCTACTGGGCCAGGCTGGACCTCCCACTTGCTATGTGACCTTCAGCAAGGTCTGTCCCTCTCTGAGCTTCTGGTGCCTCGTGGGTAACATGTGAATGGGGCCCAGCCCCCTGGTCCTCCGGCTGTAGCTAGAGCTGTGTCCTCCGCCGGGGCCACATGTTGCAGTCGGCTGAGAGCATTTTCACAACACCAGCACCACGTCCACCCACAGCAGAGTCTCTGACTCAGAGTCTCTGAGGATGTGCCGGGCGTCGGCAGGTCTCAGAGGTCTTCAGGTGATTCTAACACACAGCCCAAGCACAGCACCCATGAACAGGAGGAGCCTTGATTGTCTCATCTGAAGATCGGGGCTATTCAAACCAGCCCCGAGGAATGTGTAGGGAGTTGATAGGCAAGAGGAGTCTGAGAAGACGTTGAATGTTTTCTTAGGAGGAGGATGAACAACCCAAGACATCCTCACCACGGGCATAACAGCAGTGACTTTTCATCCAACACACAGGTACTGAGCACCTACTGAATGCCAAGCATCCCTGGGGATGCGAAACAGAAATGGTCCCCACCATGGAGGACCTTGAAGACGAGCGGGGGAAGTGGACAGGAATCAGTAATCACACGGGCACAGGATTACAGCTGCGATTCGCTCCCCAGAGGCTGGTGGCAGGGTGCAGGCTTCGCTGCAGAGAGGCCTTTGGAGCTGACAGGGGAGCAGGCCGCACGGTGGGGGATAAGTCCAGGCTAGGGGAGCAGCACTTGCTCATTACCTGCCTGGTTTTCTTCCTTGATAATGTGCGTGCCTTTTATTAGACCCAAATCACAAGCATTTAAGAATGAGAAAAGCACCCGGTAGACAATGCCGGGGCCACACCTCGCTGTGTTGTAATCATCCTTAAGTCTGTCTCTCCAGCCGCCCTGGAGCTCCATGTGTCTGCACGCCCAGGGTCTGGCACGGAGCCTGGACCACAATAGGTGCTCAGTTTATTTGTCCTGGTGGATGGAATGAACAAAATTTTCCCTTTGTTGGCATAGGTGCGCCAGCGGCAGGCCAGGCCTCCAGGGGAAATTTCAGCTCATCTGGGAAGCCATTCTGCCCACCCCACCCAATGGTGCCCAGTTCTGTGTGCTGAGAACCTTCATGAAGGGGTTTGAATGAGGATGTTCTAAGAGTAGGGTAAGTTATTCTAACTGCCTATCTCCTAGCCATCCTTTAAATGCTAGCTCAGGTGTCCCTTCCTCCAGGAAGCCTTCTCTGATGCCCTGACCACCAATAGATCAATCTTCTATGATGCCATTGTCACATGCGTCACCTTTTGATCTGATGTACTGGTTATGTGTCCACCCCCACCTCCTCTTATCTGAAATAATAAGTTCCCTGGGTTCTGGGGCCTGTGTAGTTTGCTTACCACTGAATGTCCAGCACATAGTAGGTGTTCAATAAATGATGACTCAGTTAACCACAATCACCAGACTGGAGGCTGGTTGTTACTACATTCATGTTAATTTGCATGCACGTGGAAGCCTTTGGGTAAAGGTGAGGATGAAGGAGAGGAGTGGGTGATGGAGGGCTGCCCCTTTGCCTGACAGATGGGGCCGGCGTGAACCTTCCGGCTCACCCTGGCCTTTCTTGGCCTGGTAAAGCTGAGAGGTAGCGCTCAAGGTCTGGTCTCCAGTTCTGCTGCAAAGCCAGCTGCATATCCCCCTGCAGGAAGCAAGAAGATTGTTTACTCCTCCATGAGAAACTCAATCTTGTCTCTCTTCTGAGCAGATGCTGTGTCTGCCAGAGTCCACAGACCCTTCAGCCAGTGTCAGCAGTAGGCGGACAGCCCCGGCTTTTGCTGCAAATCTCCCCAGCCGAACGCTTGTGGTTAAAATTTTACACTCAGCCTGAAGTGGTTCCCAAGACCCGGGGCTTGTTTTTCCTGATGATCCTTTTCTTTGATCAGTGAGACTCAGTGAAGTGGAATTTACTGCGTCATTTATTTTAGGTAGCTGGGAAGGGTTGTCTGTCTTCTAAACAGTCCCGGGTCCTTCCTTCCCCAGACCCCCGGCCCGGCAGTCTCCCTCCACCGTCTCCCTTGGGCTGGCGCGTTGGGGGAGAGGCTGGGCGTGGATGAAAGGGCCCCACAGCCAGGAGAGCTTGCTCCTCGCCCTGCTACTGGCCACTTCCTGCCTGTGTGGCCTTGGGCAGGTGCCCCGGCCTCTCACATACTCCGTTTCCACATCTGTAAAATGGGAGGATCACACTGCCTTCTCGGGGTTACTGCGAGGCTGAATTAATCCCATGCCTGTGAAAGCCCTTGGCCTTCGTAAAAGAGGCCTCCTGGTGTGAGCGCTGTTATTGTCTGCAGCCTCTTTCGGGGGAGTAGAGTGGTTGCCCTGGACCCCCAAACTAATTCCCTCTTCTGAGTGTGAAATTCCCTTAGTACAGGGTTTCTCGACTTCAGCACTATTGACGCTGGGGTAGGGAAAGCCCTTGTTATGGGGGCTGTCCCGAGCAGTGTAGGCTGTTTAGCAGCATCTCTTGCTTCTACCCTCTCGATGCCAGTGGCACCTGCCACCAGACTTGCAAAAACCAAAAATGTCCCAGATATTGCCCAATGTCCCCTGGGGTAGGGATCGGGGACAGAGAATCATCCGTGGTCAAGAACCATTGCTTTTGTAGGACCGGTGGTTTTTCTGCCCTTAGACACAACAGATTGTCTGCAGAGAAGGGGCAGTGGCTTCAATTTACACCAGGGGTCCAGCTGGTCCCACCTCTAACAAGCTGTGTGAGCTCAGCCACATCCCTAACCTTTCTGGGCCTCTATATCCCGTTTATAAAAAGGGGACATGGGATGAGCTGCCCTGTAGAATTTCTTCAGCTGGTGCTGAATCCTTTCTCAAGAAGCAGCTTTGTCAGGGCGGGGAGGTGTTGGGGACCTGGTAGGTAGGAGGCAGGGGAAGAAAGGATGGGGAGGCAGGAGCTTCCAGGTCATGAAGCCACTCACTCCCCAGAGGCTGGCCCCACGGAGGACCCAGCTGTGGGCTGAAATTCTTACTCCTCAGAGTCCCTTCAGGAGAGAGTATGGAGGATGGAGTCTATGATAATGATGCTAATAGTAATAACCACCAATAGTCCTTGAGCCCTGACAGCGAGGCACTGTGTGAGCTTTCCGCGTACATTATTTCATTTAGTCTTCACAACAACCCAAACAACACTCTGAGGGAGGTATAATTATAGCCCATTTCACAGATGAGGACACTGAGGCTCGGAGAGGTGACGTAACCTGTCCAAGCCCACACAGTTGTCTCACGGTAGAGCCTGGGTTCAGACCCAGCTCTCACCCACCCTGCTCTCACCTCCAAGGCACCTCCCAACCCAGCCTCAGGCTCTTTTATTCTCTGAAGCCCTAGTGACAAGAACACCTTTCCCAATGGGACCGTTGGCATGGAGATCGAACTGGGAGACGGAGGAGCATCAGCCTGGGGAGGGTGGCGACCAGGGACCAGGCTGACCTTGCCTGCTTGCTGTGTGGCCTTAAGCAGGTCACTCCTCCTCTCTGAGCTCATTTCCTCACCTGCAACACTCTTTGAGGCGTTGTGCCAAGTGCTGGGCATAAGGCATTGGGCAACGCAGCATGGTCTCTGCCCTCATGGAATTTACAGCCCGATGTAAGAGAGATGGTAAACAAATAAATAAACAAATGGAAGAGATCGACAGGGTGACAGGATACAGCATGAGGAAGGGACTTATTTTATGGGATCGTCAGCAGATCTGGCTGTGGAATTTGAGCTGATATGAGGAAGAAGAGGAAGGGTTAGCCATGAATTCCTGGGAGTGGGAGGGGGCATGGGGTCACTTCCAAAGTGAGGAAATGGATCAGTCAGGATTGGCTAAGTTAAGATGCTGTAACAAACAATGCCTGAATCTTAACAATGTAAACTAATAAAAGCTTCTTTATTGCACATCCTACGAGCCCAATGGGGGTCGATGGAGAGGGAGGGGAATTCTGCTGCCTTCCAGAGTGTTCTGTAACCATTCTCCACGTCTCACGAGGCCACCATCTCAACCCCATGTTCAGGGCTTTTGCTACAACGAGGGAAGAGCAGAGCAGTGTCTCATGATGACAATTAAATGCTTCAGCTGGGAAGACAGGAACGCATCACTCCCATCCACAATCCATCAGCTAAAACTATTCCCATGGCCCACCGAAAGGCAGAGGCAATGGAACCCTCTGCTGGGCTCAGAAGGGAAGAGCCAGATGGAGGTGAACATCCTGAACCGGGGAGGCCTTGCAGCCCCTCCCCTCCGCATGGACCACTCTGACAAGTCCCAGCGGGCACCTCACTGTGTTTCGAGCACCACTGGATCAGCCTGCTGGGTCTTGGGCTCCCCACTCCATTCTCCTGGCAGCAGCTCAACATGGAGGCCCCCAGCCCTTCTCACAAGCCAGCCTGCCATCCCGGAGAGACTCAGATGTGGCGCTCCCACCCCTCATCCTCGGCAGCTCCTGGGAGCCCCGCACCCTGGGCCTTTTCTTGACTCCGTCCATGTAATTCAGCCCCTCTGTTTTCAAGAAGAGGGAACAATTAGGGAGCACCTGCTGTGTGCCTGGATTTCAACTGTTTCTCCTCGGGAGGATTCAGTGAGGGGAGCACGCAGGAGAGCATGAGAAAGCCAGACACACAGCAAGCCCTTAAAAGACCCGGCTAAAATGAAGCGGAAACGAAAATGGGCGTTTAGTCTCCGCGACAACTTTGTAGGGCTCTGAATGCTGCTGCTGACGGCACCGCGCCAGTCTTACCTTCAGTATTTCATCTAATTATCACAATAATCCTCTGAGCGAGATTATATTATTTCCTTTTTCAGGCTTCTAACTGTGTCTTCCAGTAGAATCCAGAGCACTTCTGTTGGGTCTTTTAGCAAGAAACTTCCGTGGACAATATTTAACTCAAACGCATCTCCTTAGTAGTAAAATGTCAGAAACATGACAGGTGTGTAGGTGGGCAGGCTAGTTGGGGACCTTGTGACATCTTTTGGATCCACCCAGAAGCTTCCAGCATCTGCGTCTGTTCCTGAAGAAAGGGTAGGACAGGCAGGCTGAAGGCAACAGCAATGGCATCATTAGGTCCAAGGGTTCCGGCATCAGAAAGTCCCAGAATCAAATCCCAGCTTACTGGGTGCCTCCAGTTATCTTGAATGAGGCTGTGTGTGTCTCAGTTTGTTCATCTGTAAAATGGGAATGATATCTACCCCAAGGGTTGTTGGAAAACTTGAAGTGGGATAATGAACAAAAAGTGCACATAATGAAAGAAAATAAACCAAGAAAGAGCCCAGAAAAGAACAGAACACTTTTCCTAAGGCAGAGACCTACGCCAATTTGACTGAGGCCCTGTTCCAGCTGGAAAGAGATTCTCTCTTGATTTATGCGTCTGATAATAAAAGAGGTGCCAATTACACGACTTTTACTACCATTGATTAGTTCCGTGTTGCTGGAAACTAGGTATGTTGAAAAGATAAACCAACACCGCCGAATTTCCACGCGGCTTCGGCACATTCTTCTCCGGTTCTCCTTGCTGCTCTCCTTGCTGCTCTCCGACTAAACCCAAAATCCGCCCAACCCCCTGGGGCCTGGCAGGTTCCCATCCTCCCCGAGGACAGAGGTGCAGGCTGCCAGCCCCACTATTTGAAACTTTTCCTGCATGCCGAGTGTTAATACTTTTGTCCCTGGCTTAGCTCTCTCCCTCCCACAAATATACTTGGGGCTATTTTGGAAAGATTTTTGCCACAACAGCCTGTGAGTGCTAATGAGTGTGACTTCGGAAGAGAATTTTCCATTAGTGAGTAAGAAAAAAAAGACAAATCACCTTGAAATCTAAGCAGCAATGTTAGGCTCTGAATTAGGATTCTCCAGAGAAACAGAACCAATGGATATACATAGAGAGAGGAGATTTATTATAGGAAGGGGCTCACATGATTACAGAAGCCGAGGGGACCCATGATCTGCCCTCTGCGAGCTGGAGGCCCAGGCAAGCTGGCGGCGTGGACCCAGACAACACCCGAAGGGCCTGAGAACCGGGGGTCCAAGGATATGGGTCCTAATCCGAGTCCAAAGGCTCAAGAAGCAGGAGAGCCCATGTCCAAGGGCAGGAGAAGATGGATGTCCCAGCTCAAGCAAGAGAACAAAGTCATCCTTCCCCCAGCTTATTGTTGTATTCAGACCCACAACGGATTGGACGAGGCCCACCCACAAGGGTGAGGGCATCTTCTTTACTCAGTCTCCCGATTCTAATGCTAATCTTTCCTGGAAACACCCTCACAGACACACCCAGTAATACTGTTTTACCAGCTACCTAGACATCCCTTAGCCCAATCAAATTGACACAACAAATCAACCCCCACGGTCCCGTATTTCCTATCAATGTCCTTTGTGCTAAAGTACAGCTCTATCCCGTGCTCACCTTCAAACCCAAAGCTGCTTTTTGATTACATGCTTCATTCAACAAATGCGTCTTGAGCACCAGCTGCATGCCAGGCATTGGGCTGGTAATGCTGAGAACACAGCGCGGAAGGGACGTGGTCCCTGCTCTCCTGGGGCTCATCATCTCAGAACACAGCACATAAATAAAATATGGGCAAAGAAGAAGAATGCAGACCTGTGGAAGGAAAGCGGCAACTGGGATGGGCCTTGAAGGATGATAATAGATGGTGTCCCACTGCCTGGGTTCAAATCCCATCTCTGCCATTCCTTAGCTGTGTGACCACGGCAAGTTACTTAACTTCTCTGTGCCTCCCTTCCCTGACTTGTGAAATGGGCACAAAAATAGCACCAATCTCATCACTGTTATGATGATCCATTGAGTTAATACATGGGTAGTACAGGGCCTGCCACATCATAAATGCTCAATAAAAGTTAACTATTAAATTATGATTATTTGTTAAATCGGGCTAATAATCGGGCTTATTTTGCTGCCAGGAGAAAGAGGAGAAAATTTAAGTAATTACTCAGCACAGGGCCTAGCACATGGTAAGCGCTAGATAATGTTGCTATTTATTCTTACGGTGGTTGCGTTGGCAGCAAGGGCGGGGAAAGGGGGGGTGGGGGAGCAGAGCTGGCAGGGCAAAGCTTAATTAGCTCCTCCTCCTCTCTTTCCGGGTCCCCGGTCCTCCGTTTAGCCCCACGCCCTCGGCTGCCAAGTGTCGTCTCTGGCTCCCCAGCCCTGAGTCCCCCCGGAAGCCGGAGCAAAGGGGAGGCCGGATTCGGCTGCGCCCCTCTGTTCTCAATCAAATGTGCCGCTTTTCCGCCTGGCTTCACACATTGTAAAAGGCAGCGGCGTGCGGCTTGCTCAGTGTCCACACATCGGGCTCCTCCTGACCTGCTGTTCGCCCGCTGATGGATCCGAAGCCCATTATTGTAATGGATTTGCTGTTGGGAAGAAGAAGGGGTCGTCAGCCTAATAAATCCCCGCCCTGGCGGATCACGTCCAGCGGGCCATCCTCCAGAGTGGCTTACCCTTTAACGGACCTGTTCAGTGATTTCTGAAAGACAGATAAGCTGTAATGAGTGCCCGAGATCCAGGCAAGACGTCACCGAAATGAAAGAAGAAACACAAGACTTTTTGGAGGAATAATTTGAGTCCCTTTTTTTTTTTTTTGGTCCACCTTCTAAAAGCGTTGTAATGCTGTCTTGCTGTTAGGTTAAAAAAAAAAAAAAAAAAACACTGCTAATGAAATGCACAGAAAAGTAAAAACATGTCATGCAAATTAGACACCTTTGGGGATTTTGAAAAACTTGTTTGAAGGGCTAATTAAGAAGCTATTAAAAATAATTAATAATAATCTGCTTTTCCCAAATTCTTTTTAGATCAGAAGTGTAAGTGACACCATTTTTTTGTTTCACTCTTTAAAACACATAAGCTTAAGTAGCAGGTCCTTTGTTTACCTGGAAATATTTTCTAAACTTTTAGTGATTTTTTTGAAGGTAATCCCATTTGTGTCCTTCCTTCCTTGGGTTTTCTTTTTCTGCATGAGCTAGTTCGTGCAGGAGATCGCTCGACAAACGCAGGCAATGCACCGTCGCAGGAGTGGTTCGAAAAGTCTCGCTGGGAGAAAATTGTTGTGAGTTACAGGAAATTAAAAAATTCCTGCAATACCAACCCACTTCTCAAAGTCAATCTGTGGTATCCCAGCATCCACTCGACTCTGAAGTCAGGCCAGAATGATTTTTGAAGAGTAATTTTCAGCCTTAGAAAGGGTCACATCGTGTATTGAAGCCATATTTGCTTCTGTGTTTTGTAAATTTCGAACTCATTACTAAACCTTTGTCTCTTACACCCCGGGCCTGGCTCTCACCTCACCCTCATCAATCTGAGCCTTAAAAATCTAATGAAAAATGCCGAAACACATTTTGCATGTGGAAATGTGATAAAACTCAAATTGTTACGAACCTGAGGAGGACCAGGCTTTCAGGGATGGGCGGGAGGGGCAGGCACTGTTCTTCAGAGCCTGCTCACCCCTAGGTCTCTGCAAGTCCCCGGGAAGAAAGAGAAGCAAACAGGATTTCCCCACTCTCCTCTGAGCCCTGCTGTTGCCCGTCTTTCAGATGAAGCCAGAGGCAGAATCCGCTCCACAAGATTCCAAACTGTCCACGCCCTAAGGGCCAGGCTAGAAGACTAGCAGGTGACATTTTCCTTCTAGAAGGCACGATCAGAGGCCTCTGCTTGGCTTCCGGCTGTGTTCTAAGAGTAGCTCAGTAAAGCTGTGGACACCTTGAGAATTTCAGAGAGTATCTGCTAATGGACAGAGAAACCCCACCACTGGGCTCTGTAATTTGGGGAACATTAAGAAGTTGATGAAAGCTGTGGAAGCTTCTCTTAAACGCACAGGCGCACACACACACAAAACACATACACACGGGGTCTCTCTCTCTCCCTTTTGCTCTCTCTCGCATTTCATTTTAAAGAGTCCACACTACGTTCCTTTGATGCAGGTGGGGGTCACACCTGAGCCCCCTTCACCTGAGTAGGTGGGAGTCAGCTTAGAGAAATGGAAAGAACACAAGCTTTGGAGGCAGGCTGACTTAGCTTTGCAACCCAGCTCTGTCAGTTCTAGCTGTGTGGCCTTCAATGAGTCATTTAACCTCTCTGGGCCTTGATTTCCTCTCGTGCAAACTGGAGATAATAATACTTCCTTTCCAGATTTGTGCTGAGGATAGGCGGAAATGTGTGCTGGGGGCCTGGGGCGGAACCTGACGCACAGTGGGGCTCCGTAAATGGAGGCTGCGTTTGGGTTCAGATGGTTCCTGCCTCTGATTTGGGGAAGGGAGGTAGGTCCACTGAGGTGGTTGCTGGGAAATTTTTCCTGTGTGCTGCCCGGAAAACTGGATTCAGGGATGGAACGGCTCTGTTCTTTAACACCCAGCCTGACACCTCCTAATGAAATGTAAATGAGGGTTCTAACAAGCCTGGCGTTTGCTTTGGGGAGAAGGTGCGAGCAGTGGAGCAGTTGCAGGCAGGGCCCCGTTGAGCCAGCCATCCTGTCTGGATGCGGCTGGTTTGCAGAGTGAGGACCTCGGTTTTCTCCTCTGGGGGCAGCCCCACTGTGGGGCTTTCAGCAAGTTTACCTTCTCCCTGGAGAGAAGTCCAGCCCTCCTTCAGTCCACAAGTCCCTCTGGGCCTTCCCACGGATCATGATCACAGCTGAAGGGCCTGGTGATCCCCTAGGAAGTGGACACATCCCGACTCTGGGGGTTAAGCTGGCCCTCCTGGCTCCTGCCTCCCTTGGACATCTGGGAGATAGGGGCTGCTTGGAGAGAGCCCATGCCCCTGGCCATCATGGGACCTACACTCCCAGAACCTGTATGAACAGCCTCCTCAAGCCCAGAAGCCAAGAGCCCAAGGACCACGAGGGACCCCTCCCCCCCACCACCAAGCGAGGGTCTCCTAGGGGCGCCTGTCTGGCCATAGCCCTCCTCACATGTGAACTCCTTCCGGTCCAGGACAGAAGGCGGTCCTTGAGATAAAGAAGTAAACTAGAGCTGGCTCGGTGTGTGCAGGTACGTGCACAGGCCCTGGGGGCAGAGACACAATGGAAAACTAGGCTATTCTCTTCAGAGCGCCGAACATCCGGGGCCTTTACAGCAGCTGTTTGGAGACGTTAGCAAGCAAGCCAGAAAGTTCGCCCCCTTCCTGTCATTTTTCCACCCGATCCACAGCTACAGTGTGAGAGCCACACCTCCACAGGTAGGGCACCTACCTTGCTGCCTGTGTCCTGTGTCCCTCGCTGTGTCCCGGTGCGGGGGATGCTGGGCAGCCGTGCCGCCCTGGGGAGGAGACCCAGAGGAGCACTGGAAAGATTCATAACTCAAAATACATTTAGCCCCACACTTAGAGACTCTCGAACAGTCAGAAAGGGTCGAGTGAACTTGACTGCATTTCCTAAGGGCTATTTATTGTCTGCCATGGGGGAGCGGGGGAGTTATTGAAGTTGGAGATGACCAAAAATTGCCTAACACAAAGGTATGCTCTAACTAGCTCATTATTTTGTACTTACATATGCATCTATTTTCTCTTAAAGGCAGGAATTGAAACGTAATTGGCTGTTTCGTTGGTTTTTAGCATGGAATGAACAGCCAATAAATTTTTCTAATCAATGAATAAACAATTAATCACCCACAGGAAGACCTTGCCCAGCGTCCAGCCTGGGGTCAGGCATGAGCTAAGCCCTCGGTGGTGATGTCTCCCAGGGCCCTGTGGTCTCCATCCCCAGGGGAGGCCTGGCTGCATCCCAGGCAGGATGGAGTCTGGGATGGGGAGCTCACTGGTGCCCCCAACCCCCCCAGCCCACCCCCAATGCCAGAGATTCCACAACTTGTTCCTGGGTCCCCAGCGTGCTTGCTTGCACTGCCCCAGTAGATGCACAGCCCGGCACCCACGGAGCCAGGACCTGGCCCAGGAGAAGGGCCTGGGCATGTGGCCCCTCAGCTGAGCGGCTCCTGCTGTGGCTCAGCCACTGCCCCCTTGCCCGGCCCCTGCAAACCCCACCCTGCCTAGCTCAGCCCTCTCCTCACTCAGCCCTCAAATGTCACCTCCTTCTCTGCACCCCAGCCGAGACGGCCCCACTCCAACAAGCCTTCAGCACGTGATCCGCAAACGTGCTCATTTTGATCTTCCCACCACCTCCGAGCTGCTGCAGAGGAGATGATGGCAACAGAGTCCCTGGGGAGCCGTTGGGGCCTAATGCATCACACGTGCTGAGAGAGGCCAGGCCGGCCGGACATCTGCAGCTCAGCTCCCAGCCCTCCTGGGGCTTGCACCTCGCCTGAGCTGGGGAACGGAGTGGGAGGCTGGGCCTGGAGGACCCGTTCCTCCCAGCCAAGGCCACCAGAACACACAGGCCCATCTCCTCCAGGCTGCCTCACTGCTGGACATTTTCTGGCAAGTTTCTGGGAGGTTTGAATCTGCACACAGAATAGCATCTCTTTCCCACTTTTAAGCCCAGGAGAGAGAGATGCAGAAGGTGTCCTTTCAGCCCCACTGACTCAGTGCAAAGCCCTCAGCCATTTTGGGGTTCAAATTTAAAATAACAGTAATCCTAATCCACAGACTCCAGTCCCTCCCACTTAGCCAGGCACCTGGCAAAGCTGTGTTAAAGGCACCAGTTTTCGCCTGCTATCAGAAGCACAAATGTATATAGGAAACAGGAAATACAGAGTTGTATGTGTAAATAAGCACCTAATGTGTGTTGGGGCCCTGGACATCGCAGGGGTCTAGTGGGACAGTTAGCCATTAGGGGAAGCAGCAGATGGAGTGGAAAAACTAAAACAATGCGGTGGAAAAAGAACAGGCTTTCAAGTCAGAGAGGCCACCTTCTACCACTGATCAGCTGCGTGACCTTAGGCCAGTTACCTAACGTCTCTGAGCCTCTGTTTCCTCGTCTATAAAAGAGCCATAATAGCCGTTTTAATGAGACAGCGTATGTAAAGTGCTGAGTGCATGCTCGCCACATAGAAGCTGTGAGTATGCAATGGCCGCTCTCTCCCCATCCCCTTCAGCTCAGACTATTCCCAGCCCCCAGTCACCACCTTGGATGGTCCCAGTTGCATTTGGAGTCTATCAAGGGAGAGGTGGAGGACTTGGAACTCGGAGAAGTCTGGGGTTCCCTGAGTCTCCAAATCAACCCGTTAAAAGCACCCTCAGAGCCAGAGGAACCAGGAGAGTCACAGCCCCCAGACTGGGGCGCCCACGCCCTCCTGCGCCCGCCCTGTCCCTGCCTTTGCTCGCTGGAGCTCCAGGCCCACTTCTCCCCCTCCCTGTGAAATGGCCCTTCCCGCCCATCAGCGATTTGGAGAGGCCCTTTTGGGGGCAGTGGAATTGCCTTCCTTTCTGCTGGTGGCTCCCCCTCTCAGAGGCCAGGACCCCACTGTGACCCTGTGGTCCAGCTGTGGGGAGCAGGGTGGGGGCCACACTCAAGGCCACGTGAGAGTCAGAAACATCTGCCTTTGCACCCTGAGAACTCAGCCAGCGGGCAGGATGCCGTGGGGCACTCGTCATCCTCCAGCACCGTGGCCCTCTCCACAGGGGCAAGGACCAGCTTTCGCTTGAGGTGGCCAATGACACCCCAGAGTCTGGGCCCGGGCTTCTTTACAAACGTCACCAGGCTGCAGGAAGGGGGCACCAGCGGAAAGAGGGGTTGGGAGTCTGTGGGCCATCCCCGGTCCCCTAGGGCGGTGGGAAGAGCGACTGGACTCCTGGGCCACCACGGACCGGTTGTGAGGTCTGGCGCAGGTCGCCTCACCTCCTTGGGCCCAGGACACATCCCCAGGGATGTCCCGCAGGCCCCTCACGAGCTGCATGCTCAGCACCGAACCCAGCATCTTCCCGCCTCCCCTGCCACCCGCGCCCCCGGCCTGGGGATGGGCAGCACCTTCTCCCAGACCCCCGCGCTCCAAGTTCCTGGCCTAGCCCCGGGCTCCCCTTCGCCAAGTCTTCCCCTTCCTCCTCCTGGGCTTCCAGCTGGTTCTCAGGTTTGGTCTCCTCAACCCCCTGCTCTCCTCCCGAACAGCTCCCTCCTCGGTAGGCCCAGGCCCCCCCACCTCAGCCTGGGTTCTGGTCATCTTTCCCCTGGACCAGCGCCCAAGCCCGACTGCTCTTCCAGCCTCTGGGGAGACCTCCTCCAGGCCAGCACCCACCCGGCCGCACGGCGGGCACACTCAGAATCACCAATCGTGATGATGATGATGATGACAAGAGCTGACGCCTACCCACACTGACTTTGTGCCCGCGCTGTCCTAAGTCCTTTGCCTGAGTTAACTCGTTTCGGCCTCCCGACAGCTCTGTCAAGGAAGTGCTGTCACTGTCCTTACTTTGCAGATGAGAAAACTGAGGCACAGGGTGGGTAAGCAGCATGCCGAGGCCACACAGGAGTGAATGGCGGATCTGGGTCTGAACCCAGGTCGCCTGCTCCAGCCTTCCCTGCTTGGTCCCCTCGGTGGTTTTCTTTGTAATCGCTGCAGGATGAACTCGGCATCCGAACACAGCCCTTTGCAGCCTAGTGCACCCAAAACCAACCCCTCCAAAAACGCTCTCATCATTCTCCCCACACCCGGGGCTCCAGCCAAGCCTAGCGACACAGAGACCATAGCTGAACACAGCAGATGCATTTATGCCTCTGAGCCTTTGTGCTTGCTGTTCCCTCTGCCTTGAATACCTTTCCTATTCTCATCTTTCCTCTTCAAGACTCACCTCTAGGAAGCCTTCCTTGGCCTCCTGACCCCACTCCATCCACAGACCCCTCTGCTGACCCCACAACAGCACCCACAGCATTGGATTGCAGTTTCCTCTTCATCTGTCTCCTTCGTTAAACTCTGAGCTCTCCAGAGCAAATGTGTCTTTTATCCCTGTATTGCCTGCATCTTGCAGAGGGTGTGGATGAACAAGCAGGAGACTTTATTTATTTCCAAATGCAACAGAAGAGTTTTGAATCAAAGTGATAATAAAACAGGGTCTTTGAATCCAGCTGCTCTGAATTAGAATCCCAGCTCCATAACTTATTAGCTCTGTGACACTGAGCAAACTGCTTAACCTCTCTGAGCCTCAGTTTCTTCATCTGTAAAAGATAAGGAGGGTATAACTTCTTTACAAGGTCGCCCTGAATATTAAATGCAATAAATTTAGTAAAGTGTCGAGCATATGGGCCTTGCCATTAGGTAGAAGCTATCATGAGAATGATTAAGTTCACTATGTGACTATTCACATGCTATTTACATCTGCATGTGTGTATGCTTCCCTGCTCTGAGCAGGGCACTGCTGAGCTTCTCTTCCCTAAAAGCCCTGAAGACTCCTAGGCAGATCTCTCAGCAGACACTCTCCTTTCTGCTTCTCACACAATCAAGCCCAGAAGCCCTTCCCCACCACAGGACCTTTGCACGTGCTATTCCTCTGTATGGCATGTTCCTCCCTCCGCTGTTCTCATGGTGGCTCCTTCTCATGTTTTAGGCCTAGGCATAGATGTCACCTTCTTGGAGGACCTTCTCAACCACTCTATCTGAACGGATACTGCCCTCTCTACTCTTCCATTGTCCAATTCAACCCTTGTTGGTTTCTTCCAGAGCACTTCGAGGATATGTAAGTATTTGGTGCATTTGTTCAACCATTCCATGTTAGCCCCAAGACGGTGTGGCACTGCCAGCATCTTCAGTGCTGTGCCCTGGGTGCTGGCACACCGCCTGGCACTTAGTAGGGGGCTCAGTAATGACTGTTGAGTAACTAACCTAACTGGGCTCCATTCAGCAAGAACAGAGAAAAGGTGCGGGACTTTGCCGCCCAAGCCCCGGCCCGGCAGACCCCTCCCCTCCCGAAGCCCCCGCGGGCCACACCTGGCTGCCTGCAGCCCCGCTCGCAACCGGCTCGCCAGAGACAAATTGGAGGCAGTTCAGAGGAGCGGGCCAGGCGGGATTAAGTGGAGGGAGAGGGTGATTTATAAAGAAAGATAAAAGGCCCCAGCTTCGTGAGGCTGGGCTGCAGGATTATTTCGATAACAGCCTCCAAATGTTGGCAAGGTGTGTGCGCCAGGGGAGCGGGGACGATCCCCCCCGGAGGTGAGAGGCGGTCACCAGGAGCGACCCAGGAAACCTCCGCCGGCCCGGGTCCGAGCTCGCGGGGAGCAGGGGCTGCCCGCCCCGGGGAGATGCTCGCCCCGCGCGCCGCGCCACGTGGGTTCCTGCAGCAGGAGGCTGGGCGTCTCTGGAGAAGCCGGAACAGAAAGCCCGTGTCGTCGGTGATACCACCCAGCCAGGCATCTGCCAAGGAAGACGCGCAGGCACCCTGCAGCCCAGGGCCTGCGAACCCAGGGCTGGGCGCTGATGCGGCCCACCGGTTGCTTCTGGAAATAAAGCTTTATCCGAGCCCAGCCACGGCCTTCCGTGGGCGTCCGATCTGCGGCGCTTGCGCACTACGGCCTCGGCGCTGGGTAGTTGCAACAGAGACAATACAACTCACAAGTTCTAAATATTTACTCTCTGGCCCTTTACAGACACGGTTTGCAGCCCCTGAGTTAAACCAATGATTCTTAGGTAAAGTGCACATCGCTTCGAAAGGGCAAAAAATGTCCACAGGGCCCCAACTTTGACTTAAATTGTTTTTATTATAGTTATTACTATACTAACACTATAGTAGTACACGCACACACAAATATACATAGGTACAAATGCGTTGCGCTTTTAGCTCTTACACAATTAGAAAACCAAAAGACTTTCTGGGATTCAATGCGAACAAAATGACAAAAGCATTAAAATTAAAAGGAACAGCATTAAAGGAACGCAGCTGCGGGGGTGTGGGGAGGGGGCACTCCGGCTCACAGCGCAGGGCGGCTGCTGGCTGCGGATTCCTTGGCGTTTGGCAGGGCTGGTATTCTGAGTGCCAGGCGATGATTCCACTCCCCGACTCGTTATTCTCCTCTCACTGTCACGAAGACTTTCATTCACACAGAAGGCCGTGACATCCTGGGCCTTTAGTGGCTACAAATACGCAGCCCCGTCTGCTCTTTCTCTCATTGGCACGTGAGAATTAAAGTGCGCGGTTCTGATCGACCCTGTGTCCCCTTGGACACACTTAAAACTCTGGCCCTAAAATCTCATGGCCGTACCCAGGTATAAGGTGACCAGCCAGAGGAGCCAGAAAATATTTACATCCATTGTTTTTAATTATCAGTAAAACAAAAATAGAATATTTTTAAATATCTCTTGGAGAGTTTGGCCACTGGTGTGGGGACTCCAGTTTGAAAAGCAGAGACCCACCCTTCTCCTTTTCTAAATGGGGAAACTGAGTCCCACAGGAGGACCATGACTCGCCAAGATCACAGTGGTCAGTGGGCTGAAGCCGGCTCTGGACAGGGAGGTGCTGACTCTCGGTGCACTGCCGTCCTTCTCAGCCCGAGGGTGGACTCACAAGAGCCCCCAGGAACAGCTGACCAGAGCAGAATTCTGCCCACTGGAACCCAGAGGGGTGGCCATTAGCTAGAGCCACCAATCGTATTACCTAGAGCCACCAACCATAGTGTGAATGAGTTCCCCTGGAGTAGGGGAAGGGGCTGTGCCCTCCGGACACCATGACCAGTGGCTGAAGCCAGCATCTGGGAGGCACACACCAGAGCCCACAGGCTGGCTGGCTAGGATGGCTTCCAAGAACCCCTCCCAGAGCTTTTTAAGTGGAAGCAGCAGTCACGGGGGCCCCGCAGCAAAGGCCCCCTACTTATCCCAAAGAGGGTCAGTGGGACCCACCTGGGCTCAAAGAAGCCTGGACCATCTGAGCTCAAACTTTAGGCCAGGTCTTTACTCCCCTGGAGAGTTGCTCGTACAAAGGGATCATATGGCTGCCACCAGGCTGCTGGCAGCCGGCAGACACCGAAACGTGGCTGTGGCTGCAGTTCAGTCACTCAAGGAGTCCAGCTCCCAGGGGGCCAGGCCCGGAGCAAGGGCGATGGGAGCAGCACAGCCTGGCCGCAAGCTTTGCGGGGGGGCAGCCCCTGCTCTCGAGGCCGGTCAAGCCCTGGCCTGCCTTTCTCTCCCTGGGGAGGTGGCTGTGGTCCACAGGAGAAGCAGGGAGCAAGCCCCCAGCGGCAGCCTTCTCAGAGCAGAAGAAAGCCCCATGGCTTCTATACAGGATGCGCTTTCAAAGGCTTGCGAGGGTTGGTTCAGACTAAATGAGAATCTAAGAGACACTCCAGAACAGGGCTTGGCAGACTTTCTCAGTAACGGGCCAGATAGTAAATATTTTACTTTGTAGACCACATGCAGTCTCTGTTGCGTGTTCTTTTTTCTTTTTTACAACCTTTTAAAAATGTAAAAACCATTCTTAGCTCACGTACTGTACAAACACAGGCTGCGGGCTAAATTTGGCCCCCAGGCAGTAGTTTATCGATCTCTCTTCTAGAATATCACTAACTTAAGACATTCCCTACAAAATCAACATGGCCTTCCTGGGACCATAAACACCCGAGAAGCAGATGTGCCCCCATCCTCATACTCACACACACATGGACACACACAGGGACACACAGATTCACACACATGGACACACGCATGCTCAGTGTTTTGTCCATTGGACAAAATAATTCTTTGAAAATAATTTCCAAATTTGCAAAGCACACACGTGCCCTAAAGTTAATTCAGGGCCAAAATTTAATGTGCAAAGCCACCGTGTCCAGGGCTGGGAAGCTAGTGACAATTCTCATGGGTACAGAAGGTGCAAGAGGAGATCAGAGCAGCGAGGAAGGGCTTTGCCCGTGATCTAGTCTAAAGGTTTCTAGACTGTTCCTCAGAGCCATGAGGCCTTTAAGGAGACACCTCTGAAGTCAGTGCTTTAGGCTGCCACACTCAGACTGACTAAGCTGCCTGACCTTTACTCTTATAGGTACTGGATTTCCATCTGAGATTTCATCTGAAGTGAGATTTCATAGAAAAAGGAGTGGGTGGGTGTTCAAAATTAGTGCCTAGCCAGTTGCCTCATATCAGGCCCCTCTAAAAGTTACGACAACATTAGCCCACATGCCTGCCTATCCATTGAAGTTGAGGAGATGCGGCCATCATTAGACAGGACAGGTGCTCTCTGGTTTGCTACAGTCCCCACTACTCCCTATTGCCTTATACCACTTTATTTCACTAATAAGTAGATCTGCCTGGCCCCAGGGGCATTTGAGTTTGTGACTCCTTCTCAACACTGTCTCAGCTACTAGAACATGAAACTTCTTCCTGAAGAGTAATACTGGTTAGTTAAGTAAAGTCACCGCTAGATCCAACACACTGACCTATGAACAGCTGCCGGCCCCTGCAAGTCTTAGCTAACACTTGACTGATGCTAATATTTTCTTAATCTTTTGGATTCATTTATATCCCACTACTTTCCAAAAAGGATTTGAGGCAGCTTGTAAATATACATGGAGCACAACGAAATTTAAAGATCGATAAAGAAATCTGAGGGAAGGAAAATCAGACTAGAATAGTAGGATGAGGCCAGAGGAGAAGTTAGAACGTAGAAGTACAAGTCAAAAGGTCTGCACGGTTTTTAATGGTAAGCAGAAGTTTTTGAGTTAGGATGGCTCATAGAAGCATATGGAACCACCCTCCCTGAATAGCTGAAGAAATTGATTTAAAAAAAAAAAACCCAGTGATCAAGGAAGGAGGCTCAGCCCAAAGCTTTAAACTTCAAGTGTCAGCCAAGGAAAAACCCAGAAAGTTAAGGAGCAGAGCAAACGATCCAGCGCAGCAAGCTGTCAGGTGCCTCTCTCCACGCCCCAGAAGCCACTCACGGGGTATGGGAGTTAATTTTGTGTGTCGACTTGGCTGGCTCGCAGGATGCCCAGATCTCTGGTTAGATGTTATTTCTGGGTGTGTCTCTGAGGGTGTTTCTGGAAGAAGTTAGCATTTGAATCCAGAGACTGAGTAAAGTGTGCTGCTTTCCCTGTTGTGGTTGGGCATCCCCCGTGTGTCGAGGGCCTGAATAGAAAAAACGGTGGAGGAAGAGAGGATTCCGTCTCTCTGCCTGACTGTGGAGCTGGGACATTGACCTTCCGCCTCAGGGCTCCTGGCGCTCAGGCCTTCAGCCCTGGACTGGCCCCTACACCATCAGCTCTCCAGCTCTCAGGCCTTCAGAGACCACCAGCGGCCTTCCCGGGCCTCCAGCTTGCAGACAGCACCACGTGGCACTGCCCAGCCTCCATACTCAGGGGAGCCAACACCTTACGATAGAGCTAAATAGAAATTTCAGAAGTGGGCGTCTAAGACAGATGCCTCCTTGCTGGAGCTATTCAAGACAAAAATATGTGACTGTGACATGAAACACCATTCCTCAAAATGTAGCAAAGGATATGAACACCTACAAAAAACTTTATCGGATATTTATAGAAGCTTTATCTATAATCACCCCAAATTGGAAGTAACTCAAATGTTCATGAACTGCTGAGTGGATAAACAAGGTGTGGTACATCCGTACAATGGCATGATGCTCACTAAAAAGTGGAGCAAGAAATATTAATAGAGTGGCAAAAAGTGAAAACTGTTGATTCATTCAAGAAACGTGAATAAATCTCAAAAGCATTTTGCTAAGTGAAAGAGGCCATACCCAAAAGGTGACATATTGTATCATTCTATTTATGTAACATTCTCGAAAAGGCAAAACTGTGGGGACAGGAAACAGATTAGTGGTTGTGAGGGGCTGAGGGTGAGGACAGAGGAAAGACTACAAAGCAGGGGGCAGGAGAGAACTTGGTGAGATGCTGAAAACAGGCCAGACAAAAATGTTTCAAAGATGTTTGAGACAAGCATCCTGGTGAGAAGCTGAAAACATCTTGATTGTGGTGGCAGTTCCTTGCCGAAATTCATAGAACTGTATGCCTGGAAAAGGATGAGTTTTATTGTGTGTGTATTATACCTCAATAAAGTTGACTTAAAAAAAATAACATAGCCAAACGAAAAAATCAAACCATCCTCACGTAAATGGAAAGAAAGTCAAGAAGCTAACCACACTCCATTAGATCAAAACCAACATGTGGAGAGAGCAGCTCAAGCAAGAGCCAAACGAAAAGAAATGGCACAGCAACTAGAAAAGTCCGGTGATGGGCAATCCTCCTGAAGAGGAAAAGAAACTCAGCAAACGAAACAAAAGACAGACATGAATGTCCCAGGGAAGAAACTTCAAGAAAACGACACAAGAAATGTCTTTACAAGTGCGTTAGTTGACAAAAAATGCAATAAGAGCATGAATTCAATTTTCAAAAGACCACTACACCCCACAAGAAAGGCAAAAATTAAAAAGACTGACAACATCATATGTTGCCAAGGATATGGAGCACCTAGAACCTTCAAACATTGCTGGTGGTAGTGTAAGATAATGCAACCATTTGGGGAAAGTTCTGGAGGTGATCTTATACAACTAAATATACACCTACTCTGTGAGCCAGCAATTCCAACCTTAGGTATTTATCCAAGAAAAATGAAGGTATATGTTTACAAAAAGACTGGCACAAGAATGTTCCTAGCAGCTTTGTTCATAACAGTCAAGACCTGGAAACATCCCAGGTGTCCATCAACAAGAGAATGGATGAATAAAACTGTGGTACACTCATACAATGGAAAACTACTAAGCACTAAAAAAGGGACAGACACTAAAGATGAATCTCAAAAACAGTATGCCAAGTGAAAGAAGCCTTACACAAAAGAGTACATATGGTACAATTCCATTTATATGAAGTTCTAGAGCAGGCAAAACTAATCTATGGGAGAAAAAATTACAAAAGTGGTTGCCTTAGGGTAGGAGGTGGGGTTGGCTGAGAAGGGGCATGAGGGAACTTTCTGAGGTAATATTCTGTGTCTTGATAGTGGTTTGGAGTACACAGTGCGTGCATTTGTTAAAACACCAAATATACGCTTAAGATTTATGCATTTTACTGTATAAATTTTACCTCAAAAGAAAATATGTGCTATATATATGATAAAGCAAGTATAATTAAATGTCAATGGACGAATCTAGAAAATGTGTATATGGTTGTTTGCTGTAAAAGTCTTTCAAATTTGCTGTATATTTGAATATTTTCACAATAAATTTTGGGGGGAAACTCATCAGGTTGTACAAGGGCATGCTTAAGATTTGTGTACTTCATTGTATGCAGATTTTACCTCAAAGGAAAAAGGAAATAACTGTAAAAAATATTAAACTCTGCCTAGTGATATTCATGCTGAAGTATTTAGAGAGACTTATACCAATGTCAACACTTGCTTTAGAAACATAGGAAAAAACGTGATGGGTAGATGGTTTGAGGGGAGAACTGATGAATAGATGTCTGATGAATCAAGTAGAATGAAATTTTAATTACGGAATCTGCGTGGTAGGTATATGGGTGTCCAATATAAATTGTCTCAACTTTTCTATATCTTTGAAACTTTCATTATAAAATGATGAAGAGGATCACAAAATGATAGACGGGGAGGAAAATGGAGACTGCAAGCCAAAGGAAAGAAATTGTGGACCAAAAACAATATTTAAAAATAAATGACAATTAAAATCATCAAGAAACACACAGATGTGAAAGTCAAATTACTAGCAAAGAGGAAAAACCTGGATAATTACAAAAACATAGACGAGAAAGACAAAGAATTCAGAACAAAAAGAATCCAGCACGAGGGTAATTCGTGTCCCTGATACAGAGAAACCAAAAAATGGAAGGGAAAAAATAATGACTGGAAAAGTATGGAATGATTTAATACGGTATGGTCCGAGATGCAGGAAGAACTGAATCCACAATACACAATGTTCCAGAAAAAAAAATTTTGTATTCAGCATGTTCAACACCGTGCTACATCCTGATTAAGTAATTCAACTTCAAAAAAGAAGTCACAACTCCTCAAGAATCCAGGCATAAAAAACAAATGACCACGGAGGATGGAGAGCGTCAGGCTGCTCCCTGGCCTCTCCGAGGTGGCATCGAATGTCACAATGGAGCGAGGACACAGTTCTAAAGGAAAGGAAGGGAGACCAAGCGTTCTCCACCCTCCCAAGGAGCTGGTCAGGCAGAAAGGCAAGAACGGGCATGAAAAGAATTAAAAGACAGACATCTAAAAAATTCAAGGAATACAGTGTCTGCTTGACAATACTGCACTATGAGATCCAGCCAATTAAGAGAGAAATGAAAATCGAGAATTGAGTGATGGAGAAGGTGTGGTAAAATGGCCGATGGGGACGATAGAATCTATTTAAACATAGAACTAATATTAAACCATTGTGTGAACTGTGAACATTTTCTAAGTCCTCAAAGGGTAACAATGACGAAACTAACAAAAGTCAAGTACTGGAGGGAAGGCAGTGGGAGGAGGTGTGAACGTGCTAATGTCCTCATCTCTTGTGGCGGGGAGGTGAATGACAGTGTCTAAAATTGAAACGTGCAGTTAGAAAAACACGGTTACCCCAACTTCAATGTTTTTTCACAATCTCTTTTCTTAAGCTTAGAGAGATCTTTTAGAAAAGTATATCTCTTGAGGTGAAAAAACTTCTATTTCAAGTTTAATCATTCCTTCCATTTCAATTTAGCTTCTTTTTCTTCTTTTAAATTCAAGTAAAATTAACTTTAAGACTTTACGTTAAAAATAACACACATAATTTATGTTATCGCTTTCTCATTAATAAACTTTCATGCATCTAGATAGATAGATAAGTAGAGAAGTAAATAAATAGATGTACGGAAGTCCATTCATGGATATTGAGATATATAGATAAGTATGCACGCACAAACATAGAATAATATTTGAAATAGTTTTCACCTAATGGTAATATTTGGAGCAATAAAATTTAAACTTCCCTTTTCATACATGGCTGTATTGTTGAAATTTTAAAATTATTATTATATTTATAAAAATCAATAAAGTAAGTTTTACTTTTTAAAAATGTTAGGAAAACAGTCATCCCTGAGCTTCCTAGCAGCCAAAGAAAAAAGGGACCTACAGTCATTATAGTGTAACCATGCATGGTGTCCACCAGCTTGAAACAAACCGACCCAACAAGAGCACAGCAGCTCTTCAGAGGAAGCACAACTTGTCCAACACTTGTGTCTGCTAGAGATGTTGACTGGTGTGGAGGTGGCACCCTCACACTTGTGTTCAGTAATCCAGCAAAGGCCCCTATTGTACCACTCCAGGCTTTTCAAGAGCATTAGAGCGTATGTGCACCTCTGCTCCAGCTGGAGGAATGCACCAGGTGGCCGTTAACTTTGGACTTTGGCTAGCAAGATGGCCACTTCTCCAAGACATATTCCCACCAGCCAGTGATTTTTCCCTTGAGGTGGCATCAGGTTGTGGTGGGTCCAGGTGAGAGAAGGGTCCATCTTTTCCCTTCCTCCTGCCCCCCACTGCACACACACTCCACTCTCCAGTCCTAAACACTCACACACAGTTCCCTGTTGGTCACTGCTGTCTCCTCTTGCCTAGAAGATGCTTCATGCTATTGCCAATACCTTTCACTGGGCTGGGGAACTCATCCTCAGGGGTCAGCTTACAAGTCACCTGCTCCAGGGAATGTCCCCTGATGCCCCTGAGCAGGATGGAGTCAGGATCTTAGGTGAAGGACTGAACGTAGAGGAGAAGGAGGTGGAGGAGCAGAGCCCACACCAGATGATGGCAGGGAGCGACACTCAGACATACCCAGACGCACCTGGCTCCTCTCAGTGAGGGAAAGGCAGGACCCTCTACCCAGAGTGGCAGCACCTCAGCAGTTCTGAAGAGCAGAGCCTAATAGAACAGATGTAAGGGCTGTCTGCATGGTTCTCCACAGGCCCCCAAAGAGGTAAGAATAGATTTGGAGGAAGAGGAGACTGACACAGGCATTCACACCTTTGGACCCATGGGAATTCCTGGGGTAGGTACTGAGACCCTATCTGAGCCTCAGTTTCCCAATCTGTAAAATGGGGCAAATAACCCGGGCCTGACCACACCGCAAGAATGCAATGAGAGTTAATTGAGTTTGAGAGACAAACCAAATAATGGTCCTAAAAATCTGAAGGCTAGAACTATCATCCCTTGGAGCTATGCAGGAAATAATACGGTGGATCCACACATCCTTTGGGTTTCTTTTCTTTTCTTTTATTGAGTTCATAATAGTTTACGTCAATGTGAGATTTCAGTTGTACATTATTTCTTGTCTGTCACCGCATAAGTGCTCCCCTTCACCCCCTGTGCCCACCCCCCAACCCCCTTCCCCTGGTAACCACTGAACTGTTTCCTTTGTCCATGTATTTGTTTATATTCCACATATGAGTAAAATCATCTGGTGTTTGTCTTTCTCAGTCTGGCTTATTTTGCTTAGAATAATTCCCTGCAGGTCCATCTATGTTATTGCAAATGGGATGATTTTGTCTTTTTTTATGGCAGAGTAGTATTCCATTGTATATATACACCACATCTTCTTTATCCAATCATCAGTCAATGGGCACTTGGATTGTTTCCATGTCTTGGCTATTGCAAATAGTACTGCAATGAACATGGGGTACATATGTTACTTTGGATTGTTAATTTCAAATTGTTTGGGTAGATACCTTTGGGTTCTTTTTCACAGAATTTTGGAAGACTGAAGAATGTTTCCATCATAAACTGGGGGACTAGAAATGGCTTTTTCTTTGATTGTCCCGTATGTTCACCTCAGATTGTACTCCAGCAGGGAAATAATATGCAATAAATTGCAATCTCCCAGCATCAGATGAAATGAGATCATTGGATTTTAAAAGGCTAGCCCATGATTTAATTTACAAAGACTGCATGTCAACATTGTCACACAAGGTAACTAGAAGTGAAACTCTTACAAAGATGGCCTGTAGGGTATCCTGTCATTCAAAAGGGGAAATCACCATGTGTGCCCAATTTCAAAGTGGCAACAAATTATTCTCTCCCTTTTTTTACTCCCTTTCATCTGGGCTTGGCCTTGCAGCTTACTTTGACCAATAGGACATTAGCAATCATGACACCAGCAGAGTCCCTAAAAGTGATTTCACGTTGAGGGATCTCTCCCTCGCTGCTCTTGGAACTTGTGATTCCCACGTGGAGAGAAGCCTCAGTCATCCCAGCCATCCCAGATGAGGCCATCATAAACCAGCTGGCCGACATACCAGCTGACTGCAGACACATGAGCGAGCCCGGCCAAGACCAACCGTGCCCAGCACAGACCAGAAGAACCACCCAGCTGAGCCCAGGTCAAATTGCTGACCTGCAGAATCATTACCTAAATAAGTGGTTGCTGTTTTAAGCCACAAAGTTTGGGATGGTTTGATATGCAGCAAAAGTTAACTATACATCGTGGTAGCCCAGAATGAGTCAGGAGAGAGGGACCCTGCTCTAACTCACTGTGTGACCTTTGGCAAGTCACTGAACCTTTCTGGTGTCGAGTTTCTTGCACTATAAAATGAGGAAAGTCAATTAAATGATCAAATTAAAATGAACATTGAGACCCTTTCTACTTCTGGGTCATTCTGTGGTTCTAAATCTTAAGAACCAATACTCATGAGTGCAGTAAAACTCTAGGAACCAAGCTAAGGCATTGCTGCGGCTCTGGAGTTTTTTTGCCTCAAGGCAAGAGATTCTGAGATTAGGTTAACTGACTTAACTGACGTGTGAGCATAAACATAAAATGCTTCTTTAGCATTTTATGATCTTGTTGGATTCTAGGCTAAAATGTGAAGTTGGAAAGAGGTGGCCAGAAAGAAACTGTAACTGATCCTGTCATGCAAAGAAAGGAAATTACTATCAACATCTAAACCCAGAAAAAGCTTTCTGCTGGGCTCTGAGGCTTTCGGAAAATGCAAGAACAGGCTAGGACTCGGCCTTCTGGGAAAGAAAACCCCAGATTGCAACAGGAAGAGAAAAATCTTAGCGAATCCTAAGAATTTGCTGAACCCCCCAAATGCATATTTTTACCTATCTGGAAACTGACCCAACAATTTTCTTTTCAAAAGTTACCTAGAGAAAAAATTGAAACAAGCAACAAGTGTGGGTTTTCTTAAGTGACTGAGCTTGATCTAATGAACACCTACACTCTCTGTGAACAGAACTGATATTCACGAAGTTGTGTTGCTCGAAGTGATAAAGAGCATATATTAGCCAAGAGCGATTGTGTTTTTCTAATTCAGAATCAGTGCTCAGGAAGACCAGATACTGATGTTGCTGGTGCCTCTGGGAATAAGTTTGCAGTAGGGGAGTGGGCGGGAACGAACATTTTTCCAGAAAAGAGTCATTACCGTGAGTTTCACACACTGGACTATGCAGACCCTTGGGATTTTGCCTGAAGGTACAAAGCCCACAGAATCCCCTCACTGCATCTTCCAGGAGCATGGTTTTTACTCGAAGAGCTGCTTTCTTGGGGGTTTGTTGTTTGTTTGGGGGAGGGAGGTGGAGGATATTATTTTTATACAAAGTACACTTGGGTACATGTTGAAATCAAGTGTAAAATTTGCATTAATTTTCCAATAAAATAAAAAATGTTCTTCTTGGCACATGTGTCTTCAGGGGTCCACGGCTCTCTCCTCTCCCATCAGGGAGACTTATGTGGCCAAGGGTAAGAGTCAGTATCAGGCAGTCTCCAGGGGCTAAAATGTCCCCAAAGCGAGCCACCTTCAAGTGCCATTTTCCTGAGTAAAGAAAATCGTCAGAAGCACTGTGTTTCCTCTGAGAGATGGTCTGGAGCCAAAATGCTGCTTCCTTCTCACGCCTTCGTGGGCCTGAGAAGTCAATCTCCTGCGTCTCCCAAGACCATGCAAGGAACTTGTTAAAAACACACACATTCACACCCGCCTCCCACCCTCCCGGTGGAGCAGAGCAGGACGCTGGAAGGGGATCTTCAGGAGGCCACGGGGGCTGCCCTTCCTCCGCCTGGAGCTCCTCCGTCTCCTGAGTTTCCCAGCACAGATGAGCATTCATCTCATATGCTGGGCCCAGGACAGGAGTCCTCTCTCACGCTCCTGCCCTCGGCGATAGCCCTCTCCCCTGCCTTTCTCTGCAGGGCAGTAACTGGGTCGTGTATTCATCTCACTGAACACTCCTAAAGAACAACAAGGAAAGTGTTTCAACCAATCGGCACAACGGTTGCCACCAAAGTGTAGGTTTCTGATAGTAAGGAGCTCACATCGCTGAGGATGGAATGATTTGATGAGCTGGGACCCCTCTACCAAGGCTCCTCTCCTCTCGGCTCCTCTTTACTTCGTTTATTTTTCCGCAAACATTTCATCGAGTCCCAACACTGAGCCAGGCCTGTTCTCAGCGCCTGTGGTTCAGAGGTCTCTCTGGTGGAGCGGATGTTCAGGTGGAAAGACATTACAGAAGTAAGCGTGCGAATGTTTGTACATACGGGACCTCATACTCCTGAGTACGTATAGGGAAACAAAAATTATCATAATAATTTGAAAAATATCCATTAGTGACCCAGCCACTTCTAAGCTCAGTTTCTACTCAAACAATCCCTATGACATCTGCAGCTATCATGGCCCAAAGAGTTGTCATCACTTTTGACCCACCTCTCTTCATTTTGGGTTATCTGACAGTTCGATGCAATTTCAACGCAAACAAATTGCAAAGAGAACTTGAAGCCTTTACCAAAGCTGTAGGATTTTACAAGGTCAGTGAGAGATCTGCTTGAACCCCACACCAAGCCGATGACAGACGAGGTTCTGACAGCTCAATCAGGTGACAACAGAAGGGGGGGCCGAGGCAGAGGTGACGTACTGATGATCAAGATAGAATGGTGGACCATCAAGTGGTTAAGGAAAGCCCTTGGAAAAACCCACAAAGTCCTAGACTGTTTCTACAATAAACAGCTTTCTTTATATTTATGTTGTAAAGATTTTTAAAAAAGAAAAAAAATGAAACAAGGGAAGCCATATCATGCCACCATCCAATTAAAATTACATTTGTCAAAATTATCAACACCTGGCTCATCCCTTGTTCATTCTAAAACTTCAGCATGTGGTTGGAATTAGAATCTAAAAATTGGGTAAGAATAAGGCAAAAATTTATTTCTCATAGTTTCTAGTTTTGGTTTTCTGAACTTTCTGAATCAAACCTTTTTTTTTGAAATCCCCTTTATTTCCCATGAAATATTGGCTCCCATGTTAAGCGGACTTGGTCTAAGGTGACCTTTCCAGGTACGATTACTCATAGATGACGAGGCCTCCTGTGGTCACACGGGTGTAAGTGCTGTAAAGGAGAGCGCAGACGGCTATGAGACCCCCCCAGGGGGCTTAGTTAGTCAAGGGCAGTGATATCACAGCTGAGACTTGAGAGATGAAGAGAGCCTGGAGGTGAGAACTTGCCTGGGAGCGGGTCCAGAGGCAGGCCAGCCTGGTCAGAAAGCCAGCGTAGTGGAGGCGGGAAGAAGGGGCAGAGACAGGAGGTGAGTTTGTAGATTCAGGCAGGGACACAGAGGGTGCTCTTCATCACACGAGCAACGGGCAGCCACGGCAGGCTTCTGAGCAGGAAGGTGACAGGTTTGTTATTTAAAGAAGCTCTGTGGGTACCACCCAGGAGGTACAATCTTACTTCTTGTCACTAGGAAAAACCTCCCTGGACATCTTGTCCCTTCCTAGAACGAAAGCTGTTCAAAATTCCCAGGTCCGATTCGGACTTCCCAATTTCAGGGCCTCTCTAAGGGCTGCGACTTGCCTGCAGATTTGTAAGACCGTGCTGAGGAACCCCACCAAGACCCAGGGGCCCAGCTGGCATTTTGAGGTCGAGAGTCTCCACTCCCAGACTTCCACTTCCAACCACGATGAAGCAACAGGGACTAGAGTCACCCTCTTGCCTTACCCAAAAAATGGGCAAGATACAAGGAAACACTTTTCAGACACTGGACAACAGGCAGCACAGCCAGTGGTCCCTGAAAGAAGGGAAATAAATGAGATGAGTCCTATGACTGGTCCAGCTTACTGCTGGAGAGTTTCCAGACCACAGCACAAGGTGAAAAAACCCAGTCAACCATCTTCCTGAGTTGAAGAGACACAGTTAAGAATCTGGGGAAGCCAAGGTGGCTAGAATTTGAAGGGTAGAGTCCTTGTGAGAAGAGAGCAGCAGAGAAAGAAGAAAGCTGCACAGGGAAAGCTCCCCGGATCTGCTCCCCCGGAGTCCTCAGCTGAGAATTGAGAAGCGTGCACATGTGAGAAAAAGTACTCAGGAAGGGCGAGTCGGGGCACCAGAAGGGACTGAGTAGAACACTCGCCAGAGTTCACACTTGGCTAGAAAAAGTTTGTGTTCCCACCAGCCAGAGTGGAATGCCTCAGAACACATGGGCATCAGGTCGTGTACTCAGAAGGGTATTGTCTCAGCACCAGAGGAAAATGAGCCCTGGGCTAAAGATGGCTCTGCTCCAACACTTGTAAAAAAGCATCACATGGTTTCTAAAGAGTTTGTGTCCAGAACAAGCTCAAGAATATTTAAAGGAATACAAAAATATCAAGCACGCAACAAGGTAAAACGCATAGTCCCCAGCATCCAATCAAAAACTCTTAGGCATGCAAAGAAGCAGGAAAACCCCATCCCTCACAAGGAGAAAAGTCAACCAATAGAAAGAGACCCAAAGACGACACTGTGATAGAATTAGTAGATGAAAGTCCCAGCTTCATCGTCTGAAGACTTCTCCAGCAAAATCACTGTAGTGAGAGCCACAAAGGGGAGTGGTCTTGTGATAGCCACCAGATTAAAGTCATGAGAACATGGAGAGTAGAAATGATTCTGCCCATTGTCACAGGCTTCACACACAGTTCTTATCTCACCCCAGGATGCCTGGAGTTCAGAGACACTCTTCTCCGAGGTCTATGGTTCTGTTACAACTTTTAAACTAAGAGTGGAACTCATTTCACTTATTCAGTAATTTGAAACAAGGACCTTCCTTGAGGGACACGGAAGGTATGAGTGAGTCTGAGCAAAGCCCGTTAGAAAATCAGTCTATTCAGCAGCCTTTTAAACATATTATTCAATCAAGTGCGTTATCAGGCCCTAAATCAGCACTACTTTTTATTAGAAAGATAGCACATTCTGGTTCAGCCACAACTTTCTTATTCAAACCTCTGCTTCGCTCTCTGTTATCTATTCTGCCATCCATATCTGCCTTTAAATCATGAGGAAAAATTATTTGAGAGATAGGCACTCTATGACAACTGAAGAATATTCTCCATTGCCGTGATTATATTGTGGCTGAGCTCGGTTAACATGTACATTCTTTTCTAAAGTCAAGAGTAAGAACGCAACACTGGGAGACAGCAATCTAAAAATGGAAAAATCTTGTCACGTATTCAGCATGACTAGTTGTGGGGATAACCTGTCCCATAACAGGAGCATAGCTAATTTTTAACATCTTCAGCCTTGACTTTACCTGGTAACTTTATTCCTCTTATTTTATTTGATTCTTTTTATTACAAAGTAATGCATGCTTGCTATAACAAGTAAATCCATCCAAAGATATGGAAGGAAAAGTTAATAATCCTCCAGCCACATTGACAACCCATATTGACAGCCTGGAGGGCATCTTCCATGCGTACACAAAAGCAGGTTGGACCACAGATACGCATAAGACCTTTGGTTTGGTTTCGTTTTTCTAAAATAGGATCACACTATAAATATTACTCTGGAGTTTGCTTTTGACATTTAATATATCATAGACCACTCCACATCAACACTCTAGTTTATCCATCCACTCTTGTTTTAATGGACTTTTAGTTGTTTTCTTTTTTTTTTTTTTGCCATGACAAATAATGCTAGAGAAAAACATCCTTACATGTCTGCCCCAGGAGTGGAAAATCCAGAGGTCAAACTGCCTGTAGATTAGATTCTCTCAAGAAGTGTGGCAGGGTCAAGGGCACATGCGTATTTACTCTTAATAGCTATTGTCAGATTACTTTCTTCAAAAAAAATAATGTTTGCAACAATACCACATGTTTCAGAAATTAATAAAGTGCCTGAATCCTTTCAACTTGTGCTCTGGAACTTTGGAAAAGTTACTTAAGCTCTCAGAGCCCCAAGATGAAAATAAAACGTACAAGTCAATGGTACATGAGCACTCAGTATGTGAAGACTGTTCAGGGTATTATTATTGTTATTCTTAGCATCCTCATAGTTAATTGGCAATCTTTGAAATTAGTCGAGTGAGAGTTTTAAATTACAAGTGATGTCATGTTGAGGTGAAACAAGCTGTCTTTATTTGGGGCATCCAGAAAAAGGAGAATGGCTGGAGAAATGGTCTTTATAATGTTTAAAAAAAATAGTATTGTTTTGAAGCCTTATATCAGGACAGTTCTGTCATGAGTTATTTCTATTCTTGGGCTACTATCCCACATCTTAACTCCTTCTTTGATTTTTTTTTTTTTTTTTTTTTTTTACTGTTGCCCTTTTGAAAAGTGTCTTGAAAATGTCTTTTTAGGGAATCAATCATGGTTGAGATGACCACACAGCCACCCGCAACGGCAGCTTAAACAAACCAGGGTGGTGTGTTTTCTGGCTATTTACGCTGGTGAAGACCCAAGACCCCAGTGAAACCATCCAAGCCACTGACGCAGGTGTTGGAGTCGAGTGAGCACAGACCCGGGAGCAGCAAGGTCCGGACTGAGCCCTGTCTTACCACAGTGTGACCTCAGGGAATGATTTCACTTTTTGGAGCCTCAGTTCCTCATCTGACGACTGAGGATAATAACATCTTCCCCAGAACTGTGGATGTAAATGTTTTAATGGAAGAATCCCGAAGGAAACTATCTACAGGTGACGTTGCTGTGACCAATGGCCACGCTTCAGGAAAGCACCGGTGGAGCACGTGGTCAGAGGCCCAGGCTCAGTGGGCGGGTGCCAGGGCTGTCTGCATCTTAGCAGAGATGCTCCTACGAAGAGCTGCTGTCAGGACGATCTGTGTACTCTCCTTCAGCATCTCCAGCATTTCCTGACTTTCTGTTTTCCCAAATACGAGTGTGGAGGAGGACAGAGGGAAACGGTGAGACTAAATGTGCATTGTAAGCGTCCTGTTAATCTGACCAGTTTGCAGCCAGATCTGCCTGCTTGAGGTCAACCCCAGAGCCCAGGAAATTGAACTGGAGACTCTGATTCCCGGGATGGTGCTCCCCCCGCTCTCTCCTCGCTGTGGATCCCAGGCTGTGACCAGTTTCTAAGGAGCAACAATTTCTGAGAGCTCGGCTTCCCTGTCCTACAGCTTCCCAGCAGGTGACCTGGAAGCATGGCCCTGAGCTGTAAAACCCAATATCCTGAAAGAGGTCATGGCAAGTCGTTTATTAGCATCCTCTCGCATTCCCCACCGAGGCCCCCAGAGCATCATCGGGCCTCATGAAGCCAAGAGCCATCGCCTTGTTTGTGTCCCTGTTGTAGTTTCTGAGAAAACAGGAAACCTGCCTTTTCGTTACTACACAACGGCCTCAACCACTTTCTGATGTTTTCGTGGTGCCTGGAATGGCCCACAGGTGTCATCCCAGTGGAAGGGGCCGCTGGGGAAGAGAGAGGAATAACCCGTTTCTCTCACTCTTCAAGAGGCCACTTGTGTCACACTCACCTGGAGGCACACACATTCCAGAGCTGGAGGTACGGCTTCAGAGAAGGCCAGAAAATCGAAAAATCTGTCTGTTTTAGCTCAGGCGCCATCTCTCTGGGTCCACAGGCCAAGCAGAATTCTGCCATTAGCTAATAATAGCATTCCCAATTCCGAAGAAAAAAGAAAAAAAAAGGTCTCTAATACTTTGTCTTAGCAGCTGATAATGTAAAACAGGGTGGCATTTGGAGGCCTAGGACGATGCCAGTCTCCAGGGAGGGAAAGGTGTTAACTTCTAATAGCTTTTCAGTAATAGCCAAGAATCTGCAGTCCCCTATAAAAAAGGGGGTTTTTAAAAATTAATCGAGCTGAATGTGCTTCACACTGAGGAGAATGCCAGATTAATAAGTGCATTAAGGGCTGCTCTGGATTGGAAATAATTATGGACGATGACAAGAAGCAGAGGGGGCACGGGTGGCGCTCACAGGAATGCATTTTAAGAAGCAGTTTAAAGAGCCTTCAGATGTTGGTATTATCCTGCATGACCAAATTAAGAGCAAATGAGAAAAGTTTATCTGGCATTTTGGAGTATTGAAAGGGCTTAGTGTTATAAATTATACAGTACGGGGATAGGAAACGGTGAGTAAATTCCTGTTAAATATTATTGGCAGTTTAAATAGCAACTGCTTTATAAAGCATTAAATATTTTAATTTGGAATTATAAGTTCAAACCACAACATCCTCCCACTACCAAAAATGTTAAAAGATTGTTCCAGTTATTTACTTGCCAGCACAAGAATTAGAAGTTGCCTTGATCAGAAATTAATCTTCATCACGTCCAATTTGAGCTATCAGGGTTGCAGAAATGTGGTTGGTCTGTACTTTAGAACTGGTTTAGAGCTCCTCAGACAGGAAATGTCAAGATGCCGTTCCAATATCTTAATCCACCATTGGAAGAACACATCGTAGTCACAGCCTGGGCTGAGGTTTATCAATATTTAGTCTCACTTCAGGCCCCCCTTTCTGGCAGTCCTCCATGCAGTGAGAGCTGGCCAGAGATGGAAACCAGAAAATTCCGGGTCAGGATTAGGCATGTCCAAGCAAATGCCAGGGCTGTAGGGAGGGAAAGTAACTCATGTCCATGGAGACAGCTTCCCCAGAACCCCAAAACTGTGATCCATAAACACTGTCATCTCTGTGGAAGGGCAGGTTAATTGTCATTGCTTTTCTGGAAGGCAATTTGGCAACATTTAGTAAAACTCCTCCAAAAGATATACATGTAACAATCCAGTTTCTAGTGGTTTATCCTACTCAGATAAAAGCACAAAGATGTATGTTTGAAGATGTTTATTGCTTCATTTCTAATCATAACAAAAACAAATATTAAGTCATTTAAGTGCCAAATAATATAGACTAGTTTTAACAAGGCACAGCATATCCATAAAATAGAATATAATGTAATTATTTAAAAATTATATGGTAGGTTCTTGGTTTCTACTTAGGGATGGAAAGAACTAGAAAAAGCACCATCCCCGCTCTCATAAGAAGAAAAAAGGCCAGAGAAGCTACAGGATTACTAAATTTCTTGAACCTATCAGAGAACAGAGGTCTTGGACAGCCAACTAACTAAAAATCTGGAAGGAGACAGGTGCCTCGAGGAAGAGATAAGACATGAGCTCTCACTTAACTGGGGCAGACACTTAAGGAGAAGAGAGAAAGAATGAGGCACAAGAATATATGAAGAAATAAAGGCTAAGAATTTTTCAAAATTAATTACAGAACCAAACTACAGATCTAGAAAGGTCGGAGAACACCAAGCAAGAAAAATACAAAACAAAAGAAAAACAAAAACAAACTATCTAAATATATGGGTGGGGAGAGAGTAGTCAAAGTAAAAATCCTGAAGTCAGTCAGGGAAAAAGACCTCTTAACTATAGAGAAAAAAAGATAATTACAGCAGACTTCTTGTCAGAAACCATGCAAGCCAGAAGATAATGAAGTGACCTCTTTAAAGTACTGAAAGAAAGAAAAAAAAAACCCTGCCTACTCAGAATTCTACACCCAGGACAAATATTTTTCAAATAAAGGAGAAATAAAGACATTGTAGGCAAACAGAAACTGAGAATTCATTGCCAACACACCTACACTAGAAGAAATGTTAAAGGAAGAAGTGTTCAAGAAGTCACATGATATTAGACAGAAACTTGGATCTAAACAAAGACATGAAGAGCACTGGAAATGGAAAAGAGAAAGTAAGATAAAATTTATTTTTCTTAATTTTAATCATTCTAAAGGATAGCTTACTATCTAAAGCAAAAATAGTAGCAATGTATTAAGCATTTCTAACATATAAAAGCAAACTCAATGACAAAGTTAGCACAAAGAATTGGAGGGAGGAATTGGGAATATACTTTTGTAAGTCCTTACACTACACATGAAGAATATAATATTGTTTGAAGGCAGACTCTGATCACTTAAAAATATAGAATGTAAACCCTAGGGCAACTGCCAAAATAATTTGAGAGGTATAAATAATAAATCAATAGAAAGGAAAATGAAATCATTTAAAATGCCCAATTAACCTAAAAGAAAGTAGTGAAAGAGAAAAAAGGGAAAAAGAACAGAGGGAACAAAATGAAACAACTAACAAGACGGTATATTTTAATCCAAACATATCAATAATCACTTTAAATTTGAATGGTTTAAACACACAAATTAAAAGACAGAGACTCTCAGATTATATTTTTTTAAAAAGCAAGACCCAACTATTTGCTATTTACAAGAAACTCACTTTAAATATAAAGACATACATAGGTTAAAAGAGCAAAGGTACAAAAATTTATGTCATGCAAACACTAACCGAAACAAGCCAGAGTCCCTATGTTAATATCATACAAGGCAGACTTCAGAGCAAGGAATATTATCAGAGATAAAAAGGGGCTGTATCATGATAAAAAAGTCAATTCTCCAAGACGACATAACAATCCTAAACATGTATGCACCTAGAAATAGAACTTTAAAATACATGAAGCAAAAACTGATAGAATGGAAAGGGGAAAGAAAGAATCCGTAATTTTACTTGGAGACATTAACATTCCTCTCTCAGTAATTAATAAAAAAGTAGGCAGAAAATCTGCAAGAATTTGTAAGGCCTCAACAGTACTATCAATCAAATTGACAACTGACAATTATGGAACACTCCAGCTAAAAACAGCAGAATATACTGTCTTATGGGCACATGCAACGTTAGGTTCATATTCACTGAGATAAATCGTATTTTGGACCATTAAACCTTAACAAATCTAAAATAACACAAATCATACAAACTATCTTCTCAGATCATAGCAGAGTTAAACTTAAAATCAATAACAGAAGGATGTCCTGAAAATACCCAAATATTTGGAAATTAAACAACACACTTCTAGAGAATCCATAAATCAAAGAGGAAAGAAATCTCAAAAAAAATTGAGATTATTTTGAACTGTAGTAAAATGAAAATATGGCATAACAAAATTTGTGGGATGCAGCTAAAACAGTGCTGAGAGGGAACTTTATAGCATTAATTCCTTATATTTGCAAAGAAGAAAAGTCTCAAGTCAGTCATCTGAGCCTCCAGGTTAAGAAAGTAGGAAAAGAAGAAAGTAAACCCAAAGCAATCAGAGAAAAGGAAATAATAAAGAGGATAGCAGAAATTATTGACATTGAAAACGGAAAAATAATAGAGAAACCAAAGACTGGTTCTTTGAAAAGATCAATAAAACTGACAAACCTCTAGCTAAGTTGACCAAGCAAGAAAGAGAAAACATTTTATGAGGCCAGCATTACCCTAACACCAAAACCAGACAAAGACATTACAAGTAAAGAAAACTACAGATATCTAATATCCAATATCCCTCATGAACATAGACACAAAAATCCTCAACAAATATTATCAAACAGATTCCAGCAATATATATAGAAAGAATGATATATCACAACCAAATGAGACTTATTCCAAGAACGCAAGGCTAATTCAACATTCAAAACCAAATGATGCAAGTGGCCATGTTAACATACGAAAGAAGAGACACCATTTGATCATCCCAAAGATGCAGAAAAGGCATTTGAAAAAATTCAACCCCAACTCATGATTTTTTAAATCTTAGAAAATTAGAAATAGAGGGGCATCTACAAAAAACCTACAGCCAACATCATCCTTAACATCAAAAGATGAAATGCTCTTTCCCTAGGACCGTGAGTAAGCCAAGGACATGCCCTCTCATCCTGCCTTTCACCATCTTACTGGAGTCCTACCCAGCACAAGGAGGCAAGGAAAAGAAATAAAAGGCATGCAGATTATAAAATAACAAATAAAACTGTCTCATCTACAGACAATGTGATAGTCTATGTAAAAAGTTACAAAGAATCTACCAAAAGCTCCTTGAACTGAAAGTTGCAGGATTAAGAAAAAGTCGACATACAAAAATTAATCCCATTTCTATATACTAGGAATGAACAACTGAAATTTAAAATTTTGACAGTACAATTTACAATAGCACCAAAAAATTAAATGCTTGGCTATAAATCAAACAGAACATGTGCAGAATCTGTATGCTAACAACTACAAAACACTGATGAAAAAGTAAAAGAAGACCTAAATAAATAGAAAAAGATAACAGGCTCAGGGGTTGAAAGGCTCAATATTGTTAAGATGTCCCTTCTCTGCAGACTGATCTATAGATTTAACACAATCTCAATCAAAACCCCAAGCAAGCTTTTTTGCAGATACAAACAAGCTGTTTCCAAAATTTATATGGATAAGTAAAATAACTAGAATAGCCAAAACAATTTTGATAAAGGACAAAGTTGGAGAACTCATACTCCAATTTTAACCTTATGTCAAGCTGTAGCAATCAAGACAGCATGGTACTGGCAAAAGGATAGATGCGTTCATCAATTTACATATTAGAAAGTCCAGAAATAGACCCACACAAATAGTCAACTGATTTTTGAGAAGGGTGCAAAGGCAGCTCAATATAGAAAGACTAGTCTTTTCAACAAATAATGCTGGCAAAAATTGGTTGTCCAAATGCAAAAAAATTTTTAAAACCCTCAATCTATACCTCACAGTTTATACAAAAATTAACCCCAAATCGATTATATAAAGCTATAAAATTTCCGGATGAAAACAGGAGAAAACCTTTGTGACTTTAGGTTAACAAATATTTCTTAGATATGACACCAAAAGCACAACCCATAAAAGAAAAATTCTGATAAATAGAACTTTATCAAAATTAAAAACTTTTGCTCTACAAAAGACACTTAAGAAAATGAATGTACTGGTCACAGAGTAGAAAAAATACTTGCAAATCATATTTTTGACAAAAGGTTTGTTTCCAGAGTATGTAAAGAACTCTCAAAACTCAACAGTAAGAAGGGGCCGGCCCAGTGGCACAGCAATTAAGTTCGCACGTCTGCTTTGGTGGCCCGGGGCTCGCTGGTTCAGATCCCAGGTGCAGACCTATGTACCGCTTGTCAAGCCATGCTGTGGCAGGCGTCCCACATAGATAGAGGAAGATGGGCATTGATGTTAGCTCAGGGCCACTCTTCCTTAGCAAAAAGAAGCGGATTGGCAGCAGATGTTAGCTCAGGGCTAATCACAAAAAAAAAAAAAAAAAAAAAAAATCAGTAAGAAAAACCAACTAGTTAAAAATGGACAAAAGATATAAAGAAAAAAATATTTAAAAGACCTTAACAGACACTTCACCATAGAAGATGTACATATGTCAAGTAAGCACATGAAAAGATGCTCAACATCATTAGTCACTAGGGAAATGAAAATTAGAATCACAGAGAGATCATACTATACATCTATTAGAGTGGCTACAATTAAAAACTGACAATATCAAGTGCTAGTGAAGATGCAGAGAACTGGAATTCTCAAACGTCGCTGGTGGAAATTCAAAATGGTACAACCACTTGTTTGGGTACAACAACAAATGGCATTTTCTTACCAAGGTTAAATATACACATAACACATGACTAGCAATCCCACACCTAGATATTTACCTAAGAGATAAACGTTTATGTATACAAACCAAAAAGACCCTGACACAAATGGTTAAAGCAGTTTTATTTATAATTGTTAAAAACTGGAAAAAAAAAAACCATATGGATTTCGATCAGTAAATGGAAAAAAAAAATCAACTGGTGGTACATCCATAAAATGGAATACTACTTGGCAATAAAAAGAAGTGAACTATTGACACACACAACAATATGGATGAATTTTAGATGCACTTGCAAGGTGATGGAATTCAGACCCAAACGGTCTGTATGATTCCATTTATATGACATTTTGGAAAAAAGAAAACTGTAGAAATGGAAAACAAATTGCTGAGTTGTCTAGAAAGAGGCCACATGAGGGAACTGTTGGGGGCGATGACACGTTCTGTATAGTACTGGAGTGGTGGATACACAACTCCATGAATTTGTCAAAAGTGATAGAACCATACTCCACAAAGAGTGAAGTTTACTGTAGGTAACTTTAAAAAATCAAGATGGGGAGGTACTTCAAATGGGAGACCAAGTGTCACAGAGGGAGCTGCCAGTGTTACAAATGACTCATAACCACACTGAAGGGGGCGAGGGAAAAAGAGCTAACCTACGTTACTTTGGGAAATAATATGCTGACTGAATATTTTTAGGCTAAAGATGAAATAACTGTACACAAATACTTTATTTTAGTTACAGGAAGAGCTAGCTAGTCTGAAACTGCTTTATGTGTGTAGAATAGTTGAACAATTAAATAAACACATTGTAGATAATGAAAGCCAGGTTTCTCATGTCAGAGGAAGTTATAAAGAAAGAAAATGAGAAAGATAGAATGAGCCCTAAAATGTTGGATTGGAATGAGAGGTATCAGTATAAATTCATGGACTTTTTTAAGAAATGAAGGTAACTATGTGTGTACACACTGAATAGCTCGCATATATACATTTGCAAGCTCTGTCTGCCGAGAAGGCATAGAAGCAACGACGGCCAAACAGCCATGAGGACATCTAGCCAGATCGCTGTTTCTAAACACCCTTTTCTGATAAAAGGAACTAGGGCTCCTTGGAGAAGTGGCTGATTCAAGATTGGGCAGAGAAAATACACAATGCTTCGTATATACATGAAGCATCTCCAGGTGCCAGACAGTAAGGAAGTGCTCAAAAGGAGGGTGCAGGTTTCCAGCGGGGCAGGGTTGGGGGCGGGGAGGTTGGGAGGGGGCCATGAAAAGGCCCAGGAACCAACCAGAAAGAGCTCCCAAAGTTCCAAGCTGGAATAGCTTGAATGACAAAATAAATAAAAATAACAATGGATTATAACCATTGACTAGAACAGATATCTATGAGGCCATATTCATATAAACAAATAAATGGATAGATAGATAAATAGAAAGAAAGAAAGAAGGAACTGTTCTTCAGTACAGAAGAATTCCAGTTAATAAATGAAGGACTGAAACAAAGCAAATAGAAAATCACCAAATAAAGAAAAAAGAAAATCGCCGTTAGAACATCACAGCAATAGTGTTGCAATTAGTCCTCTGGCGGATGTTAAAATCAGCAGGCTAACATTTGAGCAGAAAAAGGATATTTGTATGCTCTCAAAATATCTCCCCTAAGCCTTATTAATTGCAAAGGGGAAAATAATGACTTTATATCGGATGAATCCAGCAGACGTCACTTTAAGCAAGCGATCAAGGTTAACATCACCAGTGATGAGATATGTCACCAGGTGTAGCCCCGATGATACACTGAGAAGGACACAGGCTTGGTATCCTTACCAAAAATCTACGACCTCAATCTAATCATGTGAAAATAGCAGAAAAAAACAAATTGAGGGGCGTTCTAAGATATAACTGACTCTTTAAAAGTGTCAAAGCCACGAAAAACAAGAAAAGGTTGAAGAGCTGTCACAGACTGGAGACTAAGGAGACAACTAAACGCAGTGTGGGATCCCGGACTGGATCCGGGAACAGAAAAGAGACATAGGTAGAAAGACTGAAGAAGTCCAAATGAAGTCTGTGGTTCAGCAACATTAATTTCTTTTTTTTTTTTGAGGACGATTAGCCCTGAGCTAACATCTGCTGCCAATCCTCCTCTTTTTGCTGAGGAAGCCTGGCCCTGAGCTAACATCCGTGCCCATCTTCCTCTACTTTATATGTGGGACGCCTGCCACAGCCTGGCTTAGCCAAGCAGTGCCATGTCCACACCCAGGATCCGCACTGGCGAACCCCAGGCCTCCGCCAAAGCAGAACGTGCGAACTTAACTGCTGCACCACCTGGCCGGCCCTTAATTTCTTATTTTTGATCATCATGCTGTGGTTATGAAAGACGTAAACATTAGGGGAAGCTTGGCGAAGTCCATACAGGACTCTGTACTATTTTTTGCAACTTTCTTTTGTCTAAAATTATTTCCCAAAAAACTAAAAAATTATATAAATGAAAATATGTGTCTATGGACATGAAAGATCTTTACAATATATCAGGAGAAAAGCAAGTCACAAAAGTAGGAATATATAATATGCTTGTTTACTTATCAAAATATGTATGTATACATATACATGTATGGTCCAAATGTGTACATATATACATATTTATGTACTTACAGCCTATGTGTATATATGCTAATATCATATCATTTCATAGTCAAAGTAGAAAATGATACCAAGTGTTACTAGTCTTTCAGAGTGGGTGGGATTGTGAATGGTGTTATTTTTTCTTTTTTTTTTCTTCTTTTTCTAATTCTTGTCATTAATCCATTTTGCTGTGTATTTTCTAACTTTTTTCTTTTTAATGTTTATATAATCTCAGAACAAGGCTGAGTTGGGAACCAGGGAAGGACCCATCTTCAGGATTCAGCTCCAATGGCGTCATCACGGAGATTCTTCTTCGAATCCAGTCTCTACTCTTTTACCCCAGAGCATCTCTCAGGCGCCCTTAGACCTCTCTCCTCCTTGATTTCTGTCTCCTACCAGGTAGCCAAACTCCACCAGTGGAGTTTCTGAGATTTTCTGTCCCCCTCCCAAATACGCCATCCACCAGCATCCTAAGACCCCACGTCCTGTTGGCAGCCCAAAGCACAAATGTCCCAAGGCACACAAGAAAGTGGGGGGAGACGGTTGCTACACCCTCAAAGCAGAGAGGAGCGGCAGTGCAAGGCCCTGGTCCAATTCTTTATGATAGAATTGATGAGACATAATGTGATGAAACATAATTGCAACGTGTATGTTCAGACCCAAAAAGAAAATTGAATCCTTCATTCAAAACTTTCTACAATCTGCGTCCTCATCTCCAAGAAATACTGGATTTTTCCAAAGATTGACAGTCATTTATTTTAATCAGTCTCTTTGGGAAATGACGCTGCCTGCTCAGATTTAGAAGAAATTTAATTTTAGGCCCAATATTCTAAGATTTCACAAGAGAAAGCAGATGGTAGAGGCTGAGGCGGGGCTTCCCCGGGAGAGGAGGGGACGCCGAAGGGGCCAGGCGCCACAGTCAGAGCAACTCTCTCATTACATGGCTCCTAACACAGCGGACGCAGGCGCTGGCCCCTCGGAATTTCAAATCCAACTTCTCAGAGATTTATTTTTCTTTTGAAACAATTTCTGGCAGCTTTTGATCTTCTAAACTGAAGGAAAAAAATCAAAGAAATCTGTTTCTCTGGAGTATTAATAGCAAAGGAATTTCTGGATGCTGCAAAGTAGGAAAGGAACATAATAGCATCTCAGTTTTATTCATCTTCAAAGCAAACTAAATATAGTCATAAAAAAATAGAAGCAGGATACCCTACAGATTTTCGAAGGGATGGAATAAACCTCTTTGCACAAGAAAAGATGACATGAAATTTATCTTGAAGGACATTCACTGGGCTCTCGTGCGTTTAATACCTACAAGTCGGCTGTCAGACAGGATCCGTACGTTTACATCAGAGGCAAAAACACCCAGTCATTCAGGAACTTGGAAGCTCAATTACTGCCATCGATATTGGGCACTGCCTCCCTCACCTTGCTGGTATATCAGCACCATCTGTCCCCAAAGCACAGGGACGTTACAGAACGCAGACTTTTCTGATGAGCAAACGTCTAGCCAATGTATGTGAAATCCTGAGCAGTGCCGTCATGTTCCCATAACCCGAACTCAATCTTCACTGCCCCTAGCTGGTAGTAAGTGTGGGGGTGGCAGAGGAAGGCGTGTTTGTATCTAGCTGGAGCGTAGATGACAAGGCACATGTGTATGCAGAAAATAGTTGTGGAGGTGCAACTATGAGCCAGATGCTTCCCTAGGCACTAGAGATACAGCAGTGCCTGCAAACGAGCAAATATATAAGCTAATTTCCGATTGTGACACGCACTGTGAAAGAAATAAACGAGATGATATGATGGAGCGTTCTGGGGGCGGGTGCTAATTTAGAGAGCATCTGTCAGAGAAAGAGACTCTGGGCTGAGAGCTGAAGGATGAGATGCCAGCCCTTCAGAGAGCTAGGGAGATGGCTGCTCCAACTAGAGGAACAGTAAGTACAAAGGCCCTGAGGCCTTATAGCAGCGTCTCCCACATTCCATATCAGCACTTATGTTTCCAGCACACACCTACAGTGCCCTCCTGCACACACCCATGAGTCTCTGCCTGAGGGCTCTCTATTGGTTGCTGCCTGGAACAGGCTGGAGTGCTGGGAAGTCGATGCCTCTAGGAGCAGCCCCCAGTAATGCCCAATAGGAGTTGGTGGGTGAACACCCGAGCTTTCTCACCCCTAGCACAGCATGTCCCACACCATTTCCCAGAGCCCTCCATCAGGATTGAGTTCCAACTGCCCTGGAAAAATAACCTGCCAATAGGAGACACACGTCTTCCCTGTCTTACTTCCACACTCCCCCACTATCATTTCTCAGCATCACCTCCCAAATCAACCGCGTGCACTCAAATTGCTACTCTCAGAGCTGGCTTCTGGGGGATCCAGACCAAGACAGGCTGGAAAGGATCTGGCTGGAGAGCTGAAGAAAGATTGGCCTGCAAGGACGCCAGAGAGGACAAGAGGGGCTAAATGATGCAGGGTCTTGACGTCCTCAGAGGGACATTGTGTCTCTGGTTGCTTCACAGTGGGCAGCCTGTCTTCCCCACCCAGTGAGAAACTGCTTTTGGACAAAGACTGGCCTTGAACTGATTCCACAGCCCTACAATATGTCCCCTCTCCTTTCTCCTGGCCCTCCTCCCCACAAAATCACCAAGCTCAGAGGATTCAGAGACCATCTCGTCCAGGGTCAATTCCATGGGGTCAGAAGCTTTCTTTGGTTCATGGCTGTATCCTTGGCACCTACACACCATCTGGCCTGTAGTGTGAGTCCGATAAATATTTGTCAAATGAATGAATCCTAAAATAAGGAAACCAGGAGTCAGAAAAGGTGAAGCACTTAAATAAGCTCCTACCGAAGGTAGATTGGAGTCTAGGTCTCGAAGCCAGACTCCCGCTTCTAAGAGGCTTCCACAGTGCGCCACGACCCTCTGAAGCCAGGGCAGATGTGGTCCGCTCCATGATCATTCATGGTCGGCTGCTGCTACCCTCCACCAGAGGACTCACCTGGGACAGTTGTGGGGCAGGGCAGGGGCTCGACGGAGGAATATCAGCTTTGGAGCCAGGCTGACTGGGATTGGGTCCTGATTCTGACCTCAACGGAAGCTCCATGACCTTGAGCGGAGACGTAAGCTCTCTGAGTCACTGGGAGAGAGATGAGCTCTGGTTCAGAGAAGACAGATGGCAGAGTCTGAAAAGGGACAGTCTGACTCCTCCATTTTCACCTGGCTAATCTTTGCTCCTAGAGGAAGCCTGGAACATCCAATGGGAGGTTCCTCACAATTTTCACATAAATAAACTGAGAAATAAATACGGATTAATTTTTAATCAGTCATACTGACAACAGTTCAAATTGAACATGTTAAAACTTATAATAGATTTGGAATTAAGAAGAGATTGAAGTCATCCTGATGGCATTTGTATCACAGGGGTTGGGTGGAGGGAGAGACCAATAGGCAGAGCACAGGAATTTTAGGGCAGTGAAATATTCTGTATGAGACCGTGATGGTGGATACAGGTCATTATATATTTTTCAAAACCCACAGCACACACACCACCAAGAGTGAACCCTAACTCAACCTATGGACTTTGGGTGATAATGACATGTCACTGTGGGTTCATCTGTTGTAACAAATGGACTCCTATGGTGGGGGAGGTCCACAGTGGGGAGGTGGTGCATGTGTGGGGACAGGGGGTACATGGGCACTCTCTGTATTTTCCATTCAATTTTGCTATGAAACTAAAACTGCTCTAAAAAATAATTTTTTTTTTCTTAAGGAAGATTAGCCCTGAGCTAACAACTGTGCCAGTCTTCCTCTCTCTTGTTTGTGGGACACCTCCACAGCATGGCTGATGAGTGGTGTAGGTCTTTGCCCGGGATCCAAACCTTCGAACCTGGGCCGCCAAAGCAGAGTGCACCAAACTTAACCTCTAGGCCACGGGGCTGGCCCCAAATGTTAACTAATTTTTTTAAATTTACCACAAAATTTGTTCCAGAAAGCCTGGATTGGGTAGAAATAACACCCACAAAAGAAAATTCCAACAGAAACTGTTATAACTTATAAAACTTTACAAGGGCCAAAAAACTGATCAATGACACAAATATTCACCATACAGTCTACCTGGAAAAGAATTGGTACTGATGATAATGGAAGAAAATCAGGACCCGTTTAACTGTGCTCTCTAGAAAAATAATCAATCAACGAAATCGGCTTGATGGCGTCTGCTCTAGGTGCTCAGTGTAAATGCCTCGTTGTTGTACATTTTGGATTTTTTACAGTTTGTGTTCAGAAAGCTGCAGACGGAGAGTTCCCGGGGTCGGCAGGTAGGATCTACGAGTCCACTGGAACCCAGAGCTGGGAGGAGGGATGTGGTAGTGCTTCATAACAGCTGTGGGGACACAGGAGTGACCTGGCCGCGGGGGCGGGGTGCTACGTGAGACCCAGTGAGGACACGACATTTGAGCTGAGTCTTGCAGGACAAGTCCGATGGCTTCGAGATGACAAGGGGCAGAGGGCACAGCCTGGGCACAGGCCCGATACAAGAGAGAACAGAGACTGTTCAGAAACCTGAAAAAGTCTCCCCGGTTAGACACGGAGCAGGAGGGCAAGGAGAGCCAGAGGAGGGCAGGACTGAGGGCTGGGTCGCCTCCCACCTTGGGCTTCCTCCTGCCCACAGCGGGAGCCTCTGATCACGCCTGTGTGGAGAGCCGAGCACAGGGCCCTAAAGGCAGGGAGGCCACTGAGGAGGCAAGGAGGCTGTGCAGGGCCAGGATGGTGGCAGGGGGCTAAATGGGAAACGGAGGAAGTGGGATGGATAGAAAGCACTGGAGGGGAGGAGGTGGAGCACCCGAAGCTATCTCCCAGGGCATTGCCTAACATGGGGCCAGGGGAGTGGAAACTCAGGAGGAGACGAGAATGGAACATACAAGATCGTTTTGTTCAGTTGTTCAGAAAACTGTTGGCATCAGAATCCTTCCAGTTAAGTCTTAAGAATTTTTTTAAAAAATGAAAACAAGAACAGAGCTGCTTTAGTTGCTGGGTTCCCGAGAGAGGGGCCGAGGGAGGCTGACCTCCAGGGGATTGCAGGGGAAAGGCCCCTGAGCTGGGTCCGAGCCCATCTTTTCAGCGGAGGCTCAGAGATGGGGTGTTCTTGGCCCAGGGCACACAGCCATGAAGGCTCCAGAACCAGCTCAGGGATCCTGGGGCCCTGCTCCTCCTTCCACAGCCGGGAGGCTGAGGGGTCACGGGGACTTAGAGTTCTTGGCCCCTAGTCCTGCCCAGCTGTCCTTTTGGCTGAGGACATCTTGAGCCATGGAAAAGCCTCACCCCTAGCAGCCCAACTCCCCTGAATCTGCCTGTCCCACCCCCTGGACCTTGTCCATGCTCTGGCTGGGCACAAGCCCCATGATGTGCTGGTTCTTTGCTGTTAGAAGACTCTTCCCCGCCTAGCACCCCTCCTCCAGCAGACACTCATTGTTCAGAACCCCCAGGGTGCCTCTGGCCCAGGCAGTGAGCAGACAAGAGGAAAGAGTGCAAAACTCACCAGATTTGGTGTTGAGATCTGGATTTGAATCACAGCTCTGCCGTGAGCCAGCTGTGTGGCCTTTGGAAAATCACTTGGCCTCTCTGAACCGTAGATCCTCCTCCACAAATTGAAGGTCATCATGCTGACTCCATCTCCATCAAACTGCTGTAAGGACAGAGGGAGGCAGTTAGCAAACCCACGTTGTATCCCGTAAAATCTCCATGGGACTGCAAGGGACCGATGATCCTCTCGTTGTCACTTTATCTGCCATAAGTAGCAATAACTCCCATTATCATCACCAGCAGCTGCCCTTCCCTCATATTCCTCCCATCCGACCCTCACTCAGAGCCTATTTACCCTTAATTTAGACACAATCAGAACAAACTTGTTTATCTATTTCCCAGCTCATCGTACTTGAGAAGTAACATATTAGGGAGGGTAGAAGAATGAGAAAGGAAGTTACTGGAAGGAATGAGGCAGAAAGACCATGGAAAGCAGGGGTAAAAACTCCACCATCACAGTCTGGGGACACAGAGAAAAAGTCCGGGAAGCCTGAGACCAACCCTGTACAACTGATGTTCCAAGTATGACGCTGAGTCACCAAATGATAGAAACAGAAACAAACGTTCAATTAAGCAAACACACTCTGATTAGGGAGCCACGGCTTTTTAAGAGAGTCGTACCCTTTGAAATCAGCAATTCCACTTCTAAAACATGTATCCTAAGAAAACAATCAGCCAGGGGCACAGAAGTATACGTATAAGATTATTCATTATGGCATTGTTTTTACTATTGGAAGAATTGGGAATGCTCTAAATACCCTTCAGAAGAGAAGGAAAAGCAGCGTCTTCCGTCCTGAAGCCACTTTCCAGAAGGGCTGATGTGTTTGCATGTCATCCCTGGCATGGATGTCCTTTAACTGCTCCATTCATTTACTCAGATAAATGTATTTTCTTAAAAAAAAAAAACCCAAAAACCATACAACCCTCAACAGAGTATCAGTGTCAGTTGCCATAAATAGAAAATGGCCCAGTACTAGGAACCACAATGCAGAGGAAAGAATGTTATTAAGATCTGTCTAGATAAGGTTGCCTGTTTAAGACTGTGGGCTTGAGGGCTGCTTACTTAGAAAGTGAGAAAGAAAGGAGGGCTGCACAGAAAGAAAATCATAAGCAAGCAGGGGAGATCTTAGAAGTACTCTAGAGGAGCCGCCTGGTGGCATAGTAGTTAAGTGTCCGCACTCCACTTTGGTGCCCGGGGTTCGCGGGTTTGAATTATGGGCATGGACCTACACATGGCTCATAAAGCTGTGTGGTGGTGGCATCCCACATACAAAGAAGAGGAAGATTGGGACAGATGTTAGCTCAGTGACAATCTTCTTCAAGCAAAAATAGGAGGATTGGCAATAGATGTTAGCTCAGGGCCAATCTTCCTCACCAAAAAAAAAAAAAAAGAAGAAGTCCTCTAGAGAAGGACTAAAAACCTACTGACAATGAGCTGAGACTTTCCCCTTGATGTAAACACAAGGGTTGAAGGATAATTGAAATTCATGAATTACTATTTTGCTGTGTAAGTTAATATTTGACAATAGCTCTAGAAAACAAACTTAAGAAACACAACAACCAAATGAAAAGTATTCTCCCTGTTTGGTTCCTGATTCAAGCAAAACAATTGTGAAAATGACAGTTTGGGGACTAATAGGGAAATCAGATGACAAACCAGGTGACCCCAGGGAATTGGGGTTCCTTTTGTTAGGTGTGGTACTGGCATTATGGCTACATAAGAAAGTATCTTTTTTTCCCCAAGTGATGCATTCTAAGTGATGCAGGGAGAAAGTGACAAGATAACTGGATTTGCTTTAAAATATTTCAGCAAAAGAAAAACTAAATAAGGGAGAGACCAAGCAAATACGGCAAAATCTTGATTGTCGTCAAATCCGGCCATGGGCATTTGAGAGTTCATTGTACTGTTCTCTCTGCATTAAGTAGCTTGAAAATTTGCATAATAAAAAAGTAAACATAAAAAACCTAGACAGGAAGGCCCCTTATGCACGGGCCACCACGGCTCACAAAGCCCGCGTCACTTTGAGAAGCTCAAGGATGTCATTTCAAGAGTCAAACCCCAATTTCTGTGCACTTTAATGATCATTTCATGCACCAGAAATCTGTCCATTTGAATGACTGTAAGTCAGACTCTGCAAAAATAAATAAAAATAATGATGGAAATCCAAACGTCATGACGAGGAAGGCGTCCAAACCAGACTGTTGAGTGGGAAAACATGCAGTAGGAGAGTGAGTCTGGCCTGATCCCATTTGTGTAGAACTCCTCTAGGCTGTGGGCTCAGAAAGCTGGAAGCTGGGATGTCAAGTATTTATCCCAGGGTGGGGGGTTTCTGCTTGTTCTTGCTTTTGTCTTTATGCTTGTCTGTATTGTGTAAAATTGTATTTTTCACAATTGAATAGATATCATTCTTATAATCAGGCGAAAGGCTATTACCATTTTGAGGAAAAGGAAATCAGAAAACATTTCTATCTATATAATGAAATGATTTAAATATATATAAGACGGCTTAACAGAAAATTAAGTTTCCATTATTACCCCTGTTGCCTGTGACACTGCACATTCGATGTCAGTGTCTGGAGAAGGTGCTGGAACAGGTCTGCTGTAAGCGGATCTTGGTACAGGGGACGTGAGCCCAAGGGAGTTGTCGGGTTTCCTTGACTTCGCCCCTCTGCTCAGGCTGTGCCCGCTGCTTGGCGGGCTCTCTCAGCTCTGTGTCTCCCTGTCCCCATCGTTGGAGGCTCAGCTCCAGGAAGGCTGCTCTGAAGCCGCAGCCCACCTGTCCCCACAGAGCCCCAGCGTGCATCACACCCCGTGTGGCTTCTCCCGTGGCAGATGCCAATCTCCAGTCAGCTGTAGACACCACTCTCCCGTCCACAGCGTTTGAGAGCTGGGCCTCATTCCGGGAGGCCCCGCACACCTGCTGGGTGCGGGGAGCACAGCAGAGCGAGAGCAACCCAGACCTGGTCCATGTCCCTCCTTTTCTCAGTCGGGTGACCTGGGGAAGTCATTTAACCTCCTGAGGTCTCAGGTTTCACAGCTATGAAATGAGAATAAATGAATTTAATAGCTACATACCTCTCTGGAAAATTAAATGAGATTACGTGTAGACAGAGTTGGTAATATATAAGGCATTCGATTAAAAAGTACTTGTTAATGTTGTTGGTACTACAGTCATGCCTCACTTAACAGGAATACGTTCTGAGAAATGCATCCTTAGGCAATTTTGTCCTTGTACGAACATCACAGCGTGCACTTACACAAACCTAGATGGTACAGCCCACTGCACGCCTAGGCTGTATGGTACTCATCTTACGGGACCACCATCATATATGCGTCCGTCATTGACTGAAACATCGTTGGGCAGCGCATGACTGCATATAAATGTTTATTGATAATGATGAAGACAGCATTAAGAACTTTATTACCAGTGGGACATACTAAATCACTGGGACATACTCATTCTGATATTTTAAAAAATTTCCTAAGGAAATAATCAAAACTGTGTTAAAAAAATGCCTGAATAAGCATGTTCACGATGTTTAACGGGAAACGATCTCCTCTGGGCTCTCATGCAGGTCTTAAGGGTAATAATATACGTTGAGCGATGTGGAAAATGCTTATGATATGCTGCCAAAGTTGAAAATCTAGCTCCAGAGAAGTGGAATCTATTTTGATAAAAAAGGTAAATATATATGTGTGTATGTATATTTATTGCATATTTATATCTATACATATCATACATACGGCGACAGAGAGAGATCTACAAAGAAAGAGGGAAATGAAAAGATCCAAAAAACCTCTAAAGAGAATCACTCAATGTTAACGGTGACTATCTCTGGATTAAGGGATTACAGGTAACTTTATGTTTCCTTTTTCTTCTGTATCCGAATTTTCTAAATTTTTCTTAAAATAGCAGATATTACTTGTGTGACATTTCCAAGTTATTTTTTAACTGCTTCCCCCCCGACCACCACCACTGTCCCTGTCCAGGAGTTAATGACAAAAGGCTGTTCCCAGGCCCCCAGCCCCGGGCTGTGAGGGCCTCCGAGGTCACGTGACTGCCCCCCGTGGACACTTGGTGTCCGTGTGGAAGAGCCCGGGGTGATTTTCACCAGCGAATGGACACGGTGGGTGAACAATTAGCCAGCTCTGGGCAGAGAAACTGCCTCCCCAGAGGCTCACACAGGAACCGTGGCCTTGGGAATAAACAGGAATGCTCTCAAACTAATTTCCAGAAGGGGCGACAATTAGATAAGTTGGTACCTAGCAATCACCCCTTCCTCTGGCATGTAACCTGATAGGCTGGATCTGAGGGTCCAGGAAGGGGATAAGCAGATGGGAAAGGATGAGACCAGAGTGCAGGGCCTGTTCCTTCCTGCCACTCCCCCACTTCCCCACCACCTCCTCACCTCCTCGCTCAGCTCCCACCACCCTCTCTGAACTCCTCCTCGTCTACGCCTCAACCCTGGTCTCTGCTGCACAATTTTCTTCTCTCCAAAAAACCCACGGTCTTTTTAGGAATCTTCCCAATAGATGATACTGTAAAATGTCAGAGCTGAAGATATCACGTCACTCTCTCACTTTCCAGTTGAGGAATTAATTAATGGTCCAAATCTCCCATCCAGTAGGTGTAGAAACCAAGACAAGAACTCAGATGTCTTTACTTCTCTGCCAGGGTGACTGCCTCCTCCACCGTTTCCCTTCTTGCCACTGGCTGAAAGAAAGCCTGGTGTCGCGCTTAAGGACATGGACTTCAAGACTGAATCCCTGGGTTCAAATTCCAGCTCCGGCACATACCACCTGTGTGGTCTCAGGTACCCCAGTTTTCTTATCAGGAAAATGGGGATAATAATAGTAATTACATCATGGCTTTGCGTAAAGATTAAATGAGTTAAAGCAGATTTAGAACAGGGCCTGGCACATGGTAAATGTTACATGAGCTTTTGCTATTTTGGTAATTTTGCCAGCTAATCAGTTGTGTCTATGGGAAGAAGTCAGAAAAGGGTAGAGATAGAATAAGTGATTCAGAAGAGGAAGCACAGGATCGCCCCGGAAAGCAAGAGCCTGGCACCTCCGTCTTCCTCGGGACACAGTGAGGCCCAGACCAGCCACCATTCATCCCTGAAGTATTCACTGAGCCAATAGAACAGAGTTCAGAGACAGATGCTCACACGAATGGTTACCCAGTTTACAATAAAGATGCATTTGCAATGCATGGAGGAAAGATGGTCCATGTATATGACAGGGCCCAACTGGATGTCTACATGTGGAAGAAGCTAATGGTCATCCCAACCTCAAACCATACATGAAAGCCAATCCCAGATAGAATATAGACCTAAATGTGCAAGTTAAACAATGAAACTTCTAGAAGATAACATAAAAGGATTCCTCGTAGCCTCAGGATAGGCAAAAATTTCTTAAAACAAGATGCAAAAAGCAATAGTCATAATTAAAATTAAGAATTTCTCCACAATTAAAAAAATTTTTTTAATGATGTAGGAAATAACATTCAAAAGGAAATAATTCCTATGATGATTGGCAGTCTTTTAGCATCATTAGCATCTATTAAAACATAACTAACTTACTCAAGAAATTAAGAATTTCTGTTCAACAAAAACACCACAAAGAAAGTGAGAAGGCAAGCCTAAGAGACAGATCCTGAATATACAAAGAGCTCCTATAACTCAATAAGAAACATATCAGCAAACTCAATAGAAAAAGGGCAAAAGACTTAAGCACTTCACAAAAAAGGATGTCCGAATGGCCAATACACAAAAGAAAAAGTGTTCAACATAAATAACTTTGGAAATGCATGTTAAAATCACAATGATATACCACTAGACACCCACTAGAACAGTTAAAAAAAAAAAAAGATTATACTAAGTCTTGACAAGGATGTGGAGCAACTGGAATTCTTGCTTCTACATTGCCAGTGGTAATATATACATTGGTACAAGTGCATAGGGGAAAAAATTGGCAGAATTTTTCTAAAGTTGAACATATACATAACCTTATAACCAAGCAATTCTCCTCTCAGGTATATATTCAACAAAGATGTGCTCCAAAGTACGGGAATGTTCACTGCAGCATTATTCCCAGTAGCCTGCAACCGGAAACCATCCGAGTATCCATCAGCAAGAGGATGATACACACACTGAGTAGTAGTCACACAATGGGATATAGATGGTAATAAGGATGCCACAGAAGGAGGGCTGTGCAGGCAACCAGAGGAGTTCTGGAATGATACACCCACCCCCAAGCAGCTGCCTGACCTTCCATCCCCAGGCAGAAAACAGCAGAGCAGAGAGGCTAATGGGGCCTGGAATGCTACAGGACCGACCACCAAGGAAGGGGTGGGAGGGAATGAGAAGAGAGGGGACCCATGAGTTGTCTTGAGACTGCTTCCTTCCCACCAAAAAGCAGGGCTCTGGATCTGGGAGGTTTGTCATTTGACAGCCCTGACAAGCGGCCTCCCATCCCCTCTCCGTCTTGGACCTGTGTACCTCCAGGGAACCTGACAAAACTCCGCGAGGAGCTTGTCAAAGCAAGAAGCCATGAGACAGGCATCTGACAGGTGTTTGTGCATGTATGTCTGTGTGTGTGTGTGTTAGTGATATCTGCTACTGCAGGTCATGAACATCCAAATGGTGATTAAGATTAAAGACTGAGACAAGGAGACAGAGAATGTGGAGGTACCAGGGCCACAGAGGCAGCAGGATGGAGTGGGTTTGTCCCTCTGGGTGTGCGGCCCTTCCGTGGTGCCTTTGGGACAGCAACACCACTAACTTGTGTGATGGACGGGAGTGCCCATTGCTGCTTGTCCCTTCAGTTTGATCTGAGACAGAGCAATATGGTACCCAGAGCCAGGGCAGTAGAGTTGGAGGCTCACGGTCCTGCGTTCAAATGCTGGCCCTGCGCTCACCAGGTGAGGAAGCTCAGGCAGATGCCTCCAGTCCCCGGCGTCCATGGTTCCTCCTGCGTGAATGGAGGAAAAGCACCTATGTCCCCAGGCCCGGCAGTAGCATATGTTAAAGGGGATAATGTAGTTCAGCAAAGAGCCAGCCCCTGAAACAACAGCTTATGTTGGCTCGGGCTTACTACATGCCGGCACGCCCTCATTCACACACATCATTTCATTCAATTTCTGCTGTTAATAGTGCTAGAACACAATCCTCCAACATAGGAGATGAGGCAATGCGATAATCTCATACAAGGTGCTGATCTCATAATCTGAGTCATGCAGCCAGAGGCAGGATTCAAACTCCGGCTTGAAACTCCAGAGCAAGGCTCTGAGCCACTGCCCAGTGTTGTCTCCTTCCACCTGGGGAAGCTGTTGTTTCATTCTGAAACACATCTTCACTTCCATCGACTTGAATAATATTGACCTCTGCGATTTGGCCACAGATTGAGAGTCTGATGGGAAGCCCAGCTCCCTGGACACCAACAGAGAGATGGACACACGCATGAGGTCTTTCCTCTGCTGGGCGGAGACCAGCCAAGGAGCCCTTCAGTCCGGGAACCCCCTCCCACCCTCCTGAATTAGCTCCTCCCCCCACCCTAGCAGGTCTGTCTTCACCCTCCCCCCAAGGACAGATGGCAGTTTCCTGAGGTTAGATCATCCCAGCCACACCCTTGGCCCCAGGTTAGAAATTTGGTGTCCTTTTGGGGAAGATTATCATTTCTGACTCCTCGGAGGCCTTAATAAAGCCTTGTAATTATTAGATCTTAATCTCTTTTAAAAAATACAATACGCATACACACACGCCCTCACACACATGGATAGATACTTAACGAGGACAGTTGCCAAGATTGTAGTTTTTGCTTTAGTCATCTCCCAGTTGAACTGCTGTAATTGGCTCTTGGCTGGTCCTGCTTCATCTATTATATCGTTTGTCCTCTTCACTATCTGGCCTCGAGTTGGGGCTCTCGGTTGCCACAGCCATGCTAATTACCCCACTGCCCGCTCACCTGCTGGGGTCAGAGGCCCCCATTTACGGTCCCCGTTTGAAGGACTTTTTGTGTCATTCCCTTAGAGATATGGCTCAGCCAGCCTACCTCAATATTCCCCATACCCTGTGTCACTAAGTTATTGGCGATGTCATCTGGGTCCCCCCGGGCAGTTTTTCCATAATCAAGTCTTCAAACCGCTTACCTCCCACCTTCCCAATAGAAGTCAGCCATGCTCACTCTCCCTTCACCAGAGAGAGTCTCTGTGTGTTCATATCCCCTTGCCCTGCCTGTTATTTCGGCAACAGTTTAAGCTTGAAAGCAAGATCCACGGCTGAAAACATTGTGTAACAAAGCAACAAATCATAATCTCTCACGTCACTCCTCCATCCCACCCCTCACGCTGCTGGACCCCTCTGCAGACTCGGGGTTCCCATCTCTAAGGCCTGCTCCCAGGGAAGAGCAAGGGAATTTCTGCCTTTTGTTTTGTTTTACCAAAGAGATTTAACGTTTCCCTTCACAGAGCCAAGGCGTTCCTATGTTTAAGTACACAAGCTCCTGCCTGCCTTTATCTCTGGCGACCATATCTGAACAGCTGACCCTAAGGACTGCAGGATGCATCAATTTGCTAGGGCTGCGATAACCAATTGCCACAAACTCGGTGGCTTAAAACAATGGAAATTTATTCTCTCACGGTTCTGGAAGCCAGAAGTCCAAAATCAAGGTGTCAGCAGGGTCACGCTCCCACCAAAGGCTCTTGGGGAGAATGCCTCTTTGCTTCTTCCGGCTTCTGGTGGCTCCCAGCACTCCTTGGCTTGTGGCTGCATCGCTCCAATCTCTGTCTGTCTTCACACGGCCTTCTTCCCTCTGGGTCTCTGGGTCCTCTCCTCTTCTTTTAAGAGTGCCAGTCATTGGATTCAGAGCTCATACTAAACCCAGGAAGATTTCCTGTCAAGATCATTAACTAATTATATCTGTGAAGATGCTAGTTCCAAAGGTCATATTCTGGGCAGACACAAATTTTAGGGGGATACTATTCAACCCACTACACAGGATGTGGAAGGATCCGGTGCTTCCCTCCCAAGATTCCAGTCTTCAAATGCCCTGCTCTGCATACCCGCCCATCCTTCTCCACAGACAGCTGCATCATTTTCTTTGGTTGGTTGTAAAATATTCTTTAAACTACTGGGGGTGTTAAGTTTCAAATGGTGTTGAAGGAGCAGCTGCTTGTCAGTCTTCTGCTCTGTGAAATAGGACCAGCAATGCCTCTCTCGCAGGTGAGGAGTACTGAGCAAACCAAGGTGAAGTACCTAGTGCTGGGTGTCAGCCCATGAGAGGTGCTCGCGCTGTGGTAGTTCAGCCCCCAGCCTCAAGGTCTCAGGCCCAGTGCACCCGACAGACTGAACTCACTCCTGAACAGAAGGGAGATTAGAATATGGAAACTAGGTGTTGACCATACTTTGCCTGTAAGGTGAGAGAGAGGCAGGACGCGTAGAGCTGAGAGGCTGTCCATTTACCAGCTCCTCCAAGCCCAGCCCTGGGTGTCTTCCCACCTTGTCCCATTCTCTTCTGGCCCAGGCAGGTGGGGAGAGGATTATGTCCATTCCGCAGATGAGAAAATGTGAGGCAGGGTGTAAGCGGCTTGACCAATGTGTATGTTAAAATCTTGGTGATCTCATTTCAAGCCAAGGGCTGTGATAAGAGGCTTCCAGCTGGTTTTGGGGTCTGGATTGGGGTTCGGGTTGTCAGGGTGACCCTGAGAGATGACTCACAGACTCTACTGAGTTTTGCTTGCAAAGACCAAATGTGCCTTGGGTCTCAGACTGTGTCTGATAACGTCAGAAAGGCAAAGTGAAACGTGGAAAATGAAGTCAAACCAGCCGCTTCTTTCATGAAGATTTAAAAAAAAAAAGATGTGAATTCAAGCTATTATTTCTTTTTTAATTTAGTCACTTCTATTTATACGTATAGACACATGGAATTAGAGGGGGAGAGTGGTAACCAAGCCTTAAAAATAGCACCCCACCCAGGAGAGAAATGTGATCTTAGGGGTCCCTGAGTCCAGAAAAACCCTAGCCGATCTTCTGACTCTCAAGAGACCAAAAGTAATTGGTTTGTAATTTTTCTTTTAATCATTTGTAAGTCAAGGAGGTTTTGTGGCAAAGGGGAACTCCTTTCTTACCATCTCCACCTCGACCTGTTCCAGCCACATCCACAGCTTCGTTCTCATGAACAGGATCCCAAGGAACTCAGAAAACTACAGCAAGGGGTGGGGGGGTCAAAGTTCAACCTGCCAGAACTTTATTTCCCATCCAGAAGTCGATTAAGCCAACCAGCTCACAAAGAACCAATCAACTCACCCCATTTTGCATTTGTTTTCTTGCCGGTTTTGAGGCTGTTCATTATGTGTGAGGAGAAATGAGGGCTTGTGTATAAACACCACGGCTGAACAAGGAGCATATTTCTTCCCCCCTCTCTAAATCTGTACCCTTCCTCTCCTCGCCAGTGCTACAATTTCCTCTGGCACTTGAGACCGACATATGTTATTTTCAGTTCCACAACTTTCTAGTCCACCGTATCACCGCACACATGGCCCAAGCGTTGCAAATATAAATACATGTGGGTGTCTGCATTTCAACCACTGGACTCTCGCCACCTTTTTTTTTTTAATGCAATGTAACTCAAGTGGATTGTCATCACAGCCAAGCAGCATGACAAAGTCCTCCAACAAGGTGAACATTTTCCAAGCCCAGACCGCCATCCGTCACCAAAACTCTTGCTGTTTGCCTCCTCCCTTCCCCTGCAAAACGGCATGTGCTCAAACTGGGTCTAGCGGGCAAAATGCTGTCATGATCCTCTTATTACTCTTACCTGATGATGCAAGATCCTAGTAAATGAATACTCTAATTGGGCTTTGCAAAGATAGACTTTCCCAACACTACCCATTGCAGCATAATAAAACCCATGACAAGCTTCGCCTTTGTGGGTACTCCGACAGTAAACAAGAGATTATTTGCAAATTCAAATGTCTGAACAGGCTGGCACCCTTTCAGGTAGCAGTGGGTTTAGGCCAGGTGCCAAGTTGTAGAAACGGAGGCCCCGTGATACCCACCCCCTCCCAGGCACTGTCAGCTGGAGAATGTGCTGGGAGCCAGTGGCATGGCAGTGGCACACGGATATTGAGACGGATGTTGGATTTTTCTCCCAGATCCTGGAGAATGTGCAGATGCCCTGGCACATAGGAGATGATGGAGAGTAAGGCTAACGACAACAAAATCAGCAACTTCCATTTAAGGTGTGCCTCCTACAAGCCATACACTTTATCTCATTTTAGTTTCATAAATAAATATCCCCACTTAATAGACAGGGAAACTGAGATGAAGACCATTGACGCCTTTCGTCCATGTGATCTTGTCCTTGTGAGTCCAAGACTGCGCCCACTGACGCCTCCTAACAAAAACATTTGGACCCATCAGGTGCTGTGTGTGTTTCACGTTAGTTGTTTAATCTCACAAAGCCCGATAAGATGGATATTGTCAGCATTTTACAGACAGGAGGCTAAAGCTCAGAGAAGGTAAGTAACTTGCCCAGGGGCACCTGGATAATAAATGAGCAGAGGTTTGATCCCACGGGGTCTAACTGTAAAGCCCAGGACCTAAAAAGTCAGCAAGCTTTTTCTATAAAGTGCCAGAGAATGAATATTTTAGGCTTTGCCACTCATCCAGTCACTGTCACAAGTAGGCAACTCTGACCCTGTGGCTTGAATGCAGCCACAGACAATATGTAAAGGAACGGGTGTGGCTGTGTTCAAATCAAACTTTATTTACAAAACCAGGCAGCCAGATGGATTTGGCCAAGGGGCCGCAGATTGCTGATCCCCGTTCTAAAACTGCACAGACACGCCACACCTTGGTCAAGGCAGGAAAGGCTGGGCACAGGGCTGGACGCGCAGAAACCACCGCACAGCCTTGGTTTTCCCTGACCTCCTCCTCTTTTCCTCCTCCCTGGCTCCCTCTGCTCCAGCCACGCAGCCTGCTTGCTTCTCTTCAAACACACCTGGCATCCCACTGCCTCCAGGCCTTGGCATCTGCTGTTCGCCCTGCCTGGAGCATCCATCCTTCCAGCTTTCTTCATGGCCCATCCCCTCACCTGCTCCTGTTCTTTGCTCCACTCTCAACTTTCAGTGAGGCCTTCTCTAACTCCCCTATCAAAACTCGTAACCCACACCCAGGCCAGCGTTTCCTCTCTCCCTCCCCTGCTTTCTTTCTCTCCATAGGACTTATCACCATCTGATAGCACTATCATTTTACTAATATATTTCGCTCATTTTCTGTCTGCACCTCCCACCACTAGAAAGTAAGCTGTGGGAGGGTAGGCAGCTTTGTTTTGTCTCTGTGGGTCACTGCAATATATCCCCAGATCCTGGAATAGTACCTGGCACAGTGAGTGCCCAGTAAACGTTTGTTGAAGGACATAAATTAGGGACCGACAGGAACTCATTCTTAGAGCAAGTAGAACTTGGCCCAGACAAAGCTGCCCTGGAGCACGGGTGCCTGGTTGTGATGACTTCTGGGCCGCGTGGGGCACTGCCCAGGGGGGAGCTGGGGGCCCCAGCCCCTCTCAGCAATTCAGCCATGTCTCCATTGACCATACAAAGCACAGCGGCAGTGGGGGTGAGGGACAGTGGTGGAGCAACAGCGAAGTTGAACTGTCACCATGTAATTTCCTGGGCCTCTCCCTCCCCACGCTGACCTCTGTCCATCTGAGTGATCGTCCAGTGCTTCTGAAGCCCTTTTAACTAGCTCTTCCTCTGGGCACGATACTATCTTTCTGGAAGCGAAACACTGACCCGACACCCTGTTAGAGGGAACGGATGAGGCAGGAGGCAAGCTCGGGGATTTCTCAGCAGCCCCCACCAACCTCATCTCCGCCAGAGTGTGGGTCTGTAACCTGACACGTTGTTTTACGAATGAACTAATTTTCCATAGGCATCTTCAAGCTGGGAAACATCCCAGAGGTGGACTAACCTTTAACATGAGGTGTAATTAAGGATTAGCCATGTCACACGACCCGTGAAGCACCAGAGACCAGAGATAATAAATCCCCCCACTGTGGGCCACTTTCCATTGCGAGCGTTCCCCACGGGCAGCGCCAGCCTTAAGATCCGGAAGGCCCTGCAGTGAATGTGTAACCCCGGGGCTCAAGGTAGGGCCTGAGCACCTGCCACACGTGGGCCTCCACAGCCAGAGCAGGCAGGCGGGGCACAGCCAAACGGCCCGTCGGGGACATCTACCACCTTCACTCCTGGTGTGGTCACTGGCCTCTAAGAACGGAATCCCAGTCCTTGGACAGGACTGCCTGTGGCCCAAGACACAGCTTTTCACATACAACGTCTCTCTGGGGCCACAACAACCCGTGACCCCCATTTTAGAGATGTGAACACTGAGGCTCACAGGTTCAATGATTTATCCAATTTGCCCCAACCAGTAAGTGACTGAACCAGAATGTGAACTGGCACCAATGCCTGTGTGTTTCATCATAACACCTTAGAACTTTTTAAGTCTCTTTTCTGAAGCAGATTTGGAGCTTGCGTATACGTGCCTCGGGTGGGGACTCAGCTGTTGCTTAATCATCGGAACAAAAAGAATCCCTTTGCCTGCGTGGGGGACAGAGCTTTCCTCTCCCGTGTTTCCTCTCCCGGGACGTAGTGTAGAACTGGTGCGTGGGGCGGGGGATGCTGAACCGCCGAGGGGCCCCATGCCAGCTCCAGCGCCCCCACCCTGTCCAGCCACAGCCCCCATTCCTAACTTAGGAAAGGCCCAGCGAGGTGGCGGATGGTCCCACCAGACACCAGCCTGCATCGCTGCCCTTCCATTGGGCAAAGAAGGGCTCGTCTGGGGGTTCCTCAAAAACTCAAACATAGAATTACCATAGATTTCGCAGTTCCACTTCTAGGCATATACTCGAAAGAAGTGAAAGCAAGGACTCAACCAGATATTTGCACACCCACGTTCATAGCAGCATTATTCACAGAAGCCGAAAGGTGGCAACAATCCGAATGCCCATTGACGGCTGAATGGATAAACAGAATGTGGTAAATACATACTACGGAATATTATTCAGCCTCAAAAGCAAATGAAATTCTGACACATGCTACAACATGGATGAACCTTAGAGACAGGAGGATGGGTGTAATAAACCAGACACAAAAGCATGAGTCCACATCCCTGAGGTACCTAGAGTAGTCCAATTTATAGAAATAGGAAATAAGAGAGGTGACCAAGGGCAGGGTGGAAGAAGATGGGGCGTTATTGTCTAATGGGTGCAGGAATGATGAAAAAGTTCTGAAGATGGATGGTGGTGACAGTTATACAACAGTGTGAATGTACCTAATGCCACTGAGCTGTACACTTAAAAATGGTGAAAATGGTAAGTTTTATGTTGTATATATTTTACCACAACTAAAACAAACAAACAGGAGTAAGTGCCCCTGTCAATCAGCCTGGTGGAGTTGCTATGAGCTGCAAATGATGTCCAGAGCCAGGAGGCATGGAGCCTGGGAAGCCGCCTGCCTGCTAGTCATGGCGCTGTGCGCCCTGAGCAGCACGACAGCCTCTCTGAGCCAAGCTTTGCCCAAGAGCCAGAAGGGCTTCCCAGAGACCAGGACGCCTTTGGTTACTTACATCTGAATAAATTGCAGGGGGGAATTAAACTGGCCCAGGAGGGCAGCATGGCCTCCTCCTGTGCTACCATAGATAGCTTTTCTTTTCATTCACTCAAAAACACTTTGTGAGCACCTACAACTGATCAAATGCTCTGCTAGGTACACATAGCGCAGCCAGGCACCTGCCCTTGCAGCACCGTCTCAAGGCAGAACCGGGGTGCCCGTCGCAGACAAGGAGCAGCGAGGTTCTGCAACTTACAAGGGCCCACAGCTTGCTCACTAACCAACAATGTAATTGAGATTCTTACACAGGTCCTGTCGTATTCCAACCCCATATGGATTCTTCCAACAAACCAGTATCCCAGAAGGAGACAAGAATCCCACCCCAAAATAAAAATAAAATAAAACTAGGATGGGGTATCATCAAGGAGCAGAAAGAACTGTCTGCTCTTTCTGTCCCACAGTCCAGCATTTACATCCAACCCAGGTACAAACAGATGCCTGGACGGGGAGTGGCCCCTCCCACGCAGCAGAGCACAGCCCTTCATCTACCACTTCCAGCGGCCACAGGGGTGACTCAGGACTGTTACCCCTGTTCCGCCCACAGAACAGAAGATAGCACTCCTGGGTTCAAATCCAGTTTATGTTCCAACCAAACAGGGACGAGAAGGGTCCAAAGCCATTGGAGAAACACATTCAACGCTCTGGCAGCCCTCTGCGTGTTTCTTCATTGTCATGGCACCCAGCTCAGCCCCTGACTTGCCAGGCAACCCTGGGCAGGTCCCTGGGCCCCTGCAGTCCCTGCGTGGTTACTAAAGGAGTGGACCCCATGACCCCAAGATCCCTTCCAGCCCTGGTGCTCCCAAGAGAAGAAAATGACCTGTCATGATGGAAGCGTAAGCCTTCCTTCCCTCCCCGGCCCCAGTCCTTTCCTCTTCCAGAGCCAGCTTCTGAACCCCTGCCTGGGAGGGATCGCACGGACGTGGGACTCCTGCTGAGCCAGCACACCCACCGCGTGCACAGCACCCCAGCCCTGTCTCGAGGCCCCTGTGTGCGCTTTCTCTCACGTCCGCTGGGCAGGCCCTGGGGAGAGGGCCGGGGCCTCCCTCTCCGCCCAGGGTACTTGGCTGTTAATGATCCCCGGGCACACTTCCCCCACCCTGTCCCTGGAGACATTTCCAGAGTTGTTTTATGAGCCAGGCTGGGGAAATCTATTAATGAGAGCAGTAATTGTTACCTTTGGGCACCAAAGGCTGATTTACAATGGTTAATGCCTCAGATTCCAAAGGCATAAATTTCAGCTTTTCCACCATTTTGTCTGGAGCAAAACAAAACAGACAGAGATTACATATCCAGAGCTACAGCTGTTTGGCTGCAGAGAGCATTTTTCTAAGATGGGGGTGGGGGGGGGGTGCTGTTTAATTTAATTGACAATATGGCATGGCCATGCTTATTAAGCTAAATGCACCTACATGGGGGTAAAGCATACGATGGCTGTCGCTGTATATTTCTTAGGAGCAAGAAACACAGGCCGGGGCAATGAGACTGGGCACCAAGTCGGCCCCGCTCGCCCTGAGCTCTGTCCTGATTGGATTGAGCACTTGATCAAGGAGGTGACACGGCTCTTCACCCTCGGGGGGTGGCTGTGGGTCTGTGCGACTCAGCCATGTTCTTGGAGATCATTGGGGAAAAAAAAATCTTCCAAGATCAAGGAGAGGTGACCCCGCATGGAGGGTGATGGGTGTCTGTCAGGCAAGGAGGCTGACCCCATTTTCTTCTAATGAGGATCTGGAGGAGTTGGGAACTCAAAAAAGAATTCCGTTTTTGGGATTCATCCAGTCGGAGTTTCCAGAAACTCCTGTAGGGGCTATAAAACCATGGTAATTTATTCCCAAAAGGAAAGAGGAAAAACAGCTACAACTCGAGCAGAAAAATACAAACCCCCCCTCCCAGCCCCGTCTGCTGTTAGGAGTCTGTCTCCCCATCTTGCCTGACAGATGCCCAATCCCAGGCCAGTAAGTGGCCTCAGCACCACACAGGTACCAGACAGCCCTGGTCCTGGCCCCGAACCTGCCACTCCAGCTGCCCTACCAGAGACCTGCTGCTGGGACATAAAGTAGCACAGCTCAAGAGCCGTGTCTAGTTGCATTACAATCAAACAGCCCCTGGGATTCCAATCATTCAACAAATATTTGCCGCGTGTCCGCTACGTGCAAGGCACAGTACAAACAGGCCTAAAGGAATTTCTGGCCCATTCCTAGGCCAGTTTTGAGTGAGAGTTTAGTAACAGCTCATCCCTGTACCATTATTTATGATCCCAAAGCCCTCATCATATTTGAACGTCTCAACAGCCCAATAAGGTGGATATCCTCATCCCCATTTTACAGAGGAAGAAAATAAGGTCCAGAGAAGCAAAGTGATTTACCCAAGGTCACCCAGCAAAAAGGAAAAAAAAAAAAGGCAGAGTTGGTCACTGAAAAGGGACTGGAGGTCAGTTAAACCATCGCCCTGCGAGAGTAAAGCCCATGGAGTTCAGATGTGTCTGGACCGTGTGGGTCCAAGTTCTCTTTGTTCTTGAAAGTTACCTTTGCAAAAAAAAAAAAAAAAAAAGCAATGGGATTGCTTGTGTGTGACTGGAAAGAACCACTCTCGCTGCACCATGTGAGAAGGAAACAACAGCTACTCTTGGATTTCATTCTTAATTCCAACATTGCCATTGAGCCCCAGAAAGCCCGGGCTGCAGAAGGCTGTAAAGCTCCTACCCCGTGTCTTAGGAATGGGAAAACTGAGCCCAGGGAAGGTGCCGAGGGTCCCCACTCATGGAGTCAGAGCTGGCTCTCAAACCCAGGGTTCAGGTCACTTCCCGTCTCCCTTCCTCGGCCAGGATGCTGTTGACTGGGGAGAGAACAACCAGCTCAGAGCAAAACGCCCAAATTGTTTCAGAGCTCTCTTCTCTTCTTCTGGTTTTTTCCCTCTCCACCCAGGATGAAAGGCAAGAAGGAAGCATCTGGTCCCAGAACAGCCCCTCCCCCCAAGAAGGGGAATATTTGAGGACCTCTGCAAGGCACTATGGGAAGAGGAGGGCCCTCGGCCTGAGTGTCTTGGGCTTCCTCCCCCAGCCCAAGCAGAGGCCCTTGACAGGGAGGAAACGCTCCTGTGAAGCAGGGAAATAGGACAGGGGAGAGAGGCTGGGAGCAAGTTAATGATGTGCCCTGGGATTTCTGGATCAGCTCCTCTGATGTACAACTAGGAACTTTCTCCAAACTAAGGTGGTGTGAACTTTCCAGCCTCTCACGCCCTAGAAGCTCAGGCACAGCAAAAAAAACGGAGCATCCATGGCAGACCCTGCTCATCCATTGCAGCCTTCTAATCCACTAACTGTGGGCAGCCAACAACACTCCGGTGGAGTCTGCACGTGAAAAGAAATCTATCACTGTGCTGGCTATGGAAGACTCACTTACTTTTGGGTCTGCCTTGCATTCCTTCCTTTTGGAAATTAACCACACTGACTCCCCCTGATTTTGATAGGGCTGTCAATCAAGAGGCCACACCTACTTCCTCCAGGATGGCTGGCCAATCAGAGTACTCCATGTTCAAACCCTAGTACTTGATTGGGGAGGCCGTGTGACTCAAGAGTGCCAATCAGAGTCTGTTTCAGAGATTAAGACAGATGTGGGAGAAAGAGGGCATTATCTCTCTGTCTGGGACCACTGGCCCCAGGAAGATGGCAGCCTGGGGCTTATGTTGAGAATTGAGAATGAGGCTAATGCTGGGGAAAGCAGGGTAGAGACAAGGGGGAGAGAGAGGCTCTGGTGACATTGTTTAAACCATGGATGAAGCCAGGTCTACCCCATGAACTTTCCAGTTCTGCTATGCAGTGGAAGTCAATAAATGCCATGGTCCTAGCGGGGGAGTTGCATAACTCAGCTTTGCCCCACAGTCTGCCCGGGCTGAAATCAGTAGGGTCTGGAACTGATGGGGCTGATCTGTTCACACTGCCTGCTCTGTGGATGCAACCTTCATCCTTGCACCCTCAAGCTCTTTTCACAAATTGGTCCCTCATAGGGAGCTCAGATGGCTCCCTGCAAACCCTTTGCAAGGACTCTAGCAACCACATTAAGAGCAGCCCCCAGACACTCTCGGAGCCTGGGTCTTCACATGCAAAGTACCAGTAAGTAGGCAAGGAAAAGGTGGGCCAGGATGTAGCCAAGTCCTATCTTTGAAGGAAAAAACCTCACTGTTGGACAAGAAAAAAAAAGGTGGCAAAATAAATAGGCAGGTATTTTGATGGTGCCATAGCTTCATGTGCCTGATTTAGTTGGTCATGAGCCCACAGCTCCAGTGTGGGGATTGGATAGTGTTGAGTTCCCCGCAGCTGCCTGCCTTTCCAAGATGGCCTGCTAACCAATTTCAGGACATTGTCACATATCAGGCATTCCCAGGTCAGAGCATTTGGCAGTGTAATCAAGTTTGAGTGTGGCAGAAAGAATTAACAAAAAGGACAGTCAGAAGCTCATAGCATTTACAAGTTTCTTCCAGAAGAGATGCACACAAACTCATGCTTCTGAAAGAGCTCTACTTTAAATCTAGGTCTTCCAGCCTCCAGAAGGAATGACATTCCCATCCACAGAGGTATTCAAGCAGAGGCAATTGGATTAGTCCACCTCTAAGACCTCGAGTTAGCCAGTATTCTTTGGGTTATAGGGACCTAAACACAAGTCAAACAAGGGAGGATGAGCTGTCTGTAGGCTCATATAACTAATAGTTTGAGTGGCCTTCAGGCATGGCTCAATCCAGGTTCTCAAACAACATTATAAGGAATCTGTCTCTCTCCATCTCTAAACTCTTCTTTCCTTTCTAATTGCTTTATTTTCACATATGCTTCCCCACATGACCGCTAATAGTTCCAGGCTTAAATGCTGGTAGAAGAAATGTTCCTCGTTCCCAATAGTACCAAGAAAAATCTCTGGATTCAGCTTCATCAGATGGGCTTGGGTCACCTGCCCCATCCCTGAACCATTCATCATGGCCAACAGGGGGTAGAATGCTCTGATTGGCCAGGCCTGACTCATGTGCTGATACTGGATCAGGAAGTGATGTCAATCCACTCAAACCTAATGGTTTGAGAATACAAAGGGACAATTTTCTCCCAGGGGAAAAAAATGGATTGTGTTTTCCAGTGAAGGTTGAAATGGATGCTGAGCCAGTAAAAACAAAACAACTAAGCAGCATCTACAGTCGCCTCCAGCCTACTAGATTCTAGGACTTGCTTGGCAAGGCTTCTTGCCCACATGTTCCTTTTGCCCCGCACATATGAAGTCACGCTCACTAACCCTTTTTGCATTCCTAAGACAGAGTCCTCCAGCCACAATGCACAGGCAAGTGACTAGGCCTCAAATGGATGCACCTGTTTCCATCCACATTCCTGTAAATCCAGGGACCCACACAAATCCGAATGGATATGCAAAGGAAGTAGACTTTTCCCCCAAAACAAAATCCTCTGGACTTCTGAAGTCAGAGGGATAGCTCCATCCTCCGCCAGGAATTCCCCACCAGCTTCAAGTGGACTTCAATGCTCTGCCTTATTTCCATTTTTGGCAAAGGGAAGAAATCCTAACACCCACCCATCCTCCCCTTTCTCCATCAGGCACATTCCAAGAACTCGTGGGTCTCAGCCCTGGGCCACAGGCCACTTCCATAAAGGCATTTTTCATCAGACAGTGAATAACTTGGCCTCCTTGCACTCCAGATGCACCCATCCTCCCGTCACTCTGAGATCTCTCCACCCCAGAGGCACCAGAGGCTCCTCCCCTCCATTCTCAGCTGAACATTTGGCATCCACCCACCTTATTAACGCCGGGAAGAAGCAGCCAATGCGATAAGAGCAGCAGGACACTTGAAGGCGTTGCGTTCAGAGCTACATGCTAATTGGATAGAGTGTTAGCAAGTCCCTTTTATGTCACTGCTTTTGGCCAAGCTATTGTCTTAAATACTTGGCAGTGTTGGACCATCAAAATTTCTGGTGCATATTACAGACAAAAAGCACGCAACTCTCCCCACCCCAGGTTCCAGAAAAATACCTGCCTTCAATATCGCCAGCCAAGAAAAAGGAGAGAGAAATTCACAGCTGGGCGAGACACTGAGTCCCAACTCCCTTGTGGCCTGGGAGAGCCCCATGGAACCACAAGCAGCTGAGGTTCAAGTAGCCCTTGTGATGGCACACGTCACAGTGACGTGTGGGGGATCCTGAGAGCAGAGACCCATCTGCAAACAGCCAGGACTCTTGAGAGGCACTGAGAGAAGGAAGAACCTTCCAGAAAAGCCTCAGCCAGGTTGTCATTATTAACAACTGCCCTTTATGAAGTTCTCGCCGTGTGCCAGGCTCCACATTCTACACGCACAGCACTCATTAGCTCGTTTAATCGCTCCGCAACATACAGACTGCTCATTTGCCAGATAAGAAACCGAAGATTCAGAGAGGTTTCATCCTTGCTCTGGGGCACACAGCCAGTCGGGGCAGAGGCAGGTGTAGCTGTAGGCTGTGGCCCCCATCTTCCCGTGGAGGAGGCTCCCCCCCTTACCTTGGCATTAGGTGTCTCTGAGGACCGGACCATTATTTTTGACCTGGGACTGCTAAGGGCCTCACAGGTTAGAAGTTCTGCTGTTTTAATTACTCATCCACCTGACAAAAGTCATCTTAATTAGGAAGGCTCTCCCAAAGAAAATGCAGGTGGTGGGGGCTGGGCCACGTTGTCCCACTGGGTGTGTATCACCTCCCCCGCTTTCCAATGCAGACAGTTACTGAGTTTTCCAGAATTTCTCCTGCAGCCTTTCCCTCCCTGCCTCTTGCTCCACTATCTCGTAGTTCAACTCTTCATCTGTCACACCTGGACAACCCAGTCTCTCCCACCTGGACGCCCCCCAATCCATCCTTCACTTCCTTAGCAGATCGCTTTGCTGCTTTCACTCAGAGACCTTCAGTGGCTCCCCATTGCCCACCAGGAAATGGCTGAAATTCCTTAGCCTGGCACTCAGGATATGCCCGAGGCAGCCACAGCTTCCTTTCTAACCCCACAGCCCTCCACTCTCCAACCTTAGTCCCGCTCTTCAGGCCTCACCCCCTCCTGGAAGCCCACCGAGTGTCGGACCTCTTGCTTGGAACACATGCTGACCACACAGGCTAGAGAAAGAGGCAGCTGGCAGAGACGCTGACCGATCACGGAAGGACAGTTGAGACTTCCCACACACTGTCACACCATGCACCCACTCCCTGTTGGTCTTCAGAACCTCTCACCCAGGATGCAGGACACAGACTCGTAGGCCAACTTTGGGAGATGTCAAGAGTTGAGAGCCAGTCCTGAGGCACATAGGGAAACCAAGGCACAGTTGGGAGATGTCTGCTGATATGAACGTGCTGGGGCAGGAATCAGCTTTGGGAATGATGTCCCATCATATGAGGGGGGAAGTTCACTAGAGCTGCCCCCTCCTCTGGCTTCCATGTCCCTCTTCCTCTCCATGCCTCCCAGTGCCAATCTGGAAGGGCACCCCCAACATCCCCAGAGTAGTTTGAGGGGCCACTTAAAGGCCTTCGCTGCCAGTCTCACAGCAAAAGTGCGAGCAGGCAATGGCTGTGATCGGAGTCATGAAAAGCAATAAGGCTCCACCCAGGGCCCAAGAGAAGGACTCACCCGAGTCACCCCCTCCCAGCCTCCTGAGGGTCCTGCGAGCATCTGGATGGGCCTTGCCCACCGGCCCCCGACCCCTGGGGAGGCTGGTGATGCTGGCTGCCGGCTCCTCCCTTCTGCTGTGCAGGGGTGACAGCTGAGCAGTAGCAGGCTGGCAAGAGAGAGCAGAGGCCTGGGTTACCAGACCAGGGGAAGAGGAGGAGGGTTGGCACAAGCTCAGCCCCTCCCAGGTGTTTTAAGGCAGAGGTGAGCCCAGGTGCCTAATGAAGGGCCAGCCGTGGGTCCACCATCACCTGTGAGCACCTCGGTGAGCCGCTCTTCCCCCATTCCCGCCGCCCAGAAAGCATCCCCTTCACAGCTATGCCCTTCCAGCCACACCAGCCCACCCTGGCACCAGACTCCAACCTCCTGTGCCCTCTGTGTCAGTGCCCCTGCCCACACCACCAGCCTCTCTCTGCTCTGGACACCCCCTTCCCTTTTCTCCATCTACTTGAAGTATTAGCTCACCTTTCAAAGCCTGGTGCAAGCCCAGCTCCTCTGTGAGGCCTTCCTATCCTGTCCTTCCCCTCTCCCAACCCCACCCCACCACCACCCCCCACCCAAGTCCCTGGCACAACTATTTCCAAGCCGTCAGGAAAATTCTCCTCAGTAGGGAAACTCTCTCACCTGTCCCGAAAAAGACATGTACAAGCTTTGTTTGTGACCATGAAACATGGAAAATAACCTAAATGCCCATCAATACGAGGCTGCTCTGTAAAATGGGGTGGAATACTATACAGCAGTTAAAAGGAATGAACCAGGTATATACAGGTCCACAGTGTGGTAATTTTGATATAAAACACACACAAGGCCATGCTACGTAGGTAGGCAAAGATTTGCCTATAAGCATGGGATAAGGGTCTGGAAGAATACCCACCGAATTGTAACTGGTTACCTCTAGGAAGGGCACAAGGGAAGCAAGCCTGCAGGTGGAGAGCCAATAGATTTTAGCTTAACCTTTGAATGTTCTAATTTTTTGACAGGGGCAAGTATTCACTGAGTGGCTGATAATCTTTTAAATGTTCTCTGGAGATGCCATCCCTCACTTCAGCCAGAAACGCTCTGCTTTCAACTTTTATCTGTTTACCTGGTGATATAGAATTTCTCTTTGGGGGAGTGGGGCAAGGTTGTACAGATTTTTGCAAAGGACTTCCCTCTGGCTTTCCTCAGTGTGACTCCTCATGGGACCCATGCCACCCTATAGTTCATGGACACCATGAGCCTTTCGCCACCAGACTGGAAGCTCATGAGGTCAGAGACCATGCTCTGTGTCCCCCTTGTGATGCCTTATGATGTGTCATCTGGTCCCCTCTCTGGGCAGGGTATCCCTGTGGTGGTGGAAGTGGGTGCCTCTCACCAGCAGTCACGGTGCCTGCCCCAGCCAGGAGGAGGCCCAGAAAAGTAGCCCAATCCAAGCATAGTGAGCCAAAGAGCCACGGAGTCCAACCCATTGACAAGGAGGGCAGTCTAGGGTAGAGCCAAGCCCAAACAGTAGAGGTCAACAAGCCTAGAGCCCCAGGGAGAACAGGCCAGCAACAACTCTAGAGCTGGCCGGGGAGCAGCTGTGGTCTGTTTATATTGAGCCCCTTGGCTGGGAGGGAGAGGTGGAAGGAGAAGGAGGAAGTGGATGGAGGCGCCGTTCCCTCCTAGCATGGCTCACAGGGCCCAGCATGGAACCTGCTACCCAGGAGGCACTCAATGACTATTGGGTGAAGTTCAGTTGACTACGACCGCGCCACACTAGAACAAAGGTGAGCCTCACCCAGACCACCTGGCATTCTTTGCTCCTGGCCTTGAACAAAGGAAAAAGAGCACCCAATTTCCCTTTGACTGATATTTCTGGCATTTCAGCTCCACTCCAGTCCATCCTTACTCTCTTCCCAACACTTCTCCTTTTATTGTGGTTAATGCCAGAGGCCACCATGTTGCTGAGGTGGCAGCAGAAGTCTGTGCAGATATGGTCATCGTGTCAGCCTCCTCCCTTCCCCCACCTGCTCCATGTTCAACCCCACTGAGGTTTCAAGGCCTGCCATCAACTGTGTTTTTTGAACACACACCTTGGAGACTTCCAAGTCTCTTGGGGGAGACCACTGTTCAACCACCTTAGAATATAGATCATTAAAATTGTGTACGTGATGAAAGGATCACCAGGGAGCCGAAAGATGCTACTATAATTTGTATTTGAACACTGAAATGGATCGTGCAGGATATAGAAGGTACAAAGAAGATTAGCACAACTCCAGAATTTAATTGTTTTTCTTTTAACTTAGGAAAACTATTTTCTTTGCAATATGGGGCTTGCGGGTTAAGATGAAAAGTTTCCTACCCACCTACTGGGATCACCAAGGAAGGAGGAAGGCAATTAGATGTCTTTGTCAGTGAATGTTCTGAAGTCAGATGTGTCACAAGCCAGAAAGAAAATCTAATTGAGCCCCACCTTTTTCTGTTGTTTTTATTTTTTTGTTTCCATGGTATGTTTTAGAATCTCCGGCACCTTCGCTCATTGACCCATCAAGTGAGAAGCTTATTAATTGTGTCCTGACTTTTGTTGGACCCATGGATATGTTAAAATGTTCCTTTTCATCTCTCTCCCGTGTGCACCAGACTTTTTCAAATCCAGCCTAACCCAATCCCCCAAATTTTGCTGATCACGACCCTGAGTCCCAGAGAAAAGGGATTTCTCCAAGATCACACAGCAATGAAATGATGAGCCCCTCCTCTCTTTTGGTCCAGCACTTTCCCCCATCCCACTTTGAAGTATTTAAAGCTTATTTCAAAACCGCCTGTATCTTATGTCCATATTTCCCATGTGTCCAAGTTTGATTACAAGCAAAAAACAACACTCCCGCTACTATTGTCTTTGCCACCATTTCCTCAAGTGTAACAAAGCTGCTCATTTTAAAGCATGGGCTAAAGATAATCCTAAATAATTTTTAATTAAAGGTCATCATTTAAAATGCATAATTTTGTAAGTCTAACAGCGACTAACTACATTAGGGATTTTGGTGACACACGTCACAAGTGTTTTCGGTGTTGAGCCAATTAAGGGTTAACAGGCTGCAAATACCTACTTTGCACATTTTTGCTTAATGAATTCGTGGTGGGAAACTATTCTCATTAGGTTAATTTGTCAACGCAATCAAGTTGCATCACCAGGATTTTTCTTGGCGCTCACGAATTTCCAAGGCTCTGTACCATGGGGCTCGCCTTTGCGTTTGATTACCGGCTGTCGGAATAAAACACTTTTTCATGAAAAGGAAGGAAGTTGACAGGAGCTTTTCAGGTCTTGGTCTTAATTCTCACCTTCTAGACATAGGCATGTTTATGTCGTTTTATCCAGCTCTCTGGGGCTTTCTGTCTGTATTTCCCTAGTAGGTTGTCATGCCAGAGAGTAAAACACGCATCTGTGTACTGGCAGAGGGAGGACTTCAACCCCTAAGACGGGTGGGCATGATGGCCACAGGGAAAACAGTCTCCTCGCTGAGCTCACTCAGCTAGAGCGGGCTGCAGGGATCTCCCTCTCAAACTTGAGAAACCCCCGCCCCCCCTCTGAAAGGCTGCTTCTTCCTTCTGATAAGGTTGCCTATCATCTTGGCAGGAGAGAAAACATCCTTCTTACTCTGAGGCTGTCTACACACTAATTAGTCCATTTAGTGGGAGAATAAACAGTCAATTGTACTGTCAAGCCTTTCACAGGACACGAAATATCATTCTCCACCCAGATTTTTGGGCATGTGTTCCTGGCTGTGTCCAAAGCAAGTGTTTTCACTAGCAGAGGGAGTGGAAACAACCTGCATGTCCAATCGTGAGGGACTGTAGGTAAAGCCATGGAATGAACAGAACATGAAGGAGCCTTTAAAATGACGACAGGGCTCAGAATTGTATTTCTTGTTGTGGAAACTTGTCATGGTGTGATGCTTATTAATGAAAGCATGTTACAACGCACTCTGTAAGTGGTGATAACATTTATTTTTAAATGTGTTAATGTACATCTGTACACTAAGAAAAGTCTGGAAGATCATACTCAAATCCGATAGTGGGGTTATCTCTCAGGACTGGGCTTACAGGTAATTTTTACTTTCTTCCCTTTTTCCCCCCTGTATTGTCTGATTCTTCATGATAAGTATGTATGACTTTGGTGATCAGCATGAAGCTATTTTATTGGAGAGGGGAGTGAGAGGGCAAATCCCAGTGGCCTAGGAGTCAAGGCACAAGGAAGAATCCAGAAACCCTCACCTAAGAGGCGAAAAAGAGAAAGAAACATCATGAAATCAGCGGACCCTGATTTTTTCCGTCTCCAAAGTTTTGTTGCCTGTTGGTCCTCTTCCACCAATGACGTTTGGGTGGGAGGGATTTCATCTGGGTTTACATTTGGTTTTAATTTAACTAAGTAGCCCTCTCAAAATACAGTCAGCTCACAGCAAACAGGGAAAATGCCACAAAGTTCCAAAAGTCTTTATCTGAATGTTTTTCACTCCATTCATTTCACAAACACGGAACGAGCGCTCGCCACGTGCAAAGCTCCTTGCTTGGAATTGGGTCACAAAGATGAGTCAGACGGGTCCTGCCTCCAGGTAGCCCTCTGTCTCACCCAGGGGTCCCATAATCAAAGGGAATTTCCAGTAAGTGTGGGAGGAGCTGTGTGGGCACGGAGGGAGCACCGAGGCTCCTAGACCTGGGATGGGAACAGAGGCTTTCTCAAAGAGTTCTAAGGTGAGACCCTAAAACTCAAACTGGACCAAGCAAAGCTTAAGGAAAGGGTGACACACTATCCTCTCTTTAGGGTATAGCTGGCGACTCTAGATTCTGTGGTGCTGTGCACTGAGGAGATGAGGCTGCTCCACACCGAGGCTGGGGTGATGGCAGTGGGCTGTATGGGGACTGTTGGTGTGGAAGGACTGAGTCTGTACTCACTCTAGGACCTGCCCAGGAAATTGCTTTCTTGCACAAATCCCAGTTCTCAGCTACTTCATCTGTATGTATCTCCCCTTCATAAAAGCAAAGTGCAGAAAAAAATGTTGCATATTTGAACTTTCCAGTCCAGATTCTGGGTAAACAGAAGGACGCTGTGCATACCTGTCCAGTGACCATATGGGGCCTCACCCATCCTCCAAGTGCCCCATGGCCCATAGAAGCTGACCTTTGACCTGTTTAGCTCACAGTTTGGAAAAGCAGAAGCTGGTAGCCAACTCTTTATCCAGACCAGGTCACCCCGAGTCTTTAACATCTGCCACGGTCTCTGCCTGCCATCCCCAAGGGTGGGAGATGACTCCTCGCAAGGCCTAAGGGGCCCTGGGAGCTGTAATCACAATAGTAATAACAGCTGCAGTACTCTTTGAGCACATACGGGTGCTGTGTGTGTTACTGACCTCGTCTAGTTTAATCTCATGTTGACACAAATCTAAGACTTGGGTAATTATCATGCCCATTTTACAGAGGAGGACACTGAGGGTTCAAGAGGTTGCTTCACCTAGCCAATGTCACACATGCTGGAGGCAAGGTTTGAACCCAAATCCTTTTAACGTCAGAACCACAATAATGCCACACAGACCCAAGCCCTGTGCACCCCTGCAGGCAGCCTGGGCTCCCCCTGAGAAGTCTGGCCCTAGGGGGTGAGCAGCGCCAAGGTGAAGTCCATCCAGTGCCCTGAAAATAACGCTGCACCTCGTTATTGGGCTCTGAAAGCCCCCAACCCACATTGCAGCATTCTTAAACTGCAATGACTACCCATGAGTTAGGTCAAAGCCAGCATTTTTTAACAAAAGAGTCGAATGGGATGGGTTGGGATGGGCTGGAACAAAATGGAATGGAAATAAGCTAGATCAACACGACACCAGCAAATGTAAGTATTGTTTCAGGAAATTTTCTTTCACTTTTGCGCCTGTGCGTGAGGGCCATGGGGAATGGTTGGCAGGCTGGCCTTTGTGCTCCAGCCCAAGCTTCATTCCCCAACCCCAGGCTCTGACATGGGGTCACATCCACAGGAGGAAAGGGCCTCTTTTTCCGGTGTGCACTCCTGTGTGCCAGGCTGTGTGCTGACTAGGCTGTGTCTACTCAGAGGGAGCCCCTTTATCTCACACTCACAATGGTGCCACACGGGCTAATGGTATCTGTGTGTGCACGAGCTGGCTCTGATCCATTTTGCCACACCCTAGTCACTGTCCACTTTCCACCCTTCCCGGCTCTGCTCTTGGCCCTTGCGGGTGGACTCCTTCAAATGCGTCTCCTTGCCTTTTTGCTCCTTGGGTTTGGCCAGTGGTTGGCCCTGTCTGAGATCACAAGTCTGGAGGAGAGAGAGGCTGGATGCTTCTGCCCACTCTCTCCTGGCCTCAGCACAGCTCAGCCTCAGCACAACGCCTTCAATAAAGGCTGCACCTCCCAGGGCCACAGCTCCTGCCAGGACCCTCCTTCTCGGCTCCAGCTCTCACGGGCCCCAGTAACACCCTTCCTCATCTTGTCCCTTCAGGCCTGGAGGCGGTAACGGCCTCCCCCTGTCGCTAGTGTCCGAGGGCCTCAGCAGACGGTGTTTGTTTCCTTCACCGGACCCTTCAATACAGTGTCTTTATTTGAATCGTTCGGAAGAATTCTGTTTCCTCCTGGGAACATGACTACTGCTGATCCAGTGTGTGTGTCTCTGTGTCTCTGTGTGTCTGTGTGTCCTGGGTCGCGATAAAAAACATATTTCTCATTGTGGGTAATACAATAAAGAAGTTTAAGAACCACGGACCTAGGGGAATTCTAATGCAAAACAGCCTGGGGCATGCAGGCCTGTGTGAGCCAGGGAAGGCCTCAGAGGGGACGCCAGGCAAAGAGAACCTAGTGAGAAAAGCCCTGGGCTGGGAGTCAGGCCTGGTGGGGCTTCCTCAGCCTCAGTTTCTCTGGCCAAAGTGTGGGCACTGACCTCCACGATCTACCGGCTCCGGCCTGTGCTCACAGCCTAAGATTCTGTTCCAGAAGCGGATGTATTTGTATATTCCAAGACCCACATCTATGAACATCATACATATTTTTAATCTAAGAAAATATCAGGATGACATGTACAGCTTGCTTACAGGAATTAATAGGCCCTCCTGGGGCCTCTTCTTCTGTGGATGGAGTTCTTTCACACCGTGGTGGCCCCTTGGATTTTGTGCTAAAACCACGTTACATCGCGTGTGTCCCCTCGAATTCCCCAATTATGAGTCATTGTCTTCCCCTGAATATTTTTATACATAACTCATGATCGAGCTGCCTCGCCAAAACTGTGAGTCAAAGCTGTCCACAGCCGCCCCTCAGAGAGAGAGGCAGGCCTGCAGGCTGGGGACAGATTTTGCAGACCCTCTTGATGAGTCCCTGAGTTCAAGTCCCACCGGCCACAAGTGAAAACGCTCCTGGGAGAATAGGAGCCTCCGCCCCGGCCCACTCCCTCTCCCAGTGAGGGGGCGTCAAGAGCCAGGCACGACATCCCGGGATCAGATCATTGTGTGGATCGCGTTCTCTGTAGGCGTTTCCGGAGGAGTCTCCGGTTTCCCAGCCTTGATACCAGTGTGGCTCCTTACCAGTGGCGGGGCACCCTGCTGTGCAGCTGGCACTTCGCTCCCCAGATTTGGAAGATGGAGCCTGTGGTCGTGACTGATAGATAGTTGTTTCCCAAGGAAGAGGGGCAGCACACCCACCAGCCCGATGTAAGCTGGGATCCCGATTCTCTGTGGATTATTCCCAGCCAGGACCCGGACTGGAAGCCTGTGGCCATAGTGAAGAGACATATTTGGCCTCAGGAGGACCTGAGTTCAAATCCCACATCTGCTGTCTCTTAGCTCTAGGATGTTGGCCAGGTTTCTTTAACCTCTCTGAGCAGCCATGTTCCCATCCTTTGCCTGTGGCAAAGGGTTACAGCAAGAATTAAGTAAAGCATTAGTATACTTAGTACTTAGCACCTAATAGACAATTAATATTTGTTATGAAGTGTTGTTTAACCACGCAGGCACTGGGCTGAAACCACCGATCGTCAAATCTCAGCTCTGCCATCCCCCAGCCCTGGGACTTGGGCAAGTTAGTGTTCTTGCTGAGCCTCCATTTTCTCATCTGTAAAATGGGGAAAATAACAGTACCTACCTCCCACGGTGATCTTAAAGAATAAATTAATTAAATGAGAAAAGTGGTAAGAGAAAATGTATAGTCAAATAATGCTCATAATTTTTAAAAAATTTTTTAAAAAGTATTTTTTGAATAATTTCAGACACAAAATTTGTAAAAGTAGTGCAAAGACTGCCGTATGCCCTTCACCCAGCTTCCCCAAAGGTTAACATTTTCCCAACTTGCTTTATCATTCTCTCTCTCATTTTCTTTCTCACATATACAAACTCGCTTGTGTATAGATTTAAATTTTTTTCTGAAACTTTTGAGAGTAAGGTGGAGGCATAATGACCTTTTATCTCTAAATACTTCCATGTATAGTTCCTTTAAAGTAAGAACATTCTCCTACATAACCACAGCGCAATGATCAAAATTAGGAAATTAACGTTGATAAAATAGCTTCGTCTAATCTACAGACCTTACTCAGATTTCACCAGCTGCCCCACTTCTGCCCTTTTCCTGTTCCAGAATCCAATCCAAGATGACACATTCCATTTACTTGTCTTGTCTCTAGTTTCCTTGAATCTGGAACAGACTTTGCTTTTTATCTTTCCTGCTCTTGACCGTTTTGAAGAGTCAACGCAGTTATTTTGTGGAATAGCCTTCCATTTGAGCGTGTCTAACACTTTCCTATGATCCCGTTCCGGTTGTGTATGTTTAGCAGGAATACTACAGAAAGGATGTTACACCTTCTTGGAGGATCATACTGGCAGGGACACGAGGTTGATTTGTCCCTGCTACTGTAACGTCACCTCTGATCCTTAGGTCATGTGCTATCTGCCAGGTTTCTCTACTGCAGAGTTACCATTTGCTCCTCTGTAATTTTTAAGAATCTTGTGGCGGGAGACCTTGAAACTATGTCAACATCCTGTTTCTCCTCATAATTCCAACCAATAATTTTAGCATCCATTGATGATTCTTGCCTGAAACAACTTTAACTATAGTAGATGTCAAATGCTAATTTTCAATTCCATTGTTCTTCCTACATCTATTATTTGAAAGCCACTGTAATGAAAAGCTTCCCTCCTCTTTATTTATTCATTTATTTATTTATATCATAAGTATGAATTCATAGATTCTCATTTTGTGCCCTCTGAGCTCATAAATTATTAAGATAAATATTAGAGTTTGCAGTGGCTGGTCCAGGCCATTGCCCAAGATCCACAGGAATACAGGTGCACTCTCTTCTACCATTAAAAATCCCAATTATTAATTACAATGATAACCACTGTTTACTAAGCTCTTGTGACGTTTCAGGCACATACAGAGCACTTTCCTGACGTTCTCTCATTTAATTCCCACAATGACCCTATGACGCTAGTCTCATTATTTTAGATGAGGAAACTGATGCTTTGGAGAGGTTAATATGCCAAAATCAGCAGTAAGTGGAGGAATCAGGACGTGAACACAGTCTCCCAAGACCTGGCTCCTACCCCTTTCATGTGGAAAATTCAAAAAGCACTAGAGAGATGGTTTTACCTTGGCCCAGCCTGAGCAGGGGTCCAGGATACCACCCTCTCACCCCCAACCTCAAGAACCTCAAAAGCTCTGAATAAGCCCCGAATATGGGGACATTTCACTTCTCAAAGGCCTCTGGGGGTGACCCTGGCTTCCTAGAATGTGAGGGGTCAGGGGGCCTCTGAGATCCTCTCCAGCAGCCCCCTCCCCTGACAGAGGGGAAAATGAACCCAGAGAAGGAATGTCAGCTTCTAGGGTCTCACAGCATGGTCAAGGGGTCCAGTGACACTGTCAGGACTAAAGCAAAGAACAGAGGCAGCACAGATCCCAAAAGCATCTCGCAATGACCGAAGCCCACGACATTGCACCAGAGACAACTGTCGGTTGCCCTTAGCCCCAGCTTTCCTGAGCTGGCGTAGGTCACTGCCCACAAAGTATCCCAACACTTGCGTACCCCTTTGACCTGTCCATATCCCATGTCCTCCTTGCTACTGGGTCAGGGCATAAGGTGGGCCCTGCTCCTAGCCACATCTGACCACAGGGTACCAGTTTGACCTAAATTAGAACCAGCTGGCTTTTTGTTCTATTGTGGTAAAATATTCATAACATAAAATCTACCATTTTGTCCATTTTTAAGTGTACAGTTCGGTGGCATTAAGTACACTCACAATGTGTACAACCATCACCATTATCCAACTCCAGAATTTTCACCATCATAAACTTAAACCCGTGTCCATTAAACATGATTCCCCGTTCACACACACCACCCCCACCCAGCCCCTGGGAACCACTGTCCTGCTTTCTATCTATGTGAATTTGACTCTTCTGTGTACTTCATATAAGTGAAATCATACAGTATTTGTCTCTTTGTGTCTGGCTTATTTCAATTGGTATAATGTCTTCACCCACGTTATAGTATGTATCAGAATTTTATATCTTTTTAAGGCTGAATAATATTTCAGTGTGTGCACATACCACATTTGATTTATCCATTCATCCATTGATATATATTTGGGTTGTTTCCACATTTTGGCTATTGTGAATAATGTTGCTATGAACATGAATGTACAAATATCTGTTCGAGTCCCTGTTTTCAATTCTTTTGGGTCAATATTCCAGAAGTGGAATTGCTAGACCATGTGGTAATTCTATGTTTAATTTTTGAGGAACTACCATATTGTTTTCCAAGGACAAAATGGCTTTTAACACACGAGAGCCCAAGAATACTTCCCCTCCCCTCACGTCTACTCTCTGCTTTATTTCAGACTTCAGAGCCATGGAGTGGATAATGATAATGAGCTTCAGCTTTGGCCTCAAGGGATCGACAGGGCCACTGAAAACACCCCTCTGCCAAAAAGGCCTCTAAAGAAGGCTCTCAACTGCCCCACATTTTGGGGACTGGAACTTTGACTCTCAGTAACACCTAGGGGCGACTTCCACTGTGAGCAGGGAAAGATCCTTCACCCAAACAAGGCTGCAGACACAAGAGTCCCCCCAGCTCTGCAGACCCGGAAGGGAGGATGGAAAGGCACTCCGAGAGCCATACCCATGAAAATACAAGTGTCTGCCCTGCCCCTCTGTCTAATTATGATCTAATGTCTCCACGCCCCCTGGGGACCGGGGACTTGTTTGTTCGAGCTGACAGATCTATTATTACTCTTTAGGTAGTTAGGAGAACCATTTGCAGCGTTCATTAACAAGTATCACCTTATGGATTACTAAACAGCAGCTCTGCTTTAGCTAATGAGCCCCAGTAGTGTAATACTTTACATATTTTATAGCAAGACAATTAAGCAATGTCTTGGTTTTTAGCAGACCTTAAAATAAATCATTCGAGATACAAAGAGGAGACAGAGGTCGCGGTACCTATAGCACGTTTGTGGTTAGAATGCGGGAAGTTAAATTCCCCTCCGCCCCATCTCTCCTACACACATATGCACACGCTCAATCTACACAGAAATAACAGGTTTGCAGGCTTTCCTGCCCAATTTCCAAGCTTCATAATTACAGAGTACTTAAATAACATGCACATGGCTCACACGCAGACAAGGGAAGAAGAAGAGAAGGGAAAGAGGGAAGAAAAGAAGGGTTTTGTCTTTTTAAGCAGGGAGAGATGAAAAAGGCTCGTATGCATTGGATGTCTACATATGCCAGGCATTCAAACCCACACCTCGCTTAATTTTCATGAAACCCTGAAAGGTAGGTGTTAGTATCCCCATCGTATAGATAAAGAAACTGAGACTTAGAGAAGTTGTTGCTTGCTCAAGGCCACACAACTTGTAAGTGGCTGAGCCAGGACTTAAAACAAGGACTAGTCTGCACGATTCCGAAGACCTGATCCTTCTAGGACTCTGTGTCAAGGGCAGAGGCAGAATCCCCATCCCACCACTCATCTCCTAGTTTTTCAAATGCATTCTCCTTCCCATGAGCATGGGGGAGACCTCCATAATACACTTTTCTCTTACATTGTGCTGGCTCCGACTAAGGGACAGGCAGCCTCCCTCCTGTGCCCCAGATGCCTCTTTAGCAAGACCTGCTACCCTGTCCAGGACTCCCATTTGGTCCACCTCCCATTAGCCAATCAGAAAGGCATCAATGACTAACAATGAGTTTATGAGTTTAGCTGCCAGATAACTAGGGTCACCTCTGCCCTGCAAGGCTAGGAATTAGGAATGGGAGAATTCCAGACTCGGTCCCACATCCAATAAAGAAGAGACTTTAGCAATGAGAGGTTTTACCATAAACCACCACACCACCCACTCAGACCTTAGGTCTACTACTCCATATTCCCCTCCAAGCACAACACACTTCTTAGGGCTGCAAAGGGACACATTTGTGAGCAGCTGCTCCAAGCATGGGCCATTGCCCACCCCCCATAAGCCTCCAGGCAGCAGATGCACCCAGGAATTCAAGACTCACAAAGCTTCCCCATCTGCGCAAAGAAGCAGGTCCTTCTCTTTTGCCTTCAAAGCATGAGTCTCCATCCACTGATGGAGGCTCATGGCTGCTTCCCTGAGTGGGACATCATCTCCAAGGCTGGCCTTAGTCCTATGTACCCTAATGGTTCTCTAGGGGCTGCGGCCAGCCATCCACTGCTACCGGCCACCTGCCAAGAGAGAGGCCCTTACCATGGATGAGGCCAACAGGGAGAGCCTTCCGAAGCTGTGCTTAAAACTCCTACTCAAGCAACTCAGATGTCCACCATAGGGGACTGCTTAAAAAAAATTATATATATGAGCTGCCATACAATAGAATACTATGTAGCTATAAATAAGCAGATAAACAAACAAATAAGCAAGGTGTCTCTGAATGGGAATGTAAAGATCTCCAAGATATATTATGAAGTGAAAAAATGACCCAGTAATTTATTACCTTTTGTGTTAATGAGGGGAAAATAAGAATCAATAGTGGCATTTGCTGTGTCTGTGTTTTAATCCCTGAGGTATATGTAAGACACCAAGAAGAGTGGTTACCGCTTCTTGCAGGCACCTTCTAGCAGGGAGTGCTGGGCGACCAGGTGACAAAATCGATACAAATTTCCTTGAATGTACTTGGGAGTGTTGAACTATGTAAAGGTATCAACTATTCAAAAGACATTCCAATTTAAAACTCACCACCACCCGGAAGATGGCAGAGCAGAACTCACACCAAGTGTATATGATTCGCAGGCCACATCCCACCATCTTGGGCCTCAGTGCGGAGGTGCCTGCATATGACAAAGACTCCAAACAAATGTTTCCTGACGGTGAGAGTCAATCCACCACGGCAGGGCTGCTGAAAAGCAGATTGGACCTCAGTCCTTAGGCCACATTTAATGGGGACATGTTGGCTCTTGAGTTGGGAGGTGGAAAAGGCAAGGCTGTTGCCAGAAAAGTCCCATTCAAGTCTGTCTTCAACTGATGGCTGATAAGCCGCATCCCCTCAACAACTAGGTAGGTCCCCAAGGCCACCTCCAACTTTCTCCAGCAATGAACTCTTCCTTATGCCCAGGTTGGAAAGCATTAACCTTCAAGGTTCTGCTCCAGGTCCATCTGACCTCTCAAGGGGACCTTCCTTGAGGATGCTTCTGTTTTGTCACCACTACTAGATTATGGGCTCCTTGAGGGCGTGGGCTCTGTGCTGCGTTGGGCATCTCTGTGTTCTCCACGCGCAATGTGCATAGGAGGATTCAAGTGGTGTCTGTCGGATAAACATTCAAACGTACAGAATAAGCAACTCTTTTTATTCCCATTTTACTGGAAAGGAAATGAACGTGACTAGAGGCAGCATATTGAAGGGAAGAGTGGTGACAACAAGCGACAATAACTGACAGTAAAAGAGAAAGCCATCAAAAGCAGACCCAAGCAACAGGAACTCCCATTCATTGCTGGTGGGAACGCAAAATGGTCCAGCCACTTTGGAAGACAGTTGGGCAGTTTCTTACGAAACTAAACATATTCTTATCATACGATTCAGCAATTGTGCTCCTTGATATTTACACAAATGAATTGAAAACGTAGATCTACATAAAAACCCGCACACAGATATTTTTAGCAGCTTTATTCATACCTGCCCAAACTTGGAAACAACCGAAAGGTCCTTCAGTAGGTAAATGGATAAATAAACTGTGGGACATTCAGACAATGGAATATCATTCAGTGCTAAAAGAAATGAGCTATCAAGCCATGAAAAGACATGGAGGAGCCTTAAATGCATGTCACTAAATGAAAGAAGCCAGTCTGAAAAGGCTACATACTGTATGATTCCAACTATATGACATTCTGGAAAAAGGAAAACTATGGAAACAGTAAAAAAAAAAAAAAATCTGTGGTTGCCAGGAATTGGGGCAGAGGGATGAATAGGTGGAACACAGAGGATTTTGGGGGCAGTGAAACTACTCTATATGATGCTATGATAGTGGATACATGTCTTTATAACTTCGTCCAAACTCATAGAATGCACAGCACCCAGAGTGAACACCAAGGTAAACTATGGACTCTCGGTGATTGTGACATGTCAATGGAGGTTCATCAATCGTAACAAATGTACCACTCTGGTGGGGGAGTTGATGACAGGGGAGGCTGTGCACATGTGGGGGCAGGGGGTATGTGGGAAATGTCTGTATCTTCCACTCACTTTTGCTGTGAACCTAAAACTGCTCTAAAATATAAAGTTTATTTTTTTTAAAAAGGCAGACCCAAGGATCTCCATGGTCTGGGGCCATTAGTCCTGTGGTCACCGGGTTCATTATGTTACAGTTCAGAAATCACTTTTGTTCAGAATAAGAACCCCAAGCCTGGAAGCCAAGGACTATCTATATTCTGTAGGTTCTTCTGAATAAGGAAGTAACATGGATGATGCATTTCAAAATAATTCTACTAAAAGTGTATTTTAAGAATTGGAACTTGAATGAAAACACAGTTATCTAGAACGTTCTCTACTCCGGAGGGCTGACTACTATATAATGTCTACAGCATTAACCCACTGCTTACTAAGGGGGTGACCATTCTCCGGTTAGGATGCCTGCTCGAATGTGCTTAGGTTCTGCCATACCCTGCAAGGCTCCGCTTTCACTCCATCTGCTTGATTTCACACCAAAAGGAGAGTTCTTGTCCGGGGGAGGCTCCAAGGGGGCAAGGCCCCAGGAAAGAAGGGTAAAGGATGTCCTTGCACAGAAATGGCATGCAGGCTTTGTGTCCTCTGTGGTCCACATGATTCCGTAGGAGCTGCCAGAAGCCTTTAAGCGACACTAAGCAAAATTAAGACTTCTCAAATTATCCCCAACCCTACGCCACCCCCCGCAAAGTGCTCCCAGATCACTAGTCCTTATCATTTGAGTGACCCAAGAGAATTCCTCCGTGAGACCAGCATCTTCTGACCGTTGATGGGCAGGGACAGAGGACATAGTGTCCAAAGGGCCAAAGAGTGGGAGGAATGCCACTGTGTTTCAGCTGTGCAAGCTGTGCTGCCTCCTGGACAGGGGTGGCCCCTGTGGCTCTGTGGGGCTAAGAATAGAGGTGCAGAATGAGCTGCCATCTGTGGGGATGGGAGTCAGTGCTGCAGGTGTCCAGGCTACCACAGCAGAGCGCACCAGAGAGTGAAGCTAAAATCCCACCAGGGCTGGGCTGTGGTCAGTACCTACCCTCACAGCACACGCCTTGCTGCTCATTATGGCGTGGACATCCCCCAAGGGGCCTGCGGGGAGGAGGATGACGAAGAACTGAGCACACCTTCCCTCGGAAAGAATTAAGGCTCCTTGCTGTGGAAGTGAACACTGACCAGTGCAGTCTGGGACAAAAGAAATCGGATAGCAAGGAGAAATCGGGTGGTGGATGTAATATCAACAACTGCCACTTCCTAAGGTCCTGCCATGTGTCAGGCACTGTTCTAAGCACCAGAGACACAGTGGTGAATGAGACAGGCAAAGCCCTGAGTTCATCCAGCTTATTCTAAAGGTCAAGACAGACAACTCACAGTTTGTTTATTATTGAGTTTAAATAAATAACTCAATATGTACTATGAATAGCATGAAACAGGATGACGAGAGAGAGAGACTGGAGGTGGCCTTTAGAGCAGGCACTTGTTGAAGGCCTCTCTGATGAGGCGACACCTGATTGAGACTGGACTCTTGAGGAGGCAGCAACCCTGTTGAGACTGAGGACAGATCATTCCAGAGTATAGAGCGAGTGAGAAGACTCTAGGACAGGAACAAGCCTATGTGCATGAGTAATGAAAAGATCAGTGAGAATGGAGTAAACAGGGCAAGGAGTGTTAGAAGACATCAGCAGGGCACCAGCAAAGAGGGCCTGGGAAGAAGCCTGGACTTATTTCTAAGTGTGATGAGCAAACCATTGGAAAGCTTTACTCAAGAGAGGGATGTGATCCACCTCACTGCAGAACAGCGGAGCAGAACCAGAAGCACCAGATAAGAGCTATTTCAGTGGTCAAGGAGCAATGGTGATGACCTGGACTAGGAAGGAGGCAATGGAGATGAAGAGAAGGAGTCAGATTTGAAATAGGTTTTTAGTGTAGATATTTTTAAGTCCTTGCTGATGGGTTGGATGTGGGGTATGAGAGGGAAAAAAGAATCAAGTGAGACTCAGCATCATTTTTATATGCCCCTTATTTCTAGTGCCCTTCTTTGCTCACAACAGGAACAAATTAATAGTTGGATGGTTGATTGTCTGATGGGAATCTGGCTGGTTGGTTGGTTATTTGGATGGTTGATTGATTGAATAGTTGGTTAACTGGACAGATAAATGAATGGGTAGTTGGTTAATAGTTAGGTGGATAGATAGTTGATTGGTTGGGTGGGTGGTTGAATAGTTAGATAGATATATGGGTGGATAGGTGATGAGTAAATGAATGATTGGTTTATGGTTGGGTGGATGGGTAGTAGAGAGGTTGGTTTGTTCAGGAACTGGTTTAATGTATTTCCTGCCCACTGTACAACCTTTCCTTCCAGGGTCCTTGGCACCCACCCAACTCCCTTGAGCCTAATTTCCTGCCCTGACCAACATGCAGCACTTGCCATTTCACCCCAGCGCTTGCTATTTCCCCCATGGGTCTGCATCCTCAGGAACTTCCAGGGCTACTGAGGGATCAGTGCTGGGCTCCAGGTCCTGGAAGATTTTCAGTGTAGCGGACAGGTATACGTAGTGGGCCCTAGACTCAAGCAGAGTCCTAGCTTTGCCGTAGAGACCATGTAGCCCAGGGCACATCACTCTAGCTCAGTCCCACTTTGGTAAAATGCAGCTAAGAACACCTGGCCCACCTACACACAGGGTCATGAGAATCAAATAAGAAAATAGGTGTGAGGGTGTTCAACAGATGTCAGGGTTATTCTCATTATCCTCCTGTTGGAGTTAAGGGGCAGGAGTTTCCTGTCTGGAGCAGGCATCTCCCAGGTTCTAGGCCCTTATATCCTCTTCCCCTGCTGCTGCTCTCATAGCCTAACTTGGGCCCGAAGCTCAGACTCTGCTCTTGTAGTACTCAGTGTTTCCCTAGCTTGCTCTTCTCTGCCTTGAGTGTCTTGCCCTCCGCTCTGTCAACAGCCACCGCTCACAGGACCCACCTTAATCGTGCTTTAGACAAAGCCCCTGCAATGCCATCTGTCTTCTGGTTCTGCATTTGAAAAGTAAAACTTGTCTCCTACTTCAAGATCTCAAGTCCAGCCCACAGCACAATGTCTAGAACATAGTAAGTGCTCAAAAAATATGTACGCATGGGGCCAGCCCAGTGGCATAGTGGTTAAGTTCATACGCTCCACTTCAGCAGCCTGGGGTTCATGCGTTCAGATCCCAGGCATGGACCTACACATTGCTCATCAAGCCATGCTGTGGCAACATCCCACATACAAAACAGAGGAAGATTGGCACAGATGTTAGCTCAGGGACGATCTTCCTCACCAAAAATGTATATATGCATGAATGATGTCTCACTGATATTCCAAACTATATTTTGCCTAGGTGTATTAGTTAGCTTTTGATATATAACCAACCACCCCAAAATGTAGTGGCTTAAGACAACAAACACGTGCTAGTTCTCATGATTCTGTGGGTTGGCTGGCAGTTCTGATCTGGGCTCCTCAGCCGGGGCCAGAAATCCTCACTCACATGTCCAAGACTTCTGGGATGACTAAGACCTCTCTCCACATGGTCTCTCATTCTCAGGAAGGATAGTCCAGCTATTTCACAAGATGGAAGACAAGTTCCCAGCAGCGGGAGGATGCAAACCCAGTGCCTATGCACTTTTTAAGACTCTGCTTGCATCACATTTGTTAATGTCTCTTGGCTAAAGAAAGTCACACAGCCAAGCCCAGAGTCATTCTGGAAAGGAACTATACAAATGCATCGACAGAGAAGCATTAGATTTATTGGTGGCCATTACTGCAACAATCTACCACACTAGGGAACCCAGAACAGGCTCGACTGAGCCCACATTCCATAAACTCCTCCAGGAAGCGGAGCATGGAAGACCACCGGGAGAGCCAGTGAGATCAAGAAGTAGCTCGCTGAGAGCTGTCAGGCCCAGCTGGAACACTGAGAAGGAACTGGAACTTTCTACCAACATGACCCCTCCCATACACACACCAGCTTTCACGTCTGTATTAGTCAGCTATTGACACATAATATTGCATAACAAACAACCTCAAAATACCAGTGACTTACAACAAATACTCATTTTTCTTGCTTGTAGGTCTGTGACTCGGCTGGGATTGCTCTCTTCCACATGTCACCTTCTGGGGTTTAGACTGAAAGGGCAGTGGCTACCCAGGGCACACACTTCTCAGAGCAATAGCAGAAGTGCAGAGAGAGAGAGCCCAACCACACAATCACATTTCAGTTCTCTCTCACATCACCTCTGCAAGCGTCCTGTTGGCCGAAGCAAGTCCCATGGCTAAGCCCAAAGTCAAAGAGCAGGAAGTTGCCCCTGCCCACCATGCAGCCATGGCAAAGGTGTGGATGTGGAATACTCCTAGATGGATGTGGAATACTTCTAGATAGAAGGGAAGAATAGTGTTCCATTTTTCAATCTACCACAACCTCCCACCCTAACTCTTCTCGCCTTTCCATTTCCCCTAGCCCAGCTCAGTCACCTGAAAGCCGGAGGTAACAAGCAGGTCAGCCAGCCTGGTCTTTCCAGGTGGCCAGTACTTTCCCTGAAGCCTCTCTATCAGCATAAGGTTGACATGGCTGGAGAGATTGCATGGGGATAAGGTTCCATCTTCTCACAGAGGAGAAAGTCCTGAGGTCATGGGGCTACCTATATCAGAGTAGAAGTGTCCAATTTTGCCTATTTTGACACTTCTCATCATTTCTGGTATCCAAAGTGACCAGCATCTTACAGTCAGGGCTGAAAACAGGGCTATTGGCTGAGCTCCATATCTGACAGAGACTTGTGTCCAGGACATATTTTTATCATTAAACCCCTTCTAACAGTTAAAACAGCAGACACTTTTGAGGTGACTGGGCAAAACTTCCTCAGGAAACATGCTGATTTCAACCACCTGGGCAGAGCAGATGCCCTGATCTTCCTTTTATCTTGCTGAACACCTTTATTGGTTTATTACCTTCTCCCAACATATGTAAAGGGAGATCCCATTCATTTGCTCATGGAGCTTCCCCAGGCTCCAGAAATTGAGGTCAAGGAGATGTTAGAAAACAAGGTGCTTTTTAGGGTGCACCTGCTAAGTGCCAGGCATGCACCAGGAGCTTCAGGAATGCAAGCAGCCACAAGGCCTGGTCCTTGCCCACAGAGAGTACGCACACGTGGGACAATCACAAGGAAGAGGAGACAATACTTGATGCAGATGATAAATCCTCAGAAGTTTTGAGGAAGGAGAAGTTCCTCTGGGCTGGTTGAGTAGACATGGTGCAACTTGGGATCATTGATGTTTGGTATATAAGGGAACTAAGGTTGAGAAAGATGAAATGACTGGCACAATGAGAGTGGTAGAACCAGAATTAGAGCTCAGTTCTCCTCCATTTGGTTCCAGGTATGTCCATGCTATCATAATACCTCCCCTCACCCACAACTTTTCAAATCCAAGACTACACAGATGGAGATGGATTAGAACAAACTGCATGATGACTTTCAAAACCTTGCTTCTAGACCTGACTTTACCACTTCTCAGTCATTTAATCCCCAGCAAGTCATTCTGTTGGAGCCTGATTTTCTTCATCTGTAGAAAGGGTGTAAAAATCAGAGAATACCAGAATTACGAGAGATCTTGCAGGCCATCTAGTCCAACCCACCACAAGATACTTGAATCCCTTCCCAGTGGAGGAGATGGAGCCCATACTTTAATACTTCTGATGACAGAGAACTTGCCATTTTCTGGGGAAGCATTTATCATCTTTGGACAGTTCAAATTGGAAAGTCCTTGCTTACAGCGAGCTGAAATTTATCTCCCTGCTTACCCTACTAGTGAATCTTTGATCTCCTCCTTTGAAACAGGCAGAACCTGTCGGTTTTCTCTTCTATAGGATACGTCTTCCTTTGTCTGAGGACTTGATTCATGGAGCCCCTGAGCCTTCTCTGCCTGTCAGACATCCCCAGTTCCTTCCGTCACTTCTCACATGACCCCGTTTCAAGTCTCTTCAGCAACTTGATCTCTCTTCTCTGGACAGGTTCCTACTTCTTTTTGTAGCTCCAAAAGCCAAGGATGGAAGCCATTGGTGAGTTCATACCCGGAGCAGGGAAAGTCCCCCCCCCCCCCCCCACAACCCCACTTCCCAGCAACAGCATTTTTATCTGCACAGATAGAAATCGGAGCAGCATTTCCTCCCAGACTTTGGGCTCATATTTGACTTCCTTTCAGCCAACTAGGTCTGTTTCACACATGTCAATAAGCCACACTCCCTTGGTTTCTCATTAGGTGGTTGCATCTGGATTAATACATACCTGAATCTTACACTTATCTTTGTTACAGTTTAACTTCCTTGATTCAACTCTCTGCTCTGAATGTCAAGGTCTGTTTGTGTCATTTAGAGCTTATTTTTTGTTCTTGTTGTTGGTTTGACTTGCATTTGGGTAGCTTTGCTTTAAAGTCTTAGAGATGTCAAGATCAAAAAGAGCCAGTCCAACCCCCTCATTTATTTATGTTTTTATTTCCATTTCCCTTGTGTGATTTTTTTAGTTACAAAAAGTAGAGAAGAAGTTGTGAATGGACGTTTCACAGAAAAAGAATCACTAATGGCTCTTAAATATATGAAAAGATGGTCACCCTGATGCATAATAAGAAAAATGAAGATTACCCACCAAATATGTGAAAATCAAAAAGTTGCCATAAGTGTAGAGAAGAGGCATGCTCTTACATTGTTGGTGAAAATGTAAATAGAAAATTCAATGAGAGCAATGTGAACATGTCTACCAAATTTCAAATGCAAAAATATATAGAGATATTAAAGATAAACATGCTGTTTGATCCTTGATTGACACTTTCAAGGAGTGTCACTTTTATTCTACAGATATGCTCAGGGTGCCTGATGCTCAGATAAGCCTGGTGGCACAGCAGTTAAGTGAGCACATTCCACTCTGGCAGCCCAGGGTTTGCTGGTTCGGATCCCTGGTGCAGACATGGCACCGCTTGGCAAGCTATACTGTGGTAGGTGTCCCACATACAGAGTAGAGGAAGATGGGCACAGATGTTAGCTCAGGGCCAGTCTTCTTCAGCAAAAAGAGGAGGATTGGCAGCAGATGTTAGCTCAGGGCTAATCTTCTGCAAAAACAAAAACAAAAACAAAAAACAAAAAACAAAAAAAAACCCATATGCTCAGACTTGTATGGAATTAATTAGGTATGATGACTTATACTGCCACATTGTTTACGAAAGGAAAAGATTGAAACTACATAAATGTTTATCAATAGGAAACTAGTTAAATAAATTATAGCACAACACAATGGAATATTATACAGATGTTTTAATAGAGAGGGAATTTCCACCTACGGTCATGAGGGAAAAACTAGCCATCCCTTCTTAAGCAATTAGAAGATTGAATTGAAACAACTGTTTTCTGACATTGAAAAGCAGGCAGCGTAGGACTGTGAACACTGAGAGAAAGGGAATAAAAATGATGAACCCTCCTATAGACCCAACTTTTCTGCCTCGGGGTGGAGAGTACTTTTTATACTGTGGCACAGAGAGGGGGAACTCATGTGGAGTATGGTAGGCTTGCTGAGATAAGGAGACGAAGACTGGAGTTTAGAAATGTTAAGGTAGCTGGAATTTGGGAAGCAGAATACTAGAGAAGAGGAACCCACGTAGAGAAATTTTCCAGAAATCTCCATGGATATCCCTTGAGTCTTTGTCTGAATACCAAGCAGTGCATGCATAGAAAGAGAGTCCACAGAACCAAGCAAAGAACAACTACTAGGGTAAGAAAAACTACTGGAGCTCACACAGGACTGGGAGATGTTCAAGTACAAACCAGCCATATTTGAGAGACTTCCTTCAACAACCAAAGCATTGTAGTGACCCCAGAAAGTCCATGCCTTAGGAATAGAGCTAAATAAGTATTAAACTAAAGGCTAGTCTAGATATACCCTACCAAAAACAAGTCTTGAAATGATGGAGCTATTCCTCCAAGTAACGTAGCTGCTTGAAGAATAAAACACAAACTTTTTAAAGACAACAAAATATATACACTCGACAACATAATAATAACATGTCTAGTAGCCAATCAAATATTACTAGACAAGCAAAGAAGCAAGAAAATGTCATCAATAGCTAAGAGAAAAATAAGCCAATAGAAATAGACCTACAAATGGTCTAGATGATAGAATTAGCAGACAAGAGCTTTAAAACAACTATTATAAATAGTTTCAAAGATTTAAAGGAAAACATTAACATAATTAGGAAGAAAAAAGAAAATATAAAAAGTATCAAATGAAACTTTTAAACTGAAAAAATATAATAAATAAAATAAAAAGTTAACTCAATAAACTTAACATCAGATTAGACACAGCAGAAGAAAATATAAGTAAACCTGAAAACAGAGACACAGAAACCACCTAATTAGATGCACAGAGAGAAAAAAAGGCTGAAAAAAATTAATAGAGCCTCAGTTACATGTAGGACAATATTAAGCAGTCTAGCATACATATAATCGGAATTTCAGAATTCGGGAGGGTGGGAATATGCAAAGAAAAAAATAGCTGAAATTTTTCTAGATTTGATGAAACATTCAATCCACAGATCCAAGAATCTCAATGAATTCCAAGCAAGATGAACACAAAGAAAACCACACCAGGCCACATCAAAGTCAAATGGCTGGAAAAAAAAAACAAAGAGAAAATCTCAAAAGCAGAGAAACAAACTTACAAAGGAACAAAGTAAGAAGGACTTTTGACCCTTGATAAGAAAATGCAATGTAGGAAATAACAGAATAACAGCTTTTAAGTGCTGAAAGTAAGATAGATAGATGATAGATGGATAGATATAGATGAATGGATAGATAGATAGATGATAGATGGATAGATATAGATGAATGGACAGATAGATAGATGACAGATGGATAGATATAGATGAATGGACAGATAGATAGATGACAGATGGATAGATATAGATGAATGGACAGATAGATAGATGATAGATGGATAGATATAGATGAATGGATAGATAGATAGATGATAGTCAAACAAGAACCTACATTCAGAAAAAAATTGCCTTTAAAATGGGAAACAAAATAAAGACATTTTCATATGCCCCACACAAAAAAGAAACCAAAAAGTCTATGAAAATGTATCGGTAGCAGATCTGCACTACCATGAAATGATGAAGGAGTTCCTTCATGCTGAAGGAACTTAATACCAGATATAAACTCAGATCGATCTACATGAAGAAATGAAGAGTGTCAGAAATGACAAATACGTGGGTCAACGTATAATATTTTTTTCTTATTTTCAATTTTTTAAAAAGATAGTTAACTAAGAGGAAAGAATTACACCATATTGTGGGGTTTATAACACAGGTGAAAGTAAGATATATGGCAATATAGCACAAAAGACAGGAGATAGAAGCATATACTTATAAGATTCATACACTATATGACGTGATATAATATTGTTTAAAGGTAGATTATGATAAAGTTAAAGATGTATTTTGTAAACCCTTGAGCAATCACTAGTAAAAGAAAGAAAAAGAGAAAAGAAAAAAGTATAGCTAATAAGCCAATCGAGAAGATAGTATAAAGTATTAAAAATGAATCAACTAATCCAAGAAAAATCAAAAATAAAGAACAAAAGAATAAATGAGACAAAAAGTAAACTGAGAGTAAGATGACAGACTTAAATCCACCACACCATTATTACATTAAATTTAAATGGAATAATCACACCAATTAAAAGGCAAATACTGTCAAACCAAATAAAAATTATCAAGACCCAGCTATATTCTGTCCAAGAAACACAGTTTAAATATAAAGACACAGATAGATTAAAATTAAAAGCATGGAAAAAGATATAACATGACAATAACAACCATAAGAAAGCTAGAGTAGCAAGGTTAACACCAGACAAACTTGACTTCAGGGCAAAGAATGTTGCCACATATAAAGAGGGATATTTCATAATAATTAGAGGGCCAATCCATCAATAAGACGTAACTACTACACGTGTATGCACCTAGAAATTACGTGAAACAAAAGCTGACGTAACTGAAAGGAGAAATAAATTAATATTCCTCTCTCCTTAATTAATAGAACAGGCAGAATATCAGTAATGATATAGAATATCTGAACAACTTTATCAACAAACTACAACAAATTGATATTTATAGAACACACACCCAACAACAGCACAGTGCACATTCTTTTCAAGTGTACATGAAACATTCACTAAGACAGACCATATGCTAGATCATCAAAACGTCTCAAAAAATGTCAAATGATTGAAAATTATATAGCATTTTCTCTCAGAGTTAAATTAGAAATCAATAACTAGAAGACAGTTGGAAAATTCCAAAGTATTTGAAATTAACACATTTCTAAATAATCCATGGGTAAAAAGGAAATCACAAGAAGCAAAAAAAAATTTCAACTGAATGATAATAAAAATACAACATATCAAAATCAGTAGTATGCAGCCAAACGGAACTTAAAGAGAAATCATAGCTTTGGTATTTACATTAGAAAGGAAAAAATGCTTCAAATAAATTATCTATAAGCTTCCAAATTAAAGAAGAGCTAATTAAACTCAAAGCTAATAGAAGGAAGAAAAAATAAATATAGGAATGAAAATCAACGGAATACAAAATTTAAAAATAATGGAGAAAATCAATGAAATCAAAATTTGGCTAATGGAAAAGATCAATAAAATTGATAAAACTTTATCTAGATTGAACAAGGAAAACCAAGAGAAAAAAAGCCAAATTGCCAAGACAGATGAAAGAAGGGACATCACTACGGATCCTATAGACATTAAAAGGATCATAAGAAAACACATAAGAGAATTTTATACACAACTTTATGCCTATAAATTCAACAACTTACATGAAATGGAAAAATTCCTGGAAAGACAAAAATTACCAGACCTAATGCAAGAATAAAGAGAAAATTTGATTTCTATATCAATTAAAGAAATTGAATTCATGATAAGAAAAGAATCTCCTAAAGAAAACTGCAGACCAGGATGACTTCATTGGTAAATCCTAACAAACATTTAAGAAATAACTAACATCAATCTTACACAAACTCTTTCAGAAAATTGAGAAGGAAGGAACACTTACCAGCTCATTCTATGAAGCAAACGTTATCTGATAACAAAGCCAGACAAGGACATTAAAAGAACAGAACACAGGGCCCGGCCTGTGGCCAAGTGGTTAAGTTCTCAGGCTCTACCTAGGCGGCCCAGGCTTTCACTGGTTTGGATCCTGGGCTCAGACATGGCACCACTCATCAGGCGGTGTCCCACATGCCACAACTAGAAGGACCCATAACTAAAATATACAACTATGTACTGGGGGGATTTGCGGATAACAAGCAGAAAGAAAAAAAAAAGAATAGAATACAGACTAATATCTCTGATGAACATAGACATAAAAATTCTTCATAAATATTAACAAATAAAATCCATCATTTTAAAAGGGTAATACAGTACGACCAAGTAGAATCGAAAGGTTGGTTTAAAATTTTAAAATCAATGGAATTCGCCACATTAACAGAATAAAAGAGAAAAATTATATAATTATCTCATGGAGGCAGAAAAAAGCATCTGACAAAATTCAACACACATTTATGATTAAAAAAAAGAAAGAAAGAAAGAAAGAAATGCTCAGCAAACTAGGACTAGAGGGGAACATCCTCAACCTAATAAATGGTATCCATGAAAATCTTACAGCTAACATCACACTAAACGGTGAAAGAGAGATCAAGTAAAATAAAAGAAGTATTTTCTGAAGATCAAGGAAAAAGCAAAATGCTCTCTCTTGCCAATTCTAATCAATATTGTACTAGAGATCCTAACCAGCAATAAAGCAATAAAAAGCAATAAAAAAAAAAAAAAGAAAGGCTTAAGAAAGGAAGAAGTGAAACAGTCTCTATTTGCAGATAACATTGTTGCCTGGGTAGAAAATCTGAATGAATCTATAAAACAACTATGAAAACTAGCAAATCATCTGGCAAGGTCACAAGAGACAAGGCTAATATACAAAAATCAATTGTATTAGTACGAAACACTTAGAAAATTAAATTTAAAAATCAATTTCATTTACAAAAGTGTCAATAAAAACATAGAATACTTTGGAACAAAAGCTTTAGGATTTGTAAGACCTCTACACTGAAACCTACAAAACATTGCCAAAAGAAATTAATAACTTTTGAAAGAAACTAAATAAATGGAAGAATATACCATGTTCACAGGTTGAAAGACTCAATATTGTGATAACGTTACTTCATCTCAAATTAATCTATAGGTTTAATACAATCTCTATAAAACTCCCAACAGGCTTATTTGTAGAAATTGACATGCTGATGATTAAAATGTATACGGAAATGCAAAAGACTTAGAATAGTCAACGAAATTTGAACATGGAGAGTAAACTTGAAGGAACTGCATTACCTCATTTCAAGACTTACTAAAAAACGATAGCAATTAAGATAGAGTGGTATTAGAGTAAGAATAGATATACGGAGTCCAGAAATAGAACTACACATAATGGTCAATTGATTTTCACAAAGGCACCAAGCTGATTCTATGAAGGAAAGGATAATCTTTTCAAGAAATGGTGTTGGAATAAGTGGATATCAGTACAGGAAAAAATGAATCTTGACCTAGAGCTCACACTATACACCAAAAATAAGCTTAAAAGGGATCATAGGCCTGGACATAAAAGCTGAAATTATAAAATTCCTAGAAGGAAGGATTCCGTCAAAATTAAAACTTCTGCTCTTCAAAGAACACTATGAAGAAAAAGAATAGGGAAGCAACAGACCATAAGAAAAAATCCACTATGTATATATATATATATCACAAAGGATATGCATCCAGAAAAAAGAACTTTTACAACTCAGTAAGAAGACAGACAACCCCATGAGAAAAACACACAGGGAAAAGATGTGAACAGACACTTCACAGGAGAAGATGGAGCTGCTCTGCATCACAGAGGGGCTCATCCAACAGGCTGCATGTCCCAGACTCCTGTGTCAGCCAGTGGGAAGCACTGGTGAGAGATTGGAGGGCGGGGGAAAAGGAAGAAGCCAGGGTATTTCTCCTCCCGCCCCTCTGCCTGGGACGTCTTCTCTAGCAGCAGCTTCTCATGGCTCTGGCTTTCTGAACAGGCCTGCCTGATTCCAGATCACACTGGGCTCCAGTAACACCAACCCTTCTGTTTGCTTCTCCAGCTGCAGGTGGGAGTGGCTTCCTGCTCTGACGAATGTCTGAGCTACTTCACTGAACCCTGTCTGTCTTCTGGGCTCCTCCATATCACCTGTGTAATAAATCCCCTGTATTACATTCCCTCTGTTATAAATACTTGACGTGGTTTCTGTTTGTTCCTGGTCAGCCCCTGACTGCGTACGGACAGTTGGTCACCCGGTACACAGAACCCTTGGGACTTGCAGAACATTAATTGTCGTTGTGTATGTGCTTCTTCAGAGTCCACTGTAAGTGTGGGCTCTCTATCAATTGCTTTGCGGAGGAAGCTTTGCATCCCTCTGATCTTTTTAGTAAAATACCTCCTGCTAATTCCTTATGACCCAAGGGGATGGCTTCTCTCTGTTTTCAAGGTTTTATGGCCAGATGCGTGGTTCTGCGTATTTGTTTCTGGAGTTCGTCTCTAGTGCAGCAATGGGGGGAGTATTTTATCCCTTTCCTTTAGCTGAGAAGAGTAACTTCCTGACTGAGATTCCAGTTGATAGAGGATTTTTTCTTGCCATGGGGCAGAACCCTGGACACCAGGTCCCTTCCTCTGTCACACACACACACCTCTCCACCCTTCCCACGGCACCCTCAAACCGACCACACACAGCTCAGACCTGTTGCTGTTTGCTTAACAATTTCACACACCATGTGGTTTGGGCTGAATTTGCATGGTGCTGAGCTCTGTGGAGGACGCTTGGGTTTGTCAGACAAAGGTGCCCCCCACCAGAATTGGCTACACAATTTGCAGAGCCCGGGGCAAAATGAAATCGCAGGGTAACTTGTTCAAAGAATGTCAAGACAACACCAGCAGAGCATTAAACCAAGTGCACAGGTCGCACACCCATGGCCCTAGCTCTGCCCCACCTCTGCCCAGGACAGCACCAAGGGATTACAGCCTGCTTTAGGGAGACCAGATTTAGGCTCCTAAAACAGTGTCAAATGAGATGGGATGAATGGCCACGTGTGGCCTATGTGTGGTCACAGATGGTGACTGTTCCAGGGACAAAGGACTTCTCTTGGCCACAGCATTTGGGGATGAGGGGGGCCCTGGAAGGGGAAGGAGGGAGATGCACTTGCCCATGAAATTCAACCAGGGCAAGGGGGCCCATTTTACCAAATAATCAGGCTGTGAGCTCAGGCTCTGTGCTGCGTCCACCTTGCCTACCCCAAGGCTTCAACAGCTCATTCACCTTCCTCATCTGCCTTCGCCATGTGACTTCGTGTTGTTCAGAAGAAGCCACGTGAGACGTGACCAAGCTAAGAGGGAGGGGGAATCCTTTAGCCTGGACCAGCAGCCTGTGGATTAATCACAACCTATCTATGCAGAGAGAGAAAAATCTCTGTATAGAGACGCAGCAATTGACAGACCTCCAAGCCGAATAAGGCCATGGGAAAGACCTGGGCGGTGGGGACAGGCTCAACTCAGGGCTGGCACCTAGCAGGGGAGCCGCAGGTACAGTCTGGATGAGAGGGGATCTGCATTCGAATAGTAGTTCTGCCACCTGCTACGTGATCTTGGGATAAAAGATTTCATGTCCTTGATCCTCAGTCTTATCACCTGTTGTATAGGAATGATATCTATCTTATTTGAGGATTAAAGCTAATATATATAAAAATGCCTGGCCTAGCACACCTTTGGTAAGGGATTCTCAAAAACAGCAGTCTGTGTATATGAATACACGTATTATACATATGGCTATATCATATGTACATATATTGATATAAACTGTTATATTTGCATATTTATGTAAATATGCTTTCATAGGTCTCTAGAAATGTAGTTGTGTGACCATTATATTGAACGACTTTCTCCATTCTCCCCCCTCGCGCCCAACTGTCCCTTCAGAACAGCTCTGCAGGGCGTTCTTGCCCCGGGGATAAAATCTCAGGCAGGTCCCACGGCTGTTCTGGCCATTCTGAGATAATGAACAGTCCTGCGGTCAATTTCAGTCCCAAGCACAGCCTCACTTCAGTAATTAAAATGTCAGGCCCAGGGTTATAATCCCTCCCTCTCCCCTCGCCCCACGGAGGGGCCTCCCCAGCTCTGGCCAGCTTTAGCCAGGGAGGCCCGCCGTGGGCATTGATGAGGAGGCCTCTCCGCTTCCTGGCCTTGTGCTTCTCCTCCCCTCCTCCCCCAGCCCCCGCCAGCCCACCTGGTTTGGAGGAGAGGAGGAAGAAGAGAGCTTGTTCCCTTGTAATTCCCTTGTTGCCGTGTAATCCCAGGCTGCTGGCTGCTGTGGACGTTCAAACCTCACTCTTTCTCTTGAGGGGGAGGGTGCTTTTTCTGGGTTTGTCTGAAACTTCTCCTGCTACTCGGGACACCCCACGCCCTGGGCTTTCAAAGGTCCCCCCACTCAGACGTTCCCAGTTGGGGTCACATGGCCCCACTGGCCAACTGCAGATCCCCTTGTCTCATGGGAACACTCGTGCAACCAGGCCCCCAGTCCTAGGGGACATATGCTAAGCTTTCTGAGTGGCCCCCCTGAGGCTGTCTCCCTTGGCTTGAAGTGAGGAGGAAATACCACCTCCTGGGGAAGCAATGGGAAGAGACTAGGGCAGAAAAGGTTGTGAAATGGGGAAATGTACCACATTCCAACCACTCCCTTCAAAGAAATCCTCTGCCTGGCCTCTTTATTTCAATCCTTTTATAACCTCCTGGGGGTAACATTTTAGCACCCTATTATATCTAGACAAATACCTAGATGGAGAAATTAGACAGACAGTCTTCATAAAGGCCTGCTGGGCATTAAAATTTGAAAAACTCAGATTATGAGTATAAGCAAAAAAGAATCTGAAAAGATAACTTAAAAGTAAATCTGTTGTACACAAGGCAGAGCTGTTCATTCATCCACAGCTTTGGAGCGTGTGCTATACTGGACTAGACTCCGGCCAGGAGCTCCCACCTGGTCAAGGAGATGCCCATGAGCAGCCAACCAGCTGGAAGTAGCAAGAGACGAAACTCAAAAGGAAAGATCGGGCAAGCATGTGGGCTTTATACTCCAGGCCAGGAAGTTTGCGTTTTCCCCCTAATCATGTGGTTTCCCCATCAGGCGTCCTGACCCCTGAGAGTCCAAGTAGCAGCTATGGGGAGAGGGGATCGATGAGCTATTTTCAGCGATTCTAGAAGCTTAGCGGGAACCGTACATTTACCCAGGATAAAGCTGCATAGTTCAGTAAGACATCAAGTTTCTTTGCTTTGAGTTGAAATTTTATTAGCACTTCTTATCTCCTGGTAACCAACAATTCGATTGGCAGGCACATGACTTTGATAACTTGTAAATGGAGACATGAATTAACGTATAAGTTATGGAGTTTGATTTACACGTGGTCCATAGAAGAAAATTATTAAAAGAGAGAGCCATGGAAGAGGATCAGACCTGGGTTTTAGAACCATCTCTGCAGCTGCAGGGGGGAAAATGGATTGAAGGGGCCAAGGATGGAGGTGGGAAGCCTGACAGGAAACTGCTTGGTCACCTGGGAGAGGCCGGTGAGTGACCAGGCTCCAACTGTCTGTCTGTCCATCTGTCTGTCCATCCATCCACCATCCACTCATTCAACAAATTCATTGAGCAGCTATGATGTGCCAGACGCAGCACGATGTGCTGGGGACTCAGCAGGGACGAGCCGCAGAGATAGAGCCTGGCCTTACCAACCGTGCCATCCACGAGGAAGCAGCTGTGAAACCATTGCACGAACAGATGTGCGGTTAAGAATCAGGATGGGTGCCTTGAAGGCTAAGTCAAGTGTGCAAGCACAGCAGGACAGGGTCTTGATGTTGATCATATCATTGGGCTTTTAAGGTCTTGGGAGATACATGGGCTTCCAAGAATGACATGCTGGAAGAACGCATCAGCCATAACCAGAAAATCCACCGTTCTTGACCACAGAATGAGAAGGGACTCTATCTGCCTCCTGCACCACCGCGTGCTCCCTACTTACAAGACGGTTCCAGCACAGGGTGGTATCATTATGTATTCACTGAGTGTATGAATGAAAAGTTACCTATAACCTAGGCTGGCATTTTAGTTCGTCTATTTAACAAACACGGAATACTAATTTACCATGTGCCAGACACTGCTGGAAGTTCTTTACAAGTATTAACTCAGTTAATCCTCATAACGACACCCAGGAGGTATAAATTTTGATGAACCCCACGTGACAGATGGTGAAACCGAGGCTGAGCAGTTTACGTCTGTCTCCACCAGTGGCTCTCAAAGTGTCGTCTCCACGCCAGCAGCATCCGCATCACCTGGGAGTGTGTCAGAAATGTAACTTCTCAGGCCCAGATAAGAAGGTCAGCTCTTTTTAACAAGCCGCCCAGCTGTTCCGGGCACCTGCTGTGGTTTGAGAAGCACTGGGCCACCCCTGCTGAATTTATCCAATCATACTCCTCCAATCATAGGAATTTCCTGTGGTCTTGTTAAAACTATAACTTCTTAATACAACCCCTCTTCCAACCTGCTGAATCAGATTGGGAGGGGACCTGAGAATCTGTGTTTTCTGGCAAATTCCCCATCAGGCAGGTTTGGGAAACATTCACCCACATTTAACACTGCACTGGAAGAAAACAAAGGTGAGACTTCACAGAGTGTGGTGTGGGTGTGCAGGTGAGTGGGTGTGTAAACCCACGGACGGCAGGTTTATCTTTTCTGAACGTCCAGTCAAACATTGCAGCTGTTCCATCCCTGGAGTTGAGGGCACAGCAGATCATAAGCAAAGTCACAGATAGAAATCTCCCCGGCTGGAGCGCGGGTGTGTAATGTTCACAAAGTCCTAATCAGAAGAGCAGATTCCATCTCCGGCAGGAATGTTAATGCCGCCTCAGTCAGATCCGTGCAGACCAGCCTCAGAAGTCCGGTGCTCCGGGCAAAAGTCTGCCTTTATTGCTGTCCCTTTGCGAAGCAGAGGCTGTTCTGGCCAGGGATTTCCTGTAATAAATACCTTTGTCATCTTGACTTAAGAAGCTGTTGACCTGAAACACCTTGGACTGAAATATTAGCTCTGCCTACCTCTCCGTGGTCACCTGGGCTGTCACAGCTTTTGGGTTTGGGGGAGGCTGGGGAGAGAATGGACAGGTCAGGGAGGGGTGGAATCACCTGTGAATAGTATCATTTCCCCTCCCCAAATCTCCTGGTTTTCACCTACCAAGACCAAAAGGGGAACGATGTTAAAAAAAAATTGGATATAAGTTGGCAGAACTTTTAAGGTTAATATTTCTAAATTAAAAGGATAAATCCAGGCATATGGTTTTTAACCCAGCTTTCGATTTAGCAGGCTCTTTGGGAGATCCATGATGCTCAATCCGTCCAAAACAGACGAAAATATACTTGACTGGGCTACAGAGGGCATGGGATTTAGGTCCTGCTCTGCCACCACTTACCAGTCAGTGTGGCCTTGAGCAAGTCGTTAAACCTCCCCAAGCCTTGAGTTATTCAACCATAAAGCGATGGTAATCACACCCGCGCAGCCAATCTCGGGGCTTGTTGGGAGGATTATGAGAGAAGACGGCTGTGAAAAGTGCTTTGCAAACTATGAAATGCTCTCCACGCGTGAGGGGGAATCATGACATCAGAGCAGGCGTGGGCCGTGTGCAGACCCCAGACCTGGAAGCATCCGACACAGAGGAAGGTGGGTGGGCAGGGTGATGCTGTAGGGCCGGGGGTGGGAGATAGTGACTCTGTGGAAACAGCTGACTTTCACGATGAAATCCATGTCCTCAGCTTGTCAGTATGACGCCCATGGCGCCATGGCCAAATGGACCCAGGGAATCCTTTCTCTTCCTGGACACCGTAAAAGTCAAGATCTGGCCCTTAGAATCTAGCTCTGGCAACAGAGGTATGGGAGACACCAAAGCTAACGGACTTGCAGTGGTCTGCAGGAGCCAGCCACACTGGCTTACAAGAGCCAACCGTGCATTTCTTCCCAACTCTGCCTTCAGCGACATCACGTTAGTAGCATGAATGCGCCATAGTAGAGATAGTTACACCATGGAAATTGGCAAACACTACAAGTCAGGTGCTTTTTGTTGTTGTTGTTGTTGTTCAGAGAGCAAGTTGTTAACACTTACCAGTGCATCACTGGGTGACAGCAGAGACAGGATGGGATCTGAAGAAGGCCACTGCAAAAGCTAAAGGGGACAGACAAGAAAGTTCTCTCTCCACTCAGGTGTGAGGGTACCATTAAACTTCCACTGATTAATCTAGGAAGACTTCTAGAAGGAGAGAGCATTTTGTAAACCACTTATCCAGTGAGAGATTGCCTTCTCTCTATGTGCACTGGGGCAAAACCCACCCCCTCGACACACATGCTCCAGTACCAGACTCAGTGCCACCGCTTCCAGGCTGTCTTCCCTGATAGTCTTTACCTTACTCTACAGGGAACTCCAGCATCCTCTCAGTTCCTACATAGACAGTAGAAGGTGATTCTTCAGAGCTCAGGCTTTAGAGTCAGAAGTCTCAAGCTAAAAATCCCAATTTGACCACTTACCAGCTATTCATGGGAAACTCAGTGAATCTATCCGTGAAATGAGGCTAAAAGACCCTCTAGCCATCAAGAATTGTTAGGAGAGGATAAACGAGCTAATGCTTATAAAGCACTTAGCCTAGTTCCTGGCACACAATAACTGCTTAATAAATACTCACCATTATGACAACAGCTCCTCTGAGCTGTCCTTCCACTTGTCATAGGCAAAGCTGCGTCTCTCCAGCTGGACTGAAGTTCCGTGAGGACCCTGACTTCTTCATCTCTCGGTCCTCCACAGGGCCTATAAAGGCTCAGCACACAGGAAGTCCTCAGGAAATCTACGTGGACTTAAATGAAACTGAAAGCAGACAGGTTTCCTTTCTACAACTTCTCTCCTCAAAGATCGGACGAAACAGTGACAAGAAAACGCCAGGTGGGAACAGGTCAACGGTCAGTCAACAAGTGTCTGCTCTGCTCTGCAGCTGAGAGCCCTCACAGCTGAGCCCTTCTCCAGAACTTGTCCTCATCTGGAGTCCTGGCAGGAGTATGAGACCCCAGCCCCTGGCCTTGATTGAGGACGTCTCTCAGGGCCCTCCCAGCCCCAGAGGTCTCCGTGGGATCCCCTGGGAGCTCTGATACAATTGCATCGAAATCCCATCTCTCTCAGCCCAATCCTGCTTTCCTCACTCCTTTGTAGGTTTTGTTCCTAAGAATCTACCTCTAGCAGATGTCCTGCACGCTAACCTCTGTCTCAGATCCAAGGCAGCACGCAGCAGGTTTGCGCCCCTGGCCAGAGCCAGGACTCACTCCCCAAGCTCCCACTTCTGTCATTCAGAGGAGAGGACGAGACCTCAGTCCTTTAAGATCACAGCTCATTTGCAAATAGATTCCAGCACATTCTCAGATGACTTCTTCCCCACCTCCGTGGCTGGCCACAGCTTCACTAAGGGCTCCCCTCGAAGGTCAGATTTTAGCAAAGGAGCGTCCCCTCCCTCTCTGATCCCGTCTCTTTTTGCAATCTTGATGCTGGAGCCCTTGGTCAGCGCCTGTCTTAGGTCACATTCAGAAGCAGACGTTGAAGTGAGAATTTATTTATAATGCATGTATTAAGGAAGTGCTCCCAGGGGAGACTGGAGGGAGGGAGTGGGTGGAGCAGGACAGGGAAGAGAGAGAAACGAAGCAAGGTGCCATCCCATCCCAGGCAAAGTCCTAGGACCAGCCTGAGCGCACGAGGAGCTCTGGAGGGTAAATCACAACTCAGAGTTTGTCCTGCCTCGAGTTGAGGGAGCTGGGCTTAATGCTCTGGTTCCCGTCAGCCATTGGCGATGGACCCCAGTGAACGCAGGCACGGTCAGCCCTGTGCCTGGGCCAATGGCTCCAAGGGCCCAAGGGTCGCCTCCTGAAGAAGGTTGCAGGCAAGGGCCATTGGAAGCAAAGCGCACAGAAGCGGGCGGTGGTCACACCAAGAGGATAAAGGGGCCCTGTGGATCTGGGCGGAGCTTCGGCAGCCCCCGCTACAGCTCCACCACTGATGTTGAACTTGAGAATGGAAAACAAAGACTTTGGGGTAATACTGTCGTGTCAGGAAGAGAACACCAGCCTTGGCCCAGAATCCCAGCCCTGCCTGTTCTTTGCTGTGTGATCTTGAGCAAGTCTCAGCACCTCTCTGAGCTCCAGATTCACCATCTGTAAAATCAAGATAATAAAGCAAACAAACCTTCGCTATCTCTCAGGGTGGTTGGGTGGTTTAAATAGAATTACGTGTGGCAAAGTGTTTTGTAAACCACAGGGGGACTCCTGTCCTGGAAGATGCAGCCTGCTGTCACCAACATAATCAAGCGCTATTCCAAAACTCAGCCTGGGATTTCCTCCTTCCTCCCCTGCGCACTCCCCCCAGGCCAACTTCATTTATTCTCTCTCCTTAAAGACTTCTACATTTGCACTGCAGGCTGTTAAAACTCCTAATTCAGAATAACCCGATAAAATGCTCTGGGGGGCTTGCTGGTTCCACATAGATATACAAGGAGCAGGTTGGCTTGAAACACAAAACTCAGAGGCCCAACTGGGGTGGAGGTGCATTCCGCGGGCCTGGAGGAACGGCCCCAGCCGCTGAGCTCCCTGCAGCCAGCTCATTAAGTCCTAATCACCAGGACGCTGGGCCAGGTGGCAGGGGCTGCGTGAGAGGCGCTCAGGGAGCAAATCCTGCACATTTTACCTGGAAGCCGGCCTAAACAGGACCCCCGGCCTGGGGTCACAGGCCCCTGCTCACGTCGCCCATCCTGTGGTCCAGGACCCCTTCCGTTTTTCCTGGAGCCCTGCTAAAAGCTAGAGCCAGATCTAGTGGGTGGAAACCCAATACACTCTCACCCGAAGGGCTGCTTCTGCCTTGGAAGAGGAAAACGCAACGGATCGCCCAGGGCAGGAGAAGAGAAGGGCTGAGAAACTGCTGACTTGCTTCCTTTCAGCCCTGTTTTTGTCAGCCTGCCGAACCGGAAGCCCTGTAGGAGCAGGAGGATGGCCGGGCAGCCCAGAGGTTTGGCCTGAGGCCCTGGCTTTGCTGATGGTTACTTGGGCAAGTCACTTACCTTCTCGGGGCCTTAGTTTCCTCTCCTGCACAGTGGGAGTAGGAATGCGTGTTCCGCCTGTCCAAAGGGCTGGAGGAACAGGGTAGAAGGAGGTGCGTGCCTGTGCCGGTGGAGAGGGGATGAGCCCCAGTAGCAGCTTCTGTTGCAGAATCACCTGCCTTGTGCCAAATGCTCTGCACGCACCCTCCCACTGCGTCCTTCAGGACAAACATGACCCCTTCTGCAGATGAAGAAACAGGCCAGCTGGCTCCAAAATTCATGCTTTCTGCCTTAGAGGCAAGCTCCAGAGGTGGCCCGGGTCTGGAGAAATCAACAGGCAAACCTTCCATCCTTCATTCATTCAGTAGGAGTATTCTGGAACCCAGCTAGGCCGGGTGATGACAATAACGACACGTGCCGCTGCCCACAGGGAGCATTTTCTCTCCTACTAAAGCCCTGCCTGCCTGTGGCCCGGTCTCGGGAGGCCTCTATGATTTAGCTCCAGGCCACAGGACAAAGCTAGCACAGATAGGCTGTTAGACTTTTGCTGGGCAGATCACCAAGGCAGAGAAAAGTCCTTCCGGTGAATTAACAGGCCATGCTGCAGAGCCAGAGTTCTGGGCTTAAGGACAATAACCACATCAAGAAGAATAGCAATAACTAGCATGTGGTGAGCCTTCAGTCTGTGCCAGGCAGTGCTGGGCACTTTAGACATGTTCTCTCAGTCCCCTCTGCAGTCCTACGAGTTGAGGGCATTTGCTGTCCAAGGTCACACAGCCAGTGAGGGGCAGCACAAGGCTCGCAGCCTCATCTTTCTGCTTTCAGGGCCCACGCTCTTATTGGCAACTGCTCTCCCGACACGCTGAGTGACTTTGAGCAAATCCCTCTACTCCCTGGGCCTCAGTTTCCCCACCTGCAGATTTCTGGAATAGGACTTGCTGGCATCTCATCCAACTCTGACAATCCGGAGTCTTAACCTGGGAGATGAAAGGGGAAGGAGGGTCCATGACTGCCCTCCGGGACCCAGGAAGGCCCTCCTCCCTCGAGAAGGGGATGCACAGCCCGGCTGGGCCTCAGCTGAGCAGAAGGAGAAGCCTCGGGATGGGGGGTCAGTCCCGCTGGACAGCTTCTCCCTGGAAGCCAAACTCTCACTGACGCCAAAGTGAAAGCCCCTCTGTGACCTCCCCATGGCAAGCTGCTGCTGTAAGGGACTCTAGTTCTGAGCGCTAACGAGCTCAGAATGTCAAATTCCATCAGCCAGGCAGTGTGGACACGAAGCGATGAAACTTCCCATTCTGGGAGGAGGTATGTTTCTCTTGCCTTTTTCGGGTTTTGTGGTAACATTCGTCACTGCTACACATGAAAATAAAAACCAGATGGAATCCCTGAGACGAGGAGAGGGTCTTCCCATCCCTGTGCAGTAGGACAAAGCCCACAGTGGGCACCTAGTCGGAGGGGCTGGCTATCTACCCCTCAGCAGAGCAGCCTCCCAGCCAGGCCCACAAGGCGGCAAACACCTGGGTCTGACCTGTCTTTTCTCTGGGCCTGAGGTCCTGGAGCAGGTGAAGAGCTGAGGTCTTCCCAGCCCTCCCAAACTCCAGCCTAGCCATGAACACTTGCCCCTCTCTTCTTCCTCCCAGGAGCCTCTGTCCAGACCCTGGGCACATGGCCAGGGCCACTCACCAAGAGCATGCCTCAGTGAGGCCTTGTTACAAGCTCAGGGCACTGAACAGGACACAGTGGACGAGACCAGAGCCTGAACCTCACCTCCTCCAGGAAGCCTTCCCTAACCACCACAGCCTTTCCCTTCGAAGTCATCCTATGCTTTAAAACCAAGTTCCATGACTTCCTCTTCCCACCAGCTTGCCTTGCTCACTAAATTTGTTGTATGTGGCTTCTTTAGATCCTCACCCAGACTGTCAGCAGCTCCTAGGGGACAAGAAGCACTCAGTAGTCGCCCTGAGGACCCCATGGTCCCTAGCACAGTGCCTGGTTCGATGAAGCTGCTCTATAAATGTGTGTGGGAAGATGGAGTTACAGCACCACTTTGATACACGCTAATAAAGCAGTGACGATCCTCTCCCGACGCCCTACTATGTGCTGCGCACTGGGCCAAGTACTTGACCTGCATTAACTCAATCCCACAACGACCCCGTCAGGTGCTATTATTCCCAAGTTACAGACGAGGAGCAGAGAGCCAAGACTTGTCCAAGGAAAGGGACAAAGCAAGAATTTGCACCCGAGCCTGCAGGCCCGGAGCTGTGTCCTTCCCCACGCCCTGTGTTGAGACTGGAGGCAGGTCAGTCCTCTGAGGCGTCTGGGATGAGATCTGCCCCTCTCTGATCTGATCTGGGAAGGTAAAGGGGATGGGAGAAGATGGATTGGCCAACGCTCCCTCCCTAAGCCTCAGCTTTGCCACACAGCTTGGTTGGTCCCCTATGCACAGGGATGCCCACCAACTGCAGCCCCACCCATTCTGGGGCAGCTGAAGCCACACAAGTCAGGAGAGGCCAGTCCAACTCGGGCTCAGCTAGGAGCTGGCGGCCTCTTTCCCCTTCCACGGCAAATCTCTTAGAGGCCCAGGCAGAATGTCCATTTGCTCATCTACAAAGTGAGGAGGGTCCCTGGCCACTCGGAGGGCTGGTGAGCAAAGAATTAGAAAGAGGGCTGTTCCTAACTTAGGCACCTGATGGGGGTCGGAGCAGGGTCTGAGCCGGGTCTGAGCCGGGTCCTGCCCACTCGCACTTCTTCCTGACAAGGGGGTGTTTCCCTGAGTCAGCTCCGTCCTGGAAGAGCAGCAACTCCCACCCGGCTGCTCCCGCAACAACAGGCGATGGAGGGGTGAGCTGGCGGCTGGGTGCTGGTCCCTGAGGGAGGGAGGCGGATCAGCTCCCTGAAGACAATGCAGCCGGGCCCCTCCCCCAACAAAGCCCCAAGGACCTTTTCCTTTATTTTCTCTCTTTCGCCAAACCCCCAGCCTGAGAGCATTCCAAATGAACTGCTTGTCTCCAGGCAGGAAGCTCTCCACAGTGTTCAGTCTGATCCATCTCAGCCTCGGGGGCCTCCAGGACAGGGCTACCAGGCCCCCTGCACATGGAACATGGCCTGTGTTTGCTGACTGTGTCCTGCGTCCTGGATGGGCCGGCAGGACATACTAAATGTCCAGTATTCAGTTTCTGTCCATAAATGACAAAACTTCAGCCGTTAAAGCTCTTTTCTAATTTACCTGGGCATCTGGTATTTTTGTCTGCTAAGTCTGGCCATGCTACCCCCTGGCAGGGTCCAGGCGTTCTGAAACCAGCAACGATACCCACACTGGCTGGGGGCAGGGGGCTAGTTTCTATGTGGACCATGGAAGCAGCTCTGTGAGTGTGTGTGTGTGTTACGTGTGTGCATGGGCACAGGGGCTCCCATGCCCACGGGGAGTGTGCTCTGTGTGTGCACAGGTATAAGCATGTTCAGGGCATGGTTACAGGGCATCTCCACCCAGCTCTGACAAAGCATGCCAGGTACAGGAAGACTCACCAGGGGTCTGGGTGAGCTACACTAAGAGGAAAGATTTCCCAATCACCTTTCCCGTTGGAATCGTTCCTTATAACTCAGCATCCCTCCTGCCAGGCCTCTCTCTGAGGACTGATCGGAGGCCCCTCCTGGAGCCACTCTACATGAGATGTTCAAGGAATATCACAGACCTATCCGGCTGAGAAGTCTTCTGGTCCAACTCCTTCACTGCCCCAGTGAGAAAACGGAAGCCCAGAGAGGGAAAGGGACTTGCCCAAAGTCACACAGCCACCAGAGAAACAGCTGGAACAGGAATAAGGGTCTCCTGGTTCTAGCCTAGGGCTCATCTTACTGCATAAATTGAGTCTTTCTTACAGCAGGGCACAGTCAAGAGAAAGTTGCACTCTTGAGAATTCAGTGGGAGCCATTTGCTCCCCAAACTGCAGAAATAATATAACAGTGGCTAGCATTTATTGGGCTCTTCCTGCATGCCAGGCTTACTTAATTTACAATGGCAATTCCATGGTGTAGTTTTATTACTGCCCTCATTTATGGATGAAGAAACTGAGGCCAAGAAATTTGCCCCAGGTCACACAGCTGCTAAGTGCATGGTCACTTTAACCAGACACTTTGAACCGTGGTAGAAAGCTGGCTTTCTAGTGTTAGATAAAGCGGGTTCTGCAGACACTTCTTTCTGAAAAGCTGGCGTGAGTGAGGCCCATTAAGACAGGCCAGGATTTCATCATCAGGGTCTGAACCCTTTCTCTCCAAGCCAAGGGCAGCTCCATCTCCTAGCCGCTTCCCTTCTTGCCCAAGTCGTTAATTTCAGCTAAGTTTTTTTTAAACCCACCTCACTAAGAGAGTTTCCAAGACTGACGGCCCAGACAGGGGACCGGAAGTGATCCTGTTTCTACCTTGTAAACCTTGCCTTTCAACGTGCCCCTTGAGACAAGACACTTTCTCTTCTTTCCTCCTGAATGGCTCTTGGCTCTACACCCCCACACCCTCCGCCCCTGTCTTCCCCGCCATCCTCAGTTCAGTCCAGCCACTTAATTCAGCAGCCGTTTGTCCCAGTGCCCCCGACACCACACAGGTGTACTGTGTCCTTGCTTTCGGGAAAGTAAGTAGTTTTTTGGTGGGCGGCCAGTAAAGGGGACTGGATACGGGCAGAGAGGGGTACACAGCCCCTCCCCAGGGGACTGCCCCCGGGCATGTTATTGAGTGCTCCTGAAACCCAATGCCCGCCCAGTGGGGCAGCCAGGTGTGCCCCAAGACAAGGCTGTTTTTCCTCTCCTGGAAGAGGCCTCAACCTGCCGTGACGGGGGGAAGGGGCTCAGCTTCCTGCAGCCAGGGCTGCCTGGGCCGCCCTGCCAGGTGGGATCTCACCTCCAAGGACCCTCTGGCTGCATCTGCTTGCTCTCCCTGCTCCCTCCTTCTGGAACCTAGATTTGACTGCCCGGCCTTGCCCCCTGGCCTCCCTTATGTCCCCCATCACTCTTCATCCACCTCCTGACATTCCTGGGTCGGTCAGGGTTACCCTCCTCCCACATTCCTCTCCACCCTTCTCAGCACCCTGCTCCCCAAAGCCTGCCCCCTGCTCGCTGCTGCCTCCGTGAGGTCCTCCTCCTCCCCAGGCTGAGCCTGCTACTCCTTGGTACCAGCTGCAGATGGGCTTGTCTGAGGCCAGACAGCACCTCAGCTCAAATCCCTGCTCTGTCATGTGCTGGCTGTGTGACCTCGGGCAAGACTCTGAACCTCTCTGAGCCCAGTGTCCTCATCTATAAAATGGAGGTATGAGAGTCCTCATCTTTAGGGTTGCTATTGAGAGGATTAAATGATGTAATGCACATAAATTTCAGAGGCCAGCTAAAAGCACACTCAACAATCAATACTGCTAACAGAAACTGTAATAGGATCTTATTTGGCATTCTAAACCCCCACACCTGCCATCTTGACTCTTTTTTTTTTTTTTTTGGTGAGGAAGATTGTCCCCGAGCTAACATCTGTGCCCATCTTCCTCTATTTTGTATGTGGGATGCCACCACAGCATGGCTTGATGAGTAGTGCTAGGTCTGTGCCCAGGATCCTAGCCCTCAAACCCTGGGCTGCCCAAGTGGAGCACGTGAACTTAACTGCTATGCAACCAGGTCAGCCCCATCCATCATGATTCTTTTAATGTATGGTTTCCCCAGTATTGACCTTTACTGTTTTATTTTTACATTATAATTTGTTTATACCTCATAGATATCATTAATTAAGTTTAATTATATTCCCTGTGGGCCCCCCAAATATTTTTTGTAATGAGGCAGGAAAGACAGGCACACAGAGAGACACACAGACACTGGCAGGAGTGACAGGGAAGGCATGACACGAAGAGCCCAGGGCTGAGGGAGGGAGCAGGGCAGAGAGACCAGCAGGAGAGGTAACGGAACAGAGATGGAACAGCACTGTGGAGCTGGGCACCGAGGAGCGACCAGGATGGCGAGGACCAGCCCTGCTCCCACGTGCTCCCATCGGAGAAACTGGATTGACTTGCTTAGACAGGAGTAACTGTTTGGGGCAGTAAGATGGGGAAATGACCGAGAGGCCCCAGAGGGCTGGCTGGGAAATCCAGGTAGACTTCCTGGAGGTGAAAGGCCTGGAGACCACCCTAAAAGGCAAGGAAGGTGTGACAGAACAGTAAGGGGACAGGAGGAGGCATTTTAGGCCCTTGTGAGCAAAGACTGAGACCAGGAACTTAAAAGGAAACCCCAGCAGGAAAGCTCCTCACCATTGCTCCATTTCCACAATGCACATACATACATACACACACACCCACATGCACAGCCATACACACACACATTCATACACACACACACCCATAAACACATACACACCCATGGCTTTGTGAGGGGCCCTCTCCCCACCCCTCAGCACACACAGTGTCACCCACACACACCCGACAGAGCCCACAAGCCCTTCCCTGGCTGCAGCCCTGTGGAATGTCTCAGGTCAGGCCTTGTGCCCTCTGCTGCCTGGCCTTGGCACGCTTCTCAGAGGCTGCTGGGAGGCTTCAAACACAGAAGAGGGTGGGAGAAAGTGAGAGGTGGCCCCTCGGGGGTGGCCATGGGGAGAGATTGCTCAGTGAGTCACCACGATGTCCTGACCGAAGGGTCCAGAGACTGGAGACAAACGCCACTACTGCTCCATCCTCACCTGCACACGTCCCTCCCCCACTGGACCCCCTGCCTGGGGCACACAGAGGGGCTGCAGACATATCTCCGTGGGTCAGCCTAGAAAGTCATGCAGCCCTGCTTCCCCGAGGCCTACAAGCCCCCCAGAGCCCACGGGCCAGCCGGGCCCCACCACCGCCCAGACATACCCGCTTCTCCCTCCACCACTCCAGCACAGGTAACGACAATGCTCTTGAGGAAACCTGAGAGGTCGGCTCCCTTGAAATGGAGAAGGAGGCCAAGAGACACGCTTCCCACCTTTCAAAAGGAACTGTTTGGGATAATTAATCAACACATCACCAACACCAAGGGATTGTTTCATATCAGAAAACATATAATTAAGAAAACAATAGCAGGCTTGTTGTGGATTTTGTTCCTAAAGAATGCTAATTATGTTTAGCACCCTGACACATCCGAAGGTTTACCCCCAATATTTAGAAATCAAACAGAAGTTGGCTGCGAGGTCTCTCTCCACCTAGACTTAGAGCAGGGAGGGTCCCGAACAAAACGGGCTTCCAACAGGTCTTGGAATCGGCTTTTCAGCCCGTGGGTGCTGCGCCAGTGACGAGAGGCCCTTGCAATTGCTAAATTGCCTCGCTATTGCTTAATTACACCTTCCGATCAGCACCTAATTTGCTTAGGGTGCAACTGAGCTGCTGCGGGTGTAATTACTTGCCAGGGACACTACTTAACAATGCAGCCACAGCTGCGGACATTGGGAGCCCTGCTCAGCTCTGCCTGGCAAGGCTACGGCCCCATAACTGTGGTTTCCAGGGCCCTGGCCCCCAGCAAGTCAGTATAAAGGAAGGCAGCCCTGGCCCAGCTGCTTCCTGGAAGTGACCTGGGTGCCAGGAAGCTCAGAAAAGTCCATCTGGAGGTGTTTAGAGAGTGACTAGGAGGACCCTCCTGGACGGACCCTCCTAGTGGGTCCCTCCCTGCTGCCCCTCCAAGCAGGTGACTCTAGAGTATGACCACTCTGCCCACATTCTGCTTCCACTATCCTCATAGCCCCTGCTGGAGTTTGGCTCCCATGGGTACCCATACCGGGGCAGAGCAGGGGAAGGGTGGCTGAAGATGCTGGTACCCAAGGGGGACAGGCGCATGACCACAGGCACCAAAGCCCCTAGTCAGGGAGCAAAGCCCCCCTCCTGAGACCCTCGAACCCTTCTAATGTCTGCAAGATGGCCAGACTGGCAACACCAAGATCCACGGTCCCCACAAAGGAAAAGGGAGGCACCCACATTACCCCCAAAAGACACACACGCAGACCTTCTTGGAAAGGAAACCCTTCAGATGGGAGGAGGGTACCAGTGTTTGTAGAAGGGCCTGCCCATGTCCCAGATGGGCTGTCCTCACACAGACCCTCAGGGAGTTCACACCCGGGGGAGGGGACTGGAGGGTGTTTCCATGTGGTCCCATGTTTACTCACAAATTGTGCATCACCTCACAGTAGAATTATTAAGGAATCATGGCATTGGGGTTTAGCTTTTAAAAGAATCCTGTTAGAGATATGTCCTAAAATTGTTACTAGTAAAAAGATACAACGTCAGGAATTTGCTTCAAAATAGCAGTGGGTTCAGGTGGAACAAGATCGCTCTTGAGTCGATAGTTGGTACTAGTTTGCTATGGCTGCTAAGGATCACATTGTGGGTGGTTTAAACATCGGAAATTTATTTCCTCATAGTTCTGGAGGCTAGAAGTCCAAGATCAAGGCGTCAACAGGAATGGTTCCTTCTGAGGGTTGGGAAGGAAGGATCCTCTCCAGGCCTCTTTCCTTGGCTTGTAGAAGGCCCCCTTCTCTCTGTCTTCCCTCTGTGTCTGGGTCCAAATTTCCTCTTTTAATGAGAACACCAGCCATAAAGGATCACGGCCTCCCTAATGACCTCATTTTAACTTGATTACCTCTGTAAAGACCCTGTGTCCAAATGAGGTCACATTCTGAGGTCCTGGGGGTTAGGACTTCAACATAAGAATCGGTGGGGGAGGGGCACAAGTCACCTCCTAACATCATGGAAGACGGAGGATGTACACATTTCACTATTCACTCTACTATTGTATAAGTCGGCAACATGTTTCATCATAATGGGAGGGAAGGGGCACTTGAGGAGGCAATGCTTTGAACAATTGTCATCTCACCAAGTGAACTCCAGGGAGATAAGACCTGTTCTCCAGAGCTCAAAAAAAAATCCTAAAATTCAGAGCTGTTTCAGAAGAGACAACGCAACTTTGGGAGGTAGTGAGCTTCCCAGCTCTGGAAAAATCCAAGCCAAGGCTGCACGGCCACCAGTGGGGCCTTCTACAGGATTCCTTCTCTGGGGGGAAGCTGGCCCGGCCAACTTCTAGGACTTTGCCCAACTCTTGATTGCCAAAAAAGCCAGTGCAGTCTTGGACTGCACTAACGGAAGTACAACGAACGGCCAGAATAGCGAAGGGGGAGTCCCGCTCTACTTAGAACTGGAGGGAAACATCTGGATCCTGGTGCTCCATTCGGGGAACCCCATCACAAAGGGGACATCAAGTATTTAAGAACCACAGGGTCACATCTGGAGGGGAACAGCCAGGTGTGGAAAGAGCTGTGGAATCCACTTTTACCTGTTCCTTTTGTATCCTCCCAGAAAGATGATAAGGAACTTCGAACAAATATACACACCCTTTATGTATTTCTTTTACACTAATGATATTCCATGCACACTCTTTTTGCTTTTACCAACGACCATTTACATATCTTAGAGATTCTCCCATTTGAGCACATAAATTATGCCTCATTCTTTTTAACTGCTGCATAACATCCTATCCTAGGGTAAATTATTCTACCAATCCCCTACTGATGGATATTTAGATTGCTTCGAATAATTCCCTATAGCAAACAATACTTAGTAATCAATGTTATATATATGTCACTTCACATGAATGAGTATATCTGTGGAATAAATCCCTATAAGTGAAACAAAGAAAGAAAGAGAGAGAGAGAAAGATTGTTGGAGGAAGGAAGAAAAGAGGAAGAGAGCGGGCTGGCCCCATGGCCGAGTGGTTAAGTTTGCGCACTCTACAGCAGGGAGCCCAGTGTTTCGCCGGTTCAAATCCTGGGCGCGGACATGGCACCACTCATCAAGCCACGCTGAGGCGATGTCCCACATGCCACAACTGGAAGGACCCACAACTAAGAATATACAACTGTGTACCAGGGGGCTTTGGGAAGAAAAAGGAAAAAAAATCTTTAAAAAAAAAAAGGAAGAGAGGAGGAAGGGAAGAAGCAAGGGAGGGAGGGAGGAAGGGAGGGTGGGAGGAAGCAAAGAAAGCAAGAAAGAAAGGAAGGAACGAACGAACGAACGAAGGAACAAATGAACAAATGAAGGAAGAAAAAGAGGGAATGAGGAAAGAGATGCCCAGAGAAGGGGCCGGGCTCAGGCGAATGGCTCTCCATCCTTCCTGGAGACAGACACAGGCAGGTGGGTGAAAACCACAATCAGACAGGCAGCAGGAAGGACACAGGGTCAGGATGGGGTTATGCTGAGTTCCTATCTCTTTACAGTGACCCCACCCCATCCCAGCTTCGTCCCTTTGACTGGTAGGAGACAGCAAGTCAGGGGTCCTCTCCCTCATGGGTGCCCTCCATCACTCCATTGGTCTGCACTAGAAGGAGAGGCCAGTGAGGGCCTCGGGCTGGAGGGCAGTAACAAGACCCCGACCTATGGCCGCGGGGGCGGGGAGGGTGGTGCCAGACTGATACAGCTCATAAACTGCTGGCACATAGTCGATGTTGGGCGCTGAAGCAATGGCTACTCACCCCCTGCCCACGAGTTGGCCTACAATCTCGCACAGGGGCCAGCAGAGGGAAGGGAGCTTCTGAGATGAACATCACACCCAGTGTAGACTCCCAGAGGCTCCTGGCCCCACCTCTTCCCTTCCCCGGGGCCAGGAATCAAGTGACCCCTCTAGACTGTTCTTCCTGGGTTTACACTGCACTTGCTCTGACAAAACCTGTTCAGACAGCTGATGGGCAATAAGCAACTGAGGACCTAGGTTATTAGTCCCCACATGCACATTACACGGGTGCAGACTGGTGGAACCATCTCTCTTCTTCCACCCTCCTGAGGGCAATAGGTGGGGCTGGACTAGAATATTCTAAATAAAATCTCCTATTCAGCTGGGAAAACTCAAGGTTTGGGAGGGAGCAGGTTGTGTGGACGGCAGGGAGTGTGGGGAGAGAAGAGGGACTTTTAAACAGCTCTGGTTTGCCATAAACTTCAGCACTGACTGCCACCGCCTCCTCCACCAGGGTCCCTGGAGCTGAAAAGTCCCCTCTGTGCCCCTAGATGACAAGTAGGGAAAGCGACATCTGAATCAAGGCAGCAGGGTTGACTTAACAAGCAGTGACATTCCGCTTGAAGTGATCTGCAGGATTAGCCACCTCTTCTGTGTTTCACGGAAGACATAAGTGCAGGCATTTAGAGCGTGGGACAAGGAGAGCAGGGGAGGAGAGCGTGAGGTGAGCCCCTCATGAAGCAAACTGCTGGGCCAAAGCGGGTGCTGCAAGGCTGGAGGAGCCAGAGCAGAGGAGCCAGCTGTGCCCCCAATCCCTTACATGGCTCCCACCAACACATTCAGCCATGCCCCCTGCTGTGGTCACATCTGTGCTCACCCACACACAGCACTTGCAGGCCCCCACCCACGAACACAAACAAGTGTTCACAAACGTTCACACACTCTCCAACACTCCTAGGTGCATTCGTACTCACAGTTACTCAGCCTCACTCACGCGTACCTGTGGTTAGCAGCCTCTTGCATGAAGTTCAGAAACTCTGCTGGCAGATAGTGGTGGCTATTGCATCTAAAACCTCCACGCTGGGAAGGGGGCAGGAGGCAGTCCTCAGCTAAGAGCATGCTAGGGAAGGAGGGACTGCTCAGAACAAAGCTGATTCTCAATAATATCACACCCAACACAGAGAATGCCCACCAGAGCTCAAATGTGTGCAACACGGATTATATATGGCATAAGAGGTCGGGGCGGGGTGTGGGGGCGCTATTCACTGAAATCTAGCTCACATTTCACTCTCGAAGCCACAGGGCAAACATCTACCTAGAAGAAGGGATGTCTTTTTTTAAGCTTTGCCATCACAGTATGGGGTACAGCAGCCTCTGTCCCCCGAGGCCATGTGCACACTTACAGATCCATGTATGTGATCCACGTGCTTGAAGTTAGATGCCGTGCAAGCACATTCAGGTACAGCCATTCATGCATCTGCATCTGCGGCCAGCAGTATGCAAGGTATGCAGCCACCAGTATGCAAGGTACAGGGCCAAACTCAGGCACAAAACTCTCTTCCTCACCATGCTTACTCCCAGGGACCCAGGCGCGGATGCTTGTCCTCAGTCTGGCTGATGATGAGGCTCAACCCCCATCCCAGGCCTTACACCCTACAGGCCAGGCCTCAGAAGTGTGAGGGCCCCCAGGAATGCTGCCTCAAGCTCCACTGATCAGGCAAGCGCCCCAAAAGTGACTCCACCTGTCCCTTCTTGCCTGGCACCAGAATGAGGCCACTGCCTACACAGTCCCAGGCGAGGGGAGAGGCTGGGCACAGTGGGGCCCTCTAGGTGGCCAAGAGCACGGGGGCAGGCAGCCCACCTCTTGGATGTGCAGCGGGGGAGCGGGTGTTTGGGGGACAAGGAAGCTCTGCCCCCAGGGAGTCCTGGCTTCCACCTGCCCAGACTTTGCAGCCTCTTGGAGCCAAATGGGGAGAGGCCAAGTCCAGAGCCATGATTTCTAAATAAGCCAGACCCTCTGACAAGGTTGCCGGATCCAACCCCCTAGCCCCCGGGTGCACTTTTCCTTGCCCAGGGAGCACAGACAAAATGACACCAGGCACGCCTTGGGACGCCTGGCTTTAACGACCTCATGTCTGGTGACTCCTGAAACTTTCTTATCGCCCCTGGGCCTTCCGACAAAAACAGCTCTCCAGCCTAAAAAGTCCTAGATGGGGGCCCAGCAGCCCCGACCTCTGCCCAAATACGGTGCGCTGAAGAGAGGCGGGGAGGAGGAAGACGATGCGCCAGCTTCTATCCCCACCATTCGACCGGAGATGAGGCAGGGTCGAGCCTCGGGGGCGCCCGCCGACCTAGAGCGGGGGTGGGCGGTCCCCGGTGCCTCCCTGCCTCCCTAGCTCTGCGCCAGCTCCTCTGGTTTGGGGGGAGGGGCATCCACGCTCTCTGGGGAGCAGAGCGAAGCCCCGCGAAGTGACCCCGTTTCTGAATGAAATTGAGCTGCCATTTTCATCTTCTTCCCAAATGTCAGCAGCGTTAGATCAGATTAGGAGCTAATCTCTTGCCAAAATTCATTTCCGAACAGGAGAGGTGGCTGCGGGCGGGGTAGAGGTTTGCTGTTTGTTTCAGTATTCCCCCCACACACGCTCCGTCTCCGCCTGCTCCTGGGGTGCGAGCGCGGGTGGAAGTGGGAATAGACGCACTGAGGCCCGAGCGAGGCGCGGCTGCGGCGCCCGGGGCGGGGCAGGACGCCGGCGCTGGGGGTGGGAGGGCGGCCGCCTTGGCCCCGCGCTCTGCAGGAGCGCCGAGCCCGCGCGGCTCTTCCCTGAACGCTGAGACCGCTCCGAGGCCTCGGGACGCGCCCGGGGCGTCCTTCCCTGGCTGGAGAAGAACGGGACCCGAGGCCAGAGCGGGCAGGGCCCGAGGGACAGGCGCTGCGAGGGCCTCGAAGCGGGTCCCGCATCCTCCCAGCTAGACTGAGGTCCCTCCCCAAACCCCGCCTACCTCCCCCCCAACCAAGCCCCCAGCCTCCCACCCCGCGGGCTAGGATGGTAAAGGCGAGAGCAAAGGCGATTGCAACCTCAAGAGAGGAGAAAAAGGGAGAAATAAACGCCCAAACGAACTGGTCAGTACCTTGCAGGAGGCCTCATTTGACAAGTGACCAGAACACACCCGCTGGCCTGAATGCATAATTACCCCCAAGTGAAAATTCCCCATCTAATTTGATATTTGGTTCTTTGCAGGAGCTATAGCCTTCGTAAATAATATACAAAGTAAGAAACCTAATCCCGCCTGCTAGAATGTTTAATTCATCATTATGCGAGCTAATTGGAAGGTGATTATATGGTAATTGCTCATTAGTGGTGTATATTTATCGCTGTACCTTATGTCAAGGCCATGGGAATTGTGTAGAGTCTGTTCTCTCATTTCAAGGATCAGTTTCAGAAGCAGGAGCGAAGCAGGCAAGATCAAGTTCTTCCTGACGTCAGGGTCCAGCCGAGGACTAAGGAGATCCGCGCTATATATAGGGCCTGGAGCGGGCTGGGGGCAGGGGCAGCCTGGGGCCCGGCTCAGGCGGGGAGCCGCGAGGTGCCGGGCAGCCAGACCACTGCCAGGCAAAGTCGGTCCTCCCCGACAGAGAGGAGAGGCTGGGGCTGGGGGCCCTGACCATTTTCCAAACGCGACCCCACCCCTATCCCAGGCACCTCCCCGGCCCTTCAGGTGCGTGTCGGCCTGGGCTTATGCTGAGAGAGGAGACCTTAACCCTGCGCCTTCTGTTGGGCTCCCCTGGTGGAGTGCGGAGGGCCAGTAGGTGTGGGGTAGAGAGGGGGACTGCCGGGCTTGGTCTGGACAGTGGGTGGGAGACAGGGAGTGGGAAGCTGAGGTTTGATTTAGAGAGAGACGTCGAATTTGGAGTAGTGGGGACCTCGGCTTCGGCCAGGAAATTCTCTTAATCCCCCCACCCGGCGAAGCGGGGTGCTGGCCTGACGACAGTGCCTGGTTTGTGCCTAGGAAGGGGGTTCCAGAGTCTCTCTGTGGTACGCGGCGAGGCCGGGGCGAACGAACTCGACGCACGGAGAAAGGCGGCGGGACGTGAGCCCAACACAGCCCCAATCGCCTAGGGTGGGAACCTGGGAGAGGCAGGAAGGCAGGTCTGAAATCCCGGGGATGCGGAGGAAAGACTTGGGCTCAGAGTGCAGGTGGAGGTGGAGGCAGGACGAGGCCCCGGGCCTCCGCAGCTGGGAGGATCCGGCCGGAACGCTTGGAGACCAGCCTCCCGCCGAGCATCTTTGCACGTGGGCGTGATCTTTAGCGCGCTCTGGCGCCCCCTGGGAGGAGTGCGACGCCTTTTTGCCCCACCCAGACCCCAGCCCCGGGCGCTGGACACCCCTACTTGCAGCCCCAGGACCCTGCCGAGTCCCTCCCGCCCCCTCGCCAGGCATCAGGCACTGATGAACAAAAGGCCAATTAGACGGTGGGGCGCGGCTGATGAATGGACCTTTCGCTTTCAAGCGTGGCACCGCCTCGGGTTTCCTGGCGTACAGGGTCGCGCCTGGAGAAGCAGCCTCCCCGAGCCGGGTCACGGCTGGGGTCAGCGGGTTCTCAAAACTCCCACTTCCCCCTCGCTCCGGGGCTGGGTGGGGGTGGTAAGGCCGGCGGCCGAGCGGCAGGCGCGAGAGCGGAGCTGCGGACCAGGCGCCCCGGCGGCCCCGCAGCTCGGCCTCGGGGCCCCGCGAGCAAACGCTGTAGGCCCGTTGCCGTTCCCGCCTGGCCCGGCGGGCGCTGCGCTGAGGTGGCACCCGAGTAAATCAAGCGCTGATCCCTGGAATAATAAAGGCCGGCCTGAAAAATGCGCGGTTACAAAAAACGGCTGTTGCTTGCCCAACTCCGGAGCGAGTGGGGCGGCAAGGGGACAATACCCGACCCCAAGCCTCCTCACTAGACACACACATGCCCGGACCCCAAGACACACAAACGCTGCCCTGGTGCCGAGCATGGACGCCATCACACGAGAACCCCACTCGGACGCGGAGAAATGTTGCCGCGAGTCACACACACACACTGAGGCCATTCCCATCCTCCGAGATCCACAACTACAGCCAGACTCCAGTACGAAAGGAGCGTGGGCCTGGCGACCAGACCCTGGCACACAAATTCCACGCAGAACTGCATTTCTACACCTTTGTAGGCACTCTAATTACAGCCGCACAACTGCACATTCTTGCCCTAACTCAATGCAGTCTAGATGCACGAGGAAAGCTGGACACCTGGACACTCTCACAACCTATACAAGTAGCCCTGGCCCCTCCAGCCTCCAACTCAGGCGATTAGCGCAGTTAGCACCTACACATCCTGACTGAAGTCCTGGCTCAGACACATAATTGCATCTCACACGAACACAACTGTTTCACAGACCTAACTCATACACTCAACCGTACAGACTACCACAGCCTCTCGCCCTAACTCACATCCACACCCTTATTCCGACTTGAAACTGCCTACAGGCGGGCAGCCACGCTAGATGCCCCCACCGCAGAGCGCGGCCCGGGGCCAGGCCTCCGAGACGCCAGAGTTCCTCCCCAATCGGCCTGCGCTTCCGAGACTTTGTTTCCTGAGACTCGAGGCGGGGACGGGGAGGAGCCGAGGTTTCCAAGGCCGCGCGCAGGCCCGAGCCCCCATTCTGCCTGGCCTGCTTGGCTCGGCTCTCTGCCTGCCACAATCCGCCCCTAGCACAAAAGTGGCCCGGCAGGTTCCGGGCCGCCGCCAACGCTCCCACTCCGGCTCGGCTGGGCTGCCAGGAGCAGAGTCGGAGGGAGCTGGGGGCACCGGACACCCAGAGCGACAGGCAGAAAGGGGTAACTATCCAAAGCTTCTCTCATCCCACGAGTTTCTGGTGCCTTGAAAAAGCCCCCCTCCCCCGTCCCCATACCCAGCCCCGCGCACGCCTACCGGGCCTGAGGGAATGAGATCCCAAGCTAGAAACGCATAAGGAGCCCACGTGTACCTCGCTGGACGGAGAACGCAGCCGGGGCGCACTGGCACTGTACATTCCGTTTGACACTCTCGGGGAAACGCAAACCAAGAACCCACGCCTCTCGTCTCACCCACATTCACTTGCCACAGGGGGACGCACAGGAAAGGCCCACAAGGAATCAACAAGGGGGCAGGAAATAGGCCAAACCTGTAACCTACGTCCCCATTCAGGGTAACCGGCAGGACACAAGGCATCACGCGTGCAGTTTATCACTTGCAGGGAGGAATGCAGAAGCTGGCCCTCGGTGCCCAGAGAGCCCTGCCAGGGGCATCCAGGCCTGGCACCCATGTACCACGAAGGAGGACACAGACCTAGAGCGCACAGCTCCCACGCATCCCTGCCCAAGAAGCTGCAGCCCAGCACGCGCGCATCGTGAAGGGCACGCAGCCGCAAGGCACACGCGCCCCTCACCCTGCCCCGCGTCCCGGCGCCCCGCGCCCAGAGAGTCATCGTGGGATGGCATCTCGCAAATATTTATATTCCTCAGCGCCACGGCAGCCCGCGTCCACATTAGACGCTCTAATCCTGCCACTTTAAATAGATGAATTAATAAAGCAAACGAGCGGCTAATAAGCTGACTGTCCTGCCTTTTTGAGGCGGGGAGAAGGACTCGAAAGTGCGCCAAATTTGTTTGCAGTGGATCAAGGCGAGCCGCCTCTGCTTCACTTTCTTTATCTTAATTCCGACTTGAAAAGATATAATTATCTAGTTTGAACAGAGCTGCTATCAAATCCTTCTTTGGGCCGGGAAGGGGGCGTTGGAGTGGATTGCGGCTCTCTGAGCCGCTCGGTGCAGCCGGAGATAGCGCGTAATGAAGATGTGGAGGCCTGAGATACAAAGGGCATTAACCTCATTAGCATGAAACCTTTTCTTCTTACCATTGTGGGACCCTTTCAGCCGCCTAATCCCCCCTATTTTCAAAGCTTGGTTTGTAATAAAGCTTTTAGGTTTTTTTTTTCAAAGCTAATAGTATTCTCTGATGATTTTATTGCTGTTACACTACATAGGACATTTACCAAAAAAAAAAAAAAAATCTTCGTCACTCTCTCCCTTTTCTCGTACTTCAAAAAAGTATATGGTTCCTGCAGAAATAAGTCTTTTAAATCAAGACAGGAAAAATTTCTTCTGGAAAGGCCAATCTGAATCTTACCAGGTCTGTGCTCATGTTTAAAGCAATCTGGGTTTGGGGGAAGTGATAGAAGGAAAAGGTATCTAGTTGTTTAAAGGAAAGATATGCCTCGCTGGAGCAGGGACCGCAAAGCACTCAAGACAGCTGTCAGTCACCAGAGGTCTCCGCTGTCCTAGCGGCTGGAAACTCCTCAGTTTCCAGGATACCCAGGGCAGCACCTGTCCCCGAGAGAGGCGAGGCTGGGTCTCCCGAGGCAGCCCCCTCTCGCCCCGGCATCCTCCTGCAGCCCAGTCTCCCCCACAACACATACACCTTCCCAGAGGAGGCTGCGTGAACACACACCATGAGCGGCCAGGGTTCTCCAGAGGAACAGAGACGGAGCAAAAAGAAAAGACAGGAAAAGATAAAGAAAAAAAAAAAAAGAAGGAGAGAGACCAAGAATGAATTCGACTTTAGAGGAGAGGAGGGAAGGAAAAAAAAGAAAGGAGGAAAAATTTCCATAGTGCCCTATAGTCCTCACACGTGCACGGAATGTCTAATCTTAACTTTTCAAGGCAGGATGTTAACAAAGCTTGTATTTTTGCCCTGCATTGTAACTTGGCCTTATCACAGTGTAAAGGGTGGGGAGATTGTCCTAAATTATGTCCAGGCAGCCCCCCTGGATCCGTGGATTAAGAGATTAAAGGAGACCACTGGGCCAGGCCTCCTCTTTCCCCTTCATATTCCTGGTATGATAATTGCTTAAACTGATTTGCACTTTCACAAAAGCTTGCAGGACGCTTTGTAGCTCGAACAGAACAGACGAGGTTTCTCTATCAATGGAAATAAAACTGATTAATGCAGCCTATCAGGATAAGAAGCAAATGAAGCATGCAAAAACAACCTCGTACCCCTAGAAGGGAGAAGGAGGGGGAAAAAAGCTAAGTTTCCTCCAAGACTGGTTACAACTTTTTCTTTAATGTTAAAATGAAGAGTTGAAGGTTTCTCAGAATGCTTGCCTTATAAGGCTGCTGAGGCCCTTGGGTTTGCCTCATCACCTTCGGCAGACCGGGGCCAGAGAGGAAAGAAGGAAGGAAGGGAGGGAGGGAGGAGGGAAGGAAGGGAGGAAGGAAAGAAGGAAGGAAGGAAAAGACAGAAAGAGAGAGAATGAGACAAACTTGTATTTTGGGGTGTGAACTCAGAAACATAGTTTAAAAGTTGCAAGATTCTGATTCTGCTAAGCGTTTTCCCCAGTTGCAGGGGACTATTCTTCAATGCATAACTATATGTCCAGATTTTTTTTAAAAAAATAACTAGAGGTTAAGAGAAGTAAGCATTTTTAACCTGAAATTCAAACTAAACTCCCTCAGTGGGCCTTGCAATGGGCAAAGGTCTGGTTGGAAAAACTCTCCCATCCCTTTTCCGAAGCACTTAAATTTTCCTAATCCTCGCCCCTCTCCACCCCCAGCTCCCTTCAAAATGCCCAAGAATCCATCAGTCTGGCCCTTTTGTGGGTGGGGAGCCTGGGTTTCCTGAGCCTAGTTGGGGAAAGACCACACTCAAATTATAAAGATACTTTTTTAAAAAATTCACTTGCATTTCCCAAGATGACTACTCTGAGGGCATATTGATAAATCTTTATTGACAAAATATTGACATTGACATACTTCTTGGAAGTATATAGTGTGTTAGAATTCTAACAAATTAACACAAAACACAAAAATATTTACATTCTGGTATAGAAGACATTAAGGAAGCATTTGTCACTCTCTTTCGTAAGTCTATGATCTTGGAATAGAAACTCAGTGCTCGAAAACTTGCCACCAGGTCGGTGGCCACACTTAACACCATCCCCGCTAACTACAGTCCTTCAGTTTTTGCAATAGATAGATTTAAAGTTTGGAATGGCCTTTACAAAGAATGGTTGAACTCAGCCAATATCTCCAACCACTAAAAGGAGTTTACCTCGTGATTTTAAGCCTCAGGATGTTAGGAAAGGGAATGTCCAAGAAATATAATTAATTTAGGGGTTTTTTTCCAGCACAAGTCCTGACTCCTCCTGTGGGCACCCTCCCCTGCCACCCCCAGCCCCCAATCCTGCTCCCCATAGCTCTGTGAGAGGACCCCTATCGCTCAGCCTACTTCATTTTGCTTTCACAATCACTTTGACGTCAGAAGGTATCAAAAAGTGTTTACAGACTGCACATTTCTCGAAAAAAAAAAAATCAAAATCAAAAGCACACAGAACCTGTCTTTAAAAGGAAAAGAAAATTACAATTCATTTTCCATCTTTAGACACCATTCGCCCAACAACTGCTACATGCAATTCAAGTTTCTGAACAGGTGTGGGATGGGGCTGGATGTGGAATTTCGATTGTTATTATTACTAATTATTTTTAAAAATTGGGGAAAAAACACTGCGAGGTGCAAAATAAAAAGTCCTGTGCCTGGTTGGGTTTTTTCTTTTATCATCATTATCATTATTTTTTTAAAAATCGGACTGCGACAAACGGAATACCTGCCAATCATCTTGTCTCCTGGTTTAGCGTTTGACTGACAGCTCCCCTTGTCAGAGCGCCTTCGGCTTTGCCACATTTCTCTCTCTCAATCTTTCTCGCTCTCTTTCTCTCTCTCTCTCTCTCCCTCTCTCTCTGTCTCTTTCTCACTCACTCAGCTGCCTCTTTAGACAAGGGTTGCATGTTGAACAAGGAGCCTCCGGTCCTCTGCCATCTTGGCGCGGCCTCGGATCAGGACTCTGCGCCCTCGCTGCCCAAAGTCTGCGATGCGCCGCTGCTCTCTGACTCCCTCTCCCCTTCTCGGTGAATGTGTGTGTGCGGTTTGTTTTTGTTTTGTAGGGTTTTTTCCTTCTTCTTGCCCTCCTCTCCCTGTCTGTTTTGCTCCGTGTTGTCCGTTTCTGTGGGGTTCGGTTTGTGTTTTTAATCGTCTGAGGTCACATCTATTTCCTCCGGACTCGCCTGCTTGGTGGCGATTCTCCACCGGTTAATATGGTGCGTCCCTTTTTTCTTTTGTTGCGAATCTGAGCCTTCTTCCTCCAGCTTCTGTCTTTTGAACTTCGTCCTTCGGTTCTGAAACCATACTTTTACCTGCGGGCGAGAGGCAGATGGGGCGCATTAGTTCCTTTAGAGCGCCCTCCTGCCTCTTCCTCCTTTGGCCAGCCGACACCCGGGACTGAGACTGCAAGAGTCCGGTCCCCCAGCGGCGTATCCTAAGGACCGACCTCCCCATGGCCTCCCTTGGGAGAGCAGTGCTCCTAGTGCTAGTGCGTGGAGGGTGAGAAGCCTGGCTCCCCGCCCTCTGAGCCCTCCTGGACGCTTTCCCCAGCCCAAGCAGCCGGAAACGCACAGCGCCCCTTCTTGCCTTACCCTGCCCGGGACACCCACGTCCCGCTGAGAGCAAAAGTCTTGCAAAGCATGGGAAACCCCTATAAAAATAGTAAGTAAGAAAAAATAAAAAGAGACGTGTTCCTAACTCCCTCTACCTAGCCAGAGCAGGAAAGACCTCGTTCCCTGCTGCAGCTTCCGGCAGGGCCCAATGTGCTTTCTATTTTCTGCCGGTTTCCGCAGCGTTGCCTAAATAAAGCGCCTCCTCTGCAGGGGCCCGGGCCCTGGGTAAGCTCTCAGATTTGCCTGAGCTTCCTCCTCCCTGCCCAGGGCTGTTGCAGGTGAGCAGGAGTTGGGGGGGGGGGGGTTGCTGGAGGAAGCCAGGGGGCACGGTGGGATGCAGAGGCCTGGGCACCAACCCAGTTGTACCTTTCCAGCTAGGAAAACAGGCTCAAAAATGAAAGCTTCTGAAAGACGTGGGGATAAAGGGGAAATGAGAGAGAAACTGAGAAAGAGAACAGAAGAGAGGGAGAGATCTCTCTCCCGTCCTCTTAACCAGCCCCAGGACTGGCCTGGGTCAGCTCCCACCGGGTCACATTACTTCTCACCAGGACAGGGCTGGTGGCCTGGCCTCCCCAGGTCAGCTGCCAGTGGTCTGGGGAGCAATGAGGCAAACTGGGCTGCAAGCCCCATTGCCCTCTGGGGAAGCTGAGTGATGGGTCCTCATTCAGCGACCCGACTAGACAGTAACACTGTCCCAGGTCCCCAGCAGTGAGGGACTGGTGAGGGAAATGTGGTGACTGCAACTCCCCTGCTCCCGGGACTGTCCCATCCTGATAGCAGCTCCCCAGGCCCCTGAAGTCCACTCCAATTCCTCCTTTTAGACGGCCAGCCCAGGTTCCTGCTTGCTCTCCCCTAATGCCCAGTCCCCCCAAGTGCCCCATGAAAAAGCCGAGCTGGAACAAGGCTGAGTTTAATTTGCTTTGAGTTTGCTAATTGAGGGGGAGGACGGTTCATTTCTCCCCGGCGCTCGCCCAAGGCGCGCGTCGGTGCGCTCGGGGCTTGACACGCACACAAAGCCCCCAGGCAGCGTGGGCAGCGAGGCGGACAAAGACCACCGCCGCCTCGGCCATCCAGGAGAAAGCCGCGGGCGCGCCTGTGCGCGGTCGCGCACCAACCCGCCAGGCCCTCCTCGGTTTTGTCCTGGGGGACGTTTTAAAACAAAAGCTTCGACCTCTTTGCGCCTCCCAGAAAAAGTGTTACTACTTAATCGGCCCGAAAACGTTACAGTTTGCCGAGAACTTTGACCCCGCCCCGCGGCTCCGCGTACAGTAGCGCCTACTGTAGCCCTAAGCCCCCTCCCCGCCCCGGGGCAGGCCAGAGCCAGGCCCGCCTCGGGACTCCGGCGCAGGAAGGGTCTGTCCTCTGGGGCAGCCCCTCTCCGCAGCCTTCCAGCTCTGTTTCTCTGATTTAGGGACACACCCAAGATGCCTGGCTTACGCCGCTGCCGTCTGACTCTCCGATCACCTCAACGGGAGTAACTGGAGCCGTCGGTGTGAGCGAGGGCCTGCAGTCGCACAGAAGTCGCCCTTAACCCGCTCCCAGCCGTCTCCAGCCTCTAGTCCCATACACCCCCGGCCCCCTGCTGCACTCTCCCTCTTGCTGGACCCCAGCCGAGTCACTAGACTGTCACCGCAAGTCTCACCGAAGTGCACAGGTGTCTTAGCCAAGAGCTGCCAAGCATGCCCAGCCGGGCAGAAGGAGCGACTCGGCGCGTGCCCCTAGAGCCCGGGGTGGATAGGCTCACAGTGCCCTGCTGGAGCCCAAGGAAGCCAGGCACCTTGAAACATACACATCCTGAGCCCCGGCCTGGAACCAGCTCCCGGGCTCTTTGCCGAAGGCCCTCTCCCAGCTCCGCACTTGTGCGCCAGCTGCGTGGGGCCGGAGATCTGGGATGGGGTCGTCGTGCCGGGGCCGGCTCACCTGAGTTTCCGTGAGGCTGAGGCTGTGCGCCAGCTGCTTCCTCTCAGCGCCCACCACGTAGTGGTTTTTCTCGAAGGCGTGTTCCAGCCTCAGAAGCTGGGACGGGGAAAAGGCGGTTCTGATCCGTTTCGGCTTTCGGGCCAGCGCGTTGTGCAAAAGGAAGCTCTCTGGGCTTGTGTCGTTCCCTGCGGGGGACACAACAGAAGTTCTGGTTAGAGGGGGGCGGCCTGGCTGGGGCCGGCCGCTTCTCCCGAGCCGGGCTGGCGGGGCACCGCGCTCAGGGCCTTCGCGTAGCCGGTGGGGCTCGGCCTGAGGGGCTGGTGGCCCTCCGGAGGCGCGCGAAGAGGACACTGGCCCAGCAGCAGCCCCCGACCGCCTGGGCTGTACCTGCGCGGCCCCCACCCAGCAGCTGCCTCGGCGGGGCCAGTCCCCACGCTCCTGACCTCGGCAGGCTTCGCAGCTGCCCTGGCGCCGCGGGCCTCGCCACCCCCGCGCCGGGCGCCCGGGGCAGAGGAGGAGGCAGTAGGGGCGGCCCGGGGATTGGTGCCCACGACCCAAAGAAACGGCTTTCTCTTCTTTCTAACCCCTCGGAGAACTTTGACCCCGGGGGGAGAGGCGGTGGGCCGCTATCTGGAGCTTTCTCAGGGACGTACTTTAAAATTATTTAAATCTTTCTCCTCCGGGAAAGTGCAGAGGCCGGGGATTTGGTTGCAGCCTGGCTGGGACCGAAATCTCGCCAGCGGGTGCGCCCGGTTTCGGCCGCCGCTGCCTCCCGAGGACCCGGTTCCCCCGCTGCCCGGCTGCAGAGAACTAGGAGGCGCGAGCGAAGGGATCGAAACTCGGGGGTTACCGAGCTGTGGGCACCGATTGGGACTGTCCGCGGCCCCACACAATCCCGGCTACTCCGGGCCTGCTGTCGGGACCAAGAGCGTGGCTGGCGGGGAATGAGGAAAGGGAGCCCTAAACTTTGCGAGAGAGTTTCGGGTTCACTCATTAGGGTGGGAAATCGATTCACTAAAAACACAAAGAAAAACAAGCCGACAGTCCAGGCGGGAATGGAGGCAAATCCGGTCTCCAGAAATGAGAGAGAAAGGTTTTTGTTTTGTTTTGTTTTTTAAATTATTGGGGGAGTGGCATCTACCAGATTTTAGGCTCGGCAGGAGCTCAAAGGGTTAAAGAATGAACAAGCCGCTGAGTATTGATCAGCTGCCGCGGGAGGTATGTCTCTTCCCGGCTCCGATCGCTAAACTAATTACTCGACACTTTTTCTGGAGTTTTAACTTTCCTCCCACACACCCCCCCCGAAAAAAACCAAATAAATCAAAAAATAGCAAGAAAGGCAAACACCCAAACAGGTCTTCTTCTCCAGCCCGTCTCCCGACTCAGTTCATTTCTTTTAAAAGGAAAACAAAAACAAAAACAAAACCCAGACCGAACCTGACTTCCCGCGCGGCCGCTCGGCGCCCCGATGGAGCAGGTCGCGGCGAGAGCGCCGGCCCCGGAGGTTTCTGCCCGCGTGAGTTCCAGCCCCTCCCTGGGCCTCCAAAAAACAGAAAAGAACAAACCCCCAGACTCTGCTTCGCGGCACGGAGGGTCCCCTGGCCTCCCGAAGAGGGCCGGAGACCAAGAAGTCGTGGGTCTAGGCTGAAGGGGCGAGGAGTGGGTGGCGAACAGGGTCTCTCGCAGTAGAAGATGAACTTAGCAGCCGGGCCCTGTCCTCGCCCCTCGGAGCCAGGGAGGCGAGGGCATCGCCGAGGAGATGGGGAGCCTGGGGACCCCGCGGGCTCCAGGACTCCGTGGCGGCCGGCACTCACCGAAGGCTGTCCCAGCCTGCCTCGACCTCAGAACACTCGGGGACAACTTCTCTGGCTGTGCCCCTTCTTAAGGGTCAAGCGGCCGCAGGCCAGCCCCCAACCGGCCGCAGCTTCCGAGACTGGGGACCAACACCATGCCCGGCCCCTCGCCGCCCAGTTTCTGAACAGGCGCGCGGGCCAGCGAGCCGGAGAAACCTCCGCCCAGGCCTTGCCGAGCGCCCACCCCGAGCAGGCCGAGGGCAGTGCGGGATGCGGCGCGCTGCAGCCCCGCGACGTGGCACGTACCTTGGAAGCGGTGGCCCAGATATCGATAGCGGTGGATGAGCCAGGGGTAGAAGGTGGACGGGTCCCGCTGCTGCGAGGCGAAGAGGGGGTGTGGCGAGTGCGACGAGGGCAGGGGGTGGGCGGCCAGGGCGTGCGGCGGCGGCACCGGGTGCACGGGCACGGCGGGGTTGGGCGGGTGCGAGACCGCCTCGGCGAACACCAAGTCCGGGTTGGAGTAGACGCCCCTGCCGGCGGCGGCGGCGGCGGCGGCCGAGTGGAAGCCGTTGAGGAACGGGTTTATGGGGCTGGAGTTGGCGTAGCTGAGCGCCGCGGGACGGATGGGGTCCTCAGAGCGCGAGGCGGGCAGGGGACTGTCCTTGGCCACCAGCGACTCGATGGTGAAGCAGCGCTTGGGTGCCGGCTGGAACATGCTGCGCCGAGGAGCGGGCGCCCGGGGCTCCGGCTCCCGGCGACCGCGGCGCGCTGCCTCCGCCGCCCGCTGCCAGCGGCGAGGACGGACGAGAATTGGGGACTTGTTTGTTTGGGGTGGGGGTGGGGGGAGGAAAGAAAGAAAGGAAAGGAAAGGAAAAAGGAAAGGAGGGGGAGGGGGAGGGAGAGGCAACGCCGAGGATCCCGAGAATCTTGCACCAAACGCGCCCAACCTGGAGAGAGGGGGAAAAATCCTTCCAGAAGAATTTGCAGGCGTGGATTGGGGTAATTTTTTTTTTTTTTTTTTTTTTTGGCGAGATGGCGTGGGGGGATCGGAGTTAGAGGCGGGGGGGGGGGAGTTTCTTGGGGGAGGCAAAAAAAAGTTTTCTCTCCTCTGCAAAAGGCGGGCAGGGCGCCCTAAGTCCAAGGACAATCCATGGAAGTGTTCGCTTCTTCACAAGTTGTGCAAACGATTTGTTAGTTCATGAGCCTAATTAGTGCGGGGATCACATAAACAGCTTCCTCCGAAGCCTGGTAAATGGCTTGATGATTGGTCGCTATTACTCGCCCTGAGGTGGAAGGGGGGAGACTCTTTAAAGTGCGTCAGAGGGAGGCAGGCGCCTGGGAACCCGGAGGCCTGGATCCGGGCCGAGAGTGGAACGGACTCGGCGCCGCTGCCTCGGCTGTGCCTCCGGCGCCCGCCAGGCCGCCCGGCCTCTCCGCGCCCTCGTCCCGCGCTCCCGGCTCACTCGCTCCCGCGGCGCCCGCTGCAGCTTCTCCTCCGCCTCTTTCGCCGCCTCCTCTGCCTTCAGCTTCTTCTCTTCTTCCTCCTCCTCCTCTTCCTCCTTCTTCCTCTCCTCTTCTTCCTCCTCCTCTTTCCCCACCTCCTCTCCCTCAGCCACCGCCTCCTCCTCCACCGCCACCACTCCCTCCGGGGCACCCCGGTCCCTGCAGAGTCCCGGCCGGCGGCGCCTCGGCTGCAGCCCCCTGGATCCTGAGCCTGCCGAGCCCGAGCTGGTAGGACAGACGGACAGACAGACACGCAGATTCCTCGCGCCTAGCGCTCCGCCGCGGCCCCGGGTCAGGGGAGCTGGGATCGCCCCCCGAGTACCGCGAGGGTAAGCGGGCAGGGGCTGGTTCCGCGCGAGGGGTAACGGAGCCGTTTGGTTATACTGGTCCTCACCCCCAGCAAAACGCCTGGCGGTTTCCTAGGTGAGGAGGGAGCCTGGGGGCTGAGAGAGGGGTCCCCCAACCGCGCGTAACCTAGAGGTCCTTGGGTCGCTGCGTTCGCGATCCTTGACCCGGCTCGTTCGTTTGCAAGTTGAGACGGGAGTCGACGACCCTGCCGGGGCTATGGGCTTCCAACTCGCCCCACAGGCTCTGGCGTTTTCTCTCTGGGAGGGTGCTCACTTCCTTCTTAAAAACAGTTTCTTCTGTATTATCTGGACCGGGGGTCCAAAGTCAGAGGAGAAGCTGATGTGGTGCGACTATTATCGTTCCGTTGTCGTTATTGCTTGTGTTAGTGTTGTCATTGTTATCATTACTGACGCTATTATTATTTCCATCATTCTGCCATCTGTCGTCCCAGGGGCGGGTTGCTTTGCTAACCCAGGGCTCGAAACTAGGGACGGCAGATCGCGTCTCCGGTCCCGGGCCGTGTCCGCATTTTCGAGCTTGCCTTCGGTTTTGGGCCGATTTTAGGGCCGAGTTCCCTCGTCGCGATTGGCTCACGCAGCGGTATAATTATGATCACATCCCCCAGGCTGCTGGCGCTGCTTTCTGTTTATTGGTGGTTAAAGATCTATTATCTATTCATCAGCCGCCTCTTTTTTCCTCTTTTTTTTTCTTTTTGCCAATTACATTCTTCCAAAGTGAAGTACCAGCAGGTATTTTGCACGTTTACAATTAATGATTAAAAAAAAAATCTGGCGTCCTTTAAATCTATTACTTGGAAGCCCATGTCATTTCTCTTAAGTACGAAGAAATGCCTGTGTTGGTGACTAGGTTGCCGTGAGACCCTCGAAAAGTCCACTGGGAGGGGGAGAAGAGCGCAGTCGATGGAGCGAGGCTGCAACACCACCAGATTCATCAGTGGAGGCTCCCCAGGTCTTAGGACGTGCTACACACCCCCTTCGCCAGCTACCCCCTTTCCTGCCCTAGGGTCTTCCCTGACCCTCTCTGGTTTCATCTGCTGTGTATTTACGTTCATGTCAATTTCTCACTTCTTTATTCCAGGCATAGTTTGTGTTTGGGGGGAGGGGGTCCGAAAACCCCTTTTGGAAAACCCTCCAGGCAATAGAGGAGTTAGAAGTGTGTTTTCTGAGGTTGTCTGGGCGCCTGACCTTAGTGAGGGGCCAACAGGGGTCATCTGCGCTGTCCCTCAACCTCCCTGAGGCACACACACATGCAAACATTCACACCGAGACAGGTGTGGGCCTGGCGTTGCCCTCACACTCAGAGAAACCTGTGCCTGCCTCAGGTTGCAGACCTCTGACTCCAGCTCTGGGCTAGGGTTTTGCTGCTTGACGGGTTCTCGTGGCCTTGCTTTGCAGGCATCCCCCCATCCTTTCTCCCAGGCCTAAGGATACAGGGTCTTTGATCCGGCCTCTTGGGGTGGGGTGCAGTCGAAGAGGCACCTTCCTGGGGTCTGAATTACCACCTCTGAAAATGTTGTCTCCAGTTCAGAAATCCTTCCCTCAGTTAGGCTGTGGGCACAGAAACCTGATGCTGCCCAGGCCGGCAGGGAGCCTAGAGCCACCAGGAACAGTGGAAGTCTTTTGGTTGTGCCAGCCAGCCGTGGAGCCTGGAGTGGAGGTAGAGGTCAGCCCGCTATTTCTGAAGCTGGAAAGAAACACTCTGTTCAGGCGGGCTGTAGATCCCAGATCCTGGAGAGGGAGGGAGAGGGCCCCTTACTCCCTGGTAGGTTCTCCAGGAGGGCTGGGGAGTCAGGCTCCAGCCTCTACCTCAGGCCAGGCCCTCAAAACTCGGCCTGAAACTCCAGGTGGAAAATTGGGAGCACTCAAAGCCTGCCCTGACTGCAGGGTGGAGAATGACCATTCATTGCACAGTTGGTACTAGTGATCTTGGCTCAGGGCATGAGAGGAATTGACCTTGAGGGCAAAGGGGGGGTCCAGTCAGCGTTTGGGAGGTGGGGTGAGGCCCACTATAGTGACGTGTATGGGCATTTGCCCTCCTTCAAAACTCTAGGGCTGAGCACTAAGGTGTTGTCAGTACCCCCTTAAAGCCTTTCTCCCTTTGCCTAGAAGGTGTCCATAGAATGTCCCAAGGGAGGGAGCCACAGTCTGGAGCCCAGCCCCCTCAGCCTCCTGCTGGAGGCAGGAACATTTGGCTGGGGCAGAGGGCCCAGGCTCCTCTGAAGCTAGTCTCCCTTCCTGCAACCCCCTCAAGCAGGCCATCCGCCTCCTGCAAACCTCCTTGAGAAGGCCAGGTTTGCCCCGTGACTCTAGCTGTCCCGCAGGTGGCCGAGGGTAAGAGCCAGCAGGCTCTGGTGCCTGCCCTCCCGGCGGGCAGAGGACGCCAGTTCCCCTGCCTCCTGCGCCTCTAGCCCCAGGCGGTGTCGGCCCCCACAAGGGAGAAGCAGGTTTCCAGTGAATCAGGGGCCGCGTGGAAGCCCTGGAAGCCGGATAATCTATGCTAATTCATGCGCCCGACCTGAGGAGCTGGGGAAGGTTCCGAGCTGCCAGGCCCCGACGTGCGGGGGAATTAACTAGGAGAGTAACTCATTAACCAAACTGGCGGGTGGAGGCGCGCCAGGGCGCTGGGCACTCTGGTCTGGACTCGGACCCCGAGCTGCCTCTGGCCCCCGCTTCTTGGACCTCGCGGCTGCACTCACTTTACTCACTCACTTTACTCGTGGCTTCGCCCTTGCAGAATCCGGCCCCTCTTTGTTCCTTAGATGCCCTGGAAGGGCGAGTATTTGGTTCAGTACCGCGTGCCATGGGAGATGGGGAGATTTCTGAGGCTCCATCTTAGAGGGCAGGCCTCCCTTCCCCCAGCCCCCAAGCCACCGCGGTTGGGCTCTGTAGATTCAGGAATCTACACTCTTGCGGTAACTGGGCTAGCAGACACATGATGTAGGTTCGAATCTCAGGTCTGTCACTTACTGCCTGGGCAATCTTGGGCAACACGGCAACCTCTCCCGACCTCCATTTTGTCGTCTGTGAAAATACGGCCCATGCTGCCTGCGGGGCAGTGGCGAGAAGGAGTCGGGCCTGTTTGGGGGAGCATAGAAATCTACTTCCGGATTGTGGTGGTAATTACACGTCTGTATGCGTTTTTCAAAACTCATAGAACTGCATACTAGAAAGGATGAATCTTAATGTATGGAACTTATACCTAAGTAAACCTGCCCTCCCTCCCAAAAAAACCCAGTCCAGCCTGAATGACCTTGGACAAGTTACCTAACCTCTTATGACTCTGTTATCTTTTCTGTGAAATAGGGATAAATAATAGCATCTTGGCCCTTGGGGTTGTTCAACAAGATAAACCAAGCAAAATGCTTAGACAGTGTCTAGCCCATAATGAATGAGCTGTAATAAAAGCTCTTGTCCTTGATGTGGCTGTAATTATTATTGCCTACCCACCTCTAGGGCTTGTGGCTGGACTTCAAGACTGAACAATGAAGTTGTACAAACATCAGCTACTGCTGGTCTCACACTCCTGCCAAGAGCTCCTCCCTGCTCCCTTAAAGGCCAGGGACTTCCTTAGGGCCGTGTTGGGGTGAGAGAGGCCTGGATTCCTGGCTAGTGGGAGGCATCAAAGGGCAGAGATTTCTGGGGATCTCCCATAACCATTTGCTCTGGGTTTCCCGCCAGGCCCCCTACCTTTTGGGGAGCAAACAGCAGTGCTTTCCCTGCTAGGCCTACGCGATAACGGGGGTGGGTGCATAATCTCGTGCAACTCAAAATAGATGCCCAGGTGCTGCCTGGAGTCACTACCTGTGTGCCCTTCACCTGCTTGAGCCTCGGTTTTCTCGTCCAAGAAGAGAAAATATCAGTATCTTAGTTGTTGAGAGGAGTAAGTGAGCTAACACTCGGCACAGTTACCGTTCTTCAAATATTGGTTAACGGCAGGCCCTGGCCCTGGCCCTGGCCCTCTGCGGTCCGGCCCACCGGGAGCACTCCGCCACAGCCAGGGCGCGGCGTTTAGGACCCTCCCGGTGAGCCGGTACCGCGAGTCCGCACGGTGCGCGCGTCAGGTAGCGCGGGAAGCGCGGACGTCAGTGAAAGATGAGCCCTTTCCTGGGTCCGGGGATAGAGGAAAGGTGTCCCGGGGTGGGGAGACACCATCCCCATCCCAGTTGGAGCCGGGTTAAGAATTCCTCCAACCCACTGTGATTCTCAGTCACCCGGCTTCTCCAAACGCGTCGGGAAAACGAACAGAAGAATTAATACCTTAAAAACTTTTTAAAAATTATTACGGCAAATCCCTTTCTGGCGTCCTCCCAGAGGCCGCTCCCTGGGCCGGCGCGGCGGCCGGGGACCCCGATCCGCGTGCGCGCAGCGGCGCCTAGTGGCGAGGGCCGGGCGCGGGCGGGATACCCGCTGAGCCCCTGAGCCCCGTGCGCCTGGGGGGGTGCTGGGGTTGCGCCCCACTGCCAAGATCTTGCTGCAGCCGCAATCTGGGTCAGGAAAGGAAGTCTAAGGAGGCTCAGTGGCCACTGAGAAGAGAGGACGACTTGGAAATGCGTCCCTCCTCCCTCCATCACTGCAGTTCTCCGCTTCCGAGTTCACCATTCACGCCAGTATTCCAGCTCCACAAGGAGTCCGGCTTCCTTCCGAAAGGTGCAAGGAAGGGCGGATAGGTTCTGCCCCAAAGGACGGCGTGGCACTGATCACCTCTGCCGGGGCGATGGCTAGCTACCGCGCAAGTGAGGCCACAACTCCATGCCTGAGGTCCCAGATCCTTCCGCCAGACCACAGCGGCTCAGAGAATGGGCCCAAGATGTCCCGCCTCGGGTGGAGTCGAAAGAGCTGGGGTCTTCGGGTGCGACTCGCCCAGCTTCGCGCCCCCTCGTGGCCGGCCAAGGACGCCCCGAGACAGGGTCCTGGGGGTTATCGCAGAGGTGGCGATTGATCACCAACCGGATTGGACAACCGCAGCGGGGCCCGGGTGACCGGCCCTGTCCTCCTGGAGCACGCGGATCCCATCCCTCCCGGGGCAGCCCGGATCCTCCCGTGAGGTGAGGCTGTGCAATCCGCGTGGGGTTTGCTGGAAACCCATGTGGCATCCTCGGCGAAACTGTTCAAAGCATCCACCTGGGAGTCAAGCCCTCGCGGGAGGGTCTGGACCCCAGTCCAGAGCGGCTGCAGGAAACAGGCGCTGCCCCTCTCTGGACGTTAGCGGGAGGCTGTGAGCGTCTGTTTCGAGATTCAAGATTTCTGAAGAGCCAAGAACGCCGACTGACGCATGGAGCCACACGCAGGACCTGGCCGCTGAGTTTTCCCTCCTTTATGACGTTGACACCCGTCAATCCCTCAACACTCAGGTTGTCCTGATTCACTATTGAAAGCAAGGAAACAGAGTCAAAGGAGATCTCGGTTTCTGTCTCCCTCGGCTGATTTCAAGTGAAAGTCTAACGCTGAGCAAGGGTAGGCAAGGGACAGACTGAGGTACACAGACAGGGAAGCAGGAATTAGAACACGGGCGCTCTTGCTCAGGCAACTGCCCCGACAGGGGTGGAGACAGCTGTCTCCCCTGCCGTCTCCCCGTCTCCCCCGGCTTGCATGGGTAGGGTTGTCGCAAACCTCTCTAACCTCCCCAAAACCTGCTTCTCCATTGGACCACAAGGGCACCGACTGTCACCAGGTGCTCCCGAGGCCAGAAAAGGTGGCCTCCAGCAGGCCACAGGACTAGCACGGGAGGCGGGGCCCCCACCTTTCCCCTCCTCTGCTGCCTTGTCCAGCATCTTTTCGTTTGAGACTCTGTTCTAGCCACTGGTCCCTGGCCTTGTAACTTGGGGTCCAGTCCTTTAAGGAGCTCCTTGGGGTTGTCAGTGGTGATCCCCCTGGGAACCTAGGGGCAGCTTCTGAAACGCTGGCATCCCTCAAGCCCCTGTCTCAGGAACTTAATTGTCTCTTTTTAGTCCCTCCCCATTTTCTGGACTCTGGGGACTGGGTGAGGACTTAGAAAGGACATCATGGCCACTTGAGGAGAGAAGGAAACTAGAGGCTTTTTCTCTTGGCTGCTGCAGCTCTCTTTGAAACCTGGGGAGGATGCAGGGGAGACCGAAGAACTCTCACCTGTATCGAGTATTAATTTAAAAGCCTGTTTGCTCACATCCACGATCTCAGTGAAGAGCACAAGCTGGTGTGGAAGGAGTCATGATGCCTATTTTCCGGATGAGAAAACTGAGGTTCAGAGAGGTTACACAAACCACTCTCACCTCCTGGCCGTGCATGCCATGGTCACTCCACCAGGAGCCCCGGTACGGTCCCGCCTCTTCAGCCCCCTCCCCAGCGTCGCCAGGCACCTGCCTTCAAGCCAATGAGAAAAGGCAGAGAAGAGCCCCCGCAGGCGGACGGGGGCGCCCAAACCGTTATAGCTGGCGAGGCTCGTCGAGGCGGCCTCACACAGTGTAACTCCGGAGCTTGCTTCGAACCCAATTGCCCACCATTGTCCTCCAGGCCACTTTTTCCGGCCTGAGGTCTCTCCCCACGCCCTCTTTCTTCTTTCCGGGTCGCCTCCTGGTGACTTGAGCCCCGGGTTTAGGACTAAAAGGCGGTGGGCGGCCTCACCGCGGCCAGCAAGCGGGAGAGCAAGCAGGGCCCGCTGGGCGGCCGGGATGCTCGGGGGCCGCGGCCGAGGCTCCGCACCTTCGCGTTGCTAATGTGGGCGACTCAGAGCGGCTCGGAAACCTCCGGGGGTGCCCACAGAGCAGCGCCTACGCGGGCGGATGAAAAAACCAGAGCCCAAGCTCCCTTCGCAGCCAGCAAGGCGGCCCGAAGGCCCTGGTCCAGCGACCTCTGCCTCCCCAGCTCTGCCCAGCCTGCGCGGAGCTAGGCGGGGACAGAAGAGTGGACAGGCGCTGGAGCTTCCGAAGAGGCCCACAGAGAGGATCAGGCTGCCCCCCTCCCACGGAGACCCGCTCTCGGAGCAGCAGCAAACCTGCCTCGGCCCCGGCGGCCTTTAATAACTGGCAACCGCAGGACGGCCTGGCTGCCCCCGGGGTGAGGGGAAGGAGACCTCCATTTCGCGCCCCGCAGCTGCCCGCCTCCCCCGCCACACTCCTATTCCGGGCCCCTATTTGGACACCAGGGGGTTGGACACACCATGCCTCACTCCCCTATTTGCGTTCCCCCGGTGTCTGCGTGCGGGGACACGCCGTGCATTCCGCTTCCCCCAAGGCCGCGCGGAGCCCTCCGCTTCGCGGCCAGCCCCAGGTGGCTGGAGGAGAAGCCGAGAGTGGGGTCTGAGGGGACCTCCAGGGACCTGCAGTCTGCTGAAGCCCGCTTGGGCCTTCGAGGCCTCCGCGCTGGGTCCGGCGTGGCCCCCCGCCGCGAGCGGAGGCCCGGAGAGGCCGGACCGCAGCCGCCCTCCGCTTAGCTGGGCCGCCTGCGGCTCGCCGTGGGCTGCGCAACAAAGGGTGGCATCGCGGCGGCGCGGGCAGGGACCTCATTGGTTCAATATTAGCTTTTCATTCCAGTCTATTGTGCCCATCTGAGATAATATTGACTCTGAGGTGAGAGCCCACAGACGACAGGGCTTGTCTAACACTTCGCGGCAGGGCGCTCCAAGGGAAGGGAATCAGAAATGGAGAGTTAAAGAGATTGCAAATAAAAGCTGCTCGCACGGCGGCGCGCCCCGGAGCCGCGGACAGACGGGCCGCCTGCGCTCCCCGCGCCGTGCGCCCGGGCCTCCACCCGGAGCTGGGGGTCCGTAGAGGGTCTCAGGCCCCAGAGACCTCTCTAAGGAGGGGCGCTGCGCGTTCCCCTCGAAAACAGCGCTCGTTTAACACACACTCCCTTCTTCCAGGCAATTGATTTTGAGGCTCCGTTTCCAGGTAACTCTGGAGCAAAACTAATTCCCATACACAGTTTTAGTTCGCCAGTAAACCAACGGCGGCCACTGAGATATTTTCCCCTTTTAAACGATGCAACTCTTTAGGGTAACTTCTCTGTCAAAGTATTTCTCCCATTTCCCCAGCATAAAAAGGGTAAACACACGCGGCAATTATCATTAAGCTGCATTACTTGCGAGTGCGCGGTTAATATCAAATTTCTAACTGTACGTTTTGCTTTGCTTTGAACCATCTCGTTGCAGCCCATCCGCGGGTTTCTTAACTGCCTTTCTAACCGCAGCCTTAAAGGGCCTCTGGAACGTTCAAGTCTTGCATATAAAGATTCGTTTCAATTTCCAAATTGCTTGTAAATGCCTGCGTTGGAAAATGGCACTTTAAGTTGTCTTACGTGTCTAAGACAGAACACTTGGGTTTAGCTCGCGGGACCAAACGCCATATGCTCGGGGCTTGCAGTGAACGTGGGGAAAGGAGCCCTCGGCTCTCGTTTACGAAATTTGTGCCCCCTCCCCCCGTGGAGTCTGACCTCTGTAAGAGATAATGTGTTAACTGTTACTCCAATAAGGAACTGGTCGTTTGGAATCTTTACGTCCACCCCAAGACACGTGGGCGCATGGGGAAGTGGGACGGGGCAGGGAGTAGGGTGGCGACACCAGCAACCGGGGAACCGTTGTGCACGTCCCTCCTTCCTCTCAGGCGTCCTGTACCAAGCTGGGGCCGGGCGATACGGAGCTTCCAGCCCCTTGGTTATTTCAGAGAAGGACATTCTGTTTAATATATGCGATGTATAGTATATTTTACATATATGGGCCGTTTGTGTTATTTATGATTTAACATATAATATGTATTATACGGTAATCTTATTGTATACTGCTATTTAGCATATATTTAACATCTAGCTCCTATATTACATTATACTACTTAACATATAATGAGTTTTATTATACATTACATGTAGTATTGTATGTAGTACATACATGTAGTACTACATATATGCAGTATTGTATGTTGTACATAGTTCTGGGTATATATGTACTTATACATATATTTAATTCTTCCGTGTGTGTGTAAAAGTATTTGGGGAGCCTTTAACCTCCCTGCAAGCACATATCTGATCGTTTTAATGCAACGTCATAAAGTCCTAATCGAAACCACTTTGACGACAGCTATGTCTTTATAACAAATACCTGCCGTCCATTTCGGCTCCAGGGAAAGGTGGTAACTCTGTGTGAGGGACAGCAGGTCCCCTCTGGAAGGTGGTTTTCCAAATACCCATTCCCTGGGGACAGAGGAGCCAACGTTCTGGACCAGACGACAGCGGCCTCCTGTCTTTGCTTGTGTTGAGGTGGTGGTTTTGGTTTTGAGTGAGGCTGTTTAGAGGCTCCGATGGTCCCTAAACTGATGTCATGAATTAAAAATGAATTTGGGGGGTGAGGCATATGCTCGGCTGGGGCGTTGGGAGAGCAGCGGAGGCCTTTCACCCGCGGTTCTGGGCTCCAGACGCCGACTGACCGGCTGGCCTCGGCGCCGGTGGCGGGCGCGCAGCGGCGCCCTGGGCTCACGCAGGTCGGTCGCTGCTCCAGCTCGCTGCCGCCCTGCCCTGCGCTAGGGAAAGCTGTCGGTGGCTTGGAGCACTTGCAGATCAGGCGGTCTCCACTACAGTCCGCTTCTAATATCGAATAAGACCTAAAAGAAGCAGGCAATCGGGAGCTCCCGCAGGAGGACAGAAACCAGGTGAGCCCGGGGAAAAGAAAGTCGGGATTTCAGATGTCCTCACGTTATCGCCCCTTTAAAAGGCAGGAACCGCACAAGAGATCCAGCTTTGGGAGGGAAAAAGAGAAAGAAAAAAATTTTTTAAAGACATTCGAAATCAGGTATGGCTGACTAAAGCTCAGAAGTGAGAAACGCCCTAACTTCATAACCAGATGAACAGGAGGTGGCTACTTCCGAGGCCCGTGAGTCAAGGGAAATTGAGGTGGGAGTTGGGATGGGAGTGAGGGCGAGAAAGGCCTAGCCTAGGGGCAAGAGGAGGCAGAGGCCGCCAGGGTGCGGTGGACTGGTGGACTGTTTGTTCTTAAAAGCAACCACCTCCCGGCCCCCCCACCCCACCCCACCCCACCCCACCCCACCCCAAATGGCTACCCGGTGAGCGTCTTGTGGAACAAAACAGTGAAACTGGGCTAAAACCTCCCCAAGAGAGAGCTCCCCCCTTCCAGCAAAACCTTGCTCTAACTGGTGCAATCCCCAGCCTTGGGGGAAGGTTTTGTGGTCATAGGAGTGCATGCAAGCTGTGCCCTCCCAGCTCTGTCCCTGATGGGGCTGCTGGGTATCAGCTAAGGTGACCTGGGGTCAGGGAAGTGAGAGAACATTTTGTTGCTAAAAATAAAACAGCCACCCCCTCTGCTCCCCCATGGCTGCAGTCTCCATATCTGAACACCCGAAGGATGCCAAGCTTTCCAGACAAAGAGTGGATCACAGTGCCAACCATGTGCATGGGGGTCTCCCCGAGATGGGCTTCGGCACACCTGGCCCAGCTTTAGTATGTTCTCCATCCAGGTGATCCATCTTGCCCATGTCCAGAATGGTGGAAAACTTTATCCTAATTGTGTAAGCATCAGAGTTCCATATATCTGCCCCTTGGGCTGAGCCCCCACGATCCTGGTTTGAAGGGCAGCTGCTCAGGGTGTGCTGAGAACAAGACAGGATCTACTTCATTGCTCATTTGCCACCAGGGCATCTTGCACGAGAGACAGGCCATTTCTAGCACTGATAGCACCTGTACAGATACTCTGCTAAGGCTCTATCTTATCCTGGCTTCTCAGCAATCCCTTGAAGTATTCCCAGTCTCTTCCCCTTTCCAGATGAGAAAAACTGAGGCTCTGAAATGTTAAGGGGCCACCCACGCTCACACACACACAGAGCTAGTAAATGAAGGAGTCTGGATTCCAGCTCAGCTCTGTCTGACTTCAACAGCTTCCTGCCTGCATCTCTTAATTCCTATCAACATGCTCCCTTTCCCCCAGTAAGGAAAAATACACACACACACCACAAGAGAGGAAAGAGATAACACTTTGCTCTGAGTCCCCCCAAAAGTCGATGACTATAGGATGCAGAGCCTGGATCCCACCTTCTCTCCAGTGCATTTATTCCAAAAGAGAGAATAATACGTGGGTAGAATGTATGGTTTACAAAGAGCTTGTTCACCCCTCCCTTCAGTCCCCGTTCCCACCAATCCAGGGAGGCGGATTCTACCGTTATTACCCCAGATAGAGAGGCAGACATGGGCTCAGTAAGGTCGAACAACATGTTCAGAGCCCAGTCCCTGTGTGCAGAGCCCTGGCACCGGCCCGGGCTGGCCCATTCCAAACATCCCGGCTCCACAGATAGCACATATGGGACCACTTACCCAGTGGAGTTAGGCCTTGCACTCTGTTGTGAAATTCTAGGTTGTTTTCTCTTTAAGTGTTCCTGCAAATATTCTTTCAGGATTCAAAACCTTCTCTTCATTTATGCCTCTCTTCTATTCATTCTTTCTCCACGTTATGTACCCATCTGTGTTGCAGGGCCGTCAAGGAAAGAGGAGAAGGCATTGCCCCTTATCTGTGTTCCAATGATATTCAGAGACCGTGGTGTATAGATTCTATCTACAATTGTATCCTTTGCTCTATTTACCATTTGCCTTACGTGCATCACTAATACTGAAAAGTGTGATCAAAAGAGTTTAAAATTATATATGTGGGGGGCTTTTTCATGAGTTTAATAGTATTTTTAACCCTTGCATAAATAATATTTTCTCTTTGCTAAGATGCACAGGGAAGGGTTTGAGGTTGGAGGAATCTTGTGCTCAAATCGTTCCACATCCAAAGGGACAGCCCAGAATCTAGACAGGAAATAGCGCGAGGGGGTCTCTGACCTTGAGATAATGTACCAGGTCCCCTGCCACCAGCAGGAGCCTTGCCCGGGGGAAGCTGGTCTCAGCTGCCGGATGGCCCGGCCTCCATCCCCATGCGCATCCTCAACCTCACCTGTTCACGCTCCACAAGTCACGGCCCACCCTCCCATGAAGCAGCTTTAGTTTTTCTCATTATTATAAAATTATATGTATATCTTTATATTAGACCAGAATGTGTATAGAGGAAAGTAACAATCACTTAAATTCTCCCTAGTCGGAGGCCACCACTGTCAAATATTTGGGAATGATAACTTCTGAAACCTCGGAAAAGAAAAGAAATTAGATTATGCCCACACATTTTCGTTGTTGTTCTAGTAAATAAAGAAAGGAAAGAAACATGCTATGTGGTTCTGTTTACAAGAAGTTCGTAACAGGATATAGAATTCAGACCGTGGTTGCGTCTGGGAGAGGATGGGCTGGAAGGAGGCATGAGAGAACTTTCTGGCGTGCTAGAAATGTTCTATATCTTGATTTGGGCAATGGTAATACGGATGTATACAATTTCCAGAGCTCGTCGAACTTAAGACCTGTGTGTTTTACTGTAAAATTTTATACCTCAATAAAGAAAGTGAAAGAATCTTGGATAAATATTATAGCAAAAGACCAAACTGGGGAGGCAGACAAGAACCAAATGACTGGGCTAAAAGGCATGAGCTGCTGAGCTAAGACAAGCCACACACAATGCCTGGAGCTCTATGGAGAGGGAAGCCAGGCGTGGCCCCCCATATACCAGCCTGTCCCAGCATCCCCCCTTTACGGGCCTGCAGGTAAATCCTGGAGAGCTGAATGCTTCAAAGGGTAATCTTAAGATCCTACGGGGGCCCAGCATCTGCCAGACTCTCTCGTCTTTCACGCTGTTACTCTGCCGTGGTGGTAGTGACGCACTGCATTTCCTGATAGGGGTAGGGGTCCCTTGGAGCCTAACAAAAATCTGTGCTTGAGTCCGGAAGGGAGCTAGAAGGCGTTAACTTTCAAATAGATTATGTTCCAAAAGTTTCTTTCTTAGTCGCTGTCTGAGACTCAGAATATTGCCCCCCATGGAAACAATGTTATACATGGTAATCAAGGTTCCAAGTTTCTTCCCCACCCTCCCCTCCCAAAATCTATTAAAGGCCTACTCATAAAATATAGAATTTTAAGCACAGTAGGAACATAAGTGTTGAATTATAGTGGTTGTGTGCCATGAAAAAGAATGAGAGGAAAGCAATATCCTTTTTTTTTTTTATCCCCCCAAAAATATACCTGCTATCTGCCATGTTGCACTATGTCGGCATTTGGGATTCAAAAATGAAAAATGTCAAGATATCTTCCCTCAAGCAGCTCACTGTCTCGTAGAGGAAGACTGCCTTGTAAATAAGTACGTGCGGGCAACTCTCACAGGTGCTGGGATAGAGCTGGTCATACTCAAACCAAAGAGGAAAAGGGAAGTGAGTGCTGGTTGCCGAAGGAAACATTCTCAAGCAGGGAGAGTCGATGGGATGAAGAGTCGATGAAGACCTGCAGACAGATCTAAGGGGTCGTGGGGCGCTTTGAAGGGCAGTGGCCCTGGATCTGCTTCTCCTTCACAAGGTCTGTCCTGCCTTTTCACTGCTGGCAGAGCATTCCGGTTTGACTTCTCACACATGGCTGGGGTTGGGTGGCTGTTTTGACTTCCAAAATATTTGAAGGGAGTAGAGGTGGGCAAAACTTTGCAACTGAGGGGCTGGCCCCGTGGCCGAGTGGTTAAGTTCGCGCGCTCCACTGCAGGCGGCCCAGTGTTTTGTTGGTTCGAATCCTGGGCGCGGACATGGCACTGCTCATCAAACCACGCTGAGGCAGCATCCCACATGCCACAACTAGAAGGACCCACAACGAAGAATATACAACTATGTACCAGGGGGCTTTGGGGAGAAAAAGGAAAAAAAAAATAAAATCTTTAAAAAAAAAAACAACTTTGCAATTGAAGAAAGAGAAAAGGAAAGAAAATTTCCAAGCTATGCAAACCTAGGAGAAGGATTGTCAGAGGTAGATTTGACCTAGTCGTGAGGGAGGAAAAGGCATAAGCTCCACCCCTAGGGAAGAAAGAAAAGGCCATCCCCACACTGGCCACCAGAGGGTGACACTGGCTCAGGACAGCTTGGTTGCTGTCTTGAAAACAGTGGGATTGGGAGGCCCTGTGCCCTCAGAACCACTTAAAGTCACATATTTATAGTATTTGGGGAGCATTTATTCATTCAACAAATATCGTGTATTCACCATTTATAAGGAACTTTGCAATTGACCCACAATTAACAGTCTTAAAAGATAAAGTAAATTACCATCCTTGCCCTCAAAGACTAGTTGGGGAACTAGATAACTATTATTTAATGTGCCCAGACATAAAATCTCCTATATTTTTTCCTCCTGATGCTGTTCTCATCAGTAAGTCAAAGGTAATAACAATACAGGATCTTCTGACCTCACACAATTGTTCTGAGGACAGAATTCAAATAGGGAATAAAAACGCCTTCGTAAAGGGCAGGCGTTAGACGAGCATTAATTGTTAAAATGGTTTTCAGCTATGTCCGCCCCTTGCCGGTCAATTTTTCATTCAACAGGTTTTTATTGTGCACTTCTGCTGAGCAGGCACTGTTCTGGGCACTGGAGACACAGCCAGGAGTGAAAACAGACAGACTCTCCGCCCTCGTGGAGCCGACACTCCCCAGCAGGACAGTCTGCTGACATGAGTGAAAAAACTCATCAGCCATGTGAGAGAGGCAGAAAGCTTAAGGCTGAACTAAGCTATCTATATTCACTGTTAGGAATGCTGAAAAATTGGAAACAATGTAAACGTCCCTTAATAGGGACTGGTTAAAAAAAACCTATGATGCTTCCATGCTACCGAAAACTGCATAGCTCTTAAAAGATAGAAGTAGCATCTGTATGTAGTGTTATGGAAAGATCTCCAAGACCTGTTAAGAGAGGGAAAAAGCAAGGTCCAGAACAATGATTCCATTAATGTTTAAAATAAATACTACCTGTTTGTGTGTTTTATTCACACGCTAATATATAGTTACACATGAATACTTAAATGTAATCTCAGAGAAAAGTTCTGGAAAGATACACAGCTGACAATTGTGTTACTTCAGGAGAGGAGAGGGGAACTGGGGAGGGGTGGTGTGGACAGGGCACTTGTACTGACTACCGTGTATACTTGACTGTTTAATTTCTGACAATGAGAGTGCATTCATGTATTGCTCGTGTAATTAAACAAGGAGACACATGCATGTGGGTGCAATTAATTGAGTTATAGCAATATGATTGTGGATGACAATTGTTACTCTTTTAATCTCCTTTAATGTTGTTTTAATATGTCTATAGGGAGATATATACACATAGATTTGATGATGCCAAAACATAAAAGGTGGAATTAAAACACGGTGTCCTGGCTCAGAAATCTTGCCTCTCCCCACCCTACCAGCAGTTTATGGTGAAGCCTTTTTTAAGAGCATCATAGGATCTTGGATAGAAATCCTTGATCTCCCAGTTCTGAGGCACATGTAATTATTTCACAGTTAAGTAGCCTCGAGGATCTTTGCAATAGATATGACTTCATTATGGGAGCTTCACGCCTCTCCCAGCAGTAATTGAGCTCTGGCTGGAGCCAGTGGGGGGGCTCTGGTATGTGATGGGTGGCCCCCAATAGGCTCCCTCTGGTTTCCAAACCAAGCCAAAGCCTTAGCTTTGGCTGATCTCTGAAAACCAGCTCATGCATCCTGCCCAAATGTCTGTGACCCTGGGCAAATCTTTGCTGCTTCTGGGTCTCCAATGGAGGCAGTTGGACTGTATGGCTTATAACGTCATTTCCTGTCTCAAACTTGTGATTTCAATTGTGGCAAGTTGTTACAAGAGGAGACCACATTTTTTCCCATGCACTTACCATGTGCTAGTGGCAAACAGAGAAGCAGAAAGCTTAAGCCAAATTCTTGGGGATGTTGAGGCTGGACTCAGCATAGAAGTTTGGAGATCCTCCTCAATTTCTCTGCAGTCTCTGGCTCTAAATCTCTTGGATACAGCTGGCCTCTGTTCCTCCAGCCTCTTTGTTCTGAAAATAAAGCTCGTAGAGGCCCTAGCCATGCTAGATGGCTTCAGATCCTGGAGACTAACCCACACCCATGTTACAATAGGGAAAAAGAGTCTCAGGGTGGGAACACGGATAGCCTGAGGTCAGGGTGAGCTCTAGAAAGACTGGAGTTGGGACCAGGGGTCCTTATAGTCAATCCACTGATTCAGCAAACTTCTACTGAGCCTGCTCTTTGCCAGGCACTTTGCCAGATTGTGGGAGCACAAGTGTGAACCAATCAACCACAGGGCTTACAGGCTGGGGCTTTAGTGGTTAGAGGCCTTTCCTGAGCAGGACAACATCCTCCATCAGAGAAGCTTCAGGTCTGTGCTCTTCTCCGGGGCCCCCCAGAGAATGGGCCCAACCGGTCTTAGAAGCCAAGAAGCAGAAAGCTGCTGGAGGAAGCCCAGGCATCCTAGACATTGACTCAGGGCCTAGAGGAGGAAGTCATCCTAGACTGTGCAGAAAACATTAATGGGATCATATTAGGTATTGTTCTGGAACTTGCTTTTTCCCTCCCTTCACGAGTTTTGGAGATCTTTCCATAATATTACATATGGATAGCTAGTGCCGAGCTAGCTCAAGACTATGGCCAATCTCCAGCAAGAGGGAACTTGCTTCTTTGGGCTGAGGATGGGTGGACGTTCTCCCAGAGGAGAAGAGGCAGTGTGGCAGGAGCAGAGAATTAGCGCCAAGTGACCCACCCTCTCATCCTCTCTCCATACCTCCTAGCTGTGTGACCAGGTAAATGGCTCTACCTCCTGAGCCTCAGTTCTTTCTTCTGTAAAATGGGAATAATAGCAATTGTGCTGGGTTTTCTCCCTTCAAGAGATGATTCTGGAGATCAAACGACCTGGAAAAGTAAATTAGAAAGCACTTTAAAATACAAGCTGATGTTGTACCTTTTGAAGCGATGCATCTTCTTGCTTTCCCCCTCTACATCCCCCACCCCACCAGGAACACCCTTTGCCACGAAGCTGTGTGAGGTTTCTCAGTGTCCGGAGGGCAGGAGTAGTCATGGAGGCGGCGGAAGGAATCCCTGGCCTGCTCACTCGTCACGAGCAGATTCTCTCACAAGATTTCCCTTACGAGGCGACTAGGCAAGCTGGCACTGGCGGAGCAGCCCCTGCAGAGGGGACTGGTGAGGCCCCATCACTGCCTTGGGTTTAGGCCCCGCCCTGAAACCCATTAAACCAACGCGTCGTATGCGGGCCCCTCCGAGCCAAGAATCCTGGCACATGGGATGTTCGCAATCTGAGAGGTGGCAGCAAGTGGTATTTTCAGGGCGCTTATGGGCTCATTTAGGGGAGAGGCGCTCCCTGGGTCCGTGGGCTCCTTCACAGAGAGAAGGGACTCTTGGGGGCAGCAGGAGCCTGGGCATCAGGAGATACAGCGTCTCTGGTCCTCACGTGCTGTCACCTTGGGCAAGTCACCTCACGTCTCTGGGCACAACGGACAGATGTACATTGTCTTTTATTATAAAAGTGACGCATGATCATAAAAAATGCAAATGTGGCAGAGGAGGAAAAAGTCAGTGAGGGTACCTCTCCCCTACCGTTGACAGTCTGCCGCAAAAATTTTTCTCATTATACAAATAGCTATGGAAGCTTCTTAAACAGAAAGTGAGAGCACAAGGATGCATCATTCTCTTGGACTGTCCTCTTTCAGTGTATGAGTCTGCCTCGTTCCTTCAACCAACTGCATGGTGTTCCAGCATCTGTTGGACCATTTGGTCACTATTTTACAGGGTAAATTCTCTGAAATGAAATTACTGGATCAAAAATATTTCTCCACATCCTCAATACGTTGAATATTATCATTCCTTTTTAGAACTTTGATAGATGAGTGAAAATATTGTTTTCTTCTCATTTTAAACTGTTTGTTAATGAGGTCCAGCGTCATTTTTGCACCTGAGTGGCTATTTGTATTCTCTGAAAAGCTGGCTAGTGTCTTCCCAATTTTCCCATTGGAATGATGGTCTTTTTCTTATCTTGAAGCAGCACTTTATATAGTAAAGCTCTTTATCAGTCGCTTGTCATGCAAGTTACATTTTTTCCCTAGTTTGTCATCTGTTTATAGTATATGTTTTCCATACCAAAGATTTAAATACTTATGCAGGTAAAATTGTTAGTTTTTTCCTTTAAGGATTCTGAGGTTTATCACTTATTAAGAAAGGCCTTTCTCGTTCTCAAGATTATGGAATTATTATTCTTTAGTTTCTTTTGCAAATTTTATAATTTTAAAAAATGTGTGCATCTTTAATACATTTGGAATTTTTTTTCTGTGACTGTGGCATGAGGTAAAAACCCACTTTTTTCCTCTCCAAATAGATAACTAATTATTCCAATTCTGTTTATGGAACAATCTAGACTTTCTCTATTAACAGGAAATACAATCTTTATCACATACTAGATCCCCATATATACATTTTATTCCAGTAACCTGTTTTATTCTATTCTATGTTCTATTTTATTCATTAATCTATTTCATATTCCTACAACATTATCATCCTGCTTAATTACTCTGACTTTGTGATATCTTTTAAAAGCCAATTGGGCAAGCTTCCTCTCATTTTTCTGCTTTCATAAAAATTATCTATTTTCCTGGATAATGTTTAGAATCAACTTACCAGTTCTTTTATTCAGAAATTTTATTGAAATCACACACAATTTATAAAGCAGTCTGGGGGAGAAGTGAGAACTTCACAATACCCAGTCATCCCGAGCAGAACTCCAGCAATTTACTTTATTTTGATTTTCTTGGGTGTACTTCAATATTTGCTTCTAAACTGGTCTTACATGTTCCTCACACAAATTAGTCATTGTATTTTCAGTTTTGTGGGTGATTTGTTTTGTTTTGTTTTTGCTATAGTGAATGGAATAACTTTTTTTTTTAAGATTGGCACCTGAGCTAACATCTGTTGCCAATCTTTTCTTTTCTTCTTCTTCTTCTCCCCAAAGCCCCTCAGTACATAGTTGTATATTCTAGTTGTGAGTGCCTCTGGTTGTGCTATGTGGGATGCTGCCTCAACACAGCCTGATGAGCAGTGCCAGGTCCGCGCCCAGGATCCGAACTAGTGAACCTTGGGCCGAGAAGCGGAGTGCGTGAACTTAACCCCTCGGCCACGGGGCAGGCCCCAACTTTTCATTTTATATTTTCAACTTGTTATTACTATTATATGAGAAAACTCTTTAGTTTGTGTCTGGGAATCCTTGCGAATTCTCTTACTGTTTCTATTAAGTAATCAGTTGCATCTCTTGGATTTTCCATTTAATAACTGCTTTACTTATTACTAACATAAAGTACGTCTATTGTAAAAAATGAAAACATACAAGAAGAGAGAAACAAACAGTGCCTGTGAAATCTACTCTTTAGAAAAAGTCATTCGTAACATTTTGATGAATGTCTTTCCAAAAAACAGATACATCATATGCATATATACACAGATATACGTATATATACATACATACATGTATACATATACGTACATAGTATATATACTTAAAATAGTATTATAATATATATAATGTTATACGTATATTTATCAGTTAGACATATGTGTATATCTAAGAATTAAGTAGACATGTACGTAGAGTTGTTCAAATAGTACCATACATATTTTCTAACCCACTTTTCCTACTTAATAAAATCTTATAAACTTTTTTCCACATTATTATACTACATTATCATTTTAAGAGCTGCATTAAATGTATGAATTTGTTTAAGCAATCCCCTAACTTCAGATATTTAGTTGAGTCCATTTTTTAATATTATAAATCCATAGTGGACAACTTATTACCTAAATCTTTGTGAATATTCATGATTATTTCTTTAGGAGAAATTTCTAGAAGTGGAATTTCTGGGTCCAAAGGCATGCAGAAATCCAAGGCTTTGGCAACGAACTGACAAATTGCCCTCCAGAAAGCTTGTGCCAATTTATTCTCCCTCCTCCACTTTTTAATACCCAGTTCTTCTCCGTATCCCACTTTCTTCAGTAAACATTATACCATAAGCATTTCTTAAGTTCTTAAAGTCACTAGCAACATCATTTTAATAGTAACAGAATATTTTCTCAGCTACCAACCCTCTGCTGGAGGCTCTGCGGTTCCTTCTGCTTCCTGGGATGAACCCAAGAGTTCCCCGCTTCCAGACTGGGCAGCGTCGTCTGACAAGGAGGGGCCTCAGCTTTAGGCTCTGACCTCTAGAGTAGAAACAAAATGGTTAATTCAGCCTCGATCGTCTGCTCTCTGAAGCAGGATGGTGGCCAGGGGGCTCCCTGAAATGTTATTCATTCCAAGAGATCACTAGCTACAAGTAGCAGAAGATCTATTTGTGCTTTAAATGAAACGCCCCTTCCCCGTCTTTGTTATCAGTGGAAAAGGTGTCATATTTCTCCCCATCAGGTGTTCGCTTGGCAAGAAACTCCTGATTCAGAAACCCTTCCAGCAAGGAGATAAGTTTTTCTCAGCAGCAAATGACTACAAACACATCTGCATTGACAAGTCGAAACTTATATCCTTCTATGGTCTTTCTGCTCTTTTGAAAATGTTAATAAAAACTTAATGTGGAAAAAAAACAACTTTTTCCAAATATGTGTACCAACGAGCCCGAGGCAACTCATACTTTCTTATAAAATAAAGTAGGTCACTCACATCAATCATGTTGTCTTAGCACATTTTTTCCAAATTAGGAATTTTCAATCCATCATACCACATTATGGCATCCCTTTTCCAAACATTTCCTTTTAATATGCTCTTTAACATGATAAGCAAATCTAATAGAATACATTAGTGTCACTTTCCAGTGATGGAGTGTTTCCTCCTGTTGCAATCCACGATGAGTTCAGGGAAACATTTTCTACTTCACTCTGTAACAGCCGTCGCTTGTTGAAAATATGACAATGGCCTCACAGCTGCCAAGGCCACACTTGAGTGTTAGCCTGACAAAGATCACGGGACCCCTCCCTCACCTCTCCATGTGTCATATATGTAGAAATCCCAAAAGATGTGTGTGTCCCAAAGCCCAATCGTAAATCCACATCCCGTACGTGAGGCGAGTGTTCTAGCCTGCCGATTCAGTAGGGTTACATGCGCGCACACACTCTCCTGTGTAGATCGAAAGCTTGTACTGGGCTTCATTTGAAAACCACATTGCTCACAGAACATTTCCAAACCTCCTGGATCATGCAGAAAGGGAGGATCCTTGGCTTAATATGTGTGAGATTCTCCAAAACCGGTTACTATCTTTGCGCAAGTGAATTTGGACCTGTGAGAGAGGAGTGCTCTGTTTACAACCCGCTTGAGATAAATATATTTGCATGTTCATATATTTGACAACATTTACCTGGCAAAAACAGGGTATCTGTTTCCACTCGGATCTCTAGCTCTCGGATTCATGTGTTCGGTATTAGCGCTCAAGTTTCTTTAGGGATTTTTTATTTGGACAGAGTTTTGGAATAGAACATTTGGGAAGCTGGGAGTGGGAGAGGTTTGTAGAGCGCCCAGGAATTCAGCTGTTTCAGGCTTTTGGCCACCCAACAGGAAAACATCTCAATGGAAAAGGGAAAGTTCAGTTTGTTTTCTGGACCTTTCATCTGGACACGCGGGGTCCTGTAGACACTAGTTTAGATTGCCCATTCCGTAAGTCACATCACTTCTTCCAAATGTCTGGGGAAAGAGAAAGGTGAAGGTATGGACTCTGATTAGCCATAGCTTCCGGACCCTGCCCCATTCTGGCCCAGAGCTAATGGCTTGAGGCTGTGTGTGCCCAGGAGATGTCATTAACTCCTTTATCATAAAAATCACTGTGCTGGAGGCAGCGGGGGACACAGACATGAGGCATAGCTCGTACCCTTAAGGAGCTGGAAATCAAGCTTGATATCAAGTAGAACATGATGAGGAAAAGAAAAAAATACCCAGGGAGTTCAGAGGAGAGAGAGATCACTGCCAGGTAGGGGTGGATGTAATAAAAGATTAAGAAGAAGATGATCTTGGAACCAGGCTCTAATGGTGAGCAGGCTTTGGATCTGCACAGATGGTAAAAGGGCGTTCTAGGTGGAGGGCACAGCGAGAGTAAAGGGACGGGCTGGGTAAGCTTGCAGGGAGAGGGGACATGAGCAACAGTTCAGGACCCACTGAACACAGGCTGCATAAAGGGAGTCAGAGAAGAAATTGGGGAAGGGAGATTGAAGCCAGAGCATGAGCAGCCTTGAATGCCAAGCTAAGGAGCAAAGCCTCTAGAACGTACACCCCCTCCCATGCCCCTAAAACCGTTCTGGTGCCACGAACACCTTTCATGGAATAGGAAGATGATTAGGGCGACAGTATTTATGTTGGTGCATTTGAGCGCCCTCAATCTTCTATCTCTTTTACATTTCTCCTTTGACACATAGGCAAGTGCTATAGCACATTCAAGTGTTTTCCATTGCTGGGGTCTGGAGAACCATCCTGGACCTTCCAGCTGGCCTCAGAACCACTGCTCACTGAGCTTGAGGATTCTCCCAAGTTTCCGTGTTTTCCTTGAGTTGATTAAAATTTGTAGAAACTGCTCCTTTCCTTCTGGTCCATGGACCCAGAGGGGATGACACAATAAAGACTCCAAGTGCTTTGGTAAATGCATTCAGTTGATCACCCAACATTTATTGAGCAACTACTGTGTGCCTTAACATTGCTGCTCTATGTGTGAAAACAAAACAGACAGAGTTCCTGTCTGCATGAGGTTTCCCTTCTGGTGGGAGAGACAAAAAAGGCAACAAGATCTATTCCAGAGAGTTCTAAGAGAAACAAAGGAACTAAGCCGAGTGCCGTGCTAAAGAGAGACTGGAGGCAGAAGGAGGATGACCGTGTCAGAGAAGCTGGTCAGAGAAGGCCTGGAGGAGAGAGGCTGAGAAGGTGCCAGCTGGATGAAGAGCTGGGGGAGGAGCAGCAAGCAGAGGACGCAGCAAGTGCGAGTCAGGGTGAGCTGGAAGAAGCCAGTAAGCCAGAAGGAGAGGGAGCAGACAGGGCTGGAGAGGCAGGAGCCTATCTGGGACTGGAGGGACAACGGGAAGCTCCCGCAGGGTCTTACGCAGCCCAGTGATGGAGCTGAGGATGTTGGGGTACCCACTTCAGAGCCGCCATTAGCCACCATCTGCCCCGGCCTCACCGTTGCTGATTTTCCCCGCAAAGTCAAAACGAGCGCTCAGAGTGCATCAGCTTTTCTTTTTACAGCAATCTTTGTACCCAAACCACCGTAGCATTTTTAATAACAAACTGGCAGGGAGTCAGACATCTGTACTTGAAAAAAACAGCCTAAGCCAAGTATTTCTAAATGTTTTATATTTACTTGTAACGTTAGAATAACCATGAGGTTGCTTTTTGCATAATCGGAACCATTCTCATTAGGGTTCCCCAGCTCTCGTCCTTCATGGCTTGGGTGGTGGTTTTCATTACGGCAGTGACATTGATCTGACGGAGGGAATCTCTCCTTGAACGTTTGTGGATAAAGGGGGAAGAAGTTGAGAGAAGCCAGGACAAGCTAGGAAAATCAGAACTCTGCAAAGATAACCATAGGCTTGGCATTGGGGTTCCATGGAAGAGCCCAGGCTTTGCAGTTCCGTAGAGCTGGGCTAGGATTCCAGCTGGGTGACCTTGGGCAACTCACTTAACCTCTCTGAGCTTCTGTCTATGCATAGGTAAAATGGGGATGATAATAGAAACTCCTTCATGGAGGGGTGATGAAGTCTAAATGAAATATCATAGGTAAAGGGGCCTGGTGCAAGGTTGTTTTCTGGGGCACTTCCTCCAAAATTACTGTTTAACATCCAAGATTGAGACCCTACCTCCACCTTTTTTATAAAGTAGGCTTACAAGATTTATCAAATAAAAGTACAGGATACCCAGTTAGATTTGAGCTTCAGATAAACAACAAATAATTATTTAGTATAAATACGTTCCACACAATAATTGGTACATACTTAGAGTAAACAAGTATTTGTTGTTTATCTGACGTTAAAATGTAACTAGGCATCCTGTATTTTATCTGGAAACCCTATTCTAAAGGTTTAAGGATCTTAAGAACTTTAAGAAAGAATGTTTTTGAGGCTTAATCCAGTCTTGGTACACCAACTGGGCACCTGTGTCAGAGGCTGTTTAATATCCATGTCAAGACGATGTCTTTCCTGCTCACTGAATCCCCAGTGCCTGGAACAGAACATGGCACACGATAGGTGTTCAATAAAGATGCACTGAATGCGCACCAAAAGACTATGAGACCTTGTTATAAGTCAGTCAGATTTGGTAAGTACAGATATTTTAAGCATGCCTTATAGATCAAGCACCTCCTTTATGTGAGGTAGGTGAGAAGACAGAGACCCACTAAGCACCCAGTCCCTGTTCCCCACCAACAGAATAAACTTGGCATTGAAAAGAAGGGCGGCCTGCATGCTCTCGCTCCTCTCTCAGCCGCCTGTAGCCGGCGTGCAGCCAGCTCCGTGCAGCTCCCATCTCAGCCCGCCCTGCGCCCTGCTCTGTGGCTCCCCACCAAACATGGGCAGCGAGAATATCTCACACCAACTCATTTCATCCTCCCCTTATTTTATTAAAACAGAAGAGAAAACTTCCAAGTTCAGAGTCCACTCTTTTCTCCCCCTTCCTTCCAGCAAACAGGAGACATCTGGGGTGGGCAGTGGGCAGTGGGCAGCGGTGGGGTTTCGGGCTAGGAGAAGCTGCTGGTGGAAGGGAGTCAGGTGGAGCCCCGGCAGAGCTTCCCAGGCCCGCAGACGTCTACATTTCCCGGGAAGTTGTGAGAACAGAGGATTTCCCCAGGAATCCGGGCTGGGCTTGTAAAGAAACAATCCCAACATCAAGAAAAGAAACCGGCCAGTAAATTCCTAGTTAGTTCATTTTCTAAGACTTCTGAATGTGTTTTGAATTTTCTCTAAATTAAGATAATCATAAAAGGTTAAGATATTTAGACAGAGTTCCACCTGATCCCAGGGCTTGGTTTGTATGCTTAATTAGTTCCCGAACATATGGTTCAGAGCTTCTTATAAAAACAGGGTAATGACTCGAGGTATATTTGGGTATTAGATGGAACGATGTTAAAGGGACATTCAGACCCATCTCAAAGGCCTTGACCTGCCCTTGATCTGTGCTGGAAGCTTTTGCTGACATCTGTTTCAAAGAGATATCAAAAAACTTTGCAGTGGCCTCATGATAAAACAAAAATCCATACGGAGATAGATATCAGGCATTAAAATGCTTAGAATTCACCATCGCCCGAGGAATGTGTGGCCCCAGAACATCACAGTGGGGGTGTTGTTGAGAGGGCTCACGCGAAGACGTCGGCGGCCGTGGCTCTGAGCACTGCTGAGAGCACGAGGCCTTGGCTCGATATGGAGAGGGAGCAGCTGGGTCACAAATGTCCCCAGGGCCCTTTGTTCTCTCGTGTGTTTCAGTCCCTGGTAATAAATCAGGTGCTCCTGTGTGTGGAACCAGCAGTCGCTTCCCCAGCTCCCATGCAACCCCACTCTTCCCCCAGCCCCACCCAGGAAGGCGCTTTAGGAGACTCCCCGCCACAGGAGTGAGGCGTCGCACCGACTCATCCACAGTCATCCTCGTATATGTGTGTATATATTACATATATAATCTTATATATGTATATGCTCTGCATAACACGGCTTCCAGACAGGCCCCTCCCCGACTTCTAGTTGGATTTCTGCCACTAAGCCCTTCCCACATAGGTGTTCTGGGTTCATTCCATCTGTGAAAACTTGGGCCATGGATGGGAAATGTTCCCATTAGACAGAGTCACCTAGGGCCGTAAAACAGGCCCCAGAGGGCATTGGGTGCATCTCTTTGGCTTCGGTGTACCAACATTCCACCCACATTCCTTCATTCATCTGTCTGGTCAAGCATCCTTTTAACCAGGACTCATGGGGCACCTATGGTGAGGCGGGGCATGAGGTGCTAGGAAAAAACAGAGCTGATTTAAGTATAGTCCTGCCCTCCAGGAGCTCACGGTCTAAGGAGAGAAGGCAGACATGGGGGGACAAGCATTAAGTGAGGCCAGCCCCGGTGTCTGAGAGGGTGTGAGCACACGATATGGGAAACAGAAGAGGAGGAGATCATTTCGGGCAGGCGGGAGAGAGCAGCTTCACAGAGGACATGGAGGTTGCCCTGGGCTCTGAATGATGTGCCCGTTTGGACAATGGGGACAGAGGGTGACAAGGCAATCCAGGTGGGGGGAATGGCAGGAACAAAGGCCCAGAGAAAGGAAACCACTCCATGGTTTCAAAAACGTGGTCCAAAAACAGCGAGTCACTTTCCAGCTTGCAAACAGCATACACATCCCCACTCCTCTGATCTTCAAGCATCCTTGTGAAGCTGGTAAGGCAGGTATAATTAGTTCCACTTTATACATAAGAAAACCAAGGTGCGTAGAGGTTGTATGATTTTTCCAAAGGTTTCAGAGCTCGGATGCAGTGGAACCCAGATTCAAACTCAAGCTCAAGCTTCCCAGATCTACATAAGGCTGAAAAGTTAAGAAAAGGTCAGACTACCAAGGGTCTTAAATGCTGAGGAGGTTGCCATCTCCTCTGCAGCCTCTGGGAGCCACTGAGGACTCTGAGCAGGGCTGGAAGATCCCCTGGGCAGCTGTGAGCAGAAGAAGCCAGAGCAGAAAGAAGCTGGGAGCAGGAAGATGAAGCAAGAAGCTGTGGCAGTCCCTCAGAGGTCATTAGATCCAACCTGGGCCGCGGGCCAGAGGAGGAAGGAGAACTCGGATGCAGGAAGGGGAAGTCAGACTGCTCTCATGCAGAGGGCAGGGAAGACGCTGCCTCTGCAGCTCTGCTTCCAAGGGGCTGGCTCCGTCTCCTCCCAAAGTCGGCTGGGCCCTGAGCATCAATGGCAGCTACAGTTTAGAGTGCTTACAATGAGCAGGGCACTTTGGCATGTATTTCCTCATTTAAATCCTCATGACAACCCTGTGAAGCGGCTTGCTCATTTTACAGATGAGCAAACTGAGGCACACAGTGAAGGAACTTGGCCATGGTTGCCCAGGGAGGAAACGGCTTAGACTGGAATGTGAACAGGTCCTCCCACCCCAAGCCTGAATGCCTGGATCACTACCTACAACCTCCCCATTAGGTCTTACAGGCCACTCCGATGGCCAGGCATGGGGTGGCTCCTGTCACCCATCAGAGGGCATCTGCCTAGCTGCCCTTGGCCTACAAAAGCCTCCCCAATCTGGCCCAAAGTTACCTCCTTCCTTTGTTCCCTCCCCCTGGGTCCCGAGGGATCCTGCTGCCACAGCCCAGCAGGCAGGAGGCCAGATCCAGGCTGAGATACAGAGAGAGAGTCTCTGTGAGCCGAGACCCAGCCTGGGGCGTCACAGCAGGAGACGTCAAAGCTGGGCCAAGCTCAGTGGGACGGAGATCAAAGCCAGCGGGGGGTGGCAGAGCAACAAGGAACAGAAAGGAGCAGGGGTGAGGCCGGTCCCATATCATTCCTGTGGCTGCACGGATGGGCTGGGGCCTCTTTGAAGGTCTGAGACATCTGCAACCCTGGGTGCCAGACAGAAGGCCTCCTCTCCTCCCTGGTCCCCTTGTGGGGGGCTGGGGGCCCGTGAAGTGGCGGTCGAGAAGTTGTCTGTGAGTAAATGAGAATTCAGTCTCCCAACCCGGCCACAGTGACCTCTCCTCCTGGGAATCCCTTCAGCTTGCTGCCTGGTGGCAGCACCTCAGGACGCCGGGTCCACATCCATGCTCTCTGGTGTGGCTGCTTTCATTTTCCTGGGTGGGTGTGGATCCCTCGTGGCTTGCTCTGGTATACTCTTCATGGCTCTGGGCATCACACCATGCACAGTGTAGGACTTCCAGAAATCCTTGAGACCTGCCTGATGGAGAGATACATCCTTCGTATGGTCCAAGGACCATAAAAGCACCCAGGAGGGACATTTACTGAGAGCCAGGGTGGTACATGGCATGGGAAGAGCGCTGTCCAGGGAGCCCAGACCCAAGGTTCCATCTGGCTTTGCCACTGACTTCCAAAACAAGCCGCATCACCTCAGTTTCCCCATCCATGGCACTAAAGAAGGGCTAGCCGTCCTAAAGTTTCTGCAAAGTTCCCACCTGCCAAACTGAGGCATGTGGTCCTTCCTCAGCCTCACCTTGCCCCTTGAGAGATGGTCAAATGCAGGGGCTCCTTATCTTCGCCCATGGGCCATCTCTTGATCAGTTCTTAGTTCTGGGTCACCTCCTCCGAGAGGCCTTCCCTGACCACCCAGACTCCAACAGCCCCCTGCCCTCTCCCAGGCCATCTCAACGGTGCTGCCCTGTTTGTGCTCTCCATCTTACCTCTTCCTGTCTGGGTATTTTTCCACTTGCTTGTTAACTGTCTCCCTGAATAGAAGTTCCGGAACAGCAGGGAGCTGGCCGAGCGTGCCTCTGCTGCTCCCTGTTCTGTCTCCAGAGCCCAGGAGAGAGACTGGCATGGAGTAGGTGTTCTGCTAATGTTTGTTGAATGAATGAATGAACTGTGAGCACTTTTCTGTGTCATTAGATATTCTTTAAAAACCACGTTTATAATGGCCACAAAATAGTCCAAAGTGTGGGTGTGTTAAAATATATTAAACCAATCGCCTATTGTGGGACATTTAAATTAATAACTACCATTTATTAAGTGCCTAAGGAAGGTCACTTTTGTTTCTCTGTTTACTGTCTCCCACAGTGAGCACATCAGACCATGGGAGCAGGGACCTGCTTTTCTTGCATGTCACTGTCCCCAGCCCCAAGCACAGGGCCTGGCACACAGGTGCTGTTCAAAGGTATTTATTAACTAAAGTAAAAGCTTTTCTCCCCCAAGAATTCTTTCCAATATTTGGCTCCTTCCTACGGTTCTACATTGTGCAATTTGTCTGTCTACCAAGCAAACGCATTTATTGTGTACTAATCGCTTTCCTATTTGAAAAAGTTCTAGCTGCAGTCCTGCCATTTGGGCAGCTTCTGGCCACCATGAGAGAATCGGTGTCACCATGTCCAGCTGATGTCATTCCAGATCACTGCAAAGGAATGTGGAGTGTCCATCAGCCCAAGTGACCTTGTTTGGAGTAACTACACCATTGCATGAGACTCAGAAATTGCAAAAATGCTCAGGAATCCACAGAAGAATCTCAGCCAGCCCCGGAGCCCCGGGATCCCTGGACTGTGTATTTCACTCTTGCCAGGGGTGCTGGTGCCAGAGGTCAGCGAGCTTTCACCTCCATCCCTCCTCACTGCAGGCCGCTTCAGAGCCCCTCAGCCCAGCCGCAGTGCTGAGGCCGAGGAGGGAGGAAGAAGAGGACAGCTCCTGGGAGAGGCCACTCGGTGTCTGGCCCTCCAAATGCATGGAGTACAGAAACTTGGCTGGGCGCAGAAGCACCTCGTGACTGTGCAAAGCAAGTCCAGATGGCATGAGATACACCACCACTGATGCCAAGAAATCCTGGGTGTGCCCCTTGGGGTGTCCCCTCCGAGGGCAGCCACAGCCCGGGCATGGTGCACTCCTGACAAGTGGCCAAAGGCGCACAGAACCAGCAGCCTGCAAAGAAAATTTGGTGAATGCGGTTAGATCATGTCAACTTTAATGTGCTTCCAGAGTATTAACAACACCTCTGCAAGGTACCAAGGTACCAAGGTACCGTGTGACTCTTCAAAGGCTTCCCACAGGCCATGTGTCCTTTAAGCCTCATTCGAGAGAAAGACAGAACAGATACCATGGGGATTGCGAAAGATACTGTGACAAATCTGAGGTCCAGCAAGATGGCGGTGGAGATGCGAGGACTTGAGCCTAGTTACTCACACCAGGCCTCATCCAGAGGATGCACACAGGGACTGTGTACCATGAAGAGGCTGTCCGGAAGTTAGGAGCAGGGTCAGCCCACACAGTGGGGCAGATTGTGCACTGCATCAGGGCATCCCTACCAAAGGGGTCCCAATCACATCTTGGACATGGTAGATCTGCATGTTTATTCCATTTCTCTGGATTGCAATAAAGTGTCTATTCTAATAAAATCAGTATAATACTTTCCCAACTGACAGAAGTAACATGTCTTGGGAAAGGGTCCTCTTTTTCTAACCTGCACAGAGGTCCTGCATGACTGGCAGCAACCCTGATAGAAGCCACCCATATCTGGGAAGGCTGTACTTTTCTGGAAAGAAGCCAAAAGGAAGAGTGGTCGTCTTGCTACTCCCCCAGAAATTCAGCTGCCCTAATGGCAGAGGAATCTGGGAAAGGGAGCATGCAGGATATGTGTGTCTACAAATCAACAAGACAAAAGACAAACAGTCTCAGAGGAAAATGGGCAAAGGGCTTATCCACTGACTCACAGAGGAGAAAAAGGCAGGGAACGCGTGAAGGTTGGTTGTGGCCACTTGTCATTGTTCATCCTGCACAGCACCCCAACTCCGTTCCTCCTGACCCTAGCTGACCTTCCAGGACACAGCAGCCTTTCACCGTTGCAAGTTGTCATGGAGGGAGGCAGGTCCCCCGTCCCACAATGGAAGCCCAAGGGGGCAATTCCTCCCTCTCCACACCCTGGGGTCTTGGAGACCAGGCACAGGAACATACTTGGCATTTGGATTTTGGGGTATGTGACAGATCCCATGTATGCAGTCCTCAGCTTCACATTGTCAAAGGGAACATAAATCAACAAAGAGACGAGTTTTGCACCCATCAGACTAACATAAGTTGAAATAATTGATGATATCCTTGGCAGTGAGGCTGCAGGGAAACATGCTCTTGTGCACTGATGGTGAAAATGTAAGTTGCACAGGTTCCTTGGAGGAGGAGTGGCAGTATTTACGACAAAGCACCTGCTCTCCCACTCAGTGCTCTCACTTCTAGTAATCCACTCTGGAGAAATTGTCACGCATGTGCACAAAGATACATAGACAAAAATATTCATTGTAATAATGAAAAATTAGAGATGAACTCAATATCCAGAAGTAGGAGGAAGGAGAACAGGCAGGCAGGGGTGAGGAAGACTGGACCATGCTCTAGGCACTAACGTGAAAATCTTCAGAGACACGTCTACCAACAACAGCTGACAAGTTTACACTCCTATAAGCACAAACACAAACGAAGATTGTACTTCTGATTGTACCCACAATGCAAACACGTGGGGAAAGGTCTGAATAGACACTCTACAGATGGTTAACAGTAGTTGCTGCCAGGAAGAGAAGTGGAATTTCGCTGTATTTATTCAGACTTTCACAAATGAGTCTCCCTCTGTCTATCCTTATGTTCCTGGAGAGCCACGTGGTTAGGCTCATGGACTCTTGGGTTGAGCTGCCTTGAGTTCAAATCCTGATCTTACTGTTTTCTTAAATGTCTGACTTTGGGCTCCTGATCTGAGCGTTAATTTTCTTTTCTTTTCTTTTCTTTTCTTTTGAGGAATATTAGCCCTGAACTAACTACTGCCAATCCTCCTCTTTTTGCTGAGGAAGCCTGGCCCTGAGTTAACATCTGTGCCCATCTTCCTCTACTTTATATGTGGGACTCCTGCCACAGCATGGTTTGCCAAGCGGTGCCATGTCCGCACCCGGGATCCGAACCGGCAAACCCCAGGCCACCGAGAAGCAAAACGTGCAAACTTAACAGCTGCGTCACCGGCCTGGCCCCAGCATTAATTTTCTTAACTGAGGAAATCCATATAATGTGCTTAGCACAATACCTAGCATATGAGAGTGGCTCTATAAGCATCTTATTATCTTGGCATCTCTGCTCTCTCCCAGCCCCCAACCCTTTCAAAGCCACAGTAGATGCTAATAAATGTTTGATGAATGAATAAGCTTGCTGATGGTAAGACTGTCTCCCTGAGGTCTAAAAATGTGGAAAAGAATATGCTTAAGGAGGCCGAATCTTACTAGTCTCACTTTTTCTCCGACTTAGTGTTTTTCACACTGTAGGTTATAATCAATTAGGGGGTCATACATCAATCTAGTGGGTAGCAATCGACATTTAAAAAATACAGAATAGAAAATATCAAAATGTAAGTAAGAACAAGTATTGTTTCCTGAAACTCGTTTTGTGGATGTGTGTACTTGGTTGCAATGTAAATTGTATTTTTTAATGTTAATCATAGCAAAAATTACATGAGGAAACCCTGCTTCCAGCAGCCTTCCTTAGTTCAGTCTAGTCTAGTTCAGTGCTAAAGGTCATGGGCCAGGGAGAGGCGGAGGTTCCCACAGCAGCCTCCTGAGCCTGGATGGTGCATGAAGGTGACCGGTGCCCCCATGGCAGCTTTCTCTCTCCCTCCCTTCATCAAAATGGCACTGACACACGAGGGAGCAGAAACCTCAGGCCCTGCATGAATTTCCTAGGGCTACCGTAGCAAAGGACCACAAACTGGGTGGCTTGAAACAAGAAGAATGTATTCCCTCGCTGTTTAGGAGGCTAGAAGTCCTAGACTGTGGTGTCGTCGGTGGTGGGGAGGGGGAGGTCCCTTTGGAGGCTCCGAGGGAGCATCTGCTCCAACCTCTCCCCCGCTGCTGGTGGGCGCCTGAAATCCTTGGCGTTCCTTGGCTCAGAAAGCTGTAACTCCAATCTTTGCCTCCGTCTTCGCATTGCATTCTCCTCCCTCTGTCTCTGTGTGTCTCTATTTCCAAATTTCCTTCTTATAGGGACACCAGTCATTGGATTAGGGGCACTCTAACCCAGTATGAATTTAACTTGAATATATCTCCACAGACCCTATTTCCAAGTAAGGCCACATTCACAGGTTCTGGCGGACATGAACTTGGGGTGGGGATGGGGAATGCTAGTCAACCCAGTATCTCCAGCCCCAGACAGAGGAAGGAACCACATGTACCCTTTTAACCATCACGTCTCTGTTCCTCTATCCCCCACCAGCCCTAAGCAATCGTTAATCTACTCTCTATCTTTATAGATTTGCCTGTTCTAGACATTTCATATAAATGAAATGGTATAATATGTGGCCTTTTGTGTCTGGCTTATTTTTTTTTTTTTAAGGAAGAGGTTTTAAAGATTTTATTTTTTTCTTCCTTTTTCTCCCCAAAGCCCCCCAGTACATAGTTGTATATTCTTTGTTGTGGTCCTTCTGGTTGTGGCATGTGGGACGCTGCCTCAGCGTGGTTTGATGAGCAGTGCCATGTCCGCGCCCAGGATTCAAACCAACGAAACACTGGGCCGCCTGCAGCGGAGTGCATGAACTTAACCACTCAGCCACGGGGCCAGCCCCTGTGTCTGGATTATTTCACTTTGCATAATGTCCCCCAGGTTCAGCCACGTGGTGGCACATATCAGTCCTGCGTTTCTTTGTAGGAGTGATAATTTTCCATTGTATGGATATACCACATTTTGTTTATCCATTCATCAGTTTGGGAGATGAGGTTTTCTCTATCTTATATGCCAGTCCCTGTTCTTTTTTTTTTAAGGAAGATTAGCCCTGAGCTAACTACTGCCAATCCTCCTCTTTTTGCTGAGGAAGACTGGCCCTGAGCTAACATCCCTGCCCATCTCCCTCTACTGTATATGTGGGACACCTACCACAGTTTGGCTTTTGCCATGCTGTGCCATGTCCGCACCCGGGATCCGAACTGGCAAACCCCAGGCTGCTGAGAAGCGGAACATGTGGACTTAACCACTGCACCACCAGGCCGGCCCTACCAGTCCCTGCTCTCAGTGCGTTAGCTCCTTTAACCCTCACAACCAGTTATGAGGTAGGTGTTATCATTATCCCTATTTTACAGAGAGTGGAGCACAGAGAGATGATCTAACCCCTGCCAAGGTCATGTAGCTGGTGAATATCTGCTTGGTCCCCAAGTTTGTGTGTGACTCCCAGTGCCACATGAGCCCTCTTTTCATTAGTGTCTTCAGGGGCAATTCATACATACCTCAGCTGGCCCATTTATCCCTAAGTAGAATCCAAGATGGCGCACCAAGAGCCTCCATCCCGTTCCCCACCTTCCCTCTCCTCACCTGCACCCCACCCAAGGGGTTGGTCAACAAACCCCTTCAAGGGGCATCATTTGGGCCTGTAAAATCCTCATTATTTGGGACCTCACTAATTCAGTATTTGTGATCTTTTCAAGAGGCTGTGCTGGCCTACAGGATGTTTCAGTTAGCAACATTTTCTTCCCTATGCCTTACAAATTCTAGGTGTAAAAAAGATTGCAGAAGGCATGTTTAAACAAAGTGTTTTCAAGCCTCCTCAAAAATCACAGAAACCCCCAGGAGCAACCCCACAGCTGAGATGCAAGTGACACACAACTCTTATCCGTTCCACCAGCAGGTGCCCTAGAGACCCAGCAGGTACCTTGCTAAACGAGATGGTGACAGGACTCGCAGGACTCAGCGTACCGTGACTGCCCCCCGCCAAGATGTGCTGTGTTTCCGACTAGCTCTCTGATTCTCCAAACCAGCCCTGGTCCTCAGCTTTCCTGTGGAGAGACCGCTTCTGTGGAAAGGGCTTGTTTCAGCCCATCGGACACTGAGAAGATCGAGGTGGCGAGCCTCGGAATCCTCTGGGGCACCCCAGGCTGAGAAACGTTGAAGACCAAAGGCTAGGAAGCCACCAGCAGGAAAGGGGCTCTGGAGGGGACTTCTGAACTTGGAGACTCCTTCTTCCTTTCACAAAACCCTGTTATTCCTCCCAAGGAGAAATCACGCCTAGCTGAAAAGTCTGAGGACAGGGTGACAGCTGGCAGCCGCTGTGGAGGCAAGCAGTCCATACCTTCAGCCTATTGAGTCCTGGTTGCCTTTGATGTAGGCATTTCCTGTGGTCCAGCAAGTGAGAGCAAGGTGGGAAAGGCTGGCATGGGGAGTGTCTGCTGACCCTAGCATTTCCAAAGCGAAACCTTCCAGTTGCTTCTAGAATCTAGGCCCTGCATTGTAAAATGTTGTGGGTGCAGGCTGCCCCACTCGATCCCCATTTAGGAATTAACTATTTTAAAGTAACAAAGAGATTTCACTCTTCTTCAGCCGTCCAAGGGACACCATTTATCCTGTCTGCAGAGCAGCATCAGTGACAGGCTATGGGGGTGGGAGGCAGGGGTGAGAGCAGAGGCCCAGCACAATACAGAAGTCCCTGACTCGCTGTTCCTGGGCCTCCCCAGCCCCACGGGTGTGGATGCAAAGAATCCTGGGCAGGGAAGCCAGAGAAGAGCCGCTGGGAACTAACTTCCTAACTGCCTTTATAGCTGACGTCCCCTCTCTGGGTCCCTGTTCCTTGCTCCCACAAAATCAAACATTTGACTGGAAGGGACTGCAAGCAGCTTTCAACGCATACCCTAATTCTGATCCATTCGTAGAAGCTGCCTGCAGAGCCATGTTGAGGGTTTTGAGGGCTGGCGGGAGGGAGAGAGCTGGGATGCATTAGCAATGTCTGCTATGAGGATGGGAAGGAGAGCAGTCGCCCTTTCCCTTGCTATATATTTACCACTCCTGCCGTTGATATCCGAAGTCTTCTTTGCCCCAGATCTTGTAGGATTTTATGATTCCTCTTGCCTGTGCTGTTTGCTTGACCTTCCTCAAGGAGCTATTTCAGGGGCTGTTCCCACCCACCAGGAACTGACAGTGGCCTGCAGATGTTTGCTTGTAGGGCTGGGCCATGCGAGTTAGTGATAACCAAGGCCAGAGTTAGTGATAACCAAGGCCAGAGGTGGCCGGCTCTCCTTGAGACCGGAAATAAGCTGAAAAGTGAGTCTTTCTCTGTCAACGCTATCCTGAGACCCACAGGGCATGAAGCACAGCCAAGGCGGATCACCCCTTCCAAGATGACCCACTCTGAGACAAACGCAGGATGCGGCCTCTATCCACATGGTTTAGGCACAGAGGACTGAGAAAGCCAAAGACCACATGAAAAAAGGGAAAAGAATTTTGAGCAGAGGCCTCCTGGGAGTGGGGTGGTCTCCCTGTGGGTAAAGGGGAGACGGTAACAGTGCCTCCTCTGAGAGGGGTCCCTGTGACAGTGCAAGGGGATGATGCATGCAAAGTGCTCAGCACAGAGCCCGACACCAGTACTCATCCCTAATAAAAGCGATCCGGTGGCCATGGCACTATTCTCTAGGATCACTCTTTGGTGGCATTGGGCCTACAGATGTTAAGTCTCCTCTGAAGCTAGCCCTCCCCTCCGCAGGGTGGGAGCCTGCTATCTCACCATTGGGGCCCCGAGTTGGCCAGTTCCAATAACACGATTAGTCATTTTTCATTCCTGAGATGTCTACCCATGGGTGGGTGCATGTGTGCATGTGTGAGTCCGTATGTGCCTTTCAGAGCAGGGGAAAATCCATATTCTCTCTCTTCTGACCGAATTAATCAAATAAATCTTCTGTAAGGAGCTGCTAAATGAATCACAGATGGCTCTGCCCTTTTACAGGTTGCAGAAAGCCCCCGTTACAGTTCTTTTAATTTATCAGAGGAAAAAAGATGCCCTCGTGTGCCCCGTCCCGCTTGCAATAATAATCAGAACCAGTCTATTTTCCAAGGGTCCAAGACTCATTTTCCAAAAATGTGTATCAATAGATGGAACCGCGGGAAGACTATTTTGCCAAGTTCCAGCCTCCAGCAAGCAAAGGTGCCCTGGCTGGGGAGAGCGTTTATAAAACCACATTTAATAAAAGAGAGTGTTATATTAAGTATGTTTGCTAGTGTATTTAAGCATATGGTTTCCATATCAGGCGTAAAGATGGCAAACACATGGTTTACCTTCTTTCTAACCTTTCCGAGAGACGTCCTTTCCAGGGGGTGGTGGATGCGAGTGTGTGTGTTGTTTTGTTTTGCTTTTTACAACTCTGGCTCACATGGAAAAGCTCTGCGGAATGTTCAGAAAACATGTGAAGACTCCCTGCCTTTTCTATTTATGTAATTAGCCCAAGAAACTGGCTCTGCTGACTTTTTGCCAGTGTCCCAACGTTCTCGCAGAGCTCCCTTGCCTCCTCCAGGGTGCTGGGGGCTGGCGGACTTTAAAGTGTGAATCATTTTCAGCTGCAAAGAACTGGAGCTCCTGGACTTTAAACGTGAACCCTTTGGTAAGGCGAGAACTCCCAGGACAGCTGCCGGCCTTTGTGTCCACGAGTCCCTGTTTGCCAGTGAGCCATCCCGCTCCAGGATTCGTCTGCCCAGATATCCCCTTTTGGTACTTGAGTAGGGTGTTGGGAGTTTTATCTTTTTCCTTTAGGTCAGGGGCAATGGGCTGTGGCCTTGCGGGCCTGGGGTCCCCAGAAAGGCAGCCAGGAGAGGCCTCCACAGCCCACCAGCCTAAAACAATCTAGACAGTCCCCCAAAATGCCAAACTAGGAAGGGAATTGGGTGGGGGCATCTGCAGCGAGGCCTCCCTGCCCACCCCCGCCAGCCCCAACAGATTTGCCTGAGCGAGTTATAAATCTATGGGTACCATTTCTTTTTCGTCACTTGCCTAATCCTGTGCCCTTCGTTTCATGTGCTGTAATTATTAACATCTGCTTTCTGAGCCCGGGCCGCGCGCAGTTTGCAAAGGCAGTTTTCAGGCCAGAACAATGGTGACAGCTGTTTCATTTAGCCTAGGGCCAGCACTTCCTGTTCTGTCTACATCTGCCCTCCTGTGTCCAATTTCTGTTTCGGGGTTTTGTGTTTTGTTTTCTGGGGTTTTTTCCCTCTTCATCTGACCTTACTATATGTTTAAGAAGAATTTCTAACTTAGCTCTCCAGCTAGTATTTCTAGCACATATGTGTATTAGATCGGCAACAGCCAGAGAGAGATAGGAGAAAGCCAGGATTGTCTCCAGCAGCTCCCCTGTGGAGGGCGAGGCAGAAAGGAGGCTCATCAGGGACCTGGGGAAACAGGCTCTAAGGAAATTCCTGGGCCTTGAAGTTGAGGAAGAGGCTGACCCCTCTAGAAGTTAGACACAGGAAAAATGGGCTTAGCTCATCTGTCCCCTGGCCTGGTGTCATCTTCAAGGCTTATTTAGTAAAGGGTCACCCAGACATACCACTGAGGGGCCTGTGTGTCTGGGTGGCCACCAACACACGGGGGCCCTTCTTCTCTGGGAACCAGGCAGGCTTGTCAGGTGGGGCAATTTCAGAGACCCCAGATTCACTTTTTCCCACTGAGTCTCCAAGAGCGCAATAAAAAATCCTTTCTATCGCACAGGGCGGTGCACGGAATGGGCAAAGGAAGTGTTGGGATGAGAGATTAAAGGAACCAGTTTGCGATGATCCGCCCAAACTCCTTTAGCATAAGCGGTTGTGTGTGACTAAAGAGAACGGAGAATGCGCCCGCTCCTGGCCTTCCATCCACCCACCTATCCCAACTCCATCGCACCCAAGCCTGAGGTCCCCGGCTCTGTCGGCACACAGATGCCAAGTTATTATTTGAGACCTCACCACAAACGCCAAGTTAGAGACCTCAAGATTTGTGAAAGCTGCCCTCAGGCATTGCTGGATATTTATTGCCAAAAAGGGCAAAAACCAGTCTCCACACAGATAAGGACATACAGGAATTTGTAGCTGTCCTGTAGATGTGCAAAGCAGAACATAGGAGTCAGGGACGGTGTGCTCACTGAACTCAGGACATCCAGAGTCTGCGTCACTGCCTTTCACAGGATCTCAGGGCATCAGGATTGGCAGGGACCCTGGATCTGATGCCCCCCTGCCCCATGTTCTTAACAGATGACGATACTGAGCACCAGAGGGAGGAAGTGGCCATTCTCCAGGCGGAGCTTAGTCAAGCTTGATTCTATCAGTAGATACAGATCAGTAGAAGCAGATGAAGATGAATCTGTGTTGCTTCTAGGAGCTTGAGGCATCTTCGCTATCTCAGTATGAAATGTCTCTTTCAATCCAGGCCCTCTCCGCCCTTCTAAGGGCGCACATGAAAATCACTCGGGACCCCACCCCCAGATGGGAACAGTGAGGCGAGTTAGAGACTCCAGCTGTGGCTGTCAGTGCCCAGGGCCCACTCCAGGACCATTTCTTCTGGCTGCCAGTGGAGAGCTGAACCCAGCAAACCTGAGAAGTGTTCCTGCCAACTTGGCATCTGGGGGTCACAGAGGTTCCTGGCGGGTGGTTTAGGGCCCCAGGTCTTTGCAGGGTTAAGTGGGCGAAGGAGGAGCTCAGGCATGAAAGAGATGCAGCTGAGAACATCCTTCTCCCCCAGCATCCCCGCCAGGTGTCAGGTGTGCAGAGTGGGGAAGGCCCCAGACTCCAGGAGACCCACCACTTCCCACCCTTGACTTGAGCCTGGGTGGCTGAGACACCTGGCCCAGGCAGGCACAGGGATCACTGGGGACTTTCCCTAAACTCTGGAATGGGGGAACAGGAACCACAGGAGGTGGCGGGGGCAGGGCTGATGCTGCTCTGCCTGCAGGCGAGCCTGCTCCCTCCGGCATCCGGCATCCGCTCTTCCTGGCCGCCAGCCCCAGCCCCTGCCCCTGCCCCCACTCAGTCTCCCTGCTCCCTCTGCACCCTTCCTTCTCTTTCTCACTCACTCCTTTTCTTCTTAAAGTTAATTGCAACTTTTTTCTCAGCGCTCTGATCTGGATAAGCCACATCTCATTAGAAAAAGATTTAGCTGGAGCCAAAGCAGGCTGGAGAAAGAATCCCTAATCAACAGAGAAAAGATTTGGGTGTAATTGCTCTCTCCCGCTCTTCTCGCTCCCTCCCACCTCCAATCTTTCTCTGCTCATTAATCTGAAAAGAAAGTCACAAACGTCTCAGTGCTCAAGTACCTGCTGCTGGGGCAAACAAATCCGAGTGTTGGGGGTTCTCTTTTGTGGGGGGAGTCTGGACAGAGAGATTTGGTTGTTGGAGTGAATGAGTAAGGCATTGCGGTAGTTGGGGGTGTGTATGAAGCACCTTGGTTGAGGGAGTAAAACTCTTGGGGGGGGTGTAAGATGCTTTGGTTGGGGGGGGTGGTGTGTGTGTGAAGCACATAAGATGAGTGTGTGTGTAAAGAGCGTTGGTTGTTGGGGTACATGTGTTTGTGAGTGTGAAACACTTTAGGGGTTGGGCTGTGGTTGGGCACTGTGGGGGGAGCCCTTCACTTGTTGGCACGTGGGTGTGAAGTAGTTGGTTGTCAAGGGGCTCGTGTGCAGCCCTTTGGCTGTTAGTGTGTGTGTGGAGTGTTTGTTGGGTGCGTATGTGTTCATATACGTTAGTAGCCCCTTTGGTCTTTTCCTTTCACCCCAATTAAATCCCAACAGATACTTAAATGGCAACACATGGAAAATGAATTTAGGAGCAAACCGTCTCCCCAGATAGGGACCCTGGGTGCTCCAGCCCCCAGCAATGAAACGACACAGCTTTTTCATGCTCTTCTTTCAAACTTTGGAAATGTTCTCCAGTGACCATTCCTCTGTAATTAGTGGGGGGTGGGGGGGTGGGGAGAAAGGGAGGATGTTTTAATTAGTTTATTTTTAATTGAAAAAGTACCATATGCTCAAAAAGAAGAAAGGCTGTAATACACACTCCTGGTACAATGTGAATCCTACAGGGGCTAGATCACGAAAAGCCCACCTCTCTCCACCCCATCCCCAGGGCCCCTCCGGCATCACTCCCCATGAGTCATTTTTGTCCCATTCCAAATGCAGGCCACACGTACACCCTCCACATTGGCTCATTGCTTTTTGCAGTTAACAAATATCTCAGAGATTGTTTTCTAGCAGCAGAGATTTACATTAATGTTGTGTTCTGAATCCATAAAAATAGTTAATTGAGAAAATTAATAAGGGGCCTCCTGAGTATTCTATCCTGAGTACGAGACAGAGTACCAGGGAACAGCTCTCTCCCCAGTAAAATATACGACAGCAGCCTGGCACGATGCTGTCCCACATTTGTTGCCCATTTAATCCTCAGACAAACCTAGGAAGGAGTTATTTTCCCATTCATAGATGAGGACACTGATGCTAAGAGAGGCTAGATAACTTGCTGAAGTCACACAGCAAGTGTCAGAGTCGGAATCTGAACCCAGGCAGCCTGAAGGCAGAGCTCTGGCCCTTGACCCCTGCCTTCTGGAAGGAAGGAAGGGAGGAACTGTCTGGGAATCCAGGGCCCCTGTGTGTGAACTGCCCCACCCCACCTAAATTTCCCACTTTGTCCCAGCCCAGGACAACAAGGCGCCACCTTGTCCTCATCAGCCGTCCCACCCTGGCCCTCTCCCGGAACCCCAGTAGCCACTGCTGTCAGGAGAACCCAGGCAGACGCCGGCTGGCTCCAGCCCCCCGTCCCAGGCCCCGAGGGTGAAGCCTGGCTTGAGCCTCCTTGTGTTTCTCTGAGCACAGCCCATGCACGACTGCACCCCAAGCTGAAGAATTATCAGATGTAAGTACTGGCCGCAGAGGTGAAGCTCCCCGGGAGGAGGCTGTTTCAGTTGAGCTGGGTGTGGCGAGGGGAGGTTCTCAGCTGGAAAGCAGGAACCCCGTCCGGGAGCCGCCCTAACCAGAGCCCTGGGCCCCAGGATCCGCGGGCCGGGGAGGACACGGTTACAGCTCTCCTGTCACCTCACCCTCCTCTCTGCTCTTCATCCTCATTGGATCTCAGTCTGTTATGTAGTTGTTAACAACACTGGGGTCGCACCAAGGAGAAAATGGGCAGGAATGTTTGCAGAGAATGCAGAAGTCCTGTTTATGATGCTGGAGAAACGGATCTGGGGAGGGAAGGTTTTCAAAGGCACCTGGTGACCTGCTCAGAGCAGGGAGGGGCTGGGGTTGTACCACCTCCTGCTGCCGAGCCTAAAGGCAGACCCTCCAGACCTGTCAGATCCCAGCAGGTTCTCCTCAGGCTACAGTGGACATGGTCTGCCCCAGACAAGGGATAAATACACAGACTCTTTTTTATTTTTTTAAGTCTATGATTCCATTTATTTGAAGTCCAAGAGCAGGCAGAACTCATCAGAACGTGCTTGGGGTGATGGTGACGGCGGATGTTATATGTCAGCTCGACTAGGTTATAGTCCTCATTTACTCAACTAAACGCTAATCCAGGTGCTGCTGTGAAAGTATTTGGTAGATGAGATTAATATCTACAATCAGGTGACTTTTTTTTAAATTTGATAAATTTGCTGTTAAGTTTTGTAAATTTAAGGGCACAGCATGTTACTCTGATACATTTATATATTGTAATATGATTGCCATTGAAGCAATATTTATCACATTACATCATTATAGTAAATATTATTTTCTATATTCATTATACTGGGCAGTAGATCGCTACGGCTTATTTACTACTCATTACAAGATTGTACCATTAAACACCATCAGTCTTATTCACGCCCCGCCCCCCCATCCCTGGTAACCACCATTTTACTCTGTTTCTTTATAGGTTTGACTTTTAGATCCCACGAATAAGTGAGCTCATACCGTACTTGTCTTTCTCTGTCCGACTTATCTTGCTTAGCATAATGTGCTCAAGGCCCATCTATGTTGTTGCAAATGGCAGGATATCCTCCTTTCTCGTGACTGAATAATATTCCATTGTGTACATATACCACATCTTTCTCATCCATTCATCCATTAATGGGCATTTAGGCTGTTTCCATATCTTGACTATTGTGAATAATGCTGAGATAGACATAGGTGTGCATATATCTTGTTGAAATCCTGTTTTCGTTTCCTTCGGGTATATACCCGGAAGTGGAATTGCTGGATTGTGTGGTAATACACAGACTCTTAACATGGGGCCATGTGCTCAGAATATTTATCAAAGCCTAGAACAATGCTGTCCAATTCAGTAGCCACTGGCCACATGTGGCTGCTGCGCATGGGAAATGTGGCTAGTCCAAATTGAGATAGGCTGTAAGTGCAAAATAGACACCAGATTGTGAAGACTTGATATAAAAATCAAATGTGAAGTATCTGCTTATCATTGTAATCAATTGTCTGCAATTGTGTACATTTCAATCAATTGTCTATTGATTAGATATTGAGATGATAATATTTAGAATATATTGGGCTAAATGAAACAACTTATAAAACTTAATAATGGAGCATGCTTGTCAAGTGCTTTGGCTCACCTTTTTCCTTTACCCTTTTTTTAATGTGGCTACTAGAAAATTTAAAATCACAGGGGCCGGCCCTGTGGCCGAGTGATTAAGTTTGTGCGCTCCACTTCAGCGGCCCAGGGTTTCACCGGTTCAGACGCCGGCCACGGACATGGCACCGCTCGTCAGGCCACACTGAGGCGGCGTCCCACATGGCACAACCAGAAGGACCTGCAACTAGAATATACAACTAAGTACTGGGGGGCTTTGGGGAGAAGAAGAAAAAGGAAAAAATTCAAAATCAAACACGCCTCCATCCTTGAGCTTAAGAAAGTTATTGCAAAAGAAATAAAAGGATGCCAACTCTCACTCTCGCTGGCACCTGTGGCTCCCGTTACATTTGTGTTGGACAGCACTGGCCTGGAATATAATACACCCTTTCTCGAATATTGGTATCCCCATTTTACCGATGAACAAACCAGCTCAGAGGTTGAGTGGCTTGACCAGGGACACGAGCTAATGACCTGCAGAAGCCAGAATTCACATCACGAGAGGCCGGTGATCCTGGTGGGACAGTCTACTCCTCGATGAAAGTCCTAAAACAAGGGATGTGCTGTTGTTTTGACAAGATCTTATGCCGACGTGTTTAGTCCCACGAAGGACTGAAGCCACTTTGGAATCTGGGGAAAATAAAATAAAAACCTGTGACTCAGGGCTTAGGGGGACCTCCTGACACTAGCCAAGAATGTCAAGGCGCAGGATAATTCTTAGTGCGCTGTGCTCGGGCAGGCTTTTCCATTCTCTGTGTGGACTTGGGCCAGTCCCTTCCCCTCTCTGGGACTCAGCTTCTCCATCTGTGAACAGAGGGACCGGATTAACTGTTCTCTGAGGTCCATCAGGATCCATGGTGCATCTCAGCAGATCCCTCCCTCCCTGTGGTTGAGAGTGAGTTTGAGAGCCACTTGCTGGGTCCTGGGGCAAGTGACAGTTCTCTTGTGTCCTCTGTGAGACGGGGATGAGGACAGTGTGGACTTCAGAGAGCTTCTCTGAGGATTAATGAGCTAGTTCAGGTGATGCACTCAGCACTTGCCTGGCACACAGGAAGTGCCCAGTAAATGCTTGCCCTTGTCGTCAGCGCAGCAGAAACCAAGTTGACCTGCTGGCTTAGAGAGTTCTCGGTCAGCAGACTCAGATTCACAAGCAGCATCTGCCTTGGAGCCTCCCCTTAGCCTGACACACTCAAATGCCGAATTTGATCCAAGGTAGGTTCACCTTGGACTTGGCTTTTGAAGGTTTTGTTACCAGGGGAACTCAATTCCCTGATTGCACGGGTAACAGAAGCACCAAGAAGAGGGCAACTTCGGGAGGGCCCAGAGGACAGTACTGCAGAGGGAGACTCCACGTTCTTGCACTAGAGCATCTTCCGGCGTATTCGGAGGAAGGCAGGAAACGTCCACCTCCCAGGCGATGCGTTAGTTCTTAGTGTCACTTCTTTCCCTCGGTGGTAGCGGGAAAATGTCACTTTGCCATCCTTTGGAGGAGGGATGCAGATCCCCGGCTGCAGACCTTTTTCACCCCCTTTTCCCACCGTGGGAGGACTGGGACCTCGGTTCTTCTCAACAGCTGTTTTCAGTTTTTCACCGTGAATTGTGGGTAAACAGCCTCCTGTATCAGATAAAGGCTCTATCAGCTCAGCAGCTCACCTCCTACATACACCCTCTTTCTCATGAATACAAGTCTGCCTTAGGAGTAAGTTGAACTCGATTTCGTTTCCTGGGTTGCTATCTTGAACTAATAACTGGGAGGAACCTTGAGTTCAGCGTAGGCTCCCGGCTGTCTCTGGCGTTCACCGGCTGCCATCTGCTGGGCAATCCTGGTATGACATGGTCTCCCTGGCTAGCAGGCTGTTTCACCAGGGGTGAGGAGGTTTGCCCATTCAATCAAAAAATATTTATTGAACAGAAACTGTGTGCCAGGCATAGTTCTAGGCCATTGGGATTCCTCAGTGAACAAAACAGACAAGTATTTCTGTTCTTCTGGAAGATACATTCTTGCAGGTGGTCACAGGCAATCGACAAGAAACATAATAAAGAATACCGTATGCCAGAAAGCGATAAGTGCGTGGAAAAAAAATTTAAAAGTGGAAGATGTAAGGTGGATGGGAAGTGCTGGGTGGGGGAGGTGAGTTGCAGTTTTAAATAGTTTTCATGGTCAGCCTCATTGAGAAGGTGACTTTTGAATAAAGGATTGAAGGAAATGAAGGACTTTGCCATGGAAGAAGAGTGTACCTGGCGGAAGGGATGGGCTGCAAAGGCCCTGGGGTAGGAATGTGCTCTGTGCATTCAGGGAATCCCAAGCAGGCCAGGGTGGCTGGAGAAAGCAAGCAGGGAAGAGGAGTCTGAGAGGTGGTCAGAAAGCAGGCGAGGGGCTGGACATGCAGGGTCTTGTGGGCCATTGTTTAAGGACCGTGGCTTTCTTGATTGGCTTGGGGCTGCCATAACAAATGCCACAGACTGGGTGGCTTACACAGAAAACTTTTGTTTCTCACAGTTCTGGAGGCTGAAAGTCCAAGATCAAGATGCCAGATGATTCAGTTTCTTGTGAGGACCCACGTCCTGGCTTGTAAAGGGCCGACTTCTTGCTGTGCTCACGTGGCTGCTCCTCAGTTTCTTTCTGTCTTCTTCTTCTAAGGCCACTTATCGCATCATAAGAGCCCCATCCTCATGACCTGATGTAACCCTAGTTACCTCCCAAACATTCCGTCTCCAAATGCCATCACAGCGGGGATGAGGGCTCCAGTGTATGAATTTTAGGGGGAGACACAAACATTCAGTTCTTTAACATTGGCTTTTCCTTCAGAGATGCTGTTCCAGAGAGGAAGCCGGGGCTGCAGTGCCACGATGCTAAGACATCTGGAAAATGCTCTCAAAAACACAAGCCACTCTGGTAATTCTCTTCATTCATTCAGCAAACATGTACATAACATGCGGAAAATAAAGTCAAACCACGTGTGTTGAAGGTGAGGAGTGTGTGTGTGTGTAACCTGTGAGTGTGTGCACGGGAGTGAGCCTGTGGGGGTGTGTTTGTTCTGTGAGTGTGAGTATGTGTGTGTAACACTGAGCAAACACTCATTGAGTGACTGAACGCTTCATTCTTTAATTTTGGTGCCGCCTCCAAAATAAACAAATTGCCCCACAAGTATGCTTACTAAGTACCTGTCCGGCGAAACAGGGGCGCCTTCTGCCAGAGCCCTCCACCTTTCCCTCCCCCACCCAGCCTGCCCCGGAGTGCTCCGTCCCTTGGCATGTTTGCATACAGCAGGCTGTCCTTCCTCTTCCCTCCGTCCTGCAAATTCACCCCGATGTCTTTGCTTCTGCAATTTCTGCTTCACACCCTCCTCTCGGGAGTGGAGGCCGCCCTGCAGCTAGCCTCTGACGGAGGGCGCAGAGTTGGGTAAGACCTGCCACTGCGTGTCTCAAGGAGGCGACCATCTCCTGGAATGCCGAAGTCGTGACTAGACTCAGTTGCCCGGTGCGCAGAGATAAGAAGTGCATGAACTTTGGAGGCCGATTGTGTGGCTTTAAATCCTGTATTTGCCACTTCCCAACTCAGGGCTGGAAGGCGAGTTCTTTAACATCTCTCAGCTTCTGCTCCCGCGGGAAGGCAAATACCCACCCCGTGGAGTATTTGAGGGGACTAAAGGGATCGTCAGTTATGTCCCTGGTATTTATTGAGCACCTACTGTGTGCCAGGTGCTGGCGTAGGTGCTGGGGGCACCATGATGAACTCTCATGGAGTGTATCTTCTAGTAGGATGTGATGCTAACTGGCACAAGAGGTCAAACTTTCGAAAGCAGGTGTTCAAGTTTCTAAAAGCACATACCGGGTGTGCTCCCAGTATGTGTGTGTGTCTGTGTGTGTGTGTCTGTACACACGTGTACATGCATATGTTTAAAGAATGAAAGCTACCAAGGGATAGACACTGTATAATAGCATTGATGTTTATTTAAAAAATACAAATCGTGCTATATAAATATTTTTTAACATGTATCTGAATAGTAATACTATTAAAACATTTACAAGAAATATACACACTAATAACTTCAGGATAACGTTCCCTGGATAATGTGAGAGAGAGAGAGAGGAGAGAATGGGATATGAACCTAGATGTTTAGCTGCAACTGTAACCTTTTATTTCTCTATAAGAAAAAACCTGAAGCAAATATGGCAAAATGATAACTTCCACTGGATATTTTTAGATATATTATTTCATTTACTAAGTACAAATACTAACCCTAAATTGTGTCTGTTATTTCTGAATTATAGATCAGTAAACTGGGGCTCAGCGAGTTATTGCGGCAACAGGAAGCTGGTCAGTGAAACTGTCTATCTAAATTTGAAGTCTTAGCTCATTTGTTAAATCATCCAACCTCCTAAATGTATGTTACTATATAGCTGGAATTCGATTTGCCAATATTTTGTTGAAGATTTATGCATTTAAGTTCATGAAAGATATTGGATGTAGTTTTTTTTTAAATTAAACCTTCTTTTTTTAGAACAGTTTTAGGTTCACAGGAAAATTGAGAGGAAAGTTTGGAGAATTCCCATATACCCCTTGGTCCCAACCTACCCCATTGTCAACATCCTGCCCCAGAGCGATACATTTGTTACAACTCATGAACCTGCCCTGACACATCATCATTGCCCGAAGTCCACAGTTGACATCAGAGATTGCTCTTGGTGCTGTACCTTCCATGGGTTCGGACAAATGTATAATGACATGTATCCACCATCGTAGTGTCATACAGAGCAGTTTTACTGCCCTAAAAATCCTCTGTGCTGCCCCTATTCATCCCTCCCTTCCTCCTGATTCCTGGGAACCGCTAATCATTTTACTGTCTCCGTAGCTTTGCCTCTTCAAAAACATAGTATAGTTAGAATCATACAATATGTAGCCTTTTCAGATTGGCTTATTTCACTTAGTAATGTGCATTAATGGTTCTTCCATGTCTTCTTATGGTTTGATAGGTCATTTATTTTGAGTGCTGAACAATATTCCATTGTCTGGACAGCTCAGTTTATTTATCCATTCACCTGCTGAAGGACATCTTGGTAGCTTCCAAGTTTTGGCAATTATGAATAAAGCTGCTATAAACCTCTGTGTGCAGGTTTTTGTGTGGACACAAGTTTTCAGGTCGTTTGGGTAAATACCAAGGAGTGCAATTGCTGGACCAGACAGTAAGAGTATGTTTAGTTTTGTGAGAAACCGCCAAACTGTCTTCCAAAGTGGCTGTACCATTTTGCATTCCCACCAGCAATGAGTGAGAGCTCCAGTTGTTCCACATCCTCACCAGCATTTGGTGTTGTCAGTATTCTGGATTTTAGCCATTCCAAATAGGTGTGCAGTGGTATCTCACTGTTGTTTTAATTTGCATTTCTGTGATAACACATGATGTGGAGCACGGTTTCATAAGATTTTTGTCCTCTTTGGTGAGGTCTGTTCAGATCTTTTGCCAGTTTTTAAATCAGGTCGTTTGTTTTCTTATTGTTGAGTGTAAAGAGTTCTTCGTAGATTTTGGATAACAGTCCTTTTTCAAATATGTTATTTGCAAATCTTTTCTCCCAGTCTGTGGCTTGTGTTCGTATTCTCCTGACATTGTCTTTCATGGAGCAGGAGTTTTTATTTTAACGAAGTCTAGCTCTTCAGTTACTTCTTTCATGGATGGTGCCTTTGGCGTTGTATCTACAAAGTCACCATACACAAGGTCATCTAGGTTTTCTCCTATGCTAATTTGCTCCTTTTTTTTTAAGTATGCTTTTTCTTGGTGAGGAGGATTGGCTCTGAGCTAACATCTGTTGCCAATCTTCCTCTTTTTTTTTTTCTTTTTTTCTCCCCAAAGCCCCAGTACATAGTTGTATATCCTAGTTGTAAGTCCTTCTAGTTCTTCTATGTGGGATGCAGCCACAGCATGGCTTGATGAGTGGTGTGTACGTCCACACCCAGGATCCAAACTGGCAAACCCCAGGCCACCAAAGTGGAGCATGAAAACTTAAGCACCCGGCCACAGGGCCGGCCCCTGCTCTTCTTCTGATTTCCTAATGTGGAAGCTTAGATTAGGGATTTTAGATATTTCTTCTTTTCTAATATGTGCATTGAATGTTATAAATTTCCCTCTAAGCACTGCTTTCACTGCATCCCACAAATATTGATAAATTGCATTTTCATTTTCATTTAGTTCAAAACATTTCTAAATTTCTCTTGAGATTTCTTAGTTGACTCATGTGCTATTTACAAGCGTATTATTTAATCTCCCAGTGTTTGGGGATTCTCCAGCTATCTGTCTGTTATTGATTTCTGGTTTAATTCCACTGTGTTCTGAAAGCAGATATTGCATGATTTTTATTCTTTTAAATTTGTTAAAGTATGTTTTATGGCCCAGAATATGGTCTATCTTGGTGAATGTTCCATGTGGGCTTGAGAAGAATGTGTGTTCTGCTGTTGTTGGATGAACTAGGCTATAAATGTCAATTAGATCCCGTTGATTGATGGTGCTCTTGAGTTCAGCTATGTCCTTACTGACTTTCTGCCTGCTGGCTCTGTCCATTTCTGATAGAGGGGTTTTAAAGTCTCCAACTATAATACTGGATTCTTCTATTTCTTCTTACAGTTCCCTCTGGTTTTACCTCATGTGTTTTGATGCTTTATTGTTATGTACATACACCTTAAGGATGGTTATGTCTTCCTGGAGAATTGATCCCTTTATCATCATGTAATGCCCCTTTTTGTCCCTGATAACTTTCCTTTTTCTCAAGTCTGCTCTGTCTGAAATGAATATAACTACTCTGGCTTTCTTTTGATTAGTGTTACAATAGTATCTCTTTATCCCTTCGCTTTTAATCTATACGTGTCTTTATATTTAAAGTGACTTTTTTGTAGACAATATATAATTGGGTCTTTTTTTTTAATATATATATTTTTTTAGTCATATATTTTTTAATAGCAATTTAGATTTTATTCTTTCCCTTTTTCTCCCCAAAGCCCCCCGGTACATAGTTGTATATTCTTCGTTGTGGGTCCTTCTAGTTGTGGCATGTGGGACGCTGCCTCAGCGTGGTCTGATGAGCAGTGCCATGTCCGCGCCCAGGATTCGAACCAACGAAACACTGGGCCACCTGCAGCGGAGCGCGCGAACTTAACCACTCGGCCACGGGGCCAGCCCCTGGGTCTTGTTTTTTGATCCACACCGACAATCCGTCTTTTAATTGGGATATTTAGACCATTGATGTTTAAAGAGATTATTGATATAATTGGATTAACATCTACCATATATGTTATTATTTTCTATCCATTTTCCTCATTCTTTGTTCCTGTATTTGTCTTCCCCGGTTTTTCTGCCTTTTGCGGTTTTAATTGAACATTTTGTACGATTCCATTTTCTCCTTTTTTAGTTTATCAATTATACTTATTTTTTTAAAACTTGTGGTTGCCCTAGAGTTTGCAATGTACATTTACATTTACTCCAAGTCCTCCACTTTCAAATGATGCTTTCCAATGTCACAGGTAGTGAAAGTACCTTCTGACAACAACAACAACAAAACAACAACAAAAATCCCAATTCCTCCCTCCCATCTCTTATTTCATTGTTGCCATTCATTTCACTTATACGTAAGTGTATATATATGTACATGTATATTTACACACACACATAAGCATACATAATCTAATACATTGTTGCCGTTATTCTGAACAAACTATATCTGTTAGATCAATTGAGAATGAGGAAAATGAAAGTTTTTATTTCATCTTCACTTATTCCTTCTCCGATGCTCTTCTTTTCTTTATGTAGATCCGACTTTCTGACCTATATCATTTTCCTTCGCTCTGAAGAACTTCTTTTAACATTTCTTTCAAGGCCAGTCTGCTGGTGACAAATTCCCTCAATTTTTGTTTATCTGAGAAAGTTTTTCCTTCTCCTTTAGTTTTGAAGAATAATTCACAGAGCACAGAATTCTAGATTGGTGGGTTGTTTCTCTCAATACTTCAAAATATTTTATTTCTTCTTGCTTGCATGATTTCTGAGGAAAAGTGGGATACAGTTCTTATCTTTGCTTCTCTATAGATAAGGTGCTTCTTTTCCTCTGGCTTTTTCAAGATTTTTCCTTAGTCTTTGAATTCCTGGAGTTTGAATATGATATGCCTGAGTACGTGGTTTTTTGTTGTTCTGTTCTGTTTGGCATTTACCCTGCTTGGTGTTCTCTGAGCTTCCTGGATCTGTGGTCTGGTGTCTGTCATTAATATGGGGAAATTCCTGGGCCCTATTACTTCACATGTTGTTCCTTACTCTCTTCTCCTTCTGGTATTCCCATAAAATATATGTTACACCTTTTCGAGTTGTCCCACAGCTCTGGGATATTCTGTTCCATTTTTCCTAGTCTTTTTTCTCATTGCTTTTCAGTTTTAGAAGTTTCTATCGAGACATCCTCAAGCACAGAGATTCTTTCCTCAGCCATGTCCCGTTTGCTAATGAGCCCAGCAAAGGCATTCTTCATCTCTGTTACAGTCTTTTTGATCTCTAACATTTATTTTTGATTCTTTCTTAGAATTCCCATATCTGCTTACATGATCCATCTGTTCTTGTCTGTGGTGTACTTTTTCTATTAAAACCCTTGGCATATTGATCATAGTTTTAAAAAAATTCTTGGTCTGATAATTCAAACATTCCTGCCATATCTGACTCTGGTTCTGATGCTTGTTATTCTCTTCAAACTGCGTTTTTTGCCTTTAGTATGCCTTGCAATATTTTTGTTGAAAACCAGACGTGATGTACCAGGTAACAGGAACTGCTGTCAATAGGCCTTTAGGTAGTGGTAAGGTATGTTGGGGAGGAGCGTTCTTTAGTCCTGTGATTAGGTCTCAGTCTTTTGACCAGTCCATGCCCCTAGGCTGTGAACTCACCAGTGCATCTGTTTTCCCCACACACGCTTAGGCGGGACATGATGGCTAAAGGGGCCTGGAGTTGGTTATTTCTTTTCACCCAGGTCAGTAGACGCTGATAAAACCCCGTTAGGTTAATCTCTAGTAAATAGTTTCTCTTGAGGGCAGGCCTTTTGAAGAAAAACAGACTTCTTCTCCATATTTCAAAATGGTTCCTCTTTTCATCCCCCTGCTGGAAGGACAAGGGGATTTTTCTCTGATATTCACTGTGAGAACCTGGTGGAGCTCCTGGAGATAAAACTCACCAAAACATGAGGATCCCACCGTGATTGAGCTCCCTGGAGTTTTTAATTCTCACACTTGTCCACACTGAGCCTCTAGCTACTGGTCAATTACAGTTCAGGTCTCCTGCCCCTGCGCTGAGTTCTGCAGAGGTTTCCTCCAGGGGGTTTGTGCTCGAGTAAGTTGTGATTCTCAGTGTCTTCCTGTTTCTCCAATTTTTGGAACAGCCATTTGCCCTGTGACCTCACTTCTCTGTTAGATATAAGAAGAATTGTTTCGGGCCAGCCTGGTGGCATAGTGGTTAGGTTCACATGCTCCTTTCAGTGGCCTGGGGTTCACGGGTTCAGATCCCAGGCATGGACCTACACACCCCTTGTCAAGCTATGCTGTGGCGGCATCCCACATACAAATTAGAGGAAGATGGGCACCAATGTTAGCTCAGGGACAATCTTCCTCAAGCAAAAAGAGGAAGATTGGCAAGAGATGTTAGCTCGGGGACAATCCCCTGCTAAAAAAAAATAAATGAATGAAACCTCTTCTTTAAAAAAAAGGAATTGTTGATTTTTCAGTTGGTTCAGCTTTTTGTTTGTCAGGACAGAGTGGCAACATCTAAGCTCCTTAAATGCCAGACTGGAAGCTGGAAGTCTCCTAGTGTTCTTTTCTTGTACTGTCTTTGTCTGGTTTTGGTATATCAGAATGACACTAGCTTCATAAAATGAATTGGGATGTGTCCCCTCTTCTACTTTCTGGAAAAGGTCATATAAAATCACTCTTAATTCTTTAAATGTTTGGAAGAATTCTCCAGTGAAATCATCGGAGACTGAAGATTTCTTTTTCAGAAGCTTTCTAAATTACAAGCTTGATTTCTTTAATGGTTATATGGCTATTTAGATTGTCTATTTCGTCTTGGTTGAATTTTGGAGTTTGTCGTATTTAAAGAATTAGTCCATTTCTTTTATGTTGTCGAATTTTTAAACATAAAGTTGTTCAAAGTATCTGCTTACTGTCTTTTTAATGGCTGCAGGATCTGTGTTGATATACCCTGTCTCATTTCTGATATTGATAATATGTGTCTTCTTTTTATCTTTGTCAGTCTTGCTAAAAGTTTATTAATTTTATTGATGTTTTTGAAGGACCAACTTTTTGTTTTGTTTGGTTTTCTCCATCGTTTTCCTGTTTACAATTTCAATGATTTCTGATCCTACCTTTATTATTTCCTTCCTTTTGCTTACTGTGGGTTTAAATTTGTTCTTTTACTTATTTATTTACTTGTTTATTTACTTTTTTCCTCTTCTCCCCAAGCGCCCCAGTACACAGTGGTATATTCTAGTTGTGAGTGCCTCCGGTTGTGCTGTTCTTCTTCTACTAGTTTCTTGAAGTGGGAACTTAGATTATTGATTAGAGACCTTTCTTCTTTTCTAATATAAGCATTTAGTGTTATAAATTTCCCTCTCAGTTCTGCTTTAGCTGCACCTCACATATTTTGATTGGTTATATTTTATTTTTCACTTAAGTTCTATGTGTTTTTTTTATTTCCTTTGAGACTTCCTCTTTGACTCATGAATTATTTAGAAGTATGCTGCTTAATTTCCAAGTGTTTGGAGACTTCCCTGTTGTCTTTCTACTCACTGAATTTTTTCCTGAAGTTTTGTGGGATTTTTTTTAAGTGAGGTCATAGTAGTTTACAACATTGTGAGATTTCAGTTGTACATTATTGTCAGTCACCGTATAAATGTGCCCCTTCACCCCTCGTGCCCACCTCCCAACCCCCTTCCCCCTGGTAACCACTAAGCTGTTCTCTTTGTCCATGTGTTTGTTTATCTTCCACATATGTCTACTCATTGAATTTTAATAACTGTCTCTGAATTATTTTATGTCCACGAGAACAAGACTTTGTCTATTTATTCTACTGCTATATCACTAATGCTAAGAACAGGAAAATAGTGTGTGCTCAAAAAATAAGGGTAAATGATAATGGCAATATTTAGCTTAAAAATCAATAGAGAGAAGGCTGAAGGTTAAAAGGGGGAGGGAGGCATCAGAAGTTGCTGATAATTAATCACTGTGTGGGCAAATATGGTTGCCTTTTATTTTCTTCTTTTTATCTTTCCTATTTTCCAAGTTCTCTGCAATCAGCCTGTACTACTTTTATAGTCAAGTGAAGGAATTATAAAAGTGTGGACTGCTATTTCTGATCATTTTCACTCCCTCCCTGGCAGGTCGTATCAGAATATGTATTGCTGAAAAAAGCTGAAGATGAGAGGCAGGGCCACTAAAAGACCCTCAGGAAGGTCCTGGAGCTGAACTGACACAGACCCCCTCAGGGAGACAGATAGGGACCCTGCTAGCCACCCACTTCTGGAGGCTTCTGAGATTGCTGCTGCAATAACTTTATCATCAAGACCATGTGCATTTCAAGTCACAAAGGTCAGTTTCATCCTTCTCTTCTCACTGCCCAGAGGCCCCTTGAGATCTTGTGAATTAATGTTTGTTCCAGGAGATCTGGTTTGCTGTTGGAAATAAAGCATCCATCTGCCTAAGTCCAGCCGTCAAAATTCCTTAAACAATTTACTGTGAGGAAACAGTGTTGGTGTCTGCTTTCAGGGTTCACAGTGTGCGAAAGATTACAAAAAAATAAGAGGGAGCAGAGAGGAGATAGTGTAGGGTGCTTTTAACTATAACCATCTTTTACACCTTTAGTCACAGTGTCTGCACGCTTTTTGAAGGCAATTTCTTTGGGAAGCCGAGTAGACGGGATAATCTGATGGTAAGGCCAGCTGGCCACAGTCACCACACAAACAGTTCTTAAGTGTGGACAATTTCTGAAGATGAGTGAATATGCTTTTCTACTTTGGAAAATAATGCTGAGAACTTGGTTTCAATTTTGTAATATTTTCATTCAACAAAGAGATTGCCTAGATCTGGAAGATTTTTTTCACCCTTTCCTATTTTTGAGGTGAGGTGACTTGCTATAGGGGCCAGGGATTTCCTGGGGGCCTAGGATTGGGCAACTATGTAACCTGATGCCTGGGGATGGCACAGGGTACCACTCCTGGGGAGCACCCCACACACAGTGGGAAGGGAGTGTGGCAGCAGCTACAGTCTCCTTGGAGCTGAGCCAAAGAAGGCACCAAGATCAACAAGCATTTCCATATCGATTTGTCAGAGTCTCAAAGAACAGCCAAGGCCGAAGAATCTGGAAAATAATGACATAACCTAATGGAGGGAAAACAAGAATCCACATCCCAGGAATAATTTATGTCAAGCAACACAGGCTATGCTGAGGCCAGCCAGAAAGAGAATATTGTCATATTAACGAGTCTGTCCATTTTAAAAATCATTTGATTTCAATAATCGCTGGGCACCTGATTTGCTGATTTTTTGTTGCTGCTGCTGACTTGACTAATTTGAACTAAATACGTCAAAAGGCATAGACTCATTGTTCGTTTAATTTTTAGTGACACCTACTATTCAGTTAAATTCAGACACACCAATCGCTCCTCCAGGGCTCCCCGTGGAGACCACCCTTGCCCACTGGGGGGACTGTTCAGGAATCTTTTCTGGCCCCCTGCTTTATGAGCACCTCGGGACTCTGCTTCCCCGCCTGTAAGAGCGAGGCATGGCCATGAGTCTTGCTTTGCCCCACGAAATGTGTGCAGAAGTGCCACTTTGGGCAGAAATTTCAAGCCAGTGTATAATTCACTCCATCTTCTTCTGTCTTCTGTTGTGCTTGTGGATATGTGTGTCAAGACAAAGCCATCCTGGGTCCCAAAGTAGTTTTGACATGCAGAGCACCCCATGCTGTCCTGCAATGAACAGGTGGCATGAACAAGAGAGAGCATTTATTATGTAAAGCCGCTAAGATCTGGTGCTTGTTACTGCAACATAACCTGGCCTGTCCTCACTATTGCACATACACGCGCACACACACACACACTCTTACTGAGTACCTTACTTACTTACTGTGTGTGCAAAGGAAGGATCCAGGCCGTGGGGGGAATTCAAGATAAGACATACCATCTTTCTGTGAAGAGCTTACAAGCCGGTTTGGCAAATAAGATATCTAGACAACCTATAATGATAATGACACGAGTGGATAGTCCAAGAACGAAATGACAAGATGTTTGTGTAGCTGCAGCCTTAAGAAGGAATTGATCAGGTGGAGTCCAGGATGAATGTAAGAACGGCTCATGTGCCAGGTGTCTCCTCTTGGCCCCTCCAGATTCCTTCTTTACCCTTCTCCCGCCTGCTTCCTGCCCCGAGAGGCTGACCTGTGTGACCTGACTGCGTTAATAAGCTCCTTTCCCTCTGGCTCCTGGTCAGGCTGGGTGCAGGATGAGGACTTAGCAGAAGATTGGAGGGAAGGAAGAGAAGGAAGATGGGATATTTATTCATCTGGTTCCCTTCTCTCAGGGTCACTCATGTTGGCTGCACCCCTCAGCTGAAGGTCCCAGCTCCTCTCAACATGACCCTCCCTGTTTGACAGTCTCCTTCCAGATTCCCATAATGCTCTCTTCCCTCACACCTGCAGGGCCAGGGGTGGTGAGAGCCCCACAATCAGTTATTAGCCCCAGTATCCTCCGCTCTCCCTCTTGGTTTCCCTACACCCTGCCCACACATTTGTAAATCGTCCTTTTTTTAAGAATCCTTAAATTATCCTATTTTAAGCATGCCATCTGTTTCCTGATAGACCTGACTAATAGATCTTGCTTTGGGGAGCCAGCAGCGGGAAGGAAATGATCATGCTTTGTCTAATTATAGGGTCAGTTGGTAAAAGAGGCAGGAGGCTTTAAAAATGACTAATTCTTCATTAAGCAATGAATTATTAAATGGCTTTGCTTCTCTCATCCGAACTGAAAGATTCTGCTCCAGTGAAGGGGAGGGCTGGAGGCAGAGCACCGGCCTCCACACCTGCGATGAGCTAGGGGACCACCACGGGGCCTTTGATCACAAAGCCCTTCGCAAATGCTGGGGCCACAGGAGGCAACCACAATGTAACGCCACCTCCAGGGAGCTTCCTGAGCCCCATTCCCTGGCAAAGTTAACAGCAGAATTCCAACCACTATTTTCAACTTGAACCTGAGGCCAGAAGCCTAATTTCCATGCTCAAGGGAAGTTCTAGACCTTTCTTTTGAGTTCCCATGTATAGCATAGAGCTGCTTGGGAAAGAGATAACCATCCCTTCGCTACAACTCTACGTTCTGGAAGTTGCCCTTTGTCCTGCCTTAGATGCCTGTGGCAAATTCACTGAATTTATTCATTGTTTGGTGGGTTGGTTGGTTTTCCGTGTGGAAAGCCGAAGAAGCCTTTGAAAGAGTTGGGCTTGGGAGAGTTCTGGGCTTCATTCTCTCTCTCCCACCCCCCTGGGCCCCCGCGCCTTAGCTGTCTCCCACTCTGGAAGGTGCAGCCAGGAGGAGCCTGGTACCTGCAGCCCCAGCATTTCCCAGAGCAGCTGGAATGAGCTGCTACTTGACTGCAGCTGCTGGGGCTGGATCCGGGGGGCAGGTCTGCTCAGGCATCCAGGATGTAAAGTGAGAGGAAGGGCAGACAGCAATTTGGAAGATTTAGGAGTTCTTGGGCTGTCATTGGGTTTTACTGTGTTGTCATTGACATATGTTTGTAGTCTATCTAGAGCAGGTAAGAGGTGGGGAGAAGGAAGGGAGGGCGTCCCCGTGTGCCAGGTCTGCAAAACCAAAATCGGGCAGACCCGGAAAGACGGGAGCAGGGCGGTGGGGGTTGTCTGGAAGTCTGAGGATCCTATTTGCTCCCTGAGTGCCAGAGAATGCATGCCAGGGCCTGGGGCAGTTCCCACCAGGAAGCCACCGAGGGGTGATAAAACTCACAGCCATGAAGCTTGGTTAAGTCCCTGGACTTAACGACATCTTTTCAAGCAAACAGCAGAGGTTTCTCATTATAATCTTGAAGAAAGGCAGGGCTGTTGAACAGTGTAAGAGTTTCAGAAAAGCAGAGAGGAGAGAAGGCAGGACGGAGCAAGAGCAGAGTGCCTGCCCCAGCAACCTCATGCTACTGGGCAGACGCTGGGATGCACATTCTGGAGTGGGGGAGAAGGAGCAAGTCCTAAGTGCTCGACTTCCTTCCAGAGATGACCAGACTAAGTTCTGTGTGGAGGCTGCACGAGAGCAGCACCTTCACACTTTCAGATGCACACGCAGCCCCTGCGGGTCTTGTGGAAACGCAGGTTCTGATTCCGTAGGGCTGGCCTGAGAGTTTGCATTTCTAACAAGCTCCTAGCTGAGGCCGATTTTGCTGGTCCGTGGAACACACTTAGAACAAGTAACAAGCCATGGGAGGATGCTGCCGTGGCTCACTGACACTTGTGCTTCCCTCCAAACTATTATAAAACAAGCAGGTGTAGATGACCCGGTCCGGCAGCCTGGGACGTTTGGTGAAATGACCCGATCCTTGGCCTAGTGACCAAATGGCTGCACGAGGAGCTCCTTCTCCAACTCCCCTGTCAACTCCCTCAGGAGTGAGCAAAGGGCCCGGGCTGGTTGGGGGTCAGCTGTCCCCAGGGAAAGGAGGGCTGGTCGCCAGGCTCAAGTGTACAGGGCAGCTTACATTTGTGAATCTATCACAGTGCTGGGCCTATGAGCCCAAAGCTTGACTTGCCACTCACTAACTCAGTCATTCATTCATTTCTTCAACAAACACTTAGTGAGCGTCTATTACCCCAGACACTGCGCTCAACATGGGGGTACAGAGCTGAAGAAGCAGACTGTGCCCTCATGGAGCTCACTGCACGGTCAGCCCCCTGGGAATGTGTCCATTTCCCAAGGGCACGTGGCTGATGTATAAAAAATAATATTGATGCATTTATTTATTGTGATATTTATAATTATGGTGACAGTAGCTACACGTTGTAAAGGCTGCTATGTACCCGCCATTGTGCTAAGCCCTTTACGTGGGCCGTCTCATTAATCCTCACCACAGCCTATGTGGCAAGCACTGTCATTAAACCCACTTCAAAGATGAGCCACCTGAAGCTCAGGGAAGGTAGGTAGCTTTCCAAAGGACGCCAGCTAGCAAGGAAAGGAGATGAGATTGATGCCCAGGCAGGCTGGCCCCAGTCCAGGCTCTGAGCCCCCGCCCCCCCGGCCGGGTCTCTGTTTCTGCTCCTGAGCACATTCCCTCCCTGCGGGGAGAGCTCCTGGGAAGCCGAATGACACCCAGTTGTTGAGTGAGTTTGGCATCCGGTGGGGGGTGGGCATTGGGGGATGTGGGTAACATTGATCGCAGGGGCTCACACTATAAAAACTTGATGCTCCTCTGATGTACCTATCTCCCCTAAAGGGACAGACCTTCGGCACAGGCTGGGCACTGGGGCTCCCAGCCCGGCATCCCCCTCTTTCCCTTGGGGACAGCCAAGAACACTCTGCTTGGCTTCCAAGTCTGGCTAAGCAAAGGCAGTGTCCTCTCTCTTCCCTGGGCCTCCCTGGCTGTACACACACACACACACACATTCACACGATCCTGCACAATCACACAAGCTCACACACCCACACATATGCTCACACTCAAACACACTCACATACAGACGCAAGCATGCACAATGACACACAATTCACACCTGCTCACACTCACATGTACTCACATACATACACACACAACCATGCACAATGACACACACACACACCTACAGTCACACACACACACACACACACTCTTCGGATGGGCACATTCTCTTGTGGATATGGTAATACTGTGAATCAGGTGAAACAGACTTTGCTGCTCTCTGCTCTGACCTATTCCGTTTGTTTTATAGTTTGACTCTCAGAAAACTACCGTATTTCTCTGTATCCAGGTTCTGAGGGCCCCTCACTGTGGCTCAGAATTCCTTTCCGCTTCTAACCCCCCCAAATGGTTCTGTATGGCCACTTCCCTTAACATCCAGGACAGATAGGAGGGGTCTTAAACGGTCCAGAGGGTTGATAGTTTCTTTTTTTAAAAAAAATGCACTCTCCATGGGAGGTTGGACAGCTTTGCATGCCGTTTTCATTCATCTTGGGGTTTGGGGGCTGCTGTTTGTTTTTTGTGCAGGAGAATCTCTTCCAGCCAAATTCTATTAAACCGGTGCCTGGTTAGCTGCGGCCTTCTATTCCTGCATAAATCTGCTGCCCGCCACCTGCTGGGCCCGTGTTGCTAGAGAGCCTTCCACTGGCATTCCTTTCAGATTTTTAATTTACCACCTAACTACCAGTCCTAATAATCATCAGATAAGAGGATTTCTGCTGTGTTGCGCTTGTTTTCAAAAATTGCTAATACTATGGACCTGGAGTTAAGAGTAGCCTTAGGGAGACTTATAAACACCCCAGGAGGCCAGACATGCCCAGGGCCGCTGAGTTCCTCAGATGCGACGTGCTGTAGGAGTTCCAGAGGGGAGATTCCACTAGCTTGAGTGGGTGCAGAAGGCTTCCTGGAGGAGCTGAGATTTCTCCTGGGCCTTTCTTATGGATCAAACAATGTCCCCCCAAAATTCATATGTTGACATCCTAACCCCCAGCACCTTAGAATGTGACCCTATTTGAAATAGGGCTATTACAGAGGGAAGTAGTTAAGTTAAGATGAAGTCATACTGAAGTAGGGTGGGTCCCTAATCAATATGACTGACGTTGTTATAAAAAGGGGAAATTGGAGGACAGATGCACAGAGGGAAATGCTAGGTGAAAATGAAGGCAGAGGTCAGGGTGGTGAGTCCACAAGCCAAGGAAAGCCGAAGATTACCAGTAAAACAGCAGCAGGTCGGAGAGAGGCCTGGAGCAGAGTCTCCGCCACAGGAAGAAGGGAGGAGGGGAGATCCTCAGAAGGAAGCATCTCTTCTGACACCTCGATCTCAGACTTCCAGCCTCCAGGGCTGTGGGACAACACACTCCTGTTGTGTGAGCCACCTAGTCTGCGGCATTTTGTTGTGGCAGCCCCAGCAAATTAACAGGACCTGGAAGGACAGGTAGGAATTTGCGATGCACAGAGAAAGCAACCTGGCCACAAGTTGCCGAAAATAATAAACCTGAGCATCCCTCACCACTACTGCCTCCCTCACTTACAAAGCTCTTAAAAAAGATGCAGCGGAAGGAAAGAACCTCTCAGCTTGAGGACATGTCAACAGAAACCTCCAAATCTGAAAAGCAAAGAGAACAAAGACTGAAAACAACAGAACAGAACATCCAAGGACCGTGGGACAACTAAAAAAGGTACAACATACGTGGAATGGGAGTAACAGAGGAAGAAAGAGAGCCTCTGGGCCTCAGCTCCTGTCCCTAAATGGGAGGAAGCGGCCTTGAGATGTGCCCTTGAGATGTGCGCTGGGGTTCCAGCCTTAACAGGGACCTTCCCAGCTAATCCCAGGGGGCCCTTCAGGGGGCTGTGGAGACTGAGGGCTCTGGCTCCGCCTGGCAGGGCGATGGGAGCAGGACTTCCTGCTCAGCCAGTCCTCAGGCCATCTACCCATCACTGTGAGCCCTGCTAACTGGCTCTGTGTTCTTCCTGTATACTTTGAACTTTGCAAAGATGCTCAGGGAGCCTCCCTTGGTATTTTATCATGATCTGGCCTTCTCCTTTCACTCCAACACCCCCCACCCCAGCCACCCCAACCACACAGGGATATTTTTAAAATTGTTGATGGAAGTAAACTTGGCTCATCCCCCAAACCTCTGGATTCAGGCCACAGGTAAAGCTCCCATCCAGCCACCAGCACCCCCGGCAGAGTCCCACCCCACCCCATGTTAAGGACACATCTGGGGACGGCCGCTCTGATAACAGTGTCTAGGGGTCAAATAGAAGCACCTGCTCAGCCATAGCTCAGCTTGGTCCCCACCACTGGGCAGGCTCCCTGCCGGGAGTCCAGGGCCCAGGCACTGTGACCCCTGAGGAAGAATTGGCCAGGGGTCAAAGCCCTGAGTAGGGAGCTGAGCCTTTGCACCTAGTGAGGATGGAGATGCCTGGAGTCAGATGGCTAAGGTCCACCTTGAAGAGGGACCCCAGCCTGGAAGGCTGCTGCCCTGCATCTTAGCCAGACCCTCAAGGCTCCTGAATGCCCTGTCTGCACATGAGGCTTGGTTCTTTGGGCACAGCCTGGACAGGTGGGAGCCAGTGAGCTCTCTCCAGGGGTCAGTGGGACTGTGGTGAGGGTCAGATTCCTAGAGACAGGCTTACCAGGGCAGGGAGATTATGCTTGGCCAGCAAGGGAAGCCGCTGCAGTTCAAGGCAGCTGGGAAGCAAACCTCCCTTGCTTCATCTGTAAACTGGCAAGAACCTTCCTGGGGTTGTCCTTGGATGAATGGGCCAGCTCAGGAGAAAGTACTTCCCACTTGCCAAGTACACACGCACTTGGTATGGCCGCATTTTCCTCCCACTCTGCACCTGGCACCGTGTGCCGAAGCCCTGGATTAAGGGATGCCCGTGTTCAACTCCCAGCCCCTCTGGTCATAGCTGTTCGTCCTCGGGAAGTCTCTTTACGTCTTCAAGCCTGTTTCCTCATCTGTAAAGTGGGCACAATGGCAGCGCCTACCCCCCAGGACCCGTGAGATTTAATGGGAGAACGCACAGTGCTCGCTGGCTCTCCCCAGAGACTAGATGCGTGACTGCAGTTTGAGGAAGCCCCTCCTGGCGGCTACCATTTCTGCCCTTCTCAGGCCCTGCCAGGGACATCACAGATGCCTGAGGGGACCTCTGGTTCTCCTGCAGAACCAGCAAAGCCCCGGTTAAGAGGGCTGATCGGTGTCCCAGTCTTGGTCCCTGGAGAAAGGAGGCAGTGCACCCCCAGCTGTTGTCTGAGAAGACAGAGGAGCCTGAGACGGTGGCGCTGGAACCATTGTCTCTGCCCTGCCTGCCTCTATTTGCTGGGCTGGCGTTTATGGACCACCTCTGGTGAGCGATGCACTGTGGGGGAGTGAGGACCAGTGTCCTCAGGAAGGATTCAGTGCTAGCTGGGGACGTGCACACCCAGAGAGACAAATCACACACCACAAGGCAGCCATCCCTCTCTTAACAAACAAGCACAAGCACAGCAAAATGCCCCAACCAGCTTCGGCCTTAGGAGCCCAGGATGCAAAAATGAACGAGATGCAGTCCTTGTCCTCGAAATGTCCGCCGTCTGATGATAGAATCCCAGTCGGCAGTTGGCTGAGTGCTCCCAGGGCTGGGCATGCTTTGCTTCCTTTGTGATCCTCACCCCCACCCCTCATGCACGTGGTCCTATTACTCCCCTTTTACAGATTACGAACCTGAGGCTCTGAAGAAAGACTGTGGCCAAGTCCTAAACAATTGCCACTCAGTGTCCCCAGTGCTCTAACTAGAGCCTGTGCACGCTGCCTTGGGGGCTGGAGACTGACTTTTCAGAGCAGTGCAGGTTGTGGTGAGGGGAGAACCCTATCTGAGCTGCTTCTTGAAGGACTCAGAGAATCCCCAGCAAGCACGGGAGAAGGGGAGAGGAATTCCTAGAGCGGGAGAAGCATGCGCAGAAGCCCCTGAGTGTAAAAGAGTATAGCTGGGGGCATGCACCCTTTGTTTAGTTCTAGAATCTAAGAGGCTTTCAAGTGGTGGGAGATGCAGCTGTGAAGGGAGGCGGGGGCAAGATTCTAAAGAGCTTTTGATGGCAACCTACAAAGTGGAAATTCTGGAGGCAATAGGGAGCCATTGAAGGTTGTTAAGCAGGGGGAGAGAGCATCTAAAACATCCCAAGCCAGTAGAAGTGAGTCATATTGTCAGTGCCCTGGGTGATGGGGGGAGAAGAACGTGGGTGGGTGAGCTGAGAAGTTTCCTGGAGCAGGGCACTGTCAGAAAGGAGGATCCAGCTCAGGCCAGAACCCCATTGAAGGCAGCATGTTGAGAGGAAAAGGCAGTTGTCAAATTAAGCCATGAAGAGAGAATGTGGAGTCTGGAGCTTTTTAGACTCAGCCTGGATTTTCCCTGCTCCCACCTCAGAGCGGGGAACTGAAAAAGAAACAGCTAAGAGAGTGTCTGATTTATTGAGCTGAGTTCCTGTCTCTCTCAGGCTTTCTGGCTCTGACTTCCCCTGAGATTTAGATGCTCCCCAATTCTCCTCTGCTGAGGCCCTCCTCAGAGCCGTCCCCCAAAGAGTGAGCACGTTTCCTGCCCCCCAGCCACTGCCAACTCCGCTCAGCTCCCTGCCCAGCCCCCAGGCCCAGTTTCTGACAGCAATCTGGGGAACTCCACGTGTCACATCCCCTCTTCTCCCTGGGTCTAGATTCCACAAAGAACCACCCAGAACGCAGTGTTTGTCTCCTGTTGAAGAAAAGAAAGCCTGAGTTCTTCCTTTGGCTGGGTTTTTCACCATGACTGGTTTTCATTAGCTTTTCAAGTGGAAAATCAATTCTGCCCAGTGGAAAGTTGCCACTTCTGTGCAGAGTCGTTGTTCATTTAATATGTTTTATGCGGAGTGACCCAAGTTCCAGTCTGCTGGCCGGGGCCCTGGGGAATGTGCCTTAGAAACCTTCCCGGCAGGTACCTTTGGAGGAGCAAGGGGCCAGTTGCCTCTCGTCAAGCCTTCAGGGTTGAGGAAACCTGGGAAACCTGAGCAGTCTGCCCTCCACCGCCCAGCCCCGCAGAGCCCGGCCGCCCTTCCCAGCCTCTCCCTTCCAGTCCAAGGCCCAGCTCACCTGGCGGAGAAGCTTCTCCAGCCCCTCTGCCTCCCAGCCTCTCCTCTCCTGGAGCTCAAAGCGGGGGAAAGAGAAAACTAAATCAGGAAAGGAATCCAGCTGCTACAACGCCAAGCCATGCCAATTTCTGGACCCAGAGGGGGCCCTCCTGGACACATCTCCCTCTAAAGGGCCAACTCTGTAGGGGCTGAGACCAAGGGCAGGCCCCCAGGCCAGCCCAGGGCATTGAGTGGCAGTTTAAGATATGGGTGAGAAGAAGACAGACAGGCGAGAAGTAGAGACCAGGAAAAGAAACCGGAAGACAGGAAACACAGAGACAGCAGAGCAGAGAGCAACAGGAAGTGGAGAGACTTGGCCAGTGGAAGTGGAAATGGCCGGCAGGGGCCAAGGGTGTTCAACGTTCCTTTGCCAGCTGGACTCCCCGTGCAAGGAGACGAGGAGAACTGAAGTCTCTACCAGGAAAATTCAAGCCTGGAGATAATTTAAGCTTTCCTGGGCCTCTGCCAGCCATCTCCAGGGTTTTGTCAAATTTTCCGCTTACGACCTTTGCATGTGGAAACTCAGCCTCCATCTTAGAAACCCCATCCTCAGCTCTGGCTTTTTCCAACGTTTTTGGTTATTCAGGAGGGTTTGTGAATGAAGATGTGGGATGAGGGGTTTATAGGGACTGGCTGGAGCTATACCCCTCCCCGCCATGCACACTCATTCTTGTGCAGAAGGCCCTTCTTGGGGTGGGGGCAGAGATGGGGTATGGGGATGTCCTGCTTTGACCCCTAGAAGAACAGGCATCCAGAGAGCCCCAGGGCACATTCCCTGTTGCCTGGAAGGGCGGCTCCTCCTCAGAGTACGTCAGGATTTTTTTCCCTACTTTATTGTGTAAATATAGAACCAAATCACACAATATATAAAGTATTCTATATGTATATATATTTTTCAGTTCATGGTCTTCCCCCGTCTCCTCTAATCCCACCCTTCTGAGGATTACTATTTTGATGTGTATCATTGATCTTTCTTTAACGCTTATGAAAACACACTGACCTACTGGCTTTTTTTCCCCAGACAAGACTAGGATACATATTGTTCCTGAACTTGCTTTTTGAAGAAATTCAGCAATACATCCCGGGAATTGTTCCAGCTCATGAAATGTGGATCTCACTCATTCTTTTTCTTTTTTTTTTGGTGAGGAAGATTCACTCTCAGCTAACGTCTGTTGCCAATCTTCCTCTTTTTTTTTCTTGAGGAAGATTAGCCCTGAGCTAACATCTGTGCCAGTCTTCCTCTATTTTGCGTGTGGGTCATCGCCACAACATGGCTTGACAAGTGGCATAGGTCTGCACCCCCAATCTGAACCTGTGAACTCAGGCCACTGAAGCGGGGTGCGCTGGACTTAACCACTACACCACGGGGCCAGCCTCTGACTTGTTCTTTTCTAACAGCTGCGTTGCATCCCGTCCTGTGGATGTAACACTGTCTTAGTCTATTTGGGCTACTATAACAAAAATATCACAGACTGGGTGGCTTATAAACCACAGGAATTTATTTCTCGTAGTTCTGGAGGTTGGGAAGTCCGAGATCAAGGTGCTGGCAGGCTGTGACTGGTGAGGGCCTGCTTCCGTGTTTAGAGACGGCCATCCTCTCACTGTGTCCTCACATGGCAGAAAGGGCAAGGGAGCTCTCTGGGGTCCCTTCTATAAGGGCACTAATCCCATTCATGAGGGCCCCACCCTCATGACCTAATCACCCCCAAATACCATCCCACTGGGGGCTAGTTTTCAACATATGAATTTTGGGGTGGGCACAACGATTTGGTCCATAGGAACCATGATTTGATTAACCAGTCTCCTGTCGATGGACATTCAGGTTGTTTCCAGGTTGGGCTGTTGTTGTTGTTGGGGTTGGGTTGGGTTGGGTTTTGCTATTATTTTACGCGACCCTGTGCTAATTACTGCGCGTCTCTCCTGGGGCATTGATTCTGTAGGACAGCATCCTGGAGCGGGCTCACCGAGTCAGAGGAAACGTGTGATTAAACTGTAGCAGGCACTGCCAGATAGCTTCTCAAGAGGATCCTGCAATTCACACTCCTTCAGAATGATCTCCAGCTCCAAGACCAGAGGGTGATAATTTCTCAGGGAAAGCCTTTTCTCGATTTCATTTCACTTTTAAGTAAAACATGTGAAATTACTTACTAAACTCTAAAGCGATTACGGCTCAGATGTCAGCTGGTGATGACTCGCTCCTTAAGTTCTAAGTCATAGTGCTTCCCATCCCCCTTCTACAGATTTTCCCAAGTCAGTGCCCAGCCAGGGTTTCTGGAAGTTCCTGGAGGGAGAGGGGAGGCGTTTGCAGTTGTAGGGTCTCCTCTGACTCCTCCCTCTGGGTGACCCTGAAATCCTTCCATTCTGGGTCATCTTGTAATCCCACACATGCTACTGTTCTCATGCCAGATGACCCCATATTGGGACTGCACCCTTTTCTTTTCTTTTCTTTTCTTTTTTTTTTTTTTGAGGAAAATTAGCCCTGAGCTAACATCTGTCACCAATCCTCCCCTTTTTTGCTGAGGAAGACTGGCCCTGAGCTAACATCCGTGCTCATCTTCCTCTACTTTATATGTGGGACGCCTACCACAGCATGGCTTGACAAGCGGTGCCATATCCGCACTGGGATCCCAACAGGCGAACCCCAGGCTGCCAAAGCGGAAAGTGCGAACTTAACCGCTGCGCCACTGGGCCGGGCCCCCGGGACTGCACCCTATGCTATAACACACCCTCCTCATACACAGTTATTCATGTGAACAGAATACTGAAGCTCTGGGGGAACTGGCAGGATTTACATCTTAGGATACACATAACTTAAATTTCAAAGTTCAATATGCCTATTGCTAAAAATTCTCCCAAACATTTCTGAAATGAGAGCTCTAGTCTTCTGATTTACTTGGTCCATCTGTTTCTCCCCATATCTCTGCCCCTCTCTCAGAAAAACAACTGCCAAAAATAATAATAAGTCCTTCCGTTTTCTAATATGCCGCAATCCAGTTCGGTTCTCCCCAGCTTCCACTCCCGGGTTTTGCTGCAGCACGAAGAAAGGGCCTTTCACAGAATGGGATTCACCCGCTTTCAAAAGGAGCAGGGCTTGTAAGTAGCACAAAGTTTTCGCTCCTTTCCACACCAAAAAGTTTCATTCAAGGGCCGGCCCGGTGGCTCAGCAGTTAAGTGCGCACATTCTGCTTTGGTGGCCGGGGGTTTGCTCGTTCGGAACCCCGGGTGTAGACATGGCACCGCTTCGCAAGCCATGCTGTGGTAGGCATCCCACATATAAAGTAGAGGAAGATGGGCACAGATGTTAGCTCGGGCTAATCTTCCTCAAAAAAAAATTATTAAATTTTTTTTTTTAAAAAAGGTTCATTCATTTAATCCATCCTCCACCCTGAGCAGAGCGTTTTTTAAAAACTGTAAATCAGATGGTAGCTCCATCCCTGCTGGTTCCCCAAAGCTGCAGAATAGACACCCCGCCCCTCCCCCGCGCCCTCGCCTGTGTCCTGCTGCTCCCAGATCTCTAAACCTACTTAAGGTTCTGTCACGTCCCCTTCCTCTCCTCTTCCTGCTCACGACACACACAGGCCCCCAGCCAGGGGAGGGGGGGCCTCCCCGAGGCCTCTTGCTCCCCTTCAATCCCTCCACCCGGCTCTCATTGGGGTGCACAGGGTCTCCTCTCCCCGGGGTGGGAACTGGCACAGATGATCACACAGTTTTCCAGATCTTTGTTCCAGACTTGGACCTCAAAACTCAAAGCCAAAACCCAAACTCTTATTCTCTGCATTGTGCTGCAATGATCCTCTCTTGAGGTGATGGTCCTGCTGCCCCAATGAGGGAGGGGCCCAGGGTGACAGGAAGAACCAGGAATAAGCATTTTCACAAATGCATCAGCTCATCTTCTCTTGGCGGAGACCCCCTGGAGGCCCGCTGGCTTCTCTCGGGGAATACTTTGATGAGCTCTTGGATGGCGGGGTAGGCAGACACCCCAAGGGGCATGCAAGAGGGAAGAGGGGCGGTTTGCATCTAGCTAACCACTGGGCTTCCACTGAGAGGGTGTCAGCACTCAGAGCAGAAGCGGGATTGCTCAGGATAATGAAGGAGCTTTTAGAGACTGTAGATTAAAAGAAAGGAAATGTGAAACAGAGAAGAGGAACTCTGAGGAAAGCACTGAGACATTTCAAGGGGATTTCTATGGGCATTTTGCTGTAGGATGACATCTTTCTGCATCTTCCTGAGCTACTGTGGCCGTGTCCTCACTGCTCTCCCACGAGGACCCACCCCCAACAATGCCTTCTCCGCACACTGACAGACCTTTCTGAAATGCAATCTGATTGTCCCCTTTCTGCCTAATACCTTTGGTGGCTCCCCATTGCCCTCAGAATAAAGTCCAAGCTTCCCAAATAGCCGTGAGACCCTTCATGAGGCGGCTCCTCAGCCTCTCTTCTCTCCGCTCCTCACCTGCAGGTATTCACTCGGCAACCGGAGCTGCCGCCCTTCCCTCACCTCCCTGGCCCTCCCTGCTGGGCCTTTGCACAGCCATAGACGTCCCACTGAACTCCCTGCTTTCCACTCCAGAAGCTTTTTTAATCCTCACAACCACCCCGAGAGGAGGGAGTCTTCACCCTAGTATTAGAATGAAGGAAACTAAGGCTTGGGGCATTTGGTCCATGCTGAGGCCATATAGCTTTAAAGGAGAGGATAAAACTAGGCCTGTCTGATGTCTTTGTCCCTTCCAACACACCCCTGCCACCAGGGCTGGCAGTCTCACCACAAGCGGTGTGTAAGAGGCACATCAGGATCGTTACAGAACAAGAGCATCTTAGCTCCAGTTATTGTGTCACCTTATGGGACTCTGAGACCAGGGAGTTTTGCTGATGGGTAGAATCAAGAAAGATCTAGAAAGATAAACACTGTATGATTCCACTTATATGAGGTCCCTAGAGTACTCAAATTCATAGAGACGGAAGGTAGAGTGGTGGTTCCCTGGAGCTGCGAGTGGGGAAATGGGAGTTACTGTTTACGGGCATAGAGCGTCAGTTTTGCAAGATGCAAAGAGTTCCGGAGATGGATGGCGGTGATGGTTGCACAACAGTGTGGCTGTACATAATGCCACTGAGCTGTACACTCATGTCATGTGTATGGTACCACATTTTTTTTTAAATATTTTTTAACCATACAATAAAAATTGCAAAGTTCATGGGCGAAATGGAGTTGGGGCCTAACACTTAAAAACTTGATCGATTACACACGAAAAAAAAGATAGGAACCTAATAAAAGTAGTAGCAGAGTTTTACACGTGTTAAATGGTTAAAAAATACATCAATACTACAACAAATGTGGTAGCTCACCTTGAAGTAAAAACAAAAGATCCAAAATGGATGTTCTCAAACTTTTTGGTCTCAAGACCTCTTTATATTCTTAAGGCGTTAGGGACCCCAAAGAACTCATATTATGTGGTTTGTATCTATAGATATTTTCCATATTCAAGGTTAAAACAGAGAAATGTTTAGCAAAAAAGAACACACAAGCACATGTTCCCACAGCCATCACAGTGATGACATCATCACATGTCATGGAAACTCGGGAAAACTCCACTGCACGCTCGTGAGAGAATAAAAGGGAAAAAGGCAAATAACGTCCAATATTCTATTATGAAAATGGTTTTGATCTCATGAGTCTCCTGAGAGGATCCAGGGGACTCCCAAACATTCGCAGGACACACACTGAGAACTGCTGATCTATTCTAGAATGAAGGCAGAGCCTCTGGCAGGGCCAGTGGAGAGGATGGGAAAGGGGGAGGCAAGGTTATCCAAATGGGAAGTCATGGACAGTCGGGAAAGTTTCTCCTGTGAGGAGCTATGGAAAGGCTGGTGGATGCAGAGAGAATGGCCCAAGAGACTCAGTCACGCCCACCCGACCCGGAACAGTGTCCCCCACAACTTAGCAATTGGGCCCAAGGCTGCCCGCACTCAGCTGCTCCCTGGACTACGCCTTCTGGACCTTCTGCAGGGTCCCAGACAGCAGCGAGGCTGTCCCGGTTGTTCTTGTATTAGAAGCAGGAAGGACCAGTTGGTTGAAAGCAGCTCTGCTGACCGCCAAGCCAGGGAAGGCAAGCCCTGCCCTGCGATGCTCCCGCAGACCCAGCTCCAGCGGCAGCCAGTTTTAATAAGGCTTATTTAAAAACAAAAACAAATCAGCTTACTCTCAGTGCGAAATGAGTTGTGTTTGGCCTTAATCCCCTGTGGTCAGTCAGCACTCGGCAGCTATGCCAGCTGTCCCGGTCCCCGCAGACCGCCTTAGTGAAGGTTACGTCCCCTTTCGAATAAGAAGCAGCAGAAATCCAATAATGCATTCTGTGCAGTGAAAACTTAATCCCAAATATCATTTTTACTCATATGAGGAAAGTCAACCCGCGGAAGATTCAATTCGACAAACACTGTCTCCAAATTGAGGTCATCCATTTTCTTAATTGTAACGTTGCTGCTTCTCGCACCAGCTTCTGACCAACCCCCGGGTCAAGGCTCTCTGATGGGTTTTCTTCATCAGATTTTCTGGTCCCCTCCTGGACTGTGAAGCCAGGACAGAGTGGGGATTGGCAGCATGCTCCCACTGATGCCAAGGGGAGCTCCCTGAACACCCAGGCATTTATGGGTCAGGAGGGGTCACAGGCATGGGGGCATCAAGTGACATGACGCTTTGGGGATGCTAGGATACTGGAGGAGCCTCTTGTGCAGGGGACGTTCTGGGCCATGTGGGAGAAATGGTGGAATGGCTGTGGAGCCTGAAAGGAGGGTCCCTGGATCGCCAGAGTAGGGCATGTATAGTCAGGGTTCTCCAGACAGAGAACCAACAGGCAGTACACAGAGCGAGATTTATTGTAAGGAACTGGCTCACATGATTGCGGAGGCTGACGAGTCCCAAGTTCTGCAGGGTGAGTGGGCAGGATGGAGACCCAGGAGAGTGGATGATGTAGCTCCAGTCCAAGGGTGAAGGCCTGAGGACCAGGAGAAGCACAGGTGTAAGTTCCAGTCCGGCAGGCTCAAGACCCAGAAGAGATGAGGTTTCAGTTCAAGTCCGAATGCAGGAAAAGTCGACACCCTGGTCTGAAGGCAGTCAGGCAGAAGGAATTCTCTCTTACTCAAGGGAGATCAACTTTTTTGTTCTATGTAGGCCTTCTACTGATGGGATGAGGCCCACCCACATTAGCAAGGGCAATCTTTACTTTGTTTTACTCTGGCCACTGATTTAAATGTTAATCTCACCCAAAGCCATCCTCACAGAAACACCCAGAATAATGTTTGACTGAATATCTGAGCACCCCCTTACCCCGTCAAATTGATACACAAAATTGGCCATCAGAGGCGCCCAAAGAAAAAGGGAGAAAAAGATTATCTGTGACTCAGTGGGGAAAGGGTAGTACTCACTCGGAAGCAAGGGAGAGCTGAAAACTGGGCACCCCCCCAAGGCTGGCGGTGGCGTCTGCGGCCGGGGTGTCCTCTGAGTCCTGCACAGTGGGGCCAGGACTGGAAGGCAGGCTAACTCTGTAGGGCCCACAGGGCCTGGACCGTTAGAAGCCAGACTTTGGGGCACTAATCGGCGCTCCCAACCCTGGACCAAGGAGGACAAGGCGGCATCTCAGACAAGGTGTCTGCACTCCCGGTTACCTTTCTACGGCTTTATTGATTCATGCGGAGCCCCTAAACAAGCAACGAGAGAAAATGACCTTCACCCCGGGTTAAAGGAACGGCTGAGAATCCAGAGAACCTGCTTGGGCCCCTGTACCAGGCAACACCTTGCAAGCATCATCTCATTTAACAGTGAGGAACGTCACGGTGGCCCTCCTGTAATTAATCATAATTAATTAAGACATCATAATCAACATAACTGAGTGCCTAGGATCAGCCTGAACCCGTGCATTTAATCCATTAAGGACGTTAATGGAACAACCCTGAAGGTAGCAGCCATGATGCTTCTCCTTTATTCTATGAATAAGGAAAGTGAGGCACATAGAGGTGAACTGACATGCGGTCAGACATTCTCTGAGGAGTAGAGCTGGGATTTGAAGTCCAACAGTCCTTCCAGAATTAACCACTCCACTCTGCCGCCTCCACGCATAGGTTGGGTCCCATGGGGGTTCCCCCATCTTTGGGTTATACACGGGGCACCCAGGAAACTGAAGTGAGAAGCACCACTGGGCACCGGCCAGAGGGCACAGCTGAGTGGAGTAGAAAGCAGGCTGCTGGGAGCTAAGGAGAGCAGACCTGCCTTCCACCTGGGACCCCTCTGGCTCCCGCCTTTCTCTTGCCGTGGCTCCAGTCAGCCTCCGGAAGAGGATGACTAGAAAATGAGGAGAAAACAGCTGCTACCTAACGCAAGGCTAAGGGGAGATGGCAGCTCTGAGGACAGTAGAATGGAGCCCCGACCTGCAGGGAGAGTGGACGGGCGGGGACTGGGTGGGCCGGAAGCTGCTTCCTGTCTGAGGGCCCTTTAGCCTCCTGTGCCCCCTTCAGGCTCCCCCATTACATCTGCAAACCCTGTGGTGACAGGGACTCTGTCTCCTCCCAGCACACAGCAGACGGCCCATCGCCCCAGGGGCCCGTGGGCTCCCAGCAGCCCGGCAACCCTTCCCAGGCCAGCCTCGGCCTTCTCCTTCTCCCTGAGGAACAGCGAAGTCTGCCCTCTGAGTCCAGAGCAAGCTCTGAATTTTAATTCTGGACTTAACTCCGTGGCGGTTGAGCCAGGAGCTGTTCGGAGATGGATTAGCAGCCCTGACATTCAGCCTCGAGTCTCTGGGAAATGCGACACAAATCAGCCTCTGCTAAGACCAGCCCTGGGGAGGTCTCCCGGAGACACAGGTCGTGCTGTTGGGGAGTGACCCCTCTAGGCCATTCACCATGATTTTGAGGCCACTCTGCCCTCCCAGGGGCAGGACTCAGCAACATGATGGGGAGGCAGCGAGAGGGGAAAGACACGGCAGAAATGAGAGGTATAACACCAAGGCCACAGAGTCCTGGGGCAGGAGGAGTTGCTCGTCATGGAATAGCACCGGCACACACCAAAACTGGGAGGGCAACAGGGCGTCTGAGGAATTGGGGCTTGTATTAGTCCGGGTTCTCCAGAAAACAGGAGCAACAGGAGAAGGTCCGAGAACCAGGAGAGCTGACGGGCTGAGTTGCAGTCGGAAAGTCAGCAGGCTCATGACCTAAGAAGAGTTTGAGTTTGAGTCCGAAGGCAGGAAAAGACTGGTGTCCTGGCTCAACAGTGAAGCAGGAGGAAATCTCTTTCCTTGTGGAAGGGTCAACCTTTTTGTTGTATTCAGGCCTTCAAGTGATTAGACGAAGCCCACCCTCATTCGGGAGAACGATCTGCTTCACTCAGTCTACCAACTCACATGCCGATCTCATCCAAAACCGCCCTCACAGGCAGACCCAAAATGACGTTTGAATAAATATCTGGGCATCCTATGGCCCAGTCAAGTTGACACATCAAATTAACCATCACAGGGCTCAAGGAAGAAAAGGAGAGGATACTTAGCACAAAACCACATCAGGGCTATGCAAGAGAAGCTCCCTTTGACCCAGCAAAGGCCTGATCATCTGGCAGAGGCCCCAGCCTAAGGCCAGGGCAGGTGCAGTGACTGCAGAAGTTATGAGGGACCCTGAGGAGGGCCCCTGGGAGGAGCGCAGGGTAAGGGAATGTGCAAAATATGTACAACCTGGGCCATAATTAATTAATTAGCTAATTAATTAACATGTAAATCCAAATTTTAAAGATTATTACCTTCTTTCTCTCATGAAACAAAACTAGGCTAAAATTTCTTTTTGGGATAAACACTGTAGCACAAATCAGTCATTCAATCCTTCTAATAATTGCCAGCTCATTTGTGGGGTGATTTCTTTTTTGTTCTGGCTGCCACTAGCTGGGAAGGCCCTGTCTGAGCCATGTTGACTATAGGAACTGCCTCAAACTCTTCCAAGGTCGTCCCTGTCAGCCTGTTGGTCACTAGGTCCCTGGCACCTGGTGTTCTGTTGCAGCCAGCGCTGCACAGCGTCCTGTCCATGCGTCACGGCTGGGCACACACACACCTACCATGTAGTCTGGGCACAGAGCCTCTGCTACTGTGGCTGCCTGGCTCGCCACCTGCTCTGTTGTGCCCACCAACGCCACCTACTCTGGAGCAGTGGGCAGATGTGGCACTCACACTTGCTGCCCCCAGCCACTTGGTACCACTGAGGGCTGCCAGCATCCTCTCCAGCATCACTCTCAGCCCTGGTAACCTCCTCCGGGCCGCCAGGGTGAATGTCAGGTGGTCGTTTGTCATCTCATGAACCTATACTTTTCACCACCTGGTATGAGAGGTTTTCAATATTTTAATCACAATGAAGCCTCACCGGTATGTCCTCACCAAACAACAGCCCTGAGTCAGAAGGACCCAGGAGGCATGAGGAAGGGGGTGGAGATAGAGGATGACCAATGAAGATGGGTTTCCCTACTGACTAGACAAGAGCTAGGCAGACTGGGAATCTAGAACAAAGGTCCCCAATGTCCACTGCAAAGATGGGGAATGAGCTAGAAAGAGAGGCTAGAAGTACAGATCTTCCCAGAGAATCTTCTAGACTGTGCATGTAACCATCTTATAGTAGGAATTAAGAGTAGAGTGCTGTGCATATTTACCACGTTCCATGTATCTACACCATGGAAAGTATTCCCCTAATAGTTTCCTTTGAATTTTGCAAAAAAGGCTCTTTAAAGAACATATTATTATCTCCTATTTCATGTGAGGATAGGAAAGCCCAGAGAGTTTGAATTTATTCATCCATCCCACAGATGAACACATCAGGTACTGTGCCAAGCGCTGGGTAATAACTGACCCAAATAGATGTGGGCTCTCCCCTCATGGAGCTTACGGTCTGGAGAGCCTGTCTGGCCTTAAAGAAATTAGCCCACAAATAAATATACAATTATACATTACTCTAAAATACAATAAAGGAAGGGCCAAGGGTGCCATGAGAGAGAACAACATGGGGGACCTAATGTAGGCAGATGACTCAGGGAAGCTTCCTTCTGGGGGAGCCTATGGTCACCCAGCCGTGAGTGGCAGAACCAGGATTCTAACCCCCCCTTGCTCTTCCTACCAGTTCCCATCACTAAGCAAACCGGAATGGGGGGACTGGTCAATTTCCCTTTTGATGCGCAGTCTACATGTCTTGGACACACGTCTTGGACATACCTTGGCTGCTGTGGCCCGTGTTTCCCACATCTACATTGCCACTTCTTGTCCTCCTTCAGTGTATGGGGTTGGGATAAGTCAGACATGGGAGGCTGATGATGGGACCATTTAGAAAATGTTGAAGGATAGCAAGATGCTTGGAGGCCCAGATTCCATTCCTGACTTTGCTGCTGACCAAGGATGAGACCGAGACATTTTGCTTTACCCAAAGTGTAAGGAGTCATGCAACGATCATAGCTGCCATTTACTAAGCCCCTGCCATGTATCAGGAGCTGAATAGCTGCACTGAATGAGCACTGTCATCTGTGGTTGATTGAATGTCAGTGCTGACCCTTGACTCCTCAGTGCACCCGGGCTCTTGACATGGACCAATCGTGGGAAGCCTGTGCTTTGAGATCCCTGGCACTGGGCTCAGATGTGTGACTTGCTTTAGCCAATGGGATGTTAGTAGATAAGGTGCAAGCAGGGGCTTGAAACGTGTTTGAGCAGTGGGATTTGCCCTCTTGTGTCTCTGCCATTGATATGTGAAGAGATTCCCCCAGGCAGCTGCTGCTGCTTCGGCCTGGGCCCACAATGAGATACATGGAGTCAGCCAGACACGCAGCTTGAAGCAGAGCTGCCCAGCGGAACTCAGCTACAACAGCTCGTCCCAGCCAACCCTCAGAAACGTTAGATGTAAATCTTGTATTCTTGTATGCCCCTGAGATGTGGCGCTTGATTGTTACACAGCAATATCTGGCCAATACAGTGTTTCAAACTCATAACAACTCTATGAAGTAAGTATTCTTCTCTACCACTTTCAGATGAAGATGCTAGAATTGAGATTTATACTCTGGCCTGTGTCATAAAAGGAGCAGTGGCAGAGTTGGGATTTAAATCTAGAACTTTCTGGGACTAAAGTCCAAAATGTAGATGTTGGTGCTGCTTCAGTAAACCCTGCAGTGATGCACTAATTTGGACGATGTATATGTGACGGTGTAAATCTGGATATGATATACTTGACCGCTGGTCCCTGGAGCCTGGTGCTGCCCAGCTGCGTAAGCTGGCCCCGATTGTTGTGTGAACTCATCAGTGATGCCACTCCACATTTTGTGTGTGTGAATTTTTGGTCCCGATTTAATAGTATTACAGTGGGGTTTACAGTATTATAATTAGCTAAAGGTCAAGAGCAATTTTTAGAATAAAACTTCAGTATGTTTGGGAAAGAGAGAAAGAATAAGGAAGGAAATGGATTGTATTTAAGAAGATAAAAATCCCCAAGAAGGAAAGAAGGAAAAAATGATGACTATCTTCATTTTGAGGAGCTGGAGTGGAGCGATCACTCCAACCGCAGGTCAGCATGGAGGCTCTTGCAGTTATAACCGGACAAGCGACCAGGTGACTTGATCCTGGGTGAAGGAGTTAACCTGGAGAATGAAAGCAGTGATGAGACCCCAGCGCCCCATCCGTGCTGTAAAGGAACTGGGTAAGGACATCAACTCAAGTTCAACGGAATCCGCCAAATTCTTCCTCCCCAGCTGAAGCTCCAGGCTGCAGAGCTCAACTCTGGGTTGGAGCCAGTTTCCAGTTAACTGGGCACCTCATCTCTTCTCCAGGCTGGGGCAGGGGGCGGGGGGCCCTAAAGGAGCTGGAGGAAGGGCCACCAGTAGGATCCTGTGTCCCTACAGCAGGAGGGGCAGCTCTGCAGTTGGGGCTCCTCCCTCCCCCAGGGCTCTGCAGCGCACACTGGGCAGAGGTGTGTTCCCGCTGCATCTGGGCCTGCGGCAGCCCAGGGGGGTGACGGACTGCAGACCTGGGGCGAGGCTCAAGAGACTCTGGAGAGGCTTCTGGTTCGGATAGAGACCATGTCGATGGGGGGCTGCGGGGTGCAGGTGGGGGCAAAACAGCAGGGATAGGAATCGGGGGTTGAACTACTGTGGGTCAGTTTGGGCTTCCATCTTCTGTGTGTGAACTGAAAGCCAAGAGGGAGTTCAATTTGTCTGCCAGAGGATGCGCCAACCCTGCCCCCACTCCCTGCAGGCTCAGCTGTTAAAGAAGGCCCCGGGGACAAGGGATCAGACCACCTTGGCATGGGTCAGGCAGTCTCTGGTGGCAGCAGGCCTCTGCTTCCTACACCCTAAAAACTCGGTAGTGGAAATTGGGGAAAATAAAGGACAACTGTGTGAGTCACCAAAATACACCACAACCATAGCCTTGACGACTCCTGTGTCCCCAGACTTGGCTCCAGAGGCCAGTTCTGCGGAGGGCGGGGTGCCCCTTGCTCTGCTTAGGCATCTGGGTCATGGCTTTTGAAGTGTTTGTTTCTGGGCGGGGGAAATGAAGCGGTGACTAAGCTTGGAAGTCATAAAGCCTGGTAATAAACCTATCAGTGAGGCTGTGAGCGGGCCAGCGGGCAGAGCCGGTGTCTTTGCAGCAGGCAAGGTCTCTTGCTTCCAGCTCCTCCAACAGCGCCAGGTGGTCCCTGATGCAAAGGCACTCAAAGCCACACAGCTCCCAAGGTCCTTTCTGATGGGCCAGGAGCATCCAGCTGGGATCCAGCTCAGAGGGCAGAGCAGGGCTGAGCCGGGGATGGAAGAGGGGCCAAGATCAGTGTGTCCAGGCGACCTAGACCTCGTCATTCTCTGAAGCCCTTTCTGAAACCATGTACAAGAAACACTGGGATTTGATGAAGGGTGCTCTCTCCCTGGGGATTTCCAGCTCAGCTCATTGCAACACCTCCTGCTTCCTGTGGATGGTTTTCACACACAGCAGCCACGAGACCGGCATTCTGAAGGGTCAGACCTCGGCTCAGCTCAGCCGTGTCACTAGGGCAGGAAGAAGCATCTCTCCCAGCCTCCATTTTTTTCAGCTATAAAATGAGAATGATAGTAGCACCTGCCCTCCTGACCCACGGGCATTTAGCGAGGCTCAAATGGAGTAATATATTCAGGAGATATGAAAAAGAGTGAAGAGCCACATAACGATGAAGAATAACAAGTCTTGAGTTCAACCCAACGGCCCTTTACCAATTGCCAGCTTCATACCAGGCAATGTCTGAGCACCAGAGATGCAGAGCTGGGGACAGAGGTGCATTCCAGCACTCTGCAGGATGCTTGGAGGAGACAAAAATGTATACTAATAGTGGCACTAACAACATTAATAATAATAATCACTCACTAAGTGCTCACTGTAGCCCAGGCCTGGGCTAAGTACTTCACATACATTTAACCTTTGAACTGCTGTGCAAGGCAGGCATTACTGTTTCCATTTGGCAGATGAGGAAACTGAGGCTCAGTGGGGTGAAGTCATTTGCCCAAAGTCACTCAGCTAAGTGGCAGGTCAGCTAACTTCAAAAATCTCTCCTCTCCAGGCGTGCACCTTCTTTTCTAGACTTACTAGCACACACCTGTTAGCCTCCAGCGAGCTCTGTGAACTTGGACTCATCCTGACTCTCTCCTCTTCAGCTCTGTCACCTGTAAAGTGAGGGGCTTGGACCAGGTGGTCCCTGAAGGGTCCCCCCGCTCTAGAAAACTGTGCTACTGGCCATCTCTAGATGCACATCTCCCGCTTGGGTGAGGAGGAAGAGGACTAGCAGGCCTTGTCCCGGCTCAGCTTCAAACTGGCTGTGTTACTTTGGGAGAGTCACTTAACCCATCTGGGCTTCAATTTCTCTGTCTTGCTAACTGAGAACAAAATGTGTTCCTCTTCCCATCTCACCAGCTTGCAGTAAGAATTAAGTAAAAGTAGTTGGCAGCTGCTCTAACAATGTGTGGGGGATGTTACCAGTACTCCTCACTATTATTGAGTGAGGGGCAAGGGAAACCAGCAGGGTCAGGGAGCCAGCCTGCAAACTTGGCACCCTCCCCGCGGAGCTGTGTGTGAGAGGCTAAGCTTCCTCTGTCAAACCTCAGGCCCCCCTTGAAAGCGGTTCCTATTATGTATTTCGTCGTTTAATTATTCTACTCGCTGACAATCGCCTCATGTTTACTGGGCGCCGGGTACGCAGCCAAACCTTACGTGTTCCTGCAGCAGTCCAAGGTCAAATCAACAAATCTACTAACTCAAACATTCTCTTTTAGTCTAAATAAGTCAAAACAGTTTATGGGAGGCGCCAAGGTTAAGAACATGAGTCAGACAAGCAGGGTTCAAATCCAATCTAAGTTGTTACTTGTCAGCATGACCTTCGGCATAACTTTCTAAGCCTCAGTTTACCCATCGGAAAAATGAGGATAAGGCCACAAATCTCAAAGAGACACTGGGAGCAGATGATGAGGTCACGGCCAGGCCTCAGTAAGCGGAGCTCCGTGGTGAGTGCAGACCCAGGCTGAGGGCCCGTGTGCTGGCAGGGGGCGATGGACAGCTAGAAGCAGACCAGGCCCCAAACTGTGCTGGTCTGGCTTAGAAACAGGAGTGATGGGCAGGCTGGCTCAGCGACTGGTTCCCTAGGAAGCCCCGCTTGGGCCAGGAGGCTTTCTCTGGAGACACTTTCTCTCTGTCCATGCATTCTGCCCCCTCCCTCTCTCCCTCCTTCCTCTCTTCTTTCCGAACTCCTGGATCCAAGAATGGTCTTATGACTCCAGCAAAAGGCTGCCTCCACTATGTCAAACCAGAGTGTCCTGCCCCAGGGAGGGAAGGGCAGTGACTGGAGACGCTGCTGGTGAGGGAGGGCTGCTGGCCCAGCCGCTGCAGTAAACACAGAACCTCTCTGAGGGAAGAACCTTCCATCCGGCCGTTCTGTTTGTGTGAATTCTCCTCTCTGTGGCCATGGCACTCAAGGTCCTCTGTGAGGCTACCAAGGCACAGACTGCCCTGCGGGGGAAAGGGGGGGTCCCTGAAGAAAAACCAACAGGGAGCAAGGGAGAGCTGGCCCGGTGGTGCAGCGGTTAAGTGCACACGTTCCACTTCGGCGGCCCGGGCTTCACTGGTTTGGATCCCGGGTGCAGACATGGCACCGCTTGGCAAACCGTGCTATTGTAGGCATCCCACATATAAAGTAGAGGAAGATGGGCATGGATGTTAGCTCAGGGCCAGTCTTACTTAGCAAAAAGAGGAGGATTGGCAGCAGATGTTGGATCAGGGCTCGCCTTCCTCAAAAAAAAAAAAAATTAAAAAAATAAAGAAGGAGAGAGGGAGATGGAATTGGCATTTTGTCCTCAGTCAGCCTGAGGCAGGGCTTCCTCCAAGGGGCTTCCAGGCCTGGCTCCTCATGCCAATGTCCAGGAGGCCTGTTAGAGGCCGGACCCCGGGCGGCCCTGAGGTGCCGAGTCAGGTCATCCGAGGTGGGGCCTGGGATTACAGACTGAACGAGCTCTCCAGGTTGTTGCTGCTGGCCACTCGCCACACGACTCTAAGAAGGATGCTGGGGCACAAACATGAAGTTATTGAAACACACCCATCCCAGACTGAATACTGATCTCATTTAGTGCTTTTTCACCTGTGATTACTTTGCTCTCCTTTCTTCTGCTCAAGAGAGCTGAAACAATAACAGTCACAGTGAGGGGAACGAGGGTGACGTTGTGGCACCTTCCTCATCTAGAGCTGTTGGCAGAGCTCAGGGTCAAGGGGGGCACCTGGGGGCTCCTTCCAGCTCATCTACATACAATGAGCCCATAAATCAGTCGTGTTCTTCCTGCCACACTGCCCTCTCTGCTCTGGTGGCTTGTCACCAGGCCCCAGGTTGGCCTGGGCTCCCTGGGACGAGCTTGGGGTGGGGCCGTGGGAGCCGTGGCCTGTCCTGCGGGAGGTGACCCAGGTTCTGGAAGTGTCTCCGCTGTCTTCCTGCTCAGGTTGGACCCGTCTCCCAGACAGGTGAGCAGCCTCGCTGTCCAGCTGGCTCCCACAAGCGAAGGTCATAGCATGCCCTGGCCCAAACTTCCACTCATCTAAAAACAAACACACTGACCCAAGCCAGGCCTCCTTTCACCGCTGTGGCACGTGGGGCAGGGTCTCTCACCCAGCTAGCGTTGTCTGTGAAACGGAGGGAAGAGCAACACCGACTCCGAGGTGCTTTCAGGGAGATGAAAGAGAAGACGCTGCTACAGAGCAGGGGCTCCTAGAAAGCCTTCAGCACCGGCTCCTCCCCTTCCTCCTGCCCTCCTTCCCGCCTTCTCCCCTCCATGTTGGTTCCCGGGCCCTCAAGGAAGAGGCTGCCCTCCACCTTCCCAGCAGGCCAAGCTCACGCTCTGGAAGCTTCTCCCACTTCTTAGAGGGCTCGGCCCAGCAGAGGTTGGCTTTTGTGACTTGTTAGGTTAGAGGATGGTGGTGACTACAGGAAGCCTACTTCCCCTGGGCTTTTGCTCCCAGGAAAGTTCAAGACTCTTCTGCAGCAAAAGATGTCTGAGCTACGGCTTGAAACAGCTGTTTGGGCCAAACATTAGTTATTCAGTCAACAAGCGCTTAATGGTCCCCTGGTAGCCAGGAAACTTAGGGAATATAGAGATAAGTCCTTTCCCAAGGGGCTCTCCGGGGCCAGGGGAGACACATCCTCATATCCACCTATTAAAGGGCTGCAAGTGCTTCCAAGGACATCTGCAAGAGCGCCAGCAGGGCCCAGGGGTGGCAGTGGGAATTCCTGCCTGAGAAGAAGGGATCAGGACAGGCTTCCCGGATGGGGGACCTCAATGTAAGAATTAAGGAACGAGTTCAGAGTTGGCCAGGCAGAGGTGGAAGGGAAAGCAATGGCATGGAGGCATTCAGGAACCACGAGGGTTCGGTGTGGTGGAGCAGAGGGTGACCCCCAGGGGTTCAAGGTGGTGGAGCAGAGGGGGACCCCCAGGGGTTGAGTGTAGTGAAGCAGAGAAACAGGCGGCGGGGTAAGTAGCTGGAGACGTGGAAGGGGGGCAGATCGTTGAGAACTTGTGGGTGTTCTGGGGTGGGAAGATCCTGGGGTCAGAGACATGGTGTGGTTACATTCATCCATCATGCAGTGTAGACTAGAGGGGAGGCTGGAGGCCTTGAAGCTTGAGGGCCACAGCTGGGACAGGCCGGACCTGGAAAGTCAGTGTGTTCGGCTACCTGTTTCCCTTTCATTTGTTCCAGAATAAGAATCCACTTATCAAGGAGTAGGGTTCAATTCATAATACTTCCAGTATTTCATGAGAACCTTAAAGGACCACCCCCACCCACACACCTCCATGCATATGCTTACACACGTGCACGCACGCAGAGCCAGGAGAGAACTGTCAATAGCAACTAGAAACCAGCCCTTGCCCTCCTCGGGGTGGGCATTCCCTGCCATCCCTCTTCTCAGCACACAATGGCTTCCCCAGCTGGAAAACTGGGCCTGGTGCTGAGGACACCTCCAGGCAACTCAATAGTCATCATCACATGAATTTTCAGAGTTGAGTTTTTTTGGGCCCGTGAGCCAACTTTAAGGCAAGCATTTCCCATCTTCCTGAATCACTGGGACCCAAAAGAAAATAAGAAACCTAATATTCAAGCTTCTTCCCCCTGGAGAAGTTGAAAACTTTGACCACTTCTTCTTTGCTTCTGCTGCATCTAATTCAACTGTGCTCAAGCCTGAGAGTGTACAGGAATCCCCTGTTGAAACGCCAATCACTGGGTCCCACCCACAGACATTCTAGTTCCACAGCTCCGGAGCGGAGCCCAGGAATCTGCATTCTAAGTTGTCCTGTGGTCAAAGACTGAAGTTTGGCATCCCCATGATTCACAAAAGAATTGAGCCAGAGGGGCCTTTCTGCCCTCCTCTCATTTTCCCCTTTCCTTGTGTGATCTCACCTAGTGATTGCATCATTGAAGGCATCTGATGAGCCAGAAAAGAAGACATTTCTCAACTGCTGTAACTCAGCCGGAATCCTGGCCTCCATGCACAGGGAGACGTACAGTGACGTGGCAGATGTTGGCTGCCTACCCAACAGCCATCCCCTTCCCTGGTCCACACTTCCAAGTTCTTTCTGGCTAAATAGAACCCAGTTCTGTTCAGGAGTCAAGTGACATGTGTTTCATGGCAGGTGGGGCCCAGGCCCTGGCCTCAGTCCCAGGGAGGGATCCTGACTGACCTAAACAAGGGGTTTTCAACCCCGAGTACACATTAGAGTGTCTGAGAAAATTTTAAAGATACCCATGAATGGGGGCTGGCCCCGTGGCTGAGTGGTTAAGTTCACGCACTCCGCTGCAGGCGGCCCAGTGTTTCGTCGGTTTGAATCCTGGGCGCGGACATGGCACTGCTCATCAAGCCACACTGAGGTGGCGTTCCACGTGCCACAACTAGAAGGACCCACAACTAAAAATATACAACTATGTACCGGGGGGCTTTGGGGAGAAAAAGGAAAAAAAAATAAAATCTTTAAAAAAAAAAAAGATACCCATGAATGGATCCCATCTGGGGTCAGTTAAAGCAGAGTCTGTGGGGCTGGGACCTTGGTGTACTTACTTTTTCTTTAAGCTCCCCAGGTGAGTCTAATGTGCAGCCACACTTAAGAATCAAACATTCACAGTAATAATTCCATTCTCCTTGCCAGTGACTGACTTGAGAATGAACAGAAGGCATGGTTATGGCACAAAAGGAGACATAAAAGGAAGTCTGCCCCATTATTCTTCACGAGGGACATGAGGAAAAGATACGTGTTCTTCTGACCTTCTGACTCTCGGACATTGTTGTGTGAGATTGATGGCAGCCATCTTGTCACCATGAGGGGCAAGCTTTCAAAGGTTACTCTGCTGACAATGGCAGAGCAAAAACATGGCAAGACCCTGGGTTCAACTTGCCATTGAAGTCTTGCATTTGATATAGAACTGCTAAGTTCACCAACTCTGGAGCCACCTCAATCTCTGGACTTCTGGCGATGTGAGATAGTAAATATTCTTTACTGCTTAAATCACTGGTTAGGTCTTTTTTTTGTTGTCTTTTTGGTTGTTTTGTTTTGTTCTTGTTTTGTCAGCCAAAAACATCTTACGTGACACAAGAAGACAAGAAATTCTAGGAGGCTGCCTCTTGGTTCCAATTGCCCTTCTAACGATACCCTTCCGATCTTTCAGTAACAAAGGCCCCCCCTCCCTTCCACAGGACCTAAACTGAATCTGGCTCCCTTAGGACTCCAGAGACGCTGGACACCACATTGATTAAGCCCATGGGCTCTGGCACTGAAGTCAACCTGCCTGAGTACAGACGTGCCCTCCACCATTGACTAGCTGTGTGCCTTCTGGTAGTGATTTAAGCTCTCGAAGCCTCAATTTGCTCATCTGTAATTAGGGGATAATTTTACCTATTTCCTTTTACCTATTTACCAAATGTTTGGATTTGACATGTGGATTTAATGAGATAATCCATGCAAAAATCCATTTAACAACCTTTTGGATGCCTATAAGTGTTACTACAAGTATTGAGTCAGACATGAGGAGTCTGAATGACCAGAACATTCCCAACTTTTCAGTAAAGGAAATTCAGTAGTGAGACTAACTGTCTTTCTATGTTTGTGATTGGAAAAGTCAAGAAAAAGCCTTTGCCAGGCTCTGTCTCAATTTCTGTTGCAACAATGTGGTCTCCATGTCTCTTCCAGGGAATGGAGTGAGTGTGGCTTTTTATACCCTCTAACAAAACAGAGATGATTGGGATGTCCCATTGTACAGTTACCTCAGCACAGCACATCATACGTGTCACCACAAGCTGTTCCTGCTGTCGCAACCTTGAACGCTCAGAGATTCAGGGTGCCAGTTTCCTGACACGTGATTCATCAGGCTAGAGATAATCCCACAAAATGCCTGTCCGTCTGTGTGTTTCTGTCATGTCTGTCACCATTGTACTCAGAGTGCTTGGAGCTGCTGCCGTTTTTATGAAAGAGAATCACAAAGGTGGGAGAAAGGAGCCTCCTGGGTTCTGGGGCCTCACCTGGTGAGGTGTGGCCAAAAGGCTGAGGACTGGTCAAGGCAAGAAGTAGGTCTGCCTCTTCTGGACTGTCCTGACCCCAGGGTGAGCCTGAGTTATAAGTTCAAGGCGTTCCTCAACCTGCCCCCCAACAGCAGAAGCCCTTCCCCAGGCGCTGCGGCCTGCAGGATCTGCAGGCTGTACCCAGGCAGAGGACGCCCATGGCTGACGACGTCTGCCTGGTCTCCCTGGGGTTCCAGCCTTTAATCTGGCTTTGCCAACAGCCACATGCTCGCTGTACTGTTCAGCATGGCCAGCTCTGAGGGGCAGGATTAGATCGGAGGAGGCGGGTATGTCCACGTTTTACTTTAATCACATCTGGTTGAATTTGTTGCAATGGAAATGTGGTTTTTTAAAGTACACTTTTGACCCCGTTGAAATGCAGGTGGGGGTTGGAGAGCAGAGGGATGCGGCGGGTGGGTGGGGTCAAGAGACCCTCAAACTTGTCTGTGGTGAGAGCTTCCTATTGACCTGACCCAGCAGGGGGTCTGGGCTGTGTGGACGAGGGAACGTGCCCAGTCCTTCTCGCTTCCAAACACTGGGTTTGGTACCAGTGAGCTGAACCCCGCCCCTGCCCCTTCAAGTCTTGGCTACTCTTTCCATGAGGCTTATTCCAAGGCTGCACTCAGACCCTAACACCTAAGCTAATCCCGATGCAGAGCCTCGGGGAGGCCAAAAGTTGTCACCATTTGCTTCTCTGTTCTGCGTGTCTCATGGTTTTGCTTTGACACTTTTCTACCAGTGTCTTTTTAAAAGATTCAATACGTGATACTTAGATATACAAAAAAAGTGTACAATATAATTAACACCTGTGTGCCTACCATTCAGCTTAAGACACAAAGGTTTTACCAACAGAGTTGAAGCTGATCACATTCTCTCCTCTCTCTTTGCAAAATAACCTGAATTTGGTACCCATCATTCATAGAAATTGGGATTAAGTCTGGCTACAAATAGCAGAATACCCCAAAGTTACTTAAGTGAGATAGAAGCTTATTCATCGTTGTAAAAAGAGATCTGGAGGAAAACAGCTCAGGGCTGCTTGAGAACTCCAAGATGCTAACCAGCTGTCCTGTGTGCCGTTGTCTATAGCAGTTTCCACTTCCTGGACTAAGATAGCTGCCAAGCTCCAGCCATCTTATCTACTTTCAAGCCAGCAAGAAGAAGAAGAGAACAAAAGAAGGGCATGCCACCTGCCTTAGGGTGACTTCTTGAAAATTGCACTGTGCTGTATATCTCATTGGCCAGACTTAGTCACAAGGCCATACCTAGTTGCCAGAGAAGCTAGAAGATGGAGTTTTTATTCCAGCTGGCCCTGTGCCCAGTTAAAACTCAGGAGGTTGGGGCTGGGCCAGTGGTATAGTGGTTGAGTTTGTGCGCTCCACTTTGGCAGCCCTGGGTTCATGGGTTCGGATCCTGGGTGCAGACCTAGCACCGCTCATCAAGCTGTGCTGTGGCAGCATCCCACATACAAAATAGAGGAAGACAGGCAGCAATGTTAGCTCAGGGACAATCTTCCTCAGCAAAAGAGAAAGATTGGCAATGGATGTTAGCTCAGAGCCAATCTTCCTCACAAAAAAAGTAAGTAAATAAATCAGGAGGCTTCTCCTAAGAAGGAGAGGGAGAGCGAAATTGGGAGACACCTAGTGGCCTCTGCCACATCACAGTCTTAACCAGAATCCAAGTTAGGACCTTACATTGTTGAAGATGCCACTTTTTTAAAAAGAAACTTTCTGTGTATTTAGTATACTTCAATAAAAAGTATGCAAATAATAAACCTCAATGACTTTTCACAAGTGGATCAGGATATAGAATGTTACCCAAAGCCCAGAAAGCTCCCTTACAACAAGAAATGATTCAATCACAAAATACAATCCCAGGTTGGCAGCTGCCTCCTTCCGTGTTGGCTCATGAGAATTGAGTCTGCGTTACTCCTTAGACTCAGCGGGGCATGAGCCCACTTGCTATTCAGTAAGTCTTTCTCCTGATGAATGAACTGAAACTGAAGCTGAACTTCTCTTAAGAGAAATCCTGACTGACCAGCGGATGTGTCCATGGATTTGGTTACGGCTACATTACATACAAAGAAGTGGCATTAATTGTGCTCTTATTATAAGCCAGCGTCTATACTGAGCGAAGATACTGTCGGCATTCCTGGATCTGCCACGGACTTGGGGGTGGGTGGGTGTGATATCACCTGACCTTGAAGCCCCTTGAGCCAGCTCTGCCTTAGAGTTCTCATCTGCAAAATGGGATGACATTGTTGTGATGATTGAAAGAGGAAAATGCTGCAAAAGCGGTCTGTAAATATAAAGCTCGACTTAAAGGCACTGCCTATTCCCCCGGGGAGACCAAGCTTCTGAGTTCTACCCAGCGATTATCCCCTAGCACGCAGCTCCATTTCCGGTCTTGCAGGAGCCACCCGCACCTCCCATCACAGAGCTGATGGCAGCGGGAGCGCTGAAGAATCGTCTGGTGGACAGAGCCGAGGGCTCGCTGTTTTTCCTTTGTCAACTGGCTCTGGATCGTGAACCCCTTTGCCTCGTGCTGCCGCAGCCCTTCCACAGATTTCTGGAACACTCAGGGCTCTCTGAGTTTCACTTGTGGGCTGCCTTCCTCCCTCCCTTTCTCACTTTTTATACGGTGCCAGCCCTTATATAT